>NC_141691.1:254409553-255077451 GCF_964263255.1 Lissotriton vulgaris
GAAAAAGATATCAATGTGAAAATATCGATAACAAAAATATCGACTTCCTATACATAAACAGGTAAGTACAATAATATTGACACAAAATATTGATGTAAAAAATGTAGAAGTAAACAATATCAACTTAAAAAAATTACATAACTTTAATAAAATAATTCATGTATATTAATATAATTTACAAAATAAATTAAATGCAATATATATTTTATCTAATTATAACTAATAAACTTAATGTAATAAATATAAAAAATTCTACATATTAATTTATTTACTTAAATATATTTTATTAACTATTATCATTATTTAATCTATAAACTTTTTAAATCATATAAAAATAAAATATACATATATAAACAATTTAAAATTAAAGAAAATATTTTATATTTAATAAACACATTAAACTATTTAAAAAAGTATAAAACATACATTTAATAACAAAATAAACACAACAGTAGTGAAAACATTGGATAGCGGTGTGGTACTATTTACTATTACCACTCAAGTGAGTGGAACACGAGGGAAAGCACTGAATAGCATAGGGGTAAAAAGTACTATTCTCACTCCAGTGAGTGCAACAGTAAGGAAAGCGTTGGGTAGCGGAGGGGTAAAGATTACTATTCCTACTACAGTGAGCGCAACAGTAGTGAAACCTTTGGATATGGGAGGGGTGAAAATGACCCAAGTAGTTAATGTATTTCTCAGTCCCAATCTTTGTCCCATATCAGAGAGCACAGACGTCCTCAAACAGGGTAACATTGAGATAATTTCCTGGAACAAAGCTGGTCTTTCTTCTAAAATACAAAACAATGAATGGCTACCATACATATTGAAATTCCCGGTTATTTGCCTTCAGGAAACATGGGAGGTGGATAGTAGTGCACTTTCCTTAGAAGGTTATCAAATGTACTTTGTACCAGCACGCAAGGCAGCTTCTGGAAGAGCTAGAGGAGGCCTGATTACATACGTGGACTTGAGGTTACAGGGGAGTTGGGATGATTTGAGTTGGGATTCAGATTTTATGCAGGGGTCCAGATTTTAGAATAAGGGTTATCAGTTAATTTTTCCTAATTTTCATAATGCCATCTCAGCGGGACAGACCACAATAAGACTGATGAATTGATGTGTAGGCTGAAGGGAATACAAGATCAAGGAGCGATGATGTCTGAGTTGGTGTTACTTGGTGATTTTAACTGCCACCTGTGCCCACAGTATGCGCGCTGACAACTGGGACGCCACTGTTCTAGTGCTTCTCGATATGACAGCCGCTTTCGACATGGTGAGCCATTCCATCTTAGTGGAGAGACTGGAGAAGATTGAAGGGACAGGCCCTGCAGTGGTTGCAGTCCTATCTAGCGTGGAGACAGCAGGTGGTGACCTTGGCACCATTTTCCTCCAGCAAATCCCTGGTAGTCCAAGGGGGGGGCTGCAGGGCTCTGTGATCAGCCCTATTCTTTTCTTTGTCTATCTGCAGCCCCTGTTCCCCATCCTTAAATCATTTGGAGTCGACCTGGTCAATTATGCTGATGATACACAACTGGCGTTCTCCCTGGAAGGAGAACATGCAGTATCCACGGACACGTTCCAGCAGTGTATGTGTCGGACGGCTTGCTGGCTCCGAAGAAACTCCTTACAGTTTAATGGTGGGAAGACTGAGGTGGTGTACTGTTTCTCTGTCAGTATGTCTAAACAAATACCATTGGTGTTTAAGCTCACCCCCGAGGAGGAACCACTGGCTCCGGTCAGCATGGTACGCAATTTGGGAGTTCTGATCGACAACAACCTTCAAATGGAGTCCCGGGCAAATAAGACCGCTAGTGTGTGCTTCTCCCTGATGCATATGTTGCGTCTGATACTCCCACTATTACCAAAAGACTTGCGCTCCCTTGTAGTGAGAAGCACAGTGATAAACAGGCTGAATTATTGCTACTCCCTATATTTGGGAGCACCACAGTACATCTTTCATGGGTTTCACAGAGTCCAGTCCGCAGCAGCAAAACTGGTGCTAAATAGGCAGCGTAGATCATCCACTACCCTAGCTCTGAGAGACCTACACTGGTTGCCCATCAAGGAAAGGGTCCACTTTAAATCACTCTGCTTGGTGCACGATCTGTGTCCAGTCCCACTGTAGGAAAATTCACCTGGTACCAGCCCAAGAGGCAGCTCTGCTCCTCTTGTGCCAGTCTGCTGGCGATCCCCAGATTCAAACATTCTAGGATGGGACGGAGGGCATTTAATGTGGCTGGTGCCCATCTTTGGAACAAGTTACCCAAGACTATTAGACAAATGAACTCCCTGATCGAGTTTAGAAAGAGTCTTAAAACCTGGCTCTTTCCTTTTTCCTTCCAACATCCTGACCTATATGTACTCTAGTCAATTTTCTCAGTCTAAGCGCCAGTATACCCATAGGGTGGCAATTTGCACTATATAAGAACTCTTTCAATTCAATTCAATTCAATCCTGTGGGAAATGCCTCTGATGACAACCAACCAGGCCTCTTGCTCATAGTTTGTGTGATCAATGTTCCCCCAGCACTCACCATTAACTCCAGGCAGTGGTCAAGCCTGCCCAAGGATTGGTGGACCGCTCACTTGCCGAGCAAGTTAGAGTCTGGAGTTGCTGGGGCACAACCTCTGGGCCAGGATTAGGCCACAGCATGGGCATCCTAGCAACTTCCACAGATATTAGGTGCCAAATGGTGGATGTTGGATCCTTCCTCCTTGATCCTTAGTCCTTGGTTCAGACTGTGTCTCTTACAACAGCGTGGGTGTGGTTTGTCTGGTCACCTGTTCCAAATCCAAAAATGCTGTTAACTATGCTTAGGCTGACTTTTAAATCTAAGCAAGCTTCAAAAGTTCTTATGTCTCTTTACTAAATAATATTTTCAGTGATCTTCTTGTTATTGATAGTCTATTGATTGATAAAACCTCAATGGTATTTTGTAGCAACTTTCAGACTTTTGTGCTCGAAGGACATTACTTTATGCTTCAAGCAGCTGTAGTTGAACTGCATGACTCATGTACATTTCAAGCATCATGCTACATCTGCAATATTGCAGAGTGTTGTCAAGCAAGACAGAATCAACTAAATATTGCATTATGCATGCTTTCATAGGTCTAGTTTTCAGAGGGTCCCAGCACAGTAATCCTAAGTGGCCCGGAAATTCTATGATAATCAAGTTGAAAAAGGTTTGGAAAAGCTTTGAAACTAATGTCATGACTATAATTTAAGTAGCTTAATTGTTTTCAGCTTTAATCATTCCCTGCAGGGACTGACTTATTTGTATGTAAGCATTTCGGCCATCTTGTAACGTGTTAATGGTACTTGTTGGTACCTTTCTTTGTTGCCCCGATAAGTTATCTGAATGAATTGTACATTGTTTATCGGTTCCTTGCTATTATCTTGTGCGTACATGGTACGTTATTAATTTTCGGGAAAATAACGAAAGGTAGTCATCTATATTACATTTTTGTGTCCCTAACAGGTGATCAAGTTGTAAGGCTCGGACCTGTGGTTGCCAGTCTTTTTGATTAGTCTGGCTCTTTCTTTGATTTATTTTCGGATCACGTTAGAGTTCAGATAAGCATGCAATGCTATCTACGCGTACCACATTGGTCGCTTCTGATACGGCCATCTTGAAGCGAACCTAGGTCACATTCAGAATGCAGTACTGTCTATGCATGTCGCGTTGGCCGATTTCCCACCTGGTTCGGCCATCTTGGAACGGGCTAAGAACAGTTTTCCTATTACTATTCTTCATTTTAGTGCAAGCCGGTCTGTTATTTAATGGCTTGTGCACAAAGTGAATTTTTATATTCACTCGATATTTTTTAATGTAAAAATTACATTACAGATCTAACTTATTGGGGAAAGTTTCACTTAAGTTACTTACAAACCCATGATATCTGCCTTGATTTTAGTTTGCAATCAATTATATCCGCCTAAATATATATGGCACTCTTTATAAGGAACTATGTATTCCGTTCTAAATCTAAAAACTCCTATTTTGGATTGTCTTAATTATCTATCTCTCTTAGTTACTTATCACCCTATTTATTTGGGTTCAGGTATATTCTCTTAATCTTACCTTTCGCATTTAAAGTAGTTTCTAATAAAGACCTTAAATGTTATTGATGCTACTGTTTGGTAACCCAAGGCATTATTTGTTTCTTATTATAACTTATTGTTGCGCTCAGCCGGTATGCATAAAGAGATGTAGTCATTTGATCAGAGTGATTAAAATTTTACATAAAAATGAGAGGTTCTTTTGGAAATGAGAATGTTTAATAACAGAAAAATGTGTTGTTTAGCTTGTCCAATATAGATTGTTTATAACCATAGAAAGCATTGTCCTGAAGAGGTGTTCAACCAGTTCACCGAAACGCCGCGTCGACAGTATTGTGCTTTTTCCTTTTATTAACAAAAAATGTGTCTCATGATGTTTTTTAAATAAAATGGATGTGATAATGTGTTTTTACAGAATGTCAATGAATGTCAAATATTATCCTTTGTTATAAATAAATTACTCAATTTTACAGTAATAGAACCTCTATGATCTGATCATTATTCTTTGTTTGACCATCTACATATCTGTGTAATGTGTTTCAAATTGGGTGGGAGATAAGAACCTTACTCATACTGATCATTATTCTTCGTTTGACCATCTACATATCTGTGTAACGTGTTTCAAATTGAGTGGGAGATAAGAACCTTACTCATACTGATTAGAGACGAAATGTAAATTTGTTATTGTGTGGTGCGCTCTATATTTGATTATACCTCCGGCTGTAGCCTAATATTACACTTGGGTAGTAGGACTGCTTATCTGCAGTCCGTCCTACCACCTATAACCAAGAAAAGGGAAACCTCCGTTTTTTGTAGTCTATATACCCGTTCCCTTTTCAGCATAAAGGGTGTCTCCCTATTTATTTTATACATAGTCTGAATTGTCACTTTTCATAAGTTTTGCTCAGACAGCACCACCATGTGGTGGACTGCCATTAGAGGTAGTGTTGAGAATTAAGTGTCGGTACAAGCACCAGAAAACCCTGCTCAAATTAAGCACAGCTTTGAGCAAGGCCCTAATTCCTCGTCCACTCAGAGAGCTCATGGGGGCGAGGTGGGGTAGCTTTCCGTCGAAGATCAAGTACCCAGTCTATAGGTTAGCGGGGAACACTAGCACTCTCGCCTTGATAGTACTTGTTTATCCCAGAAATTGCACAGGCTGGGGAGGAGGCTTGTGAGAAAACATACAAACAAAGAAATAAAGGCATACATGCATAAATGCATGCATACAATTTGTATTACTCTGCCACTCTCCTATCCACATGAGAAAGAATGTTAGCAAATATGTATAATAAAGAGATACATTCCGAGTTACCCTGCCTGCTTTGTGAAATAGGTACCTACTGATCGTGCACCATTTCAGTGAACCTGTCAGGACACACTTGCAGTGCTCACATTTCTACAAATCTTCATGGGTTAGTCCCAATCTTTTTTCGAATAAAGCCTTCTTAGAGCTGTTCTGTATTATCACTACTAGAAAGGTTTTCGTGTTTAAATCATTGCCACTACCTGATAAACATGCAGCTCTCCAGTGTCAGTTTGCACGTTCAACAGGGGAAAGGATGACTGCGTTAACATTCTTATAAATGTAACCCATAACCTGTTTAATTTGAAAATCATTAGTTTAATGGGTCTCCGAAAGGGGTACTCACTGCTGAATATGTCATGAGTATTTCTAACGCGTTACACATATTTAGCAGCCACGCAAACGCGTTTGGCAATGTGTAAAATGTTTGTTCAATTAAACCGTAAATGTAAACACACTGCCATGTAAATATTTGTACTATTAGCAAATGTGTTGAAAATAGGCGACAAATGACTAGTAATGTGCAATTGTTATTAGGGTGAAAGCAAATGATGCAATTTGGAATTTAGGCTTTGTGGCTATGGTCGGTTAATGAAGATGTCCTGCTACTGCATCCCACCGTTTCAATGAAAGGTCAGTACACATGAATTTGGAAAGTCTTTTTTACTCAGCATCAATAGTTGTGCGACAGCACTCTTGTTCTAAGGAATTTGTAGAAAAATAGGAATATATTTTCCCCATATTCGATATGTTTGACTAGATCTAGTTTACCCTCCATGAAAAAAGTTGCAATAATCCTTATTAACACCCGAAATGAAATGATTGGAGCTGGCCAGTCAATCAGAATGCTCTCTTCGGTGGCAATACCAGACATGACAGGCCTTCAAGAGTGCAGCATTGTCTGAAGGCTAGTTGTCAAAGTCCTTCCCTTGTGCACTTGCATTAATAGGGAATGCTGTGGGAGCAGGGGCTGTAGCACTCCCTCATACTCTGCTCAAGTATCTGTTTCTCACATCTTCCACCGTTTTCTTGCTGCGAGGGAAACCCAATCAGTCAAAGAAATATAGGACACATTTGGTTTTCTACTGTTTTTTTCTTTTTGGTGGGTGCTAACAGCCATATATTGATGTTACATGCAGGGCAATAATGTCTGTTAATTAGCCCCTCGTTTTGTGCCCTTCCCTGTGGCTCAGTCCCACTACTGCCAAAAGCATAGTTAGCAGCTATTGTTGACTGCTGGAGCGTGCAGAAAGCTTAATAATACATCTTCTGCTCCAATATGCAATTGTTTTCCTTCAGTTTCTCCCTGTCTAATTTAAACATTGTAGCCTCAGTGGGTGGAGGAGTCATTTACTATTATATCCCTTCTGCCTTATGCTATAGTGGTCTTCTAAGTCCTTCTTCCTTGTTATAGGTTTTCATATTGTGAAAGAGAGCCTTTTAAGTGAGAAGAAGGCCTTTAATGACCAGTATATGAATAGTGACTTATAATGTTTCAGAAAAATGTTCTTCACCTTAGTCAAAATGCTCCTATCTCACTCACATTTTCAAAGGATTATGAAGCATAGTGCAACAGAGCAAAAATGTGTACATAGTTAATATATAAAGAAAGGAAAGAATGATCATTTATTTTGGTATTAAGAAATATCATAAATCACTTCTTTAGACTCATTATCGTAAACTGTGATCAGCAAGTGACTAGGACCTCCCTCCATGTTACTCTTGTAGGCCATTTTATCCATTCTTTCAGTTTCTTCCCTTGTCTTTTCATGCTGCACCAATCTGACACATTTTTCTGCTTCAAGAACTCAGGATCTCTGACCCCTTTTAGGTCAGGTCATGCAATTTGCACATGATGAACATATTTTATTATGCATTTAGCATTTTATAGTGATTTCTCTGCAGTATCGCTCAGATCTGGATACAGCATTGGTGGATAAACAAGAATATACATAAGAAAATTCCTCTTCTTTTCAGAGCTGAAAAGAACGAGACTCACAGAACACAGCAAAGAGCCAGAACAAAGGCAAAACAAGATTTCGGAAAAGATTTAAAAGGGGGGTGAACACAGAAACTCCCACATAAGGAACACAGATTATAGGAGTAACCACAAGATCACACATGAGAACAAAGGGGAAAAAAGGATAATAGTGACAACCCTATGCACATTGAAGATAACTTGATGCACCGTCAGATATTTTCTACTACTGTCACAGAGAGCATCCTAAACAAAAAGTCTAGATTTATTCCAGTTTGGCTAACAATAATGTAATTATTATCTTCTGTTGAATAGTGCCTAATGATTTGGAAAACCCAAACAAAGACAGTATGGATGCCTACCTAGAGTTAACCGTAGATCCCTAAGAGCAGTATTTGCTGATGTGTCTACAATCGTCATGCTAGCAGATAACACTTCATGGTACTAGATTTTGCTGATTATGATTCAATCGAATATACAGCACTGCTATGGAAGTGACAGTCCTGACAGAATGAGGAATGCCAAATTAGAAATGTAAGGTCTTTCACGCAAGTGATATGAAATGCATTTACTAAATGATGGTGAATGTTGCAGATCCTGAATATATACACAGCAATATCTGGGACCTAAAATTCGATATTACTATAATAATCATGTTTAAAATATATTGTTCAATAATATTGTGATGTATATATTGAAAAGGGATTTTAAATAATATATTGAAATGTATTTTGCAATATGTATTTTGAATTCTTTGTTATTTTTGCTATTGTATTTTATTGTGTTTTAATTTTTTTTAACTATACCTTTATGGTATTTTGAACTGTTAAATTTTAAATTATGTTAACATTTTTATTGTGTAGTAAAGTATTGCAATTATTACTGTTTTCATTTCCAAATTGTTGGTTCATTAGGGAAATAGAGTAGGAAGTGTTTTAAAAAATAAAATGTTAATTTAGTTGAAATTAGATTAAATTAACGTTTTGAACTAATGAGATAGAAATTCACAAGTAATAGTAAGGTTAACTATCACTTGTGCCTCTGCCATGCACTGCTTATGACCTCACAAATTACATTACTCATATCATGTTCTATGACATCATTATCACATCACTGATGACACACCCAAATGCCCCCCTTGATCACAGGCATTGGTCACCAGCCCCTGTGGCCAAAAACCCAGTAGGCTGCCAACCTCACAACTTTTACCATATACAGCTTTTTCTATATGGGAAGAGGGCCATGTGCCCCCCTCCCCGACTTCATTAAGCCCATGGGACCCATCCCCAGGGCCTTATTGCACAACAAAAATCCAATTTCTAACAGCATTACATCCTCAATAGTGCACGCAGAATAATAGTTGTGCCCCCCCCCCCACACACTTTGGATTAGCCTTGTGTACCAGAACCAATGGGCTGGCCCAGTCACTACTAGAGGCCTCAACCCCTCCTGGGCGTACATCTTGGAAATGTATTTCATGATGCTGACACTTACATTGTCTGAAAACTTGAATATTTAGTATATTTAGTTTTTGACAGATAAGCTGTCACCAATGTCAATGTCACAAACACCTCAGTGTCTCAGCCCAGGTGTCAGAGAGAACAGTCCAGAAAACTGCCCCAACAATTAGTGACATTCTCTCTGATGTTGGTCTGTCACTGTAGGGGAGAGCATTACTGCCTTCACGGAACGATTCTGTGAGTTGTTGGAGGGGAGGTGTGGGAGAGATTTTCTTTCCTCTTCTGGCCCTCCATCAGTAACAATGAACATGGTCATGTCTCCCCTGTCAATGTGGGGCTTCAGATGGTTGATATAGATCTCCTTATGGGGTGTCTAGGGCTACCAAGGTCTACCAGATAGTTGACCTCACCTATTTTTTTCAGTAACTTAAAGGACATTTAGGGTCCATTTTTCCTGGAGGGCACTGGGAGCCACGGGATGCACAACCCACACTTTCTGACCTGGCTGGTATTCAACCAAGGTTGTTTTTGGGTCATACTAGTGTTTGCAAAGGTCCTAGCCGCCCTCCAAGTTCTTCTGAGCCCTCTTTATATACTCAGCCATGCAGGAATTCAGGCCCAGGACATAGTTTGCAATGTCCTGGTTGTGTTGCTTAAGAGTTTAAATCCATCCTTCTTCGACAATACTTAAGAGAACTTCGACAGTGGGCCATACAAAAGCTCAAAGGGTTTAAGGCTCACTACTTATTCTGGTACCTTCCTGTAAGCAAATTAAAGACATGTGAGTAGGACATACCACTTCCTATGGAGTTTCTCATACAACTCCATACACATGCCTTTTAAGGTCTTGTTGAACCTCTTCTCAAGACCAATGGTTTGAGGAGGATAAGGGATGATGAAAATGGAATTCACCACACATTTTTCCCACATTGCCTTCAATTATACAGACATGCAGCGTGCAACCCTATCTGAGATTAACTTCCAACTGTGGTAAAGATATCAAGCAGGCTCGGGTTAGCACATATGCAGTTATCATCTTCATAGTTATGGCTTTAGGGTACCTAATGACAAAGTCCACCTTCACCAAGTTCATCTTATTTCTATAAGCTGTTTTAGGGTCCAAAGAACCAACAATGTCAAACCTTACCCTCTCAAAAGGAGTCCCAATCATATATAGGGGAATTATTGGAATCTTGGATTGATCTTCTGTGTTGTCCATGGATTGACAGGTGGTGCAGGAGTACAGATTACCGTTTGGGGATCTGGCATTAGTAAAAGTGGTTGAACCACCTTTCCTAGGTTTTAGCCTGACCTAAATGCCCAGTCAAGGTAATGTGATGGGCTAAGCTTAGCCCACGTTTAAGATGAAGGCCCTGCACTGTTGGAGGGCCACTAATCTCCTGCTGCCCCAGGGTATGGGTCCCTAGACTCACTGCTTAGCACACCTTCCTTTCAGTAGATCTTACGGTTTTACAGGTAATCCTCTGCTGCTGGAATTGAGCCTGGCACTGAAGGCCTTGAAGAGTTGGGCATGTTCTTTGTGCTTGACAGAATTCGTTCCTGAAGATCCTCTTGCTCATGTACCTCACAGAGTTTTTCAGGTTTCCCATGGTCAGCTCACCTTTACCTTAAGGCTCCAGATAATCTGCCCAGGAAGTCAGATGTCTTCTGGACCAATGGATGTTTTGAGGCTGCTTTCCCACACCTCCTGCCTTTCCTCTTGGTAATTGGAACCTAGGCCATTATTCCAGGATTCAGGATTGCCTTACTTCTCTGACAGGCTGTCTGAGCCCCTGTAGCCGTTGGAGAGCATCTGAGCACACAAGCTGGTCCACCACTGTAGTCATACTGGCTCCTGTATCACGCAGAGCCTCTATCTCGGTCACTTTGGTGATTGGCAAAGTCCAGTACTTACCTGTACGTTACCATAATGGGAGGTATGACAGTCAGGGCTTCTGCATTTATCCCACCTACAAAGACTAAGGTTACATCAATCCAACCCCTTAGCTTCCCCTGGGCATGCCTTCACCACAATTCCTACACTAGAAATCCTTGGGACAGCCATGTGTGGGGACCTCTTTGAACAGATTGAGTATCCCTTCTTGTGTTTTGGCTTGTGATAGTCTATTCTTCACTTCTTCCCCTTGTGCCTTCCCCGTTTGGGATCGGAAAAGTCAAGGGACTCCACCTTTTGAGTAGACTTTTGGGACTCTTGTGAGAAATCCTTCATTTTTTCCCTTGTTGCTTCCCTCGTTCCCCTGATGAGGGGCTGAATGACATTTCTTACAATCACCCCATGGGACTTTTTAGACGCCCTAGTGTGAACCAATATATCAGCTGTCTTACAAAGCTTCCTGGGGTCAAAAAACTTGGAATCTACTAGATGGCGGTATAACTCTGAATGGCAAATACTCAAGAAGTGCTTCTTCGTGACAATATTGTATAGCCCAACATAGGTATTGCCTTTCACCCAGGCCTCTAATGCATTTAGTGAGACATCTATAAAGTCAGCCCAGGAATATTGTGTGACTTTGTGTTTGTTCTGAAATTCTTCTGGTACACCTGAGGTGTGAAACCAAACATCTGCACCAGTGCATAGTTCATGCATTTATGTAGAAGTCAGCTACCCCCTCTTCTCCAGTTAGGAGTGTACTACTCCTATGTGCATGTACTACCTCCCAAAATGTGGTTCCCCAGTGCTACTGACATACCAGGAGCAATCTCATTTCCCTTTTGCAGGAGGCAAGAAATGTGTTAATATCCCAAACACAAAGTTATGCACTATTCTGTTTGGTAAGGAAGGGATGTGTGCCCCCTGTAGGCACCATACCATTACTGACACTATCTTCATTGGGCCTCAATCCTAGCCCATTCTCCTTTTCAAACAAAAGCAATTGATTGTCTTCTTGTGCCATTTTCCTTTCCTACAGGGCTATGCCTGCCAGTTTGACTGGAAGCTCAATTTCCGATTGCTTGTCCCTAAGCACCAACTGGCGGAGGAGCAGTTCGGACAAGCTTGTGTTGTCAGAGCACACCTCACTTCCAACCCTGGATGTGGCACCAAAGAACTGGGACAGATTGTTCCCTTCTCTTTCATGCTCTGGATTTGACTCTTTTTATCTGGGCTTTGCTAGCTGCCTCCAAGGCTTGAGGGCCTTTATAAAATCTGTCTTCCTGACACTGTGACCAAGCTTCAATTTCTTCTGTTTGCCTAGAGCCTTCATCTCTACTACTGTGAGTGTTGTCAAGGTAGCCAGATCCAACTCCATATTCCCTTAGACGTTTAAAAGGTGAAACATGTGAAATAAAAAATAATTGGAAAAGAATCTGAGATGACCTACTCAAGGACCTGAAGCCAATTAAAAATCTTTTTTTTTCAGTTCAATCTAGGTTTTTAAAAAAATGTTCAAGGTTTAAAAGCTGAGTGGTACTGCTAAACACAAGTTCTGGATACCACTACTGAACACCAATGTGAGAGTGTAGGTTTTTAGTTAGGGTGGACAGCAGTCCACCACAAGTAATAATTGCACTATCTTTGTTATGGCCAATAAGGGTTTTAATAATTTAAAACTGAGCTCAAGCCCTGGAAGCTCTGGCACAGAGCAGACAGGCTTAACTTAAGAAAGGGCCAGATGTACAAAGTATTTTTGCATGCACAAACAGGTTTGAGACGCGTTTTCTCATGCAAAAATACCTAAGAGCCATGTACAAACCCAAATTAGTGAGTCACAATTTATTTGCAACTCGCTAATTAGGATTTTTAGACTTGCTATTAGGAAGGGGTGTTTCCTGGGGGTTCGTTTCCTAAAAGTGAGCCTGAACCCTATGTATGACTGTTTTGTGACCACAATTGCAGTCACAAAACAGTCTAAATTTATCCCCTACTTCAAGTAGATTGTAAAGCATTCACAAACTAGAAGGGGCCCCCAGGAGACCCCTTCCCCTTTGGAAATTAATGGGAAATATTTTTTAAAGGCAGGCAGTGGTCCCAGGGACCACTGCCTGCCCTTAAAAAATTTTACGAAAACGTTTCATTATATTTTTTTAAATGCAGTCCGTTTTCTTTTAAGGAAAACAGGCTGCATTTTTAAAAAACTGCTTTATTTAAAAGCAGTCCCACACATGGAGGTCTGCTGAACCCAGCAGGCCACCATCCAATGGGGTCGCAAATTGCAAGGGGCTCATTAATATTCATGAACCTCACATTTTGCTACCTCATTTGGAATCACTAACAGTGTCTCTAACACTGTTGTACATTTGCTTTTGTGACTCGCAATTTTTCACAAATTGCGAGTCTCTTAAAGCAAATTGGTCATCATCTGGCCCAAAATGTGTAAAGTCTTTAGGAGTAACAAAACAGCTAAACAGTTGGAAACACAACACAACAAAATTCCTCTCCAATTTATAAAATTAAATAATATGTGAATGAGCAAAATGAAAACATAACCACAAACATTGTCACATGGGAAACCAGAGATATGAATTTTAAAAGTTTTAAACGAAAATAGAGCCAAAAAGTACTAAGTGCCAACTGCGGGCAACTTGTCATGCTGGATCAAAACAAAGGTAAGATTTACGGACGACCCTGATAGAGGCCAGTTACAAAGACCAGGTAGGTCCCGGTCAAAGACTTACCTTCTTAATTTTTTTTAGAAGGTAGAGTGCTCAGTGAGACAAGGCAACAGGCTAGATATGAAGATGGGCTAATCAATGATGGGTTGTCAAAGGACGAAGTCACAGTGAATTCATCAATGAAGTCAAGAAAACTCTGAGTGGGGAAAGTCCAGATTTCATACTCAGGAAGCCATTGGCGTTGATCGGGGTTCAGTGACTAAATATCGAGGGACATAATATAGAATGCCCAAAATATTGACTCCAAAATATCGGAGTACAGAATATAGAATCCCTATCTACAAATATGTAAGTACTAAAATATTGAGTACAAAATATCGATAGTTAAAATATAGTTGACTAAAATATCAAATTATTAAAAATTTTATAAAAGTAATTAAATATTAAACACAATTAAATAAAGCATACATAAAATAATGTAAATAAGCTTACAAGGTAAACATAATAAATGTAATGTAAAAAACTCATAATTTTTTTAAACATATATATTTACTTAATAATTATACAAAATAATTATTAATCTTAATTATAAATTATCTAAAGCATTATTAAATATATATTTTCATATATATATATATACATAAACCTATTATATACATATAACAATAAATAATATATAATAATTAAAATAATTAAAGTAATACTTTTCATATTAATTAATAATTAATACTACATTAAATATAAACAAATTAAAAACATTACATCACTAAGGAAATACAATTAGTATTCACACTCCAACAAATGCAAAAATAGACAATTTGTTCGATATTGAGAGGGTAAAAATTACTATTCCCACTCCAGTGTGTGCAACAGTAGGGAAAGCGTTGGATAGAGTAGGGGTAAAAAATACTATTCCCACTCCAAACGTCTTCTCGCCTATGAGGATAAAATAAGAAAACGGAAATAGACCAAATTTCAAAGGGATGCCTGGGATTATGAGCAAGGACGCATTCTGACCTTTGCTCAAAAATTTGATGCCCCAAGGAGACCACTGAGAAACATCTCAAATGAGAAAAACCCTCCGGTAGTCTTCACCTCAGAATCCAATGTAGCTACAGATACTGAGCAATCTGGTGATGAGAGACCATTATCAAGAGATCAGGTCCCTGCGCATTCCCAGGAGTTCGAGGAGTTTAAATTAATGCAACAGTCCTGGCAGAGGGGAGCCAAAGGCAAGCCAGTGGAAAGAAGACAAGACAGACGCGAAGAGGGGGTTTCCACAGAAGAATATCAAGGTGTAGCCTCCCAAACTCGGAGCAAGAGATGAAGCAGAAGATTATAACTCCAGATGACCTCACAATTGTGAATTTAACAACATATATACTCACTAAGAATGAAGAATTGGTACTTAAAAAAGGATTGACATTTTGTCCATCACATGATTTTGAATATACACAGACTAGAATTGACCTGTTTCTTTTTTCACGCAAACTGAAGCTTTTAAAATTCCACAAGCTAAGAAATGCACCAAGCATCAATACAACCAGTGCAAGCACAATTTCTGCAATGTAAAATTTAGTTGGGGAAGATTTGAACATGCTACAAATCTTGGCTAGTCAACCAACAAGTGATCCACAAGAACAATCAATGAGTGCAGCGGAATCTGCAGCACAATTTGGGATTACTCAAAAGAGAGCAAAGACGAACGTCAACCCCCCTTCAAAATTTGTACCAAACATGCCATATGATACAATTGATGCATTTGAGGAATCAGTCAAAATCGATCTGGTGAAAATGTGGTCAAAGAACTTGACTAAGTTCGACAAACAAAAATGGAACTTAACAAAAGAACAATAAGTGGCCTTAGAGAAATTGAAATTAAAAGCCAATCTGGTGTAAGCCCTCTGATAAAGGAGGAAACATTGTCCTCATGACCCAAGAATTCTATTGCACTGAAGCACTACGCCAATTAAGAGACACTACCTGTATCAGTAAAGAAGACTACAATAACAGTATTACTCACTATCATGAGCTGCTTGAGAAATGGGTTACACAAGGAATGCTTGATAATAATGAACATACATTTCTGATCTGCCAAAAACCAGTCACTCCAACATTTTACCATTTGCCCAAAATTCATAAGAATGCATTGTCCCTCCAGGCAGACCCATCATCTCTTCAAAGGGCAGTCTCACTGAATCCATGTCTCAATGCCTTGATTTCTTTTTGATTGATTTTGTTAAAACGTTGTCTTCCTACATTCAGGATCAAACAGATTTTATCAGGACAATCTCAGATACCATATGGGAACCTGAAATGCTTATGATTGTCTTAGACGTAACAGGACTGTATTATACTTGTATATCTCATCATCATTGTACACAAGCAGTGCAATATTTTTTGAAAAGTCGTTCTCTGAAATACGCATTACACAATGAGATGCTGATTGAGTTTTTGACCTTCTGCTTTATCAACAATATTTTTCTATTTCAGAAACAATATTTTAGACAGATTAAAGGGACGGCGATGGAAACCTGCTTCGCCCCCTGCTACACAAACTTTTCATCGGCTGGTGGGAGAAGCAGGTTGCCTGGCCGATGAGAATCAACATTGAGTCTCTTCGATTGTCGGGTGGCACCAATATATTGATGACCTTTTCATCTTTTGGAAAGGTCCAAGGACAGACGCTGAAGCATACATAGCACACTTGAAAGACAATGCAGTGAACTTACATTTCAGTGGCCAAATAAGTGACACTGAAGTAGACTCTTTAGACCTTAACGTCTTTATTAGGGAAGGAAATATCTGTACCTCACTGTTCAGCAAGAAAACAGCAGGAAATTCTATATTAGAAGCCAACAGTTGTCATCCCAAACCCCTAAAGAATAGTATTCCGTATGGGGAATTACTACGCCTTAAAAGAAATTGCACATTAGAAAAAGATTTCGAAATGGCAGCCCAGGAATCAATAGAGAGATTTAAAGTTAGAGGATACTCAGATCAGATTTTACTGAAAACTTTTGAAAAAGTTAAAAAATTCTTACATCATGCCTTCTGAAAGATAAGAGTAGAGCGACGAGTAATAATCAAAGTACTCTCCATTTTATTACAACCTTCACCCAAGATTCAGTGAAAATCCAGCATATACTCTCTCGTAACTGGCATATTTTGAAATTAGATAATGTAATTGGGACTGACATATCAGACTACTCTAAGATAACATACTAAAAAAGTTGCTCAATATGAGACCTGTTGGTACACAGTCACTTTGACTTAGTTCCCAGAACACCTAGACTGGGCAATCTCACTGGATTCTTTCCATGTCATCGCTGCAAAACGTGCAAAAGCAGTTCTAAAGTTACAAATTACAAAATACCAGGCAGAGCTGAATGCAAGAAGATCACTACATTTTTGACATGTACTACACCTTACTGTGTTTACTGTTTAGAATGCCCTTGTAAACTTTACTATATCGGCAGCACCATACACCCTGTAAAATGAAGGCTATTAGAACATATGAGAGCCATAGAGCACAATGACCCATATTACCCCGTTGCAAGGCATTTTGCCAGAGAACATCAAAGTGATCGTAACCTGCTCCGATTCTTCTGTCTTGATCATGTTCCTATAAAAGACCGTGGGGGGACAGAGAAATCCAGCTACAAAGACTTGAATCAAGATTTATCAGACCTTCAATCTAAGACCCCTCTAGGCCTAAACACCGAAGAGGAGTTAGCAATCCATTTATGTTCGCTAGATTTGAGCCTTTCCTCAGCTTAATGAATTGAATCTCTACCCGCAGATCTGACAATTCCCATGTACATTACACTGCTATTGATGAAATAAGTATTTTTTAGCACAGATTCCATGTACATATACACATCTCACACTGGGTTTGCACTACAGCTTATCCAAGGCTACATTTTTCTTTTTCTTTTTTTCTCTTTTGAATGGAATGTGAAATTAGGACTTTTAGTTTAAAAATAATTTTCTTTAAGAATGTAAAAATCTGACTACAAGATGAATAAATAATGATGAAATATTTTTTCTGACCAAATATTAATGATCATGTAGTTTACATTGTATTCATATGTGCAATCATATCATGAACAGAGACTTTGTATATACGTATCATAATGTGTGAGGGATTCTAAAGCTAAACACTGTATATATATCGTTTTCGATAATTATTAATTGGATGATGGTCATGTGTAACCATATTATAGAAATGTCCATTCAGGGCTTAATCATGTTATTTTGCTTATGTTGTGACACCAAATGATGAATAATATGAGCTATTTTCAATTGGGTATACATAGAATCTATTCATATGATAAGATGGCTGACATAGAATTGAATGAACCTTAGTACATTTTTGATGTTTATGATATGACCGGAAATGTTGTAATTTCATGACCTCAGTGGTTTGTAACTTTATTATTTTAAAGATTAACAATATGTTCTGTGGTAGCAGTAGGAAAAAGGTGCAATGCCAAAACGCGTCCTGTTTGCTGGTTTACACAGAAAATAAACCCGTTTGACTTCAACCACGAGAGCGCGGTCTGTTCTTTTGCCTGCAGCGAAGGAAGTTGAGCCTCATATATTTACATATATATATATATATATATATATATATATATATAAACCTATTATATATATATAAAATAAATACTATATAATATTTAAAATAATTCAAGTAATATTTTTCATATTAAGTAATAATTTACACTACATTAAATATAACAAAATTAAAAACATTATATAGCTAAGGAAATAAAATTAGCATTCACACTCCAACAAATGCAAAAATAGAGAAATTGTTGGATAGTGAGAGGGTAAAAATTACTATTCCCACTACAGTGTGTGCAACAGTAAGGAAAGCGTTGGATAGCGTGGGAGTAAAAAATTAATATTCCCCCAAAGAGTGCACCTGTAGGGAAAGCGTTGGATAGCGTAGGGGTAAAAATTACTATTCCCACTCGAGAGAGTGCAACAGTAGGGAAAGCGTTGAATAGCGGGTGTGTAAAAATCACTATTTCCACTCCAGTGAGAGCATTAGTAGGGAAAGTGTTGGATAGCTTAAGGGTGAAAATTACTATTCCCGCTCCAGAGAGTGCAACAGTAGGGAAAGCGTTGGATAGCGTAGGGGTAGCAATTACTATTCCCACTCCAGAGAGTGCAACAGTAGGGATCATGTTGGATAGCGGATCGGTAAAAATTACTATTCCCACTCCAGAGAGTGCAACAGTAGGGAAAGCGTTGGATAGCGTAGGGGTAACAATTACTATTCCCACTCTAGAGAGTGCAACAGTAGGGAACGTGTTGGATAGCGGGTCGGTAAAAATTAATATTCCCACTCCAGAGAGTGCAACAGTAGGGAAAGTAATGATTTTAAATAAGAATGCATTAATTATCAATACCAATAAAAAAAATAGATTTATTTACCAATAATAAAAATGAATTTCCAATTAATATTTAGTTTAACAATAAATTAATTATCAATAAATAGAAATAAAAATATATATTTACTTAATTACAATTAAATTACTTCCCACCCTATTCCTCTATAAACCAACAACCCACTCCAAATAATACATTAATACAATTAACATAATTATCAATTAATCAATTAATAAAAATGTATTATAGATTAATAACAATTAATTACCAATTAATAATTCATTATCAATCAAGTATTTATCAATACATGTAAATACATATTTTTTACTTTATTACAATTAAATTACTCCCACCCTTTTCCCACATAAACCCACAACCCGCTTCAGAACTAAAACGCAAAATGACATTAAAAATATTTAATAATTCATTAAAATTAATATTTAATTTACTATAATTAAATTACTTCCCACTCTATTCTTCTATAAACCCACAACCCGCTACGTAATTAAATTACGCAAAAATTAAATTACATAACATTCATTACTTTAAAAAAATTAAACATACATTACAAAAATAACACAACATTTTAAGACATATACTACCATACATAACACTAAACAAAAATGATATTATGGAAAATTATATTTTAAATTCTTTATTATGATATTCGATATTTCCTACCTCAATTTTGATATTCTGCCCAACTATATTTTGGTAATTCGATATTCTGTCCTCGCTATATTTTGGACTCGATATTCTGCCCTGTCGATATTTCGAATTCGATATTTTGGGCGTTTACTGTTGAACGGATGCTGACCAGCATCATCCTGGTTAAGGTTTTTCCCTTCAGACTTAAACTTTTTTCTGGAAGTAAGATTTCCGCAAGTGGGTTAGGCTTCAGGCTGTAGCTGAAGAGGGATCGACATGTCCAGATGCTGGTCAGTATCAGGCCCCTGAATAGGATTTGCTGCTGTGGAGAAGAATATGATGGATTCATCCCAGATCTGTCACTGGGGGTGATTGTCTGAAAAGTTTCAGCGTCCATCTATCATCTCTGTGTGTTTGCTTTGTTGACAGGGTATGCTCAGACATGGGCCCTTGATCACTTTGCCACTTGATTCGAGCTAGTCTGGCTGATGAGGGGTGTTACATCGAAATCAGTCCCTGAATGCTTGTTTCCTGTCCAGGGAAGGCCTGGCTTGGCAGTTTGGGCTGGACGGTTCCTATAAGGCACAGGGTGTAGAATGATTTGCATTTAGCTGGGTCTGAACTGGGGTGGTGAAGGGAGCTATAGAAGGACGATGAATTCAACCCAGATCTGTGACTAGGGGTGAGTGTTTGAAAAGTTTTAGTGCTCCGTCCATCATCTCCTTGTGTTTGCTGTGGAGAAAAATATAGCAGGATCTGTGCTGAAGTTACACCCACCAGTGATGTGCCCTTGGAAATTAAAGGAGGTTTTAAAAATGGCTGATGAACAAAAATAATTGAAGATGCTATGAAAGAAATGGATTTTAGATTGGCAAATTTGAGGAAGAATTTAGGAAGAGAAAGAGAAGAAAGGTCTTAAATGCTAAATGTGGCTATGCAGGGGAAAGGATTGCTATGTTGGCAAAGAAATATGATGTCATTCTTAATGGAGTTAAAAACAGTATTGACAGAAAGATGAAAGCAACTTCATACTGAATCAAATTCAGAAATAAGCTCTTCCTCAAAACATCTAAGAGGACATAGCGACCTATTCAAATTCAGCATATGGGACTTTTGTAGATGAATTTGATCAAATGTATCAGGGTACACAAACAATCCCAAAAATGAAAAAATGAAGAGCAAAAACGAGAAGACAGAGAAAAAAAAGGAGACCTAGTCAGAACGGTTGAGGCAGGTGTTCTACAAAAGAACTCTGCACCTAGTCAGAAATAAGGCACAATAGAGAAACAAATAATGAAAGATGATGGGGCGAATATAATTTGACAATTGTTAATCTGTCTTTACACTCTCTAATCCATAGTGAGAAATCATTACTTGATTTGGGATTTTCCTGAATTGATTATTTCTCTTGTCACATAGAGTAAACCTCTCAAAAACATATAAAAAAGAATAAGCAAACATAAATCCTGTGCACAGATTAGTCAATAGAAAGTAACGTATATCACTGGTTCATAGAGAAGCAAAGCATATTAGGAGACAAGGTCGACAAACATCAGTTGATTTTCCTGTTTTATGTACTTTGGAATTTCCTTCAAAAAGAAAATGTCAAGGAGAAACCAGCCGACACGTGTTTCGTCAATCCTGTGTTAGCCCGTGACTCTTCAGGGCTGGAGATAACAAAAAACAAAGGTGTGGTACAGTACACATATCAAAATGATACTTCATTCCAAAATAGTATGACCAGGAGAACAATTTTTCAGTTTCTGCAGGTGAAAAAAACCTCAAGGCGACATTTTACCTGACTGGTGTTTTGCCAATTGGCATGCATTGTCCACCGGAGACCCACTGAAATTAGGGAGTGGGTCAAAAAGTTGACAATGAATTAGGAATTGTCTAGTGTTCAAGTAATTTGATACAGAAATCAGAATTTTTACTGAAATGTGCATATTTAAAAATTTGAGTACATCCCTGCTGTATATAAAGGTATCATATTTTACTGTTCACTTCACTGCACCTATAAGCACTGCCCCATCTGCACCGCTGTAATTTACAAACCAACTATTTGGAGAATAAAAGCAAGAAGACATTGTTGGCATGTATAAAGACTTTATTGTGTTGATGTTTATAACAACCATAAATAACCTAATGGCGATACACAAATGAGACCCACAGAACAGTTGAGTTTATTCTATTTTTGTAAATAAATTGACATCATATTGTCGAGACGTTGGAAGAAAGATAAACAGTATACATTGGAAACCAATCTTCCTAATGATTACATTAGATATTTTCTGCTTGTGCACTCTACTTTTCAAAAACAGGGCCTTGATTGAATTTTTTTCCGTACATCATACCATCTTTTTGTTTGAAGACCAAAATTGAAGACAATTCAAAGGCAAAGTGATGAGCACCTGCTTCACCCCCAACTAGGTAAATGTGTTTGTGGGCATTTTGGGAGGAGTAGATGGTCTCATTGGGTGCTTTGAAAATTATACAAATCATTTACTACTGTACACTAGACATATAGATGGCCTCTTTGTTATCTCGAATTGTGAATAGAAAATGGTATATACCTTTATTATACTGTTGGGGGTGAATTATTTAAATCTAAATTTCACCAGCCATATCAGAAACTCTGAAATGGACTTTCTTGGCCTACACACTACAGTAAGTGTAAATGTACATGTATTTATATAGCGCACATCACTGACCGAAGTCGGTATCTAAGCGCTTGCTTAGGGAACCCGTCCTGGTATTCCCCTGTGAGATAACCCCGGCAGGGTATCCACAAGGTGAAAGCCAGGCATCCCGCCGCGAGGGGCCGTTGTGGAGATTAAGCTAGCTATTGCCCAGAGCCGCAGAGTGTGAACCCGTGAGTCGAGAAGGCACCGGAGCGAGAATTATTGAGTCCGTGGAATTTTTTAGCCCAAGACCCACCGAGGCGGGGAATTGAACCCTGGTCCAGGGCCGATCTCAGCTTCCGGGTCAGCCGCCTCTAACCCCTGAGCCACACTTCTCCACAGTCTAAAAGAAGCACATTGAATCCAGCCTGTTTTGTAAAGAAATGGCTGGGAACAGTGTTCTTCATGCCCGGAGCAAGCATCCTCCAATATTGAAGTAGAGCATTCCGAATGGAGAACTCATAAAGGGAAGAAGCAACTGTAGTTAGGAGACAGGCTACCTACAGGAAGAAATCAATATCTTGAAACATTTCTCTGAAAGAGATTACCCATATAAAGTGATGTTGGAGGTCAAATGTAAGATCAAATGACCTAATAGAGACATGCTCAATTTGATAATTTTAAACAAACAAAAAGACAAAATTAAATATCTCTAATAAATGTATAATGTTTCACAAAATACAATAAATAACAAATCAAGAGAGCTGAGGAGATTATTGTGTTAGCATAGAGAGGACCACATCATTGACAGAGAATTGGACAAGTGATCCTATCCTATATCAAAAAGTAAAATCAATTAGGGACATGTTAGTCTACAGTGATCCTAATCCCATAAAGAATGTTACTTGGCTGTAAGAAATTGGAATAATATTCAGGGTGGTTGACGCCTCATTTTAAGGAAAATGCAAAATCCCTGTCAAAGTCAACACTCACAGTCACTAATTTAACCTGAGCTAACCCTCTGCACCCCCAAAGACAACCCTGATAAAGAGGACCTCTCTGCCACTCAAACATCTCCCTCCAACATCTCATCTTCAAACTCTATTTGATAGAGAACATTGTTCTTCACCCACAATCCCACCTCTAATTCGACCAAGCCATATGTAAATCAGTCTTGGTCCTGCTCCAAAAGGAATAGCCCACCCAAAACTTCCAAGCCAGGTCCTGTTTGAACCAGAATACAAGATACCTGAGACTAGTTTCAGCCAGATTGGGCCACTTCAGTAGGCATAGCATGGTTCCAGTGGCATAGTGAGCAACAACCCACACCTGGTCTTACCCATTCCCACTTGGATGTTACATCCAACACATAAAAAGGTTATGGAAGGAATGCTTGCAGTAAGTCTAACCACTGAAAATTGCTCTGAGTAAAATTCCAACCCATGGATCTTTTGTCCACCATTCTATTTCAGTTTACACCGAGCCTTATGCAAATCAGTCATGGTCCTGCTCCAGTAGAAAGAATCCAGCCCAAACTGCCAAGCCAAGCAGAACACAAGCAACATAAGAATGGTTTTACCCTCATTTGGCTTCTTTAGTATGATGCAGTTTGGTCCAGTGGCACAGTGATCAAGGGGCCTAGGTCTGTGCATACCTTTGGCCACGGAAGGTGTTACAGTACACTCACAAAAGATGATGAAAGGAATGCATTCCATAAGTCTAGCCACAGGCAATTGCTTAGGGTAGCATTCAAACCCATTCTTCTTTTGCCCCCATGCAACATCAGATTAAACAAACTCGGCCATACGCACATCAGACTTGGTCCTCCTGGAACAGTCCAGCTCGAACTGCCAAACCAGGTCCATGCAGAACCCTAACATAAGCAGCCCAAGACTGGTTTTGGTCCGATTGGGCCGCTTGAATCAGGTGTAGCTTGGTTCCAGTGGCACAGTGATCAAGGGAGCCACTTCTAGGCATACCCTTGATTACTAAGGGCATTACATCAAACACACAAAAGGTTATGTGAAAAATCCTTACAATAACTCTGACCAGTGGCAATCACTTTGGTTAGCATTCAAATCCATCATTCCTTTGCACACCATTTTTTATTTTTTATTTTATAGAGTTTTATATAGCGCAAACCTGACCCGAATCGGGTATCAGAGCACTTTACATAGCACCAGTTGCATTACATGAGGACACATTCATTATTGTTAGGCACAGGGAGATTAAGTGATTTGCCCAGAATCACAGGATGTTCAGCGTCAATGCAGAGACTCAAACCCAGCTCCCCAGATTTGAGGTCGACCGCCCTAGTTAGGCCAACTCCTCTACCCTTGCCACCGCAGATTAGACTCAGCCATATACAAATCAGTCTACACCTTGAAGTGCCTTGTGTAGTTGAGTAAAGAGATGCTAAATGTTTGAGGTGGTTCATTTCCTTAAAGACTGGACTTTAAGGTAGATTCTAGTTAATATCCATTTCATTCTACATGGATAGTGATTCGCCCATGCATAGGCTAGGGAAGGGCTTGCAAGACATTCTGTTTTCATTTTACCCTCCACAGATGCCTTAAAACCTTGTAATTTGCTGAAACTTGTGTCCCCTTGAAACAAGGACCCAGAGATGGTACAGAGGACACACAAAATATCACTAGCTAAAACAGTAAGTTGCCTGTATCAACTCTGAGCAACCCAAGACCTAATAGAGTTGCAGAGGAGAACTGTTCCACACACCAGAAATGTCATATTTTGTGTCAGGATTAGTTGGAAATACCTTGTTAATGGAGGCCTGTGACTTCAACATGCAGGCTTGAAGCCCTCATTCATAAATTGTATATATGGAGAACAGAATCCTGGAGACCAGCTTGATGGACATTTCCAGTTTGTAGGAGGGGATTCTGGTAGACAGGGATTAAATAAAACACCAGTGCAGGCACTGGGTCAGTGTCTGTGTAAAATCTCCCGTTTGTTCCAGCTCATTCCTTTGGATACAACTTGTCACTTGAAATTCCATACCCTCACCTTTGTTGTTTTTATTCCTCTTTTCTTGCCCCTCAAGAACCTTTGCCTTTCCTTCATGTGATATCTTCCGCTTTTCTCATGAATCCTTTGTCTGCTTGCTACACTCTTCTTTTGTTCGCTGCTTTGCTCCACTTGCTACCACAAAGCACAACAAAGAAGCAAATCTCAATCACCACACTCCCACAAATCCCCTGGGAACGGGGGAGCATATCATCATGAATACACCGAAACTCGAAAAGTCAAAAACGGAAAAAAATTCAACAAAGGCAGTTGAGTCAGGGCCAAAGACAATTCTCCCATCAGACATCCAACGACAAATATCAAGGGGGAGACCAACCGGTGCGCCTGGGCTGAATGGCCTAATATCTATGCTCTATAAATCTGATGTCGAATTTTGGAGCGCATCTTTAGCACCAGTGTTCAATAGCATTAGACTCTCACAGACCCTTCCAGCTTCCTGGCACGGTTCAATTATCAGCCCGATACATAAACAAGGTAGCAAGAGGCTTCCAAACAACTATCGCCTTATTGCTCTCCTAGATGTGAAGGCAAAATACTTTGCTGGCCTGATCTTGGAGGAGCTAACATCATGGGCAACTGAAAATTCCATCATGCCAATCAACCAAACGGGTTTCTGCAAAGGCCAAGGGACTACAACTAATCTCATGGCTTTATCACTGCTGATGGAAGCAGCAAAAGAAACTAAGTCATCCTTATTCTTCTCATTTATTGACTATACCGCCGCATTCGACCATGTGGACCGACACAAACTTTGGCTAAAACTGGACAACTTGGGAATACCTAAATACTATTAGACGTCCTAATACTTCTCCACTCAAACACCTGGATCAAAATCAAACTTGGGGCTGGAACACACCTCTCAAAACCCATAAGGACAACAAAAGGATTGAAACAGGGATGCCTACTTGCACCGATCCTATTCAATCTTTTTCTAGCCGATCTACCTGGGCAACTAGACAAATGCTCCAATCATGCACCGAAATTAGGGAAAATTACCCTCTCAAACCTGCTATATGCGGATGATCTGCTGTTGATAAGTCGGACACCAATGGGCCTCCAACACCTTTTGAACACAACCCATGCTTTTTCAGTAAAGAACTCATTACAAATAAACTTCAATAAATCAAAGGTGATGGCTGTGAATTACAGGAAAAAAAAGAATCCTTGCTGGCACTTGAACTGCAAAAAGCTCGACCAGGTCATCACATATAAATACCTGGGAGTAATCCTGGACTCAAATAATACTTCTAGGCCGCAGTTCAAGTCCTTGCGAGGGAAGGCTATAATGACCTATTTGGCACTAAAATCACTGACGGTCAAATTACCTGACCTTACACTTAAACCTTTTCTTGAAATATTGAATGCCAAATTAAAACCGACTCTCACTTACGGGAGTGAATCACACCATGGTAAGGACGTGGCGTTGCTGGACACACTCATAGCCAATTCATACAGGGCTATCTTTAATCTTCCCAAATACGTCTCCCCGGCTCAGATTCGATTGGAATTCGGTATCTTAAAACAAACCCTAGAGAGGCGGAGCGTGTATGTAACAAACTGGCACAAGATTCGCAATGCAGATGCTGGATCTTTATGCGCAAATGTATGGGAAGAACTACTTCGGCACCGCAACTTTGCGCCGAGAGCCTACTTATACGAATCACTCAAAGTTCTAGGCCTGACTGACACCTGGGAAACATCAATAGATCTCTTGTCTTTTAAAAAAAGTAGCAAAAAAATCAGCTAGTATCGTTTCAGTGATAGAAGACAAGAAGGACCTAGCAAATAGAGCACATGGATGGCTAACGGTGGGTGACTATGGAAAACTGCGGCCACAAGCATACTTCAGCATCGGCATGAAAATAAATGTTAAAGAAAAATTCTTAAAATTACGCCTCGGGGTAATTCCCATACTTCCACATCTACCGCCTTGGGAGAGAAACAACCCTTCACAACAGTGTCGCATGTGCAAAACCGGCAAGGAGGATATAGTTCACGTGATCTGCATCTGCCCTAGCATAAAGGACTTGAGGTACAATCTATTACGTCCTTTCTTCAACTTACATTCCGTTTCGGACCTGTAGACAGGCAGTCAAACTGTGCTTCTCTACTAGCGACATTAAGCTGAACTGTCAAGTTGTAAAGTTCTTTGACATAATAGGAAATAGACTTAACCACACCAGATGAACTTTTTAAATCCCTCGAGGGTAATCATAAAACTGTTAACAATACTGTAATTTTATGTATCCTAATTTTGTTATGTTTAAGTAACAACAATTATTGGACGTTTTACAATTTTGTAAAGATTTTAATTAATCATATACAAATAAAAATATTTACTTACTTAATCACTTGCTACCACCCTCCATCCTGGTAGCCTCTCCATTTGTGTACTATATCTTTCAGAAATATTATTGCATACCTGTTTCCTCTTCAGGTGAGCCTCCTTCCTCCATTTCAGCAGTGCTGGGGCTTGACTCTGGCCATTTAGTTCTAAACCCGATTTTGTATAGGACTGGGACTGCTTAACCATCTTTCCTCGCAGAGAGATTGGTAAGACTCATGATGACATTGGAGTTACATACTTTGCATATTAAGGACCTGATTAAGATATTGAGTGGACTCACGTCTGCCCGACATTACCACGGTCTCGGCATCGACCGACCTGTGGTCGGTGGTTCTGACACTGCCATTACAATGCAAACACACATAGTGTAGTGGCACACTCCCATTTCTCTATGAGAGCTTGGGCTCTGACCGTAAATCGGCCATAGCCTAAGCGCCCATGGAGAAATGGGAGATTCTGTTAATCCCTGCATCACGTGGCAGGCACCTAACAGTGCCTGCCACCGGGTGCAGGGATTAACAGGGGAGCACCATAGGTGCCTGCATGCCTCCAACCAGAGGCTGCTGTGTCAAGGAGACCCTGCTAGGGGCTCCCCAACGTCTCTTTCAAACAGGCTTTTCATATTGGAAAGCCAGCATAAAAAGTTTGTCAGAAACCAACAACATAAACCTCATGACTTAAATGCCATATGTAGAGGATTGTGAGCAGCCTGCGACTGGCTGACAGGCTCCTTGAGCCCATCGGAAGCCACTTAGTCCAACCGGCAGGCTTCAAATCTGAGAGCCTTCGTAATAATTGAGGGAGCCACTTACCCGCATTTAATCAACTGCACACCCACACTTGTGGGGTAGAAGGGACTCGGGGGCACTGTTTACTCCTCGCGCCGATCGGAGAGCGCCATTTTGGATTGGGGGAAGCTCTCTCTTGTGGGAGCGCCATCTTTGCTGAGGGAGAGCCACTCGCCCTGCCAGGACCCACGTGATCTTTGGTCAGGCTTTTTAACATGGCGGCTGGACAGGCGCGCAGCGACGGCGCGCAGCGGACGCGCCGCAGACGCGCCGGAGGTGCGCCAGAGGTAAGCCCGTTTGCGCCCGTTCGCGCAACGGACGCGCAAGGGACCGCTGCCTCTGGCCACCCGCACTCTTCCCCTCTGGTCTACTCCCATTCAGACCTGTGTGCTCTGAAACCACCGGGTGATTCCTCGACACTCGGATCCATTTCTCGCTCGCCGCCCCAGCCACTTATATGCGGTCTGTTGAATGTGCGTTCACTCTGCAAGCACCACACGGAGATCGCCTATTTGGTTGAATCTTCCGGGTTGGATGTGTTGTTCATGACGGAGACCTGGACTCGGGATGACTGTCTAGTCGAACTAGGCCTGGCTTGTCCCCCGGGTTTTAAAATTATTCACACTCCGCGCCCACTGAATCGTGGCGGCGGAATTGGTATCATCTTCCGCGAACAGTTGGATGTTTCCCAGCTTAAAATCAGCGAAGTCTTGGGTTTTGAGCTCATGGGCTTCTCGTTCAGTAACCCAGAGAGAACGCTGTTATCTGGCGTGTTATGTTACAGACCGCCGGGCTCGGCTTCCTCGCTGCCGGAGTTCCTGGACCTAGTGTACGATCTTTCTAATACTCACTCTAACCTGCTCGTCCTGGGAGATTTTAATCTCTGGCAGGGGGGTCCTTTAGATGGAGCGTTTACTTCACTCTACCAAGCTTTGGCCGACATCCATCTACAACAACTGGTTGGCTCCTCGACTCACAGGGGTGGTCATATGCTCGACCTTATCTTTGCAGGCGCCCACTTAGCGGCGATCATTGACATTCTTGTCCAATGTTGGACGGATCACGCGCTGGTGGTCTTCTCCCTATGCCTTGGGAATAACCCCCCGGAGGTTGCAGGGGTAGGAGTCTCGCAAGTGGGTCGATCGTGGTCCAAACTGCTCAGTCTAGCCCCCCTGCCCCCTTTGCTATCTGCCAGCTTTGACCTGAGGAATTCAGTGGATGACAGCTACTCTTCCTTCTGCCGGTCTATTACCGAGTCCCTCGATAACATCGTGCCACTTCGGAAAGCAAGAGCGAGGGTGAATCGGGCCTTTCCCTGGTATACGGTGGAGTTACAACACCTGAAGTTGAGCTGCAAACGGGCAGAGAGAGCATGGAGAAGGGAGTATTCGCCCTCGGCTAAAGCCTTGTTTAGACTTGCACTGAGAGGTTATAAGGAGCAGATCAAGCAGGCCAAGGCGACCTTTATACAAACATCCTTATTACAGGCGCCTAATAAATCTCAAGCCCTATTTAAAATTGTTAAGGACCTGTCCCATCCGGTCTGTGCAGCTAACTCAGTGCGGGCCTCTCAGGCTCTATGCGACTCGCTGGCGTTGGCCTTTGAGGAGAAGACCGCCAAGATCTTGGCTGGCCTAACACTTCCTGCAACTGAGGAGGTTTGCCCTGCTAGCCTTGCGGACAGGGGGTGTGGAATCCAAGGCAGCTCACCCAGTCGACCCCAGCCGGTTGGTATGGGAGCTCCGGAGGAGCAGTCCAGTCGACCCCAACCGGTTACTGGCATTTTTGATCTGGGAGCTCCGGGCAGCTCACCCAGTCGACCCCAGCCGGTTGGTATGGGAGCTCCGGGGGAGCAGCCCAGTCGACCCCAGATGGTCACTGGTGTTTTCGATCTGGGAGCTCCGGGCAGCTCACCCAGTCGACCCCAGCCGGTTAGTGTGGGAGCTCCGGGGGAGCAGTCCAGTCGACCCCAGACGCACATTGAAGTCTCTGATCTGGGAGCTCCGGGCTGCTCACCCAGTCGACCCCAGACGGCCGTCTTGGCATCTGGGTCGGGGTACTTAGGAACCTCACCCAGTCCACCACGGTTGAACTCTTTCCCCCTTCCGTCTTTTGAAGAATTTTGTAAAACGGCCTTCATGGTGTCATCTGGTTCCCCGCTTGACCCACTGCCCCCCAAATTTTGGAAAACTTTTCATGAAGAATTGTTCCCGCCTTTGTTTTCAATCTGTCTGCAATCTTTGAAATCGGCATCTGTCCCAGATTGCTGGAAGCTTGCAGTGGTGTCGCCTCTGCTAAAAAAGCCAACCTTGGATCCAGCCGGCCTCTCTAATTATAGGCCGATCTCCTTACTTCCCTTTCCCATTAAGATCTTAGAGAAGTGGGTAACTCGCTCTCTTTCCGGCTACCTGGAACAAATTGGGTGGTTCGATGAGGACCAGTTTGGCTTCCGACCTGGTCATGGGACGGAGACCGCACTTGTGACCGTGCTGGACAACCTGCGTTCGCGTGTCGACAGTGGTCGGGCAGCCTTTTTGGTGCTGCTCGACATGTCGGCCGCGTTCGACACGGTCTGCCATCGGACCCTGGTTCGGAGGCTGGAAGAGTGCGGGATCTGCGAGGGAGCCAGAGACTGGCTGATTTCATATCTTGAGGGCAGGCAACAGCTGGTGTCACTTCCACCTTTCAGCTCGGAGCCAAGGAAAATTGGACAGGGGGTGCCACAGGGCTCGGCCATCAGCCCGATATTGTTCAATCTGTACCTTCGTCCACTTATCCAGCTAATAAAATCTTTTGGGGTCTCGGCATTTAATTATGCCGATGACACTCAGCTGGTGTTTTCCTTAGAAGGGAACAATGCGATTTCGCTGTGCACCTTCCATCGCTGTATGGCAGCTACGGCGGACTGGCTTCGAGCAAACTCTCTGCAATTTAATAGCGCGAAGACAGAGGTGCTCCACTGTTCCACTGATCGGATCCCGCGGCCTCTACCCACTGATTTCTGGCCCAGCACCTTTTCTGAACCAGTGTTGGCATCGGAGTCAGCTCGTAATTTAGGGGTCATGTTTGGCCCTAACTTACAATTAGACCTACATGTCAATAAAACCACGGGAACATGTATGATGCTGCTCTGTATGCTACGCAGAGTTCTGCCTGTGCTCCCCCCCCAGGCCAGGCCGGAAATAGTCCGTGGGACTATTTTAAGCCGGCTGGATTACTGTAATGGTCTTCTCCTGGGGGCCCCAAAAAACTTGATAGGGAAGCTGCAGAGGGTGCAGAATATGGCTGCTAAACTGGCCCTCTCATGACCCAGATCCAGCTCTTCTACTCTTGCGCTCCGCGATCTACACTGGCTTCCGGTAGATCTACGGGTCCAATTTAAAGCGGCCTGTTTGGTGTTTAGAGCGGTACACCTCCTAGGCCCTATCCCACTACAAAACATGTTTGCATGGTATTCTGCCCCACGTCTTTTGCGGTCGTCATCGGCTCACCTTTTGGTGGTGCCTAGGTTTCAAAGAGTGAGGATGGGTGGCCGCTCATTCAGAGTGGCGGCAGCCAAATTGTGGAATTCTCTCCCACTCACTCTTAGGAGCCACCAGGACTATCTTCCATTCCGGAAGGCTTTAAAGACCTATCTATTTCCCAAGTAAATGGTTGTGCGTCTGCGTTGTTTAGTGTGGGGGTTTTCTGATCAAAGCGCCAGGATGCCCTCTGGGTGACAGGTATGCGCTCTATAAGTATGCTAAATAATAATAAATAAATAAATAATAAATAATAATAATGCTGTTGGATCTGAAACCAATGATGTAAGTTGGAAAACCTCCAACCTGTGGTCGGAGGTTTCCAACTTACATTGTAATTAAGGCATATATGTTTTGTATTGAATAAGCCTCATAGTGTTTTTGTGCTTCTTTTATTCAAGATGTCTGAGCAGTGGTTATGGGACAATCTCTGTCACTTTGGCCACCATTCAAAACCAGTGTCATCGGTATCATTTAATTTCCCCCATTTTTTCCTGGGTTATTATTGAGTACCTTGGTTGAACATAACATGACATTATTGATGGCAACATTTCGGCATTTATATTATTTTGCCTATAACCCATAATGTTGATTAAAGATATAGTATATTTCGAAACCTATAAGGGATATAATTTGTTGAGTACTTTTCAGCTAGAGTAAATGTATGCCTTAATTACTTTTCCCCTTGGGATTAAGAAACTTTCCATTAATACTTGAAAAATTGCCATTTGCTTCGGTGGGTTATACACAAGGGGCATTAGATAAGGGAAAGGAGTTGTCCTTGGCTGCTTTTCCTGCCAGATGGAAGCAATATCTGCTGTGCTGTCACAAAGCTCTCTTCAACTAGAGGTACACCCTGTCTTACAGGCTTGATTCCTCAGTGAGACACACTTCTGGAATGATGTACTAGGCTGATCCAGTTAGTAATCAGTGGAGTTAGGGAGTATTGATTTTGTTTGACACTTTCGGTCGAATGAGCATCTCCATACTAATTAAAAGATTTAATATCATTATCTGTCATACCTATATCATGTGATACAACGTTATAATGAATACATACATATAAATGTCCGTGAAATGTGTTAAATTATATTCATAGATAAATTGGAAGTGGGCTACTCTGAAACAAAAGCTATTTGCCTCCATCAAAATGAGCTCATTGTTCAGTCACAACTTTTGAGGGATGGTCACAATGCTTTATTATCCTGTGCTACAGCTACTCTTTTACTGACAATGGTGTGCATTATGTGACATGGCAGATGGAGAATAATAAATGCCATGGGGTGAATCGAATCCATGACATGTAGTCTTTATAATCTCAAACCAAGTTTTAATTCTGGAAGATAAATAAATGTTGCAGGTTGGTTTTGTCAATGCTTGTTTCATTCCAGCCTTTATCCCCTAAAGTGACGGTAGTGGCATCAAAACGTAAAATAGACATTCTGTGAATGTCAGTGAAGGGAGTATCCAGTAACTTCCTCTACCACTGTTTACTCCTTGTTCCCGAGCTGCGATTCACAGAAATGTGACTGTAATTTCGGTCGCAAAACATTTTTAGGGAAGGAATGGGGGGTAGCGGGCATTTCTTTCACGCACCTTCCATCTTCTGATGCAGAATAAATATCACAGTGTACTTGCGTCGTAATGGTTTCCGACTTGCAAGTTGTACATTGCAACGTGATGCTTGTGGTGGATAATATCACATTTTGATACAGCTATACTGTTTACAACATATGGCCCTTTGCAAAATCGTCCTAGTCATACCCTGTGTGAGCAGAGACCTAATACTCAAATAAGCGATTGCTCATCCCAACAAGAGAGTCATTACCTCCTCGTCCTGTCTCCCCGTCCCATTCTACATCAGTGAGCAGCTAATCTGCTCCACAGAAACCTATAGCCTAACTGAGCTGTTTGCACTTCCCCCAACATGGCTTCACTATCACGTGACAAAAAAGGGGGAAGTGCATCACCGGAACATCCTGTTCTTTTTTTATGCCTACACGGTATGCCTGGCTGAGCTCGGGGTAAGTTCTCTGTTTCTTTATTTGTTACATTATGTTGTCAGCGGCCTGCCTTAGCTGCCGCATTTTGTTATTACTTGTTTCCCCAGCGCCTCCTCCTTTGCCGGTGTTTTTGAGCGGTTCACGCTAGCGGCCACCTATACTTAGCACCCTCACCTGTTGGACCTCGGCCTGCTTCAGGGGCCGTTTTACGGTGTTCTCCCAGTCCTGCTGCGCCCTGCTTTAGCAGGCAGGGATTGCTGGGTTGGTGCTGCAGCACGCGTGTGTTTTTGGCATTTATGGGGGAGAATTCTGTCGACAGGCTGTGCTTTTATGCCGGCCCCTTTTCTCTGATCCCATGGGAGCTCGGGTCCTCGGGAATTTGTGATGCTATAAGTGGGGTCCTTGCTTTCAGGTTTTTGTCCTTGGTGTGTGCCTGTTTTTGGTGCTTGGGGCTTGGCTTGTTGCTGTCATCACCTCTGATGCCTCTTCCTCTTCTGCCCCTCTTAATGCCCTGCGCCTGATTATTTATGAGGCTATGGCTGCTGCTTTCCTGGCTAGGGACATGGCTGGACCTCCTCCCAAGATGCCTTGTGGTTCTTTGGATTCGCTGGCTGCTCCTGATGATGAGTTTATTCCTGATGAGGATGAGGGTGTCCGTGGGCACTTTGTTCAGGGTGCTGAGCTCTGTGACCTGTTCACCCATGTGCAGGGCAATTTGGGATTTTCTCCTCCTGTTGCTGATGTTCTGGAGGATGACTTCTTTACGCAGTATGTCTAACCTGCTGCTGATTCCTTACATTTGCACGGGGCGGTGCGCAAGGTGCTGGCTCACGAGTGGATGGAGAGGACAAGTCAGCTTTTCCCCATTTCCTGTCCAAGCGTTACACTCTGGAGGGTTTTGCTACTGAGTTCCCTCAGGCTGTGAAAGTTGACAATTTGATGGCTGGCCTTTCCTCTCAAGATTTGGTCATTTCGGATGACACCCTTCCTGCGGACGCTGTGGATAAGCGTGTTGAAGGGGCGGTGAGGTGTTCTTATGCTGCTTCTAATTTTTCTGTCCGTGCGACTGCCTATTCAAACTCCATGGTCCAATCACTCCTCAAGGATTTTCAGTCCCTGTTCATTCTGTTGCAAGACGGTGAGGATGCCACACCTCCTTTGTCTTTAATGGAGTTGCAGGTGTGGTACTTGTCGGATCTTTCTTTTGACAATTTGGGGGTGGCGGCGGCTGCTTCTGGTGCTTCCATCGCTGCCCGTCGTCATATATGGATGCGTTCATGGAAGGCTGAGTCTTCCCAGAAGTCGGTCCTCCTTAAGTTGCCCTTTGAAGGTTCCAAGGTGTTCGGTCCCCATCTGGAGGTTATGGTCAAGCAATTGGCGGAGATTCACAAGTTGGTGGCTCTGGTCTGCACTCCTTCTCGGGGGTCTGGGTTTGGCTACCGTCGTGCTTTTGGGCCTCCTGCTCGCGGCGCTTCTCAGCCCTTTCGCGGCAGGGGTCATGGCCGGGGGGGCCCCTGGAGGTGCCAAGCCCTGGGCCGCTGCCGGTGTTGCCGCCACCGCTTCCTCCTCTTCCCAATGACTGTCTGCCTTTGCCGGTTGGTGGTCGCCTCCAGTCCTTCCGGTCCCAGTGGCTGTCAGTTCCGGATGCCTGGGCAGTTCATTCTGTGTCAGAGGGTTGCCGGATAGAGTTTTCCTCTCCTCCTCCTCCAGTTTTTGTTCGGACTCCCCTGCCCCGTCTTCCTCTGCGACGGGAGGCATTGCTGGCAGGTGTGCAGCTTCTGTCAGAAAAGAATGCTGTTGTGGAGGTTCCTCATCTGGAAAGGGGCGAGTGTTGCTATTCGATCCTCTTTCTGGTCTCCAAGAAAGATACTTCAGATCTTTGTCCTGTTTTGAATCTAAAGCAGGTCAATCGCTTCGTTCTCCATCGTCCATTCAAGATGGTGACTCTACAGTCCATCCTGCCTCTGGTGCTTCCGGGGGGCTTCCTGGCGTCCCTAGATCTGATGGATGCGTATCTGCACGTTCCTGTCCATCCGGCGGACCAGCGGTTTCTCCAGTTGGCTGTGGGGTTTCTTCACTACCCGTTCCGGGTGCTCCCATTCAGCCTTTCCTGGGCACCCAGGGTTTTCACCAAGCTCTTGTCCCCTCTGGTGGGTATTCTTCATTCCAGGGGGCTACAGGTGTTTCCCTATCTGGATGACTGGCTGATTGTCTCTCCTTCTTTTTCTCAGGCTCTGTCTGATGTGGACCCGGTGTGTCTTCTCCTGGGTTCCTTTGGGTTCCTCATCAACCACTGGAAGTCCTCCCTGAAGTTCCTGGGGGCTCTCTTCCGCATGGCCCTGGGCATGGTGTTCCTCTCCCAGGAGCGCCAGTTGACTTTGTTTCATCACCTTTCTTGGCTTCTGTCCCAGTCCCGGGTGTCTGCCCGTCTCTGGTTACGGAGTCAGGGGAGATGGCATCCACTTTGCATCTCCTTCCTTGGGCCAGGCTGCATCTGTACCCCCTGTTACATCATGTCGTGTCGCACTGGGATCCTGCCTCCCTGGACTACGAGACTCTGATACCTGTCACTCCGGGGATTCAGGTGGATCTCCAGTGGTGGTTGTCCCCTCTGTCTCTTTCCTAGGGGTTTGATCTCCTTCCTCCTCAGTCTGTGGTTGTGTTGTCCACGGATGCCAGTGCCTTGGGTTGGGGTGCCGTTCTGGGTGGCTCCAAGGCTCAGGGTTGGTGGTCCCATTTCGAGTCCCCCCAGCCCTCGAACTGGAAAGAGTTGAGGGCGGTTTGGTTGGCTCTTCTGTGGTTCGCTCCTCTCCTTCGGGGTCGGGCGGTCTTGGTGCAGACCGACAACCAGGTGGTTCGTGCTTATGTGAATCACCAAGGGGGCCTGTGTCGATCTCTGTTTCTCCTGTCCCAGAAGATCGGGCTTTGGGCCGAGTCGAGTCTCTTGTCTCTGATGGTGGTCTATCTTCCGGGGAATGAGATTGGGCCTGCGGATTCTTTGAGCAGGGTGTTCCCCTCCTCAGTGCCCCTGTGTCTGTCCCCGGATCTGTTCGATCTGATTGTCCTCAGGTTCCGCCTTCCTCGGCTGGATCTTTTTGCCTCGGAGGATTCCACCCTTCTTCCTCTGTTTTGCAGCATCATTCCCTCTCGATTGGCGTGGGCTATCGATGCTTTCTCGATTCCATGGTCGACGGGGCTGCTGTTTGCCTTCCCTCCGTTTGCCTTGATTCCGCTGGTCCTCCGGAAGATTCGGTTGGATCGGGCAGAGGTTGTCCTGGTGGTCGAGGAGTGGTCTCGGCAGACTTGGTTTCCCCTTCTGCTGGCCTTTTCTGTTTGCCCACATTAGAGGTTTCCCCTGTCTCCCTCCCCTCTGCGGGCTCAAGTTGAGGCACTTGAGAGGTTGAGTTTGCTGGGTCTGGGTTGCTCGGTGGAGGTTGCCCAATGTCTCCAGCTGTCTCTGCGGCCTTCCACCTTGAAGTCCCCTGCCCGTCACTGGAAGAATTTCTCCTCCTGGTGTCTTGGGAAGGGTCTCTCTTCTACCTCCTGTGATGCTGGGAGGGTGTTGCACTTCTTGAGGGATGGTTTCCTCTTGGGGCTTGCGGTTTCTTCCCTGCGGGCGCAGTGGGCTGCCATTCTTGCTTTTTGGGGTTCCTCTGTGTCCTCTGTGTCCTCTGTCTATCCGTTGGTGGCTCGCTTTCTGAGGAGTTTTTTGCTTCAGCATCCTGTTTCTTGTTCTCCTGTGCCTCCTTGAGATCTTCCCTTGGTTCTCCGGGCTTTGACGAGCCTTTGGACTCCGTGGCCCTGAAGTTCCTTTCAGCTAAGGTTCTTTTCCTGTTGGCCATTACTTCTGGGCGGAGGGTTGGTGAGATTGGGGCTTTGATGGCTTCTCCCCCCTTTTTGCGCTTTTGCTCTGACAAGGTCATTCTTCGCCTGAGTCAGTTCTTTCTGCCTAAAGTGTTGTCTTCTTTTCACTGTCAGGAGGATATTGTTCTCCCGGTGTTTTTTCAGGATCCTGCCTCTCCTGAGGAGGTGATCCTCCATTCTTAGGATGTGCTGAGGGCTCTCCGAATCTACTTGGAGGGTACGGCTGGTTTCCGTAAGGTTGATTCCTTGTCTGTCACCTATGGCCTCTCGGGGCTGGGTCTTCGGCCTTCTTTGTCCACCTTGTCTCTTTGGGTCAGTTGTTTCTGGTTACGATTCTGCCCACTGTCCTCTCCCTTCTTCTGTTCGGGGTAAGTCGACCAGGGGCGTTTCATCCTCCTGATCCATGTTCAAGGGGGCCTACTTGAGGTACATTTGTAATGCTGCCACTTGGGCTACTCCCCATACGTTTGTTTCCCATTATCGACTTCACTTGGGGATGGCGGCCTCTGCTGCCTTTGGGTCTCATGTCCTGTCAACGGTACATAGTTTTTGATATGTACTATTTCTGTTGATTAAAATGGACCTGTTTTTCTCACACCTTTTGGTCTGTTTTTTTCTTACAATCACCATGTGCTTGGGTATGGGTTCACTGATAAGGAATGGGACGGGGAGACAGGATGAGGAGGTAATGCCCGGTTACTCACAGGTATTATCCATTACTCCGAGTCCTGGTCTCCCCGTCCCATTCCTGAGCCCTCCCCTCCCTGTCTTGGGTTTTCTTTGGGTGATTGTCTGTTTTCGTTCTGGGTTTTCTTTGGTTTTCTCAGGATGTTCCAGGGATACACCTCCCCCTTTATTGTCAAGTGATAGTGACACCATGTTGGGGGAAGTGCAAACAGCTCAGCTAGGCTATAGTTTTCTGTGGAGCAGACTAGCTGCTCACTGATAAGGAATGGGACGGGGAGACCAGGACTCGAAGTAATGGATATTACCGGTGAGTAACCGGGCAGTAACCCACATCGCAGTTAGTATGCACAGCTTGCTGTTTTACTCATTAGTTTCCCTTTTATTTCTCCCTATCATTTTTCAAGTTGGTGTGTGAAGTATTAATGCAATGCAACACGGACATGCTTAACATACATCAAATGCAGAGTAGCACCGTCTATTTGTCTCGCGTGTTCCTGCTGGCCACAAATGAGTCAATAACTTTTCTTGGATGGAAACAACAAACTCAAAATCAGCCTGATATGTTATGTTAGATAAAATACCATTGCTCAAGTTTACCAAATAGTTTACCGGCAATGAAGTATGGAATAAATTTACAATTTTGGCATAATCACTTTATTGACTCGAACCAACAATTTGTTTTATGAGCTTGATCTGAGAAACTATAGGGCCAGATGGATAAAGAAATGCTTTTGCGATTCTAAAATAGCGAAAATTTACAGATTCGCCTTTTTGGAATTACAAAATGCAATGTATGTAGGAATTGCAAAATTGTTTGTGATTCCTTAACATTTCCTATTAGCAAATTTCAAATTGTAATTCGCTATTAGGGGATGCATTCCCATTCATTCATATGGGCCCAAAGGCCCATAGGAAAGAATGGGAGTGCAATCCCAAATTGCGATTACCAAGTTGGTAATCGCAATTTGCGAATGCAAATCCAAGGGTGCTAGGGGGCATATGGGCACCCCTGATGCACCCCCAAATAAGGTAAGTGAGCACATATGGCGCACACACATGCCCTAAGGGCATGTGTGCGCACCACCTGGCACTTTGAAAAAAGCACTTTTGTGCATTTTTCAAAGGAATCACAAATTATCATTAACTTGAAGTTGATGGTAATTTGCAATTCCTAAATGCAGATTCACATTTAGTGATTGCCTTATGCATTGCATTTAGGGTATCACAAATTGCTATTCCCTAACCGCATTCGCAATTTAGGTAATTGCGATTATCCATATTGTGAATGGCAAAAGTTTCATCCATTGCAAAAGGCATTTTTTCGTTCGCAAACGGGCTGATTCTGCGAATCGGTCTGTTTGCGAACGAAAAAAGCCTTGACACATCTGGCCCTATGCCCCATAACCTATAGAAAAACTCGTCTATATTCTAGCATGAAGTATGTGGAAAGGTTACCTGATTAGGATGTTTAACAACCAATTCAATAGACTGCGTCTTAAAAAAGACAATTTCAGTAAGTATCTTTGAGAGGGGTAAGTTAGAAGCGTATCGTTCCTCATATTTCCTCGTCACCATAGGCGTGACACCTCTTGGAATTATTCTTGCCACGATAAGGTGCAGTCATACTTACAATATACGAATTGGTAACTGTGACACATAACTCGCCCTACCATGCAAATTCTAAAACAACTCAACAACACTAAAAAACGAAGCTCTTTTTGAGTTTAAAAATGTTACCTTTATTGTGAGAATGAATCAGAATGTATAATTCACTCACAGTTGTTTGCAACTATTATGAGCACTTTAGTCGTGTAAATAAAAGGATCTGAAGATGCAATAAACTATATTGTCATAAATGTCGGCGTGCACCTTACCAGCACAGCGTTGAAATATCTCACAGCTGGAAAGAAGCGAATCTGTGGAACATTTTAAATAACCTCTAAGCCCACTCCTAATTACACAGAAGCTTCACGTTCTCCTGGGCACTGAATATATGAACCAATTAACAAAATATCATCTATTTCCAAGGGAACTACACAGTTCCATTTCTAAATGAAATTTTGTACATAAAAAATACCACGAGCGTGTCCCAGTGTTGAAGTAATGAGACATTTCTACTTTAAGCAAATGTTGCACCTGGTACCTGCTGAAATATAGCCACATCACTTGAAAAATTGCCTCAGTGCTGCATCGTGCCATGAAAATTCATCTTTGAGATGATTTTATTGCATGGTTATCCTAAGCAATTAAATCAATAAATCTTAACTGTCAGGAACATTGGCCCGATGCCAGAAATAAATGAAAAGAGCCGAATCAGTAAATAAAAGGCTTATGACAATACATTCCAGAAAATAGTTAGCTGCTGTGTTTCTTTTCAGAAATGCTGCAATAAATGGTTAGTATTTCTGAGAAATGTTTGTGAAGGCAAATATAAACATCACCCAGGAAGGGATTGTAGGAAAAATCTCACAACCTATTTATACTCACCAAATTATTTCCGCTCTGCCAGTGTTAGAAATGAGGGTCTCTATTTAGCAAAGGTATGCACCTTGTCCAAGTAGGGGGGCCCTTCCTTCTAGTCAGCGTAAGGGAATTACATGTCTAAAATAACCCCTGCTCACCACTTGGTTGCTTGGTACAAGCAGGCAGGCTTATCTCAGAGCCAATATGTAAAGCGTTTGCACATAACACACAGTAATACAATGAAAACACTACAAAAGGACACCACCCCAGTTTCAGAAAAATAGCCAATAGTTATCTTTGTGAAACAAGACCAAAATGATAAAAATTCAATATACAGTGATCATAATGTTGGAAGAATATTGCAACAATAGACTTAAAATACAGTTCCTTTAAGTCGATAACTCCATCCAGGACTATCATGTCGTCGTGAACAAACTAATCTAACAGTTCAGGCTGACCGCAGCGTTGTGGGCCAGCTACTGTATTGGGATGACACACAAACAGTGCCTTGGAAATAAAGGGCTTTGTTGACCCTGGGATGAGCTCCAAAGAGTCGTCGGGCCCTTGAAATCACACGCATTGCAGGCCGAACTCCATGAGATTGAATTCAGGAGTACTGGCGCTGCGGTATAAAGTGGAGTGATGGAGCTTGCAGTGTCCTCGGGTCACGGTGCAGGCAGCGACTCAGTGACGGCGTCCAGCTGCGTCGATGAGGCAAAGACTGTGGTGCACAGTGGGGCAGCACACATTACGGTGTGAAATGAAATAGGAGGTAGCAGGAGGTACGAAATCAGGATGCTTTATTAAGTAAGATGGTTTACACTTCAGTCTCAGCAGCGCAGCCACCACCAAGCAAGCTCAGGCTCTCCACTTACTGACTACATTCAAGTGTCAACATTCTATCACTCGGAACAACCAGAATACAGAACAAATATTGTAGTTTAGCTAACACTGATTTACAATACACATCAGTGTTAGCTATAATACAGAAAACTATACACAACACTATAATAAAGGATATTACACAGTGCTGGCAAGTCACGGTGCAAGCAGCGTCGTTGCTGAGGTAATGTCGTTGGTAGATGATCTGGAGTCAATGACGCTGGCGTCAGTAGGCAAAGGCTGCGGTGTGGGCTGGTACAGTGCATCAAGTAACTTATGAGCGGTGGCCCCAGGCCACAGTGTAAGCAGTGGCATCTATGTTGGTGTGGGGCAGGGTATTTGGGGATACCAGGGCTATGATGTCAAGCGAGGCAGTGTGAAGTGCGGTGCCCTCAGGTCATGGTGCAAGCAGCAACTCATGGCAGCGTCAGGTGGAGTAATCAGTGAGACCAGGGTTGTAGTGTGAAGGAGGGCGGTCATTTCTGTGGTGGAAACAGGTTGCAGAGTCATCAGCAGCATTGTCAACAGGTTTGGGTTGCTTTTTCTTCTGTTACAGCACAAAACACACAGTTCCCAGTGCTGGTAGTAGATAATCTTGAAGTCTATGCTGTTCCTGGGACTTCTTGAACAGGGGGACAATTCTACCTCAAGCCCTTGGAGGAACTCAGAGAAATAAGTTGCAGAAAGTCCAGTGCAGGCAAGTCATTTCACTGCCCAAGACAGAAGCAGCCACTGCAGGCCAACACAGTAAAGCACAACTCAAAGTGGCAGTTCCTTCTGACAGCTTTCCCAGCTCTTCTTCTTGGCATGTTCCTTAGTCCAAAAGAGTTCTAAAGTTCTGTTGTCAGGGACCCAATACTTATACTAATTTTTCCTTTGAGGTTTTAGGCAGCAAGTCCCTCTTACTCAGTTGAAGCTGGTTCTGTCATCTCTAGTACAATTCCACTACAGGAGGTGACAATAGCATTGTGCAGAGCAGACACAGCCTATTGAGTGCTAGTGAAAACTCCTCCCAACACTTTAAATGCAGAAAGGTCTATTCAGCCTGGCTATGAATCACCCAGTGAAGGCAGGACAAACCTCCACCCCCTGGTGACTTTCTAGAGTGAATCCACAGTCCCAGCTCATGTCAAGTCAAGTCAAGTCAAGTCAAAAATAAAGTTTATTTAGACCATTTGATCTATAAACCAGAGATCCTACTTTGTCATATAAAATCAACGTATCACAATTTCATATTCATATCAATAAAAAGTCAAATTATCCTAAAAACTACCTTTATACAGTTTAAAACAAGGATTCATTTGGATTATAAAGCTACTTGCTGTTTTTGAGCCTCCTGCCAAACCGGGAACTTATAAACACCCAGCATAAATTTCCCGATGGCTATTGCAATGTCTAAATTTTCCATAACAACTAGAAGCTCCCGTGCTTGAGAACGCACCTCAACCTCGTATTTTAAAAATATCGGACGAAGGAACTGTTTACGTAAATTTAAAAACATATCACAATCCAATAAGATGTGCAAAATATTACATTTCATTCCTAGCTTACACACACATTTGCCATCAGGATGCGTTAAAGCTGATTTAATTGCACTATTTAAAAATATCGGGTTAATACCTATTCTTAACTTAAGAACTTCTATCCTTAACCAACGGTTTGGTAGCAAATCTATATATGGAAAGCTTAAGTCTTTCTCCCAACCTGGGCTCATAAATTTCACGGAGTCCTTCTTTCTCAAATACTCTAGGTCTGTGCCCCTTGAAATTTCTTTTCCCTGTGCTTTTAGTACGCTCTTTATTACATTAGTTTGGAGTGTCAGAGGGTCAATGTTCACATTCAGGTGGTCACAAATGGCCCGGAGTTTACTTCTTGTTGCCTTGGCCCACTTTAACTCACTGGTCTGGATTTCTTTCATACACCATTGTGACACCTTTGTAACTTCCCCCTGCCCCAATTGATTCCAAAATCTAAGGAAACTCATCTGCACCTGGACATTCCATGCGGTTAGGCCTACTTCCAATCTAACTGCCTGGACCATTACCGACCCAGGAAGAGATAGAAGGGATTTTAAACATTTGCCCTCCTCTTTATCCCAAGAGCTTTTCCCGTCAATGCAGATTACTTCTGCCCCATATTGGAATTGCGGAGGGACCATAGCCTTAAAGGCAGTCAATAGAGGTTTGTGTGACATATCGCCATAGCTATTGTTGAATTTTTTAAGCCCGCATACCGCTAAATGCGCTTTTAATTTCTGAGCTTCCAAGTGGGTTTCCCACCTCAGGGACCTTGTAAACCATATTCCGAGGTATTTATATTCGCTTACAGTATCTAATTTAGTTTGGCCCAAGTACCAGCTAAATTTCGTACACTTCTTCCCGAAGCATAGAATTTTTGTTTTATCCATGTTTACTGTAAGACGCTTTGCAATGCAATATTCATTAAATACATTTAACTTCCTCTGAAGCCCAACCTCTGTTTGGTCCATTATTACAAGGTCATCCGCGTACAACAGACAGGACAGGTGCTTACCATTTATTTTTGGGCTTGCACCTCTGGCTGAGCCCAAGAGAGGAGGCAAGTCTGCTAAAAATATGGCAAAGAGTAACGGTGCCAAAACGCAGCCTTGCCTCAACCCATTATATATCTCTATTTCCGTTGTAAGGCCACCAGAGGTATCTTTGATTACTTGTGCCCAATTTTGGCTGTGCAGTTCTTGGATTACCTGCAAAAGGTCGGCAGGAACCTCAACATTTCGCAATGTCTCCCACAGGCAGTCCCTATCCACCAAATCAAAAGCAGCGCAAAAGTCAACAAAGCAACAAAACAATTTGCCCTGTTGCTCCATGACTTCCTCGCTACAGCCCACAGTGCGAAGCAGTGATCAACAGTAGAGTGCCCTTCCTTGAAGCCACCCTGCTCTATTGGGACTATTGACTGCCGCTCCGCCCACTCCTTTAACCTGCCAAGGATAATTTTTGAGAAAATCTTTTCGCCAATATCCAGCAAGTTGATCAGCCTGTAGTTCTTAGGGTCCTTCTTTTCCCCCTTTTTATGCAAGGGTCTAATTATGGCCCCTCTCCAGGATTTAGGAAAATGACCTGAGTCCAGGATTGCTGCAAACATGTGAGAAAAAAATCCTGCCCACCAATCTATCTGAGTTTTAATTAAAACGGCGGGAAGATTATCTGGACCTGCAGCACGTGATAGATTCAGCTTTTTAATGGTTTCTTTTACTTTCTCTACTGCGAAGTCTGATTTTAATCCTTCTACGCCCCCTGACCAAGCTGATTTATTCTTCACAATTTCCGGGGTCCTTTTAGCACTATATAGGTTACTTAGGTAATTTACCCAAGCTGCCTCTTCCACAACACAACTTATCGTACCCGGTGCCCTTCCTGTAGCATCCTGTATCAGCCTCCAGAACCCTTTTATGTTTTTATTTTCTATTGTCTCTAAAAGGTTTGCCCAACATTCTTCTTTAAAGATCCTTTTCTGCTTCCTTACTAAATATTTATATTCTTTCTTTAGCCCGAGTAGGAGTTCCAGGTTCCTTAAGTCATAACTATTCCTCTGGCGTCGTTCTATTCTCTGTATCTCACTTTTTTTACTCTGGCATTCTTGATTGAACCACCTAGGCTTCCCTTGATTGGGCTGTGTTTTTACCTTGGCGTCTTTCTTATCTTTTAGATATACTCTTAGACACTGCACCGCCTGTACTATTGTATCCTCGTACCATGCTACCTGATGCCCTTCGATTTTATCCTTCAGTATATTTTGTTGAAAACAAGCCAATTTCTCAACATACTCATCCGTCAATCTTGTAGTTATGCGCTTAGGATATTCCACATTTTGGGTGATCACCTTTTCACATTTACTTAATGACCCACCCACTATTTCACAGAACAGGGCATTGTGATCGCTATCCCTGCGCTTAATTACATGGAACTTTTTTACCAGTATATAGTTCCATGCCTGGGTGAATATATAATCTATTGGACATTGTTGGTTGCCTACTCTAAAGGTCTGTGTCGCCGGTCGATCAGGTTCTTTCCTGCCATTTAAGCATATTAGACCCATAGAACCCAAGAACTTCCCAAGGGCTTCGTCCTGGCTAGAGGTTAAACACAATGGGAAAATTGCTGATCCTATATTATAGGCACTCAGCATGTCCTCGAACCAGTAATCAATCTTTCCAAAATTTAGTTTGTGGTTAAAGTCACCCATTATCATCAATGTGGCATTCCCATACTTTTCTGTCAGGTCAATTATGTCCTTTTTAAAAAGGCTTAATTCTATATCATATTCTTCTTGAGACCACCATTGAATATATACATTTATGATAATCAAATGGGCATCCTTCCCTTCAGTACCTGGGTGACATATATTGCAGACCAACAACCATTTACATAGTGAGTTAATTAATTTGGTCTCTTTCACAAATCTGGTTGAAGCGAGGGTCATCATCCCCCCTGAGGGACGTCCAAATTTTTTCTTTTTACTCGCTGGTTTATGAAAATGAACAAATCCTTCAACTACCTGGGTGTTGCCGCATAGCCAAGTTTCTTGTAGACAAATGATGTCTACCCCCTTTGCAACCTGGTTTAAACTATCTGCCTTTGTTGTACCTCCCAACCCGTTTATGTTCCATGAAATTAACTTCAGGCTATGCGGCAACACGGTAACCTAGTCGATCTCACTGAGACACCCTGACTCATTCAGACCCCATGAGCAAGCACTACTATCCATGTCCCAGCTACCCACGTCCTTTCTAAGCTTCGAATTCTCTACAGCTATGGTGATATTGGCCTTCTCCCCCGACCCCTGGTTACCCACCTCACCTGCCTTTCCCCCAATCCTGCGTGAAACCTCAGAAAGCCTCCCTTTTGCTGTTTCCCTACTTCTACTTCTTCTTCCTGGATTATCCTTATACCCTCTTTTAAAATTTCTTTTTCGGCTTTCTGGATTGCCGCTTTAACAAGCCCTGAGTAGAGTAGTAACTTTGTATATTCTGCACCATTCTTGTCACTGCAGAACCCTATCTGTCTCAGGTCCTTTGAACCAATTTCTTTTAGGGACGGGCATTTTGCAAACGAAGATAAAAGATGGGAACGGTTTAGTGGCACTACCTTTCTTTGTTTTTTCCCTCCAGGCACTTGTTCCTTGGATTTAAAGTAGATCCACATTTTATTATAATTGCTTTTATTTGAGGAAATTGAATCTCAGCCACCTCTTCCCTCCTGTGCATTTATTCTAGGGAGTGTGTCTGCTATGCTACCTCCAACCATTGCGGTTCTTAGGGGTGCTCTCTCTCCTAACTTGTTACTAATGTTTTTGGAGCTCGCCACCTCCCCCGTGGGTTTATACGTGATTTTTCGTGGTGCCCTATTCTTTTCTACTTCAGCTGCAGCTCCTACAGGGACAGATTGCCTCCCTATTTCCCTTCCTTCCATTTTCATGTTTTACCGCCGGGCATTTTCTTTAGTTATTACCCTAGCCTGCATTTCTTTACCCTTCACTTTATTTTTGGCCTTCTGTCTACCCTGAACGTGGGAAAGACTTTTATGGGAGTACCTGAAGTTCTGGAGCCCAAAGGTCTCTCTCCGCCTCCTTACCAACATAGGCCATCTAGAAATATAAACGTTATTCAGGGGACCACTCTCCACTAATGGCTCTATGTTCTCTTCAACTTGGCCATCTGTCGCTGGGTCCTGTACTGTTCTAACCATTGTAGGCATCAGTCCCCTTATCCCCTGCAGTTCTTCTATCATTTCCTTAAATTGTATTTCATGATTATTTAACAGGGTATTATTTAACACAGAAACCTCTAGCAGTCCTTGCAGCATTTTTTGTAGCATCAACATAATGTCCAACATCGAGGCAGAGGATGACGATGTAATATCCATGCCCAGAGTTCCATTCCGTAATATTTCATTTAGAGGATCTAGAGGTTTAGGGCTTTGGTTCCCGACTTGGTCCACACTTCTGTCAAATATAGTTCTTGCCGTTGGATTTGACATATTCAAACAGTCCCCCACATCTTTGGACCCAAGGCCGGTCAAGCCTTCCTCCCCTGCCCTTGGCGAAGAAAAGATCCGAGGAGAAGATGAGAGTCTTGGTTCAAGGGGGAGCATCCTATGGCTTAGATTACACTGTGTAAGTGAGGAGTCCACAATCTCCACTACATCTTCTACTTCTACTTCAACGCTTAGTAACTCCTTATTGAACTCTTGGGCTTGCCCTTTTCCTGGGGTGGGTGTTCTCTTAAAGTGCTTCCCCACAAAGTCTTTTATCGATTTAGACACAAGGCTGCAATCTTTCTCACATCCTTGCAGTTTATTCTCCGTGGAGGACTTCTTGGCAGTTTTTTTCCCCTCCTTTTTATCGTTTAGCCCGGGCCCTTCCGCGTCTGATGTCACGTCGAACTCATCAGCTTTTTCCAGTGTCTCTGAGCATGTTTCCTTTGGCTTTGCCTTTCTAGGGGCCATATCCAAGCTACACCTGTTCCGTGGATTATGTCAAGGCCACACAGGCTAGCCTTCCCTTGTTAGCCTGCGAATTCAGCAGCCCTCACTTTAACCACTCACACGCTAATCCAAATGATAAAAACGGGTAAAAATCAAATCTAAAACCACTTACCTTCCCTGTGAGCTGATTGGCTGACCGAGGCTGATCTTTAATTCTCTTATGCTGGCTTGTACCTGCCTTGAACCTGCCCAGTCCTCACAGGGGCCCCTAATCGGGTGTCTCCCCGGGGCTTGGGCTTAATTTGGGCTTAATTTGCCAGAATCAGGGAATAACGAACTTTCTGCAACTGCAACAGCAACACCCAGCAGAGTTGCTCCCCTAATCCGGGGGCCCCGCGAACTCTGACACCTCCACCTGGCCCTTCTTACTGAGAGCGCAGAACTCATGCAGGGGGCAGACCCTCGGTAGCGGTTTCCACCGTGATCAATGTACTGCCCACTATAATCCCGGCCGGCACCTTCCGCGACCCCCTTGGGGAGGGGGGGGGGTATTTTTGGCTTGGTACGAGTCTGATTACTGCACCGTGTCTTCCGCGTCTCGATTCTGCTTGCGCTGCTCTCTCTCTCCGTCAAGCGTTCGACCTCCGCTTCAGCGTTAGCACGTCACCACGTCCACGTCAGCCACAGCTCGTCACACAGGGAAGGTTCTGTAAAGTCACTGCATCATCAGGCGTTTACTCCACTCCAAACCCAGATGGTGAATACATGAACAGGCAAAAGTACACAGTATGAGTTTCTAAAAGTGGCCTTTGCAAAACACAATTTAAAAACCACCTTTACTAAAACAGTGTGTTATTACATTTTGAGCTCCGAGAGTCCAAGCTTAATTTCTCTAAATTTTCCCAATTTAAAGTTACACTTCTAAAATATTACAGGCAGCTCCAATTAATAGGTTTGGGAAAGACAGTCTTTCAATAGTGAAAAGCGAAATGAACAGTGTTTCACAATCAGAACACACACTACTACATGTACTACATTTCACATACAGTGCACCCTGTCCCTAAGGCTACCTTGGGCATATATTAGGGTGGACATATATGTAAGAAAATGGAAGGTTAGGGTCTGGCAAGGTCGACATGGCAGTAAAAACGGTGGGCAGCTACTGCAGTGGCAGTTCAGAGACACATTTGAAAGGCTACTAGTGTGGTTGGCACAACCAGTGCTGCAGGCCCACTAGTAGCATTTGATTTACCAGCCCTGGTCACCCATACAGTGCACTGTGCAAAAATACCAATAATGGAAAACCAATCATAACACAATTTACATTAGGAGAAATTGCTTTTTAGCACTGAATACCAGTGACAAAGTGGACAGAGACACTAAACCAGCAAAAACAAAGTCCAGCATACCATCAAAACAGGAGGTCAGAAATTAAGCAGATAGGGAAACACAGCAAAAGATACCAGGTCTTACAGCAAGTGACTCTATTTTAAGAACCTGATGTACCAAACTTCTCAACACACAGGATTCTGTGAAAGTTTATGAAACCCATTTTGCGAGCTAGAAATGGATTACTGGCTCACAAAATGTGTTTCACAATCTATTCGGAACGAACCACAAATAGGAAGGGACATGAAAGCCACGCCCCCTCCCCTATTTGCCAGTTGCAATGTTATGCATCATTGATCTGTTACAACACCTGATGAACATTTTAAAACATGTTGTGAAGCCTCAGGTCTTCTGATTTCCCTCAGGCCCAGAAGAGTCCCAAATGAAAAACATAAAAAAATATTTTTATAAAATGGAGCACTAGTTCCTTGAGAAACATGGGCTGGATTAAAAAAGAGGTCCAATTAGGGAACGAAAACAACTGAGAAGTTGGTCTCCTGTTCCTTGGCAGACACCATCTATGCGTTTGAAGCCAATCAAAGGGGGGTCACAAAAAGCGACTTCAGTATCTGGGTATGTAGTTGGGTTGTTCTGAATGCCCTACAAATTGTAGAGTAAAATGTTTAGTCTCAAGTGATGTAAACATTCTGGACCTTGTCAGATGATTTTTCCCAGCTTACAGATGTATGGAGCCTCCTTTACTTTATGAAAAAAACTTTAGCCTACAAGAACTCCTTTGGAACTTGTGTTGAGTCTTTGACGATGGTGGGGAACACTCCTAAAAGCGCTGCTGCAATAGGCTTCAAAATCAACTCTTATATGTTCATCCACAAGGTACTGCTGCTTTCATCATCGGGTGTTCCTCTGGTATACATTATTATGGAAACTGCTTGAACTACTATTAAGCTTGCTTTTCTTCCCTATTGGATTTGGAGCATCCTGTCTGGATGTGTATTGGCTGTCCTATTTTGACTGACACACTTCTTTTGTGGGAGAGAGGGGTTGTGCATTCACTCTAGACAGTCACAAAGGAGGTTGAGGTGTGCCCTGCCTTTCTTGGGAGACTCAGCACTAGGCTAAATAGACCTTGGCTGATTTAGAGTAGCAGGAGGAGTTTCCCTTGCACCTGAATAGGCCTGGTCTGCATTTGGAGTGGTGGGAGAAGTTGCACCTGCAACTGAATAGGGCGGTGCCTGCATTCTACAAAGATGGCTCCACACCCATGTGGTGTGTCTGGGGCCTGGGCTGGAAATGTGAATGGGGGTGTTGTGCACTTCAATATAGTGTTTGAAGTGCCTCCCAGAAGAAAGACATTGGCACTATAAGTACTGGGGCTGTGACCCCATGAGGATGAGAAGTTTCTATGAGGGACTTGTAACCAGAGGATTGCTGTGCTGGCAGGGAACCACCACTGGTTTGAGAGAGCTGTAAGGTCGGTTGCCCAAGGAGTGGGCTCACTCAGTGCTGCCAAGGAGGAGAGCTTTTTCATTGCCCTACAGCGTGGGCAGCGCAGCAATTTACTCAATGGACAAACAACGGGAGGGGAGAGCTGAGGCTAACGATTGGCTCTCCCTCTGGCATTCCTTACAGCTAAACTGCTGCCTCTGGGGCTGCCGCGCAATGCCCACGTCATAGAGGGGCAGGGCCCAGCCGAGATAGAGGGCTGGACAGAAGAGAACTGAGTCAATGGAGACTTCACTCCGTATGCTGAACGCCCTCCCTTGTAGCAGAGTCCAGTGTTCCCGAGGCCAGAGAGGTCCAACCCTAGGAGCTGCACTTTGGTGGCGCTTCAACAGGATTGTGAAGGTGAGGCTGCCTATGCGTGCATTTCCAGCAGTTGTCAGCATTGCCCCAGGGGGCTCTGGACAGCTGTAACGCTAGTAGGGCTTGTCAGAAAGTGAACGGATACTGGCTAACTGCCCAGCAGTTGCCTGCTTTTTGTCAGGCATGGACTGAACGCAGGAGACATTTTATTTCTGCACAACGTAGGGACACTTGTCTTCAGTGGGAGCACCGGATCTAGGTGTTAGTATAGGACGAGACCCCAACAAAGGCTCCCAAGTCCTGGTGGAGAAGGGAATGTCCGCAACATTACCGCTTTCCCTGGGGTAGGCGGGCAGGTGGCCCAGGAGCCTGCGCAGGGAAAGACAGTTACTGCATAACGATAGCAGGAGCGCATGTGCCACTCTTAGTTGTGGTAACTTATTGTCTGGGTTGCACCCTATGTACAGTGCAGTAACGGTGGTATGTCTAATGTTGGCATGATGTTTTTTTATGACATGTGCACTGTACAAGTATTTACTTTAGTGCATTACTGGTTTTGTTATGACACTTACTCGATTGGCAAAGTGATTGTGTAATCTACGTGATGCATTGACAGGTGCCTAGTGGCACAGTAATGTATGTGATTGTGATCAAATGGTTTTGAATGAACAATACAAAGGATATTTTTATATAACCTTGTGTGGAGTCTCTTTTGTGGTGTGCCTAGTGTGTCAATGGTGTGTATGTGTGTTGCGCAAATGCTTTACACATAGCCTCTGGGATAAGCCTGACTGCTCTGCCAAGCTACCAAGGGGGTGAGCAGGGGTAACCTTCCACGTATAACTCCCTTCTCCCTGACTAAAGTGGAACGTTCTGCCTGGCATGGGTGCATACCCTAGCCAATCAAAAACCTGAATCTTATTACATTGCTTAGTCACAGAAGGCCAGGAAGTATTCAAAAATCTTCCTGATCTCACTCATGAGGAAGAAGAGGGAGCCTCTACATGTTTAAATGAATACAAGATATGTATTATTAAACTTGATAAACACTTTGGGAGTTATTTTGATGGTGGTCGGCCCGACTGCCATCTTTTGCTGCGGTCCAACCAATGCACTACAATGCGTGCAGTCAGAGGCGGCAGGCGGAGGGTCAGTACACCGCTTTTTGATGGGCTCAAGGAGCCTGTCCATCCGTCAGAGGGTCAGTAATCCCTACAGTAGGGGCAATGCCTGCTCATCATGGCGGTTCGCCTGTCATTAAAAGGCAGACAGAAAATGACTTTGGGTGCCCCCAGCAGGGCCCCCTACCCCCCCTGGCTCTCTGCTATGGGGCTTAGGGGAATCCCTGCAAGATGTGGCAGGCACTTCATGGTGCCTGTCACACAGTATAGGGAAGTTTTTGAAGTGTACATTTTCTATTGTGACATGTGCACAATCCACAATGGTCGTGAAGGTGGTTGAATTGTAATAAGGTCAGCAGGACCACCCACTTCTTGTCCGGTGGTCCCACTTCCGCTATGGTGCCAGTCGGATAAGAGTCCAACCAGCATCATAATGATGCCCTATGTTCCCTAAATCTCAATGGTCTTGGAAAAGATTTCAAATGAGGATGAAACTGTTGAAGAGTATGTTACAGCCATAAGTAAGCTGGTCTTCACTTGCAATTTTGGTGATATGACTGATAAACATATGAGGGACCAATTTATGTTGCATTGTAGGAACGACAAAGTGAGGCAAGAACTGGTGCTTGAAGGCAACCACAAGATTAAAGAAAGTTGTCTCTCGCTAAACAATTAGAGCGTTCATTGGCATGTGTAGATGAACTAAATAATGAAAGGATTTCAACTGAAAGTGTGCAAAGCATTGATACCAGGCCTAAAACCTCCAACCTTGTTAAATGCTCACAAAACGTTACAGGAGCCTGTTGTTTGTGTGGTAACCCAAGTCATATGGGTAACTACTGGTATTGTCCTGCTATTAATTCAGGGGCCTATTTATGAGGCATTGCATCACTTTTGCACCGCTGGTGCATCCAGCAGGGTAAAAAATCCGCCACGTTGCATCATATTTACCAAGTGACGCACATAGGTAGATGCATCACTTTGTAAACCCCTGTGCCACATTATACCTCCACCAGGTATAATGTATGCAGGGTGGGCTTTCTGACGCAAGTAAGCCTCATAAAAGTGACGCAGTGAAATGTATGAGATTTCACTCGTCACTTCAAGAATGCAAATGCATGAATAGCTTACGCCTGCCTCACAGCAGGCGTAAGACTGACGCAGGCACATTTGAAATCGGACTTGCCCATGTGAAATGACCCATTGATGGAGCTGTGACACGTTTGTGACACACTACAGCAATGCGTTATTTTTGTGCCTTCAGATAAGTCAGAAATACTGACGTATCTGTAACTCCTTGCGACAAGATGCGCCGTACTGTATTTATGATACATCCAGCATGTCGTAAGGAGGGCACAATGAAAGGTGACGCATCACTGTTTTCACGCAGCGATGCATTACTTTTAAAAAATGAAGCCCTCAGTGTGTAAGTTGTATGAGAAAAGTTGATATTTCACTAAATGTTGTAGATCCACTAAGAGTAATGACAAAGAGTATTACGTGACCTATGACTGTGTTGAAATTGTATTACAGATCAAGGAGAGTCTTAATAAAATCTGGAAAAGTTGATTATATATGTATTTATGTGCACAAGATTGACTCAAAGAAGGGGCAATAAGTTCAATTGGTAAGGTAAGAAATGAATGAATGAGTGGCTTTTATGTAGTATGCAGCTACTCAGAGAGTGTCTCGGTGCTCCGCATAAAAGTACAGTTGCGGAGGGGCAGAATCCAATAGGTGTACAACAATCCCTAAAGTTTAAAAAGTTATGCCTTCAAAACCTTTTTGAAGGATGATTCCTTGGATATTGATCTCAGGTGACCAGGCATCTGGTTGCACATGCTTGCTGCCATGACTATGAAGGAGGAACCCACTCTTCATTGTTTTTTTAAAAAGGGGGATTATTCACAGGCCAGAGTTACTGGAGCATATCCACCTACCCCGTCTGTACTCCTTGATCCTCTCATTCAAGTATGAGATACACTGGTTGTTGAGTTCCAGTGTCAGGGTTTTAACCATTATGTACTTGTGCACTAGAAGCCAGTGAAGCATCTCCCGAAAGTGAGCTACTGAGGCATGCCTAGGGATCCTATTGATTAGGCATACTGCCATGTTCTGTATCACTTTTATACACTGGACTGGGTAGTCAAGGAGATCCAGGTACAGAACATTGACGTAATCCAGTCCAGATAAAATCAGTGCCCTGACCACAGTGATCTGAGATTCAGGGAGGAGGAGGTGCAGGAATTTTCTGAGCATGCGAAGGATCCAGAGGCATGATTTTGCCACCACCAAAACCTGCCCGTATGCTAACGGACTACCTAAGAGCAGAAGTTATCCCAATAGGGCTTCAGGTACGCAACGTACCGGCCATCTTTATCCAAGATCCCAAATTCAAATTAGGATTCTCACACATAGGAACAACGTGCTCACGCCATTGGATGGTGCTAGGCATTGACACCGCCCTTGAACATAGCAAAAAAGAGCTAGAGGAAATTGCAGCTTTGGAACAAGCCATTCGCGACCTAGACTGTTTGGCTGATGCCAAATCAGCTTTAGAGAAAATAGACCGCACTATTAAGGATTTTGAGAGCTTTGAACACCATAAAAAAACAACTAAAGTCTCAAAGGACATCAATCAATATAACAAAGAAAAAACCTACCCATACCTTAGGGAAGATTTTTTCACTGCAGGCCCCCCAGACCAACAAAAAGTACCTACTGGCTCGTGGGGCAGGTTTAGAAACCGTGCACCGGTGACTTTTTCAGAGTCTTCAGCAGAATCAGAAGACTCAGAAGGCACGGAAGGACCTGGTACCTCCGCTGGCACTAACCCCCATTTTTTAGGGAGAGGCCAGGTGAGGCACCCAGACCCTCCCAGGGGGAGAGGGAGAGGGAGGACACGACCCAAACCCAGGTACAACTTCCCCCCGGGGGAACGCCAAACCAGGAACAGGTTCTACCAATGGGGCTACCAGTACTAGTAAGGGAACCTGAAATGAACACCAACACAGAAATAATACCGATATTCAATCTGTCCCAACACCAGCTCAACTCTACTGATATAGCCCTTTTAAGCAGAGGTCTCTCATTTGTGATAGCTGAAAAACCTAACTGGTTTAATATACAAGCAGAAATCATGCAGTTTTTCAGGAAAGTAAGACTCCAGACCTTCTTTAAAAATCAAGATGGTCACAACAGGAATGACATGACAGGTCTACGCCCACCGTCCACTTTTCGCCCATCTAGTGGAACCATGCCACCAGAAGTAATCACTTTTGAACACCTAGTGTTACGTGATCTGGACAAAATAAAGGAGAACTATAGATTTACACCTTATAACATCAGTAAGGAAGAAAGGAACAGTCTGAATTCCCTTAAACGGAATCAAGACATCGTCATAAAACCCTGTGACAAGGGCGGCGGTATAGCCATTCAAGACCGCGCCGCCTATGACAACGAAATTTTACGCCAGATCAACAATAAAGATCACTATGAGCAACTAAGAGGCAACCCCATTAAAAATATTAGTGAGACAATCCTAAATGTAACCCAAGAAGCACTTGAATCAGGTTTTCTGAGTAAGAACGAATTCCTATTCCTTAACAATAAGAACCCACGTACTCCGGTGCTTTACACACTGCCTAAAGTCCACAAGGATTCTGAACATCCCCCTGGGAGACCAATACTTTCAGGATGCGGGTCTATTGTGGAACCTCTGGGTAGATATATTGATTTTTTTATTCGAGACATGGTCCAAGACACTATAACATATGTTAAAGATACCACACATCTGATCAATCTCATTGAGGCACATTCATTCGACCCAGACAATGAAATTCTAGTGACTCTAGACATAGAGTCACTTTATACTAACATTCCCCAAGAAAAAGGCATAAACGTAATTAGAAAACACCTAGACAACCGCCCGGCCCCACACCAGGTCCCCACGGAATTCATAATCAAGCTTCTGGAAATAGCCTTGACCAAAAACTACTTCCTATTTAAAGACACATTTTACAGACAATGCAAAGGGACCTCCATGGGAGCTGTTTTTGCTCCCAACTTTGCGATTCTTTTCGTTGATGACTTAGAAACTACCATTATACTTAACAACACAAACCCATTCCGCAATCAAATAAAATCCTGGCATCGATACATCGATGATGTCCTCATGATCTGGAGGGGCACAGAAGAGTCACTTAATGATTTCTGTACCTGGCTGAAAACCAACCAAACTGACCTCAAATTCACCTACTCATATAATAAACACCAAATAGACTACCTTGATGTAACGATTAAATGTGAAGATAACCAACTGTACACCACACTGTTCCGAAAACCTACGGAACGGAATACCCTCCTGCAATACCATAGTGCACACCCCAGGGCTCTGAGGGATGGATTGCCCTATGGACAATTCCTGAGAATCAGGAGAAATTGTAAATACAAAGCAGATTTCTTCACTGAAGCGGAGATCCTCTGCAAAAAATTAACCACGAGAGGCTATCCACGAAAACTAGTAAGAAGGGCTATGAAAAGGGCCTGGTACACCCACAGAGAATTTTTACTAGAACCTAAGCCAAAGATAATCTCATCTAAGATCACATGTGTCACCACCTTTAACACGGCCAGCAACAAACTCACTAAAATGATTAAAAAACACTGGAATGTACTGGATCCCTTAGAATTGAATACCGGACTCCCTCTGTTTTCTTTCAAACGTGGTCGCAATCTAAAAGACCATCTGGTAAGAGCAGCCACCAACGCAACAGCCAATAATACAATTGAAACTAGGTTAAATCTTCCACCAGTACTAGGACACTTCAAGTGTAATAAGTGCATGGCATGCGAATTCACCACCAACACTAAAGTATTCGAGTATGGATGTATTAGGCACAATCTCAAATTTTTCACAAACTGCAATTCCAAGAATGTGATTTACTGTATTGAATGCCCATGCAAACTATTGTACATCGGACAAACTACCCAACAGATCAAAACCAGAATATCCCAACACAGAAGCAGGATCCGATGTAAGGTTACAACAGCTCCACTGGTGGAACACTACCTTGAACTAGGACACTCGGAAAATGAAATGAAATGGCAGGTGATTGATAAACTGATGCCCAATGCCAGAGGAGGCAATCAGCAAACAATATTAAATCGTCTAGAATGTAAATGGATTTACCTGTGCAAAACAATAGAGAAAGGACTTAACTCCCTCGATGAATGGAATATGTGCACCTGAGTGAGATCTCATGGACACTACTATGCAACACTACAACGTGAGCCCATTGAAGCAATGTACATACACTAATGTACTTTATTCGCCAATGTAAAAAGATTGTTCAATATAACGAATACTGTTCTCAGTACTGTGATTAATATGTATTTATAATGGTCTTTCACTTCAATTTATTGTATTTTTATGTCTATGGTTATTTTCTGATGTGAACTCGTCCTTCGAAAATCTCTGTGTGTAGATTGATTAGGAATTGCGCGACTTTCCACTCCACGCATACACCTAGACACTACACTAACTAGACACGCATGCCCAGAGCAATCCTTTCCGCGCATGCTCACCCGAGACACACTTCCGTGTCTGCGCGCGCACTGCCCCGGCACGCTCATAATGGAGTCAGGACGCTCTCCTGATTGTGAGCTGCCAGATCGAGGTACTCGGACCCCCGGCTTGCCGCACCGACCTGAAACGAACTAAGTAAGTGAATCACCCCCCGTGGCCTTCCTTCGCCACGCTGACGCTTTAGATTCATACTTAACACGCCTTGACCGTTAACGCTCTTCTAGTTTCAGGCGGACCCCTCTACATAAGCGACGAACGCGCTGTGTGAAGCCACATTTATTTCGTAAGTGCATCCTCAATGTAGTGCCCGTTACTACTACTACCCTGACTTTAACCTAATCTTTCACTGACCAGTAATATGTTTAGTTTCAGATAAAAATTACCCACCAGAGCGACGAATGCGCCTTGGCACCGATATTGACTATGTTTTAAACCTAACTGTCTGTAAGTAAGCCCCCCACCCCCAACCCCCCCCTCGTTTTACAACTGTGGTATGATTACTAATCCTATTAATTTTATTCCTCTTATTTCATAAGCTCCAATAATTTCCCCAATTGAAGCAAACAGCCACCATCTGAACCCCCAATTAAAGCCTGGAATCTGACCAAATTTATGTGAGTTTTTACAAATAAATAACCTATGGTTGGCCCTTAGTTTCCCCTTTTGCTAATACCTAGTAACTGGTTACCGCTACTGAGCCAATCCTTGCTTATTAACTCATCCACAGATCGACTGAATAACTGCGACAGCCAACCAGCTGGCTTGTGCGATTGAACATCCTTGCCCTCTCCATAGGCAAGGTATATAATTAAACATTTTTTGAGTTCTTTGCATGCGCCTATCACCAAGCATAAAAATAACACAGCGCACCTGGATGTGACTAGCTCATATGCCCCCCCACTAAACATAAAAAACGCAGCGCACCTGGATGTGATTAGCTCACATGCCCCCCCATTACTACATTTATGAACAACTGCATGCATAGTAAATATAATATGTGCATGCATGAGAATTCACTTCTTTGCTTATTTTTAAATCTAACCCTTACTCTCCCCGGGAGCACCATAACAATGTCAGACCTAAACATGTAGGAAATTAAGTAGATACAAGAAAGAGAGTGTAATTAATTTTTCTGTAGTTTCAGGAGGCTCAACTGTCCTGATGAAGATCTAAAATAATATAGATCGAAACGCCGTCGACCTACCCAAGGAAATTCCACTTGTATCAGTGTATATAATTGTTGTGTGTGTTTATCCTTGTTGTGTGTGACAGTTCGTTCACTTTGATCACATATGTCACGTCCTGCACCGTTCTATTTCACTTGAGCACCTGAAATACAGTGTATATATGTATATATATTTAACTTTGTGTTTTGCTATGAGAAAAGAGTAACAAAAAAAAAACCCAAAAATTTTATCCTACTACCAATGCTCCCTTGCGACTTATTAAATACTCGCTAATAACCTTGTCTTCCCTGGAGGACCACATAAGGCCTACTCCGAACCATTGTTCTAAAAAATTACCACCAAAACCTGGGCACTGAGGGAGAGTCTGGAGTCAAACCTCACTCCTAGATTTCTAGCCACTGCTCTAAGGGTGACAGACCTTATTGGGTCAGGCTCCTGTCCACCCTGGAGAAGGGTTCAATCTAAACAATAGAATCTCAGTTTTGTCTGGGTTGCATTGTAATTCTTTTGACTAGAGCTAGCCCAACAGCGCTTCATGTAGAGGGCAAAAATTATTTTGCTCTAACGAATCCCCTTTGTAGAAGAGGAGGAGCTGTGTATCATTCACCTACGATATGACCTTAATGCCAAAGGATTCGACCAGAAGGGCCAGTCGAGTCATCTATTCATTAAATAGAGTCGTTCTCAGAGAAGAGCCATAAGTGACACCCCATTTCAATGGTTTGGCTCTAGAAGATCAGGGATTCATCCAAATTACCAAAAAGGAGCCCAGCCAGCCTTAGGCTTAAACAGTCACCCCTAGCTGTTCTAGCCTTTGTGGCAAAATGCTGTGGTCCACCGTGTTAAATGCTACTGACAGGTTCAACAGCAACAGAGTCACACTGAGACCAGAATCAAAGGCTAGTTTTAATGGATTAAAACTAGCCTTTGAGCGCTGTTTCTATATTATGAAGCCATATTGGAATGGGTGAAATAGATTATTGTCCTACAAAAAAGTGGGAAGTTGATGATTCACCACCTTTGCCAGAACTTTAGGTGCTAATGGTAGTAAAGAGACTGGTCTGAAGTTTTCTAGTACTTCCAGGTCAGCATTAGCCTTTTCAAGAAGGGGGGCCATGTTAGCCCTTTTTCAGAAGTCTGGTAGGACACCAGATTAGAGAAAGATGTAAAACAACTCTAGATAATTGGGACAATATTTTCTGCTATGGTTTTCAGGATATGAGGTAGACATGGGTCTTCCAGAGATGTTGAAGAGCAGTATGCAAACATCATCTTCAGGGCCCTGCTAAATCACTCGGACTCAGGAACAGATCAAAATGACTTAGACTTCCCAAGTTAGCCTGGCTTGGGTGATCTTTTCCTCAAAGAAATCACTGAGTCCATCACAAAGGCCCAGATCGATAGTGAGCGGTGTGGGCCACTGATTTAGGGTCCTTGAAGCTGGTGATGATCTTAAAGATGTCCTTTTCATTGTTATCAATCTCTTTGATACGATTGGTGTAAAAAGAGAAGCAAGCTCTTTTTATGTTGTTATGAAAAACATTGAGGCCCAAATTGTAGTATGGCTTGTCTACTTCCTGTTATTGTCGCCTCCAGTCTCTCTCTATCCTTTTACAAGAGGCTCTTTCCAGGGATAAGCTTTAGGTAAACTAGTGGGCCCAACGATCCGTCATTCCTCTCTATTCCTTGCCCTCATAGGTCTAACTGAGACGGCTGCTTTCAGGAGCCAAGTACTGATGGCGTTGTCGTCATCTAAGACCGTTTCCATGCACACTGGTGTTGATTCATCAAGGACCCTCTAAAGGTAAAATAGAGAGACCTTTTTCCAGGATCTATTCCCATGCACCTGAAAGAGTGATCTACTTTGCTTAAGACCTGCCATAGTCCCAAAAAAATGGATTGAGAATGATCAAGTCATCAGTTTAGGGGTCTCCCAGAGTACCGTTATATTGGACAAGATGCCATCAATGGCATGACCATTCGTGTGGGTGGGGCCCGTAGCCCGTAAGACTAGGAGAGGCTAGATATTCCAGAAAAGTGATAAATAAAGGGCCATCTGTTTATTCAAATGCATGTTGAAGTCACCTAAGGCAATAAAATGTGCATAGTTAATGCATTTAGGGGCTATAGCCTGGTCAAGGAATGATTAACCCTGGGCGAGTTTGCATAGAAGTACTCCACGGAATTTCACTGAGTTACTAGAAAACAGATATCCCATGTACTTTTGTGGCTGGCGGAGTCACTTGTTGCCCCCAGTCCCCCACACCTCCCTGCTAAACTCCAGCCACCCTCCCACTAAACCACCTCCGCCTGCCCACCTCCCACTCCCCTTCCCGCTAAACCCCGCCCCCCTCCCGCATATTAAGGCCTGATGGACAGGACACTTACCTTCCAGGGATTCCTCCAGTCCTAAATCGGTGTCCTGCCTGCTGCTGTGGCTCCACTTTCCTTCCGCTGTGCGGCTAAGCGGAAGGTGAGTGGAGCCACAGCAACAGGAGCAGGCAGGATACCGATTTAGGACTGGGGCGGAAGTTCAAGAAGGGAAGTCTAACTCCGCTCCGCTGCGATTGCAGAGTTTTGGAAAACAACGCACACCAAAGTAGAGTTTTAAACTCAGCAAACTTCTCTGGCGGAGGGGAGTTATCATCCCAGCCTTAGGGATAATATGAAATGCCCAGTGTAACCTGGGGATGGTAGACCAGACACCAGAAACCATTTGATTGGCTCTTGGAGAGATACTAAAGCCAAGGGCTTCTGCTCCCTTCAGTTCCTCAAGCATAACTGCCTGGCTTTTAAAAGCCTTCCTTTATATAATGATTATTTCTCCCCCTTTTTCACATCCTGTCAGCATGAACACAAGAGTAGTTATCAGGAATGGCTAACTGTGGGTTAGGGCAAGAGGTCTAGTTCATTAATGTTTTGTCAAAAAGAGAACATCCAAACCACTCACCACACTGTAACTAAGCTGCAGGTATATAAATATAGAAGGGAAGACTCCTCCTCCTCAACTTTATAGCGCAAGAGCACTAGAGTGCCTCCTTTTCGAAATGATGTCACTGTGTGGCTCAAACCTCCCCATCATCTGTCCACAGTAAATAGTATCCACTAAAGTTCCTGCCCCACACAGAATAAAAATCTAAAAAGAAGTGAAGAAGTACTTTGTGCAGAGTTAAACGATGTGATCAAAAAATGCTTTCATGGAAAGTATAATGATGCACTTTAGCAATTCAAATTCATTCAGAGCTGTCACAATCAAATTCGATATATTTGACTTTAGAGATGATATTAAGTCTGAACTTAATTGATTATGCAGTATAAGTGTCACTGAAAAATTAGAATTCACTAATTGGTTGGCACCTGTACTGGTAGCGCAAAAGCCTGGCATGATATTTAGCTGTGTATTGATTTGAGGGACACAGCAAGAGCGTTTTTGAAGACAGGTTTTCCGCTGCCCAACATGATTGAAATGATGGGAATGCTGGTTGGGGCCAAATAGTCAACATTCGTCTCACATCAGCATGCCACCAGGTCAAGTTAAGCAATGACTCCTAAAATGTTATATCATTCCTATTTCCATTTGGCATTTTCTGATTTCATCGCATGCCAATCTGGCTTGTGCTCAGCACCCCTTGTGTATCAAAGATTGAGACCAATATCCATGGGACCAGTCCTGGTGTGATGTTCTTTCAGGATGATATTCTGATATTTGGGAACACATAGGAGGAACATATAGCCAGCGTGTGTGCTGACAGAATGTGGTAATAAAATCAATGCAAAAATGTATGTTTGGTTCTTAAGAATTAAACTACCTTGAACATAACATTTTGACTAAAGGTGTTATGTTCAAAAGCGAGTTAGTTAAACTTATACCAAAGTCAAATACATGAAACCTGCTGCTAAGTGGGAGGATGTACAGTCATTTTGGGCATTAAAGAACTTTATTCATTTTGTGGGTCTGATTCTTGTAGTAAAACATTTGTCATGCATATTCTTCATATGAAATGGGTGGATTGCTTGGAACAAAGAGTGTGAGAGAGAGATTTAATACATTAAGAAGGATCTCATGGGAGCTCACAGCCTACAAAGTTTTATACCTTCAATACCATGTTCTGTCATCATTGATGAGTGGAAACAGGAGCTAGGCAGTGTGTTGGGACAGAGACCCTGGGACGAGGATGGTACTATTGCATTTACCTTAAGGGAAATGAAAGGTACTAAAAGTAGATATTTGACTGTTGAAAAGGAATCACTTAGTCTGCTGGATTATAAGGAAATTCAAAAACTTTCTATGGGGGTGCGTATTTTGAGGTGTTTCGTGACTACAAGAAATGTTTTACTAGAAGGGTTTAAATTCAATCTCACCAAGAATTTACAAGTGGATTGTGGCTATGCCAGATTTTCATTTCATGGTTATGTACATCCTAGGGATCGCCAATTGAACTGCAACAGCACCGCCTGTTGTGCCCGTGCTCTCCTGTGGCAAGTTCGAGGCCAGTGGCCGGCCGTATGTTTGTGTTGCTCTGTATTGCTCCTACTGTGTAACTATCCCGTCTCTCTCCTCCTCTGCTGTTTATTTTGTTCCTTTTTGCATCCTCCCTCCTTGTACTCTGTACCCTGTGCCCTTTTGCCCCACGCCGTTCTTGCCCCCATTTTTCCCACTGCTACGTCCCCTGCGGCCCTACTCCCCTGCTCTGTACTGTGTTGCCTCATTTCTGCCTATGTTTTTCACACTGCAATTGCCTCATTTTTCTCCCATTGTATTTGCCTCGTTTTGCCCCTGTTTTTCACACTGTAATTGCCTTGTTTTTCTCTCATTGTATTTACCCAATTTTTCCCTCTCCCCATTGTATTCTGTGCCCTTGTGCTTCCTTTTTGCCTTCTGTTCCCTCGCCCCCGGTTCTCCCGCCACTGCGTCCCCTGCGGACCTGCCCCCTGCTTCCCCATTCGTCCACTCTCTCCTTCCAGCTGTTCCTCCATCCCACCTCCCCTTCTTATGGTGGCCGCTGCACGGCCGTACAGTGAGCGGCAGAACCCCTGACCCCTGTGAACCCCACAATGCCCATCTCTGCTACGATGCCAGCACCCATCATGAAATGAAATTAGATTTGTTAAGCGCATGGCTGCCCAAGAGCGTCCCAACACTGGACAATCACACACCTGCTTCATAGTCACCCCGAAGCACACCCAAGGACCTTTCACTTGCCGGAACTGCAGCTTCACCCGCATCCGCCCGCCAAGCCACCCACCAGGAAAGAACCCAACTACCTCAGATGCATTCTTCTCAACACCCGCTCTGCCCGCAAATACGCTGTTCAACTCTGGTACCTACTCGACTCAACCTCCCCAGATGTCGCCTTCCTGTTGGAGACTTGGCTGAACCCCTCCTTGGCACCCGACATCGCCAATGCCATCCCGAAAAGATCACCCGCTTGGACCGCACCAACAGAGTAGAAGGAGTAATCAACATCGTCCACAGGAACACTCTCAGAGTCTTGACCAACACGGACGACACCCTCAACACTGCCGAACACCAGCACTTCCAGAACCACACTGACCCTAACACCACCCTCAGAGGAACCCTCGTCTACTGACCCCCGACTCCATCGCTTACTTTGTCAGCACACACTCCCTTGCCTCGACGGACTACATCCTCCTCGGGGACCTGAACTTCCAACTCGAGAACAACAACAACAACAACTCCATCACCTTGACCGACAACCTAGCCAACCTCAGACTCAGACAACTCGTCACAACACCCATCCACTCCGCCGGCCACACGCTTGACCTCATGTTCTCCGCAAGCCTCCACGTCTCCTTCAACCACACCACCGAACTCCACTGGACCGATCATCACTGCATCCACTTCACCTTCCGGAAACCCACCACGCACCAGCACGCTCAACAGATGCCTTGCGGCTGCTGGAGCAAAGTCACCGAAGACCAGTTAACCACCACCCTCGCCCAGAGCAGATCCGCCGACCGCACCAACCCCGACACCACTGTCTGCAACCTCAGACAGTGGATGGATGACTGTGCCAACACCCTTGCCTCGTTCAAGAAACCCTCCAACAGTCACACCGGCAACAACATCCCACCTTTGCAAGACCTGTGCGACTCCCTGGCCACCTTCTTCCATTGCAAGATGGCAGACATCAACAACAGCTTTAACGCCACGACTGCCCGGACAACCAATGAGACCTCTGCTCCTACGACCACCATCCGCACCAACTGCCTGCTCTCCTGGACCAATATCAACGACACCATCAAGATCATGAACACCATCCACTTCGGCTCTCCGTCAGACCGATGCCCACAACACATCTTCAACCAAGCCACCACCGCCATTGCACCCCATATCCGGAAAGCCATCAACATCTCCTTCGAGACAGCAACCTTTCCGGAGAGCTGGAAGCACGCCAAGAAACCCAAGGCGGACCACAAGGACCTCAAGCACTTCTGGCCCATCTCCCTACTCCCGTTCCCTGCGAAGGTCATCGAGAAGACCATCAACAGACAACTGACCCGCTACCTCGAAGAGAACAGCATCCTGAACCCATCCCAGTCCACCACCGATGACATAAGGACCTTGCTAGACAACTGAGAAACCGCGGCCCTCATCCTTCTGGACCTGTCAGCTACCTTTAACACAGTCTGTAACCGCACACTACGAACACGCCTCCACAACCCTGGAATCCAAGAGAAGGCCCTGGACTGGACCACCTCCTTCCTCTCTGGCAGAACATAGAGCATCTGCCTCCCCCTTCCGCTCCAAAGCCACGAGATCATCTGCGGCGTTCCCCAGGGCTCATCCCTCGGCCCAACGCTGTTCAACATCTACATGGCACTGCTCACCCACGTTGCCCGACTGACAACCTCAACATCATCTCTTATGCTGAAGACACCCAGCTGATCCTCTCCCTCACCAAGTAACCCCACACAGCCAAAACCAACCTCCCCAAAGGAATGAAGGCTGTCGTTGAATGGATTAGGAACAGCCGACTGAAGCTGAACTCGGACAGGATGGAGGTCCTCATCCTCGGATCCACCCCTTCGGCCTGGGATAACTCCTGGTGGCTGACCGCACTGGGACCAGCTCCAACACCCACCGACCATGCTCACAATCTTGTGGTCATCCTCAACTCCACCCTCTCCATGACTAAGCAGGTCAACGCCGTCTCTTCCTTCTGCTTCAACACTCTCAGCATGCTACGCAAGATCTACAAGTGGATCCCCACCGAAAAGAGAAGAATGGTCAACCAGGTCCTCGTCAGAAGCAGGTTGGACTGCGGAAATGCCCTCTATGCAGGAGCCTCGGCCAAACTCCTGAAATGGCTTAAACACATCCAGAATGCCTCTGCACGCCTGATCCTCAACATCCCTCGCAGCAGCCACATCACACCCCACCTGAGAGTCCTGCACTGGCTCCCCGTCAACAAGAGGATAACCTTCAAGCTCCTCACCCACGCACACAAGGCACTCTAACACCGGACCAGCGTACCTCAACAGACTCAGCTTCTGACCCCCACCCGCCAGCTCCGCTCCGCCGCCCTCGCCGTCGACACAGTCCCTCACATCCAAAGAGAGACCTTCGGCGGCATATCGTTCTCCCACCTCGCTGCCAAGACCTGGAACACCCTCCACATCCACCTATGGTAGACCCAAGACCTGCTGACCTTCAGAAGACTCCTCAAAACCTGGCTTTTAGAGCAGTGGCAGCATTCCCCACCCCCCCACGCCCCAGCGCCTTCAGACCCTCCCGCATAAGTAGTGCGCTTTACAAATGCTGTGATTGATTGATACATATCAGCTATGTATTCAGAGGAATGAGGTTAGTACCGCCTGAATCTTTGAGATCTCTCTTTTTTGATTTAGCACACATGGGATATCTTAGAATACGAAATACCAAAGAAAGTTCAACAGGGAAAAAATGGTGGCCACGGATGGACCTTCACATTGAGCATGTTGTAAAGGAATTTCTTTAGGGTGGTATTAGCAATAACATTGATAAAATAAAACAATCCTCCATGACACACCAAGAAATGTTTAAAGGACTCTGGAAGGAAGTTGCCATCAATACTTTGGGCCATGTTTCATCAGGCGTTGTCTCCTTTAATCTGCTGGCATTGACTGATAAGTTCTGTGGATAGACTGAGCTAGACATTGTGTATAAAATCACTACACGGTAAGTGAGTAGGATTCTCAAGATCCTAAGCAGAAGCGGCATCTCAAGATTGTTTTTGATGGACAGTGGTGTCCAGTTGGCAGCTAAGGAGATAGAAACCTTTCTTAAAAAAAGAATATTATGCATACAAAAATTCTCTATCACCCGCAAATTAATGACATGGTAGGAAGACTAAATAGGACACTGAAAGAAGCTGTACAATTAGCACTGGGAGTGGGTAAAGACTGGAAGGTAGAACTATGGGAGAAGGTTAAAGCATGTAGATATACCCTGCAGTCCACCATTGGAATCATACCCTTGGAGCATGTCCATAGAGGGGAACTTGGGGCCAGATGTAGGTAAGTATATTTTACCGATTCATAAACACCGAATTTTACCGTTTCTGTATTTATGAATCGGTAAAATAGAAGGGGGGAGATGTAGATAGAATCGGTAATTGAATTACCAATTCTGTAAGAAAAGGTATTTACTGAATCGGTAGATACCGATTCGGTAATGCCCATTGATTCCTATGGGCATTGAAGCCCATAGGAATCAATGGGCATTACCGAATCGGTATTTACCGATTCGGTAAATACCGAATGTTGCAAGGGTGCAGGGGCTGTCACTTTGACACCCTCTAGCACACCGATTTTAGGCATGTGGGACATGTGGCACACAGACATGCCCTAAGGGCATGTCTGTCTCTCACATGCCATAGGTGTGCATGCACATATGTGCATGCACACCTGGAATCAGTATTTTACCACCCAATTGGATTGGGTGGTAAAATATTTTATTTTATTTTATTTTATTTATTTAAGCTTGTATCGCGCACAGCTAGAAGGGGGGAGATGTAGATAGAATCGGTAATTGAATTACCAATTCTGTAAGAAAAGGTATTTACTGAATCGGTAGATACCGATTCGGTAATGCCCATTGATTCCTATGGGCATTGAAGCCCATAGGAATCAATGGGCATTACCGAATCGGTATTTACCGATTCGGTAAATACCGAATGTTGCAAGGGTGCAGGGGCTGTCACTTTGACACCCTCTAGCACACCGATTTTAGGCATGTGGGACATGTGGCACACAGACATGCCCTAAGGGCATGTCTGTCTCTCACATGCCATAGGTGTGCATGCACATATGTGCATGCACACCTGGAATCAGTATTTTACCACCCAATTGGATTGGGTGGTAAAATATTTTATTTTATTTTATTTTATTTATTTAAGCTTGTATCGCGCACAGCTACCCACAGTGGGTTTCCCGGCGCTAGGGATAGACTGGAGAAGGAGGAAGCAGCTTCACCTAACTGAGCCAACAGCATGCTATTCGGCACGTTGAGAAAAAAGCAATGTTTTTACAGCCTTGCGGAAGCGAAATAGATTAGTCTCTAATTTTAGAGTCAGTGGGAGAGAATTCCAATATTTGGGTCCTAAGGTAGCGAAGGAGCGACCTCCCATTTTTGTCAGCTTCCATCTTGGCATGGTGAAATTTCCCATGTCTGATGACCTTAGCGGCCGTGGAGGTTTATAGGGTGTGACCAGCCTTTGGAGGTAGGCTGGGGCACTGCCTTGCTTAACCTTGAACATATAACAAAGTGCCTTGAATTTGATACGTTCAGGGATACTCAGCCAATGAAGGTCACGTAAGGCGGCCTTGGCTGAGGAGCGTCTAGGGATGTTTTTTAGCAGGCGCGCAGCTGCGTTCTGCACTACTTGTAGCACCTGTAGAGTGGCTTTGTCTGCACCCAGATAAAGAATGTTACCATAGTCCAGGCGAGATGTTACGAGCGCCTGGACTACGGTTCTGCGGGAAGAGAGTGGAAGCATCCACAGGATCTTATGGAGCCACCGCAGTGTTGAAAAACAGATGGCCGCAACCTTAGTGGCCTGTTGTCTCATAGATAATCTGTCATCTATGATGACCCCCAGGTTGCGAACAGCGGTGGAAGGTGTTGGCGCCATACCCAATTCAATGGGCCAGTGGCCGGGACCCCAGAGGTGTTTATTCCGGCCCAGGATGACTACCTCGGTCTTCTCCCCATTCAGTTTGAGACAGTTTCTCCGCATCCAGTCGGCCACAAGAGAGAGGCCAGACTTAAGTGCGGAGATGTTGTTTATGTCCCTTCCTGATAGGGAGAAGACAATCTGGGTGTCATCCGCGTAAGAAAACAGGGTAAGCCCAGCCTGTTCAACAATGGATGCCAAGGGTTTAACGTAAATATTAAACAATAAAGGACTAAGGATTGAGCCTTGAGGGACACCGCGAGCAGATGGACAGATGGTGGAGGCTGCTTTAGGAAAGAACACTTGAAAACTACGGTCATTTAGGAAAGACACCAGCCAGGCCAAAGCTTGGCCACCCACTCCCAGAGATTTCAGGGAGTCAATAAGAATGGAGTGTGACACGGTGTCGAACGCTGCGCTCAAATCCAACAGGATGAGTGCCATGGTGTTACCTTGGTCGACACCGTGCCTCAGACTCTCCGTTACCCCCAGAAGTGCTGTCTCAGTAGAGTGTCTTGGTCGGAAACCTGACTGAGAGGGATGGAGAAAGGCGGTGCTTTCGACCAGTTTGGAAAGTTGAAAATTAATGTGTCTCTCCAGTATCTTAGAAAAGATAAAATACCGATTCGGTAAGGCCTGTGGGACTCAGAAGAGTCCCACCTACATCTCAAAATTACCGAATCGGTAATAATACCGAATCGGTATTTTACCGATTCGGTAAATTTACCGATTCGGTAAAATAGGCCACCTACATCTAGAATAGCCATTTACTGGTCGGTAACGGCCGAATCGGCCATTACCGGTCGGTAAATGTCGACCTACATCTGGCCCCATGTTCTTTTGGGTTTCCATTTTGCATTCTGAGCCAAATTGAGGAATTGGGAAATGAAGGAGACAATAGCAAAGAAAGACATGAGATCTGAAACTGTCATTAATGATAAGGTATTGAAAAGGAGTCATTGGCTCAAATAAAAAGAAAGGAAAATTATTACACACTTAGGGGCTCATTATGATGTTGGGCAGAAAGCCTCCCCGACAGTCGGACTCTTCCCGACTATTTCGGAGCCCTTCCGCCTGACTCGGTCGGTTTACAGTCCAACCGCCCGATTATGATGTTCGTGGTCAGAATGTAAACCAGCTGATCATTTCCACTCGGTTCCAACTGACACGTGGAGTATTCCTGTTAGTCATAACCCCATATGAATGGCGTTCACGCCGTTGGGATTATGTTGTCGATTTCCAACAGCCTTTCAGTGTTGGCCTGTCCGACATGGAAAGGCTTTTAGAAAGTGACTTTGGGGGCCCCTTGCAGGGCCCCTTTGCCGTCACGGCCTACAGTTGGTAGCCAAGGGAAACCCTGCACTGAGTGGCAGGCACCATGGGATGCATGCCACAGGGTGGGGGTTTTTTCACACATGCCCCATTTCCATGTAGGAGCCTGTATTATAGCCATCTCTTGAGGGTAACACAAACTCCCATAGGAAAAAGTGGGAATCCGACTGAACAGCGTGCGGTCGCATCGTAATCCTGCATTCGGTAAGACCAAACGTAAGTTGGTGGTTGGTCCCAAATCCAAGATGGTGTTGGGTGGAGGCTTTCCGCACAACATCGTAATGAGCATCTTAATGCAATAGCTGATGTCAACATGTTAGGATTGAATGGAAGATAAGTGAAGGCACTGGCTCGGAAATTTTGCCGCAGTCCGTTTGAAGACCAGTTTGCCACATTAAAAATAGGAAAGATTTGGAAAGCAAAAACTTTAAACAGGTTTTCATTTAAGACTAACACATTAATGCTAGAGACCAAATTATCTAATATTTGGTCCTGACCCATTATTTGCATGAGTCCAGTCTATATTCTCAGAGTATTCATTGGGATGTAGTTTTCTCTTCTGTACTTTGCAGTGGCTCAATTGATGTGTAACACATCTACATATTATATAATCAATATGTAAATATTCATTATACTTCCTACTGGTTTGATTTTGTAGTTTGCACATCAGATTCTGTGAGTCAGGAATAAGATTTTGTCCTTGCAAAAGATGTTACAAATATTTTCCAAATACAAGAAATCACGGGTGCTGTATTTCCAATTCAATTGTACTCAAACGCAGGTACTAACAGAAAAGTGCTCCCTAAGGTTGGGATAACTACAATCACGATGCAAGCCAGTAAAGAGATATAGAATGTGATGTCAAGTGGCAAAATGAAATTTAATAGGTAAACATACATAAACTATTTTCCACTAAAATAGAATCAAGGAGAATAGGACTAACTGGAATACAATAATGATATGATTGATTAGCATATAAAACTAGGGATACAACACTAGAAATAATGTTTATTAAAGTGTGTGGTGATATAAACTTCAGGATAAAGTTGACTTGACTAACCAAGACCCATTAGGTAATAACAGGTGCGAAGACATCCACCACAGTAATAATGACAGTAGTACTAAGAGGCCTCCTCTCAATGGTTGATCTTCCTAAACAGTAAATATACGAATAAACATCTACTCTACACTTTGTAGTAAATGTATACTTGTAAATGGTAGATTGCAAAAAGTAGTACATTTACTAGTAGAAACTTTTCAGAAATAGGCAGAGGTCTCTACAACCTTTGAGGAGATGTCTCTATGGTAAAGCATGATTACATTTTAAAACTATCATTTGAATTTAAAAATAATATTTGCAAGAATATTTTATGATAAGCATTCATGTAAACTTGTTTTAAATATACATTTTAAATGTGAAACAAAATGAAAATGCTACAGCACTATTACCTTATTTTAAATTAAATCTTTTATTAATGCAAGTATACCAAATTGAATTAAAATTATTTTTCAAAGATGCAATTAAAAATCACACATAAAGTAAAAATGTTTACATTTATTTAAAATTAATAAACATCTTGCATACAACTAATTTAAATGAATGTCATTATTTTATAAAAGTTTAATTTAAAATTATTTATTACAATATTTTATAATAAAATGGTATTTGTTATATAATTGCATATATTCTAATATGAAACTAAACTAGCATTTTTATTTATAAAATCTCACAATACATTATTTATGTTCTCATTATCTCCTATCAGGCTTATTTTATGTCCCTGCCTCCATTATCTTCTGGAGCAAGGTGTTGTGGTACATATGGTTGCCCATATGTGCTGCTGGACTTACTCCAGTTTTAAGCTGTAACTGTTTTAGGTACCTTTTGTGGGTATGTGTTTTTCCTTACTCTTCCCAATCTCACCTGACCCATCCCCAAATTCCTCCCTCTCACTGGTAAATACATGTAAGCAAAACCCGTAAAGGACCTCTTGCAGAACCTATATTGCTTTTAACTATAGCCATTGGCTTATAAAAACCCCCAAGAGAAACACAAATTTCTTCCTCAAAGAGCAAGATTTCTTTAGAGATAACAGATTATATAAAAAAGCATTCTTTTTTTATTTTTTCATATTTTGTTTTACAAAAAGTAGAAATTCATTTGAAAAAGAGTACTAAGTACACTAATCAGAGAACTGACTCTTACAATTAATCCAACAAAGTCAAGCATTAAAGTACACAGATAAGTTCAAAAACAATGCCATTATTGATCACTCCCCTGCCCCAGCAGACTCATACAAACCAGCAGACACACTCTGTAGCATAGCAATCATTCACTCTAACACACAGCATGTGATAAAAGATATATATAAAAATGCTAACAAATAGAAACTGACAATATATATAGGCCAAAAGTCCTTTCAATACAGCAAAGGACATCATTTCATTTTTCAATATGTACATTATGCATGACTCATTTCCTATTGATGTCTCATATATTTCACTGGTCGGATTCCAAAAGGTCAAAGGCCGACGTACATTTCGGTGGATCGCACATTCTTTATACCACCTTCATCAGGACCAATGATACAATTATACAAAGATTGTGTAAAGTTGGGAAGGAGCAGGGATATCTGTAAACAGAGGAAAGATTATTTTACTATTTTATTTATAAAATGTATCTAAAGGGGGGCAATGCGTACATTACTCACATAAGCTCATGCTTTTATGAAACTAAGTTCAATTAGTGGACTAAGCTTGAAGGAGATTTCAGTGTGGCACTTTTCAATTAATAAAGTTGTCTACTAGGTGCTAATGGAGGAATGAGTAGAACAACAGGAAATTAGTCTGTGAGACCAAGAAACCATTCAAACCATAAGACACCCGTGAGATTCTAAAGATAGATTGTGTGACATAGGTCAGTCTCCAAAGATAAACATATGAAGGAATGATCGAGGGGCACTTTTTTACGGTAAGAAGCATAACCAAAGTCTTAGCCGTGTATTTTGCTACGTTTTAGTGTATGTGGATTCATTTACATTATGTCTATATCCTTTTGCTATGTTTGCAGAAGAAAAATGGTCCCTGAGTTTTACTATTCTCTCATGAGACTTTAAGTAGAAGACTTCCACGCCTCTCCGCATTTGCCAATAGGATGGTATAAAGCCATGGTTTTAGAACTGGACTAAGGATTTTCCATGTGCCCACATCTTCCAACTTCGCTATATCACTAAGTCCTCTTTCTTAGACAATGCTTTCGGTCTTTATCTTTGGAGACTGACCTATGTCACACAATCTATCTTTAGAATCTCACAGGTGTCTCATGGTTTGAATGTAGGTATGTGAACAGCATTTTGTATTGCCTTAGCAGTGCTGCTCTAGTAGTAGTAAAAACAACAGTTGATGGCCGTCATCAGCCAGGATAGCTGACTCCAGTGGTGTGGAGAGCAGGGGACTCACGTCTGAGCATACCTGTCCCACTCGGGGTGACAAATGCATAAACAACAGTTGATGGACAGAATGCAGAACAATGTCATACATTCACCCCAGTACAGAGTTCTGGGCCTAAATCCATCATTTATTTGCACTCCACACCACCGCAGTTCAGACATGGCCGTATGCAAATCAGCCTTGACCCTGTGCTTCATGGGAACAGTCCAGCCCGAACTTCCTAGCCATGTCTTCCCTGGACCGGAATCAAGCATCCTAGGACCCACTGCCTTTCTCCCCTCTCTCCCTGCTAGGCATCTGAGGCTACAATTGCTAGGCATAGTAATTATGTCCTGATGATGATCGTGTATCAAGTGAACAGATCGAAATGCTGTTGACTTCTAATAACACCTTAGACAAAGTTCAAAACTTTATGCGTACTACTAATGTAAAGGTGTTGGTTATGTTCTGTTGTACCATGACATTGTGCAATTACTGGTACTTCAAACCTCATGCTTTTGCCTACAAGCCCTTTTGTTCCAGTTCTGTCAGTGAATGTCTGTTGCACATGTGTTAAGTAGGGTGCAGGCTTGTGCCCCACTTTGTGAACTGTTGTGTAACATTTCTTATATTAAACTACAAGTAAATACTAGACCTCTGTCCGGCTGGACAAGTCCAAATTAATATAGCTACAAATGAGTCTATATTTATTCACTGTGTATTTTTTCCTAAAGGGACCACTGTTGTTTGAATAACAGGTACGTAAATAAGCACTCCAAACAGCACCGTGTATGAAGTGCAACCTCCCAATACTCATCTTGGTAAGTTGTTGAATGGTCTCTGGATTCCATACAGATCATAGTGCCAAATAAAACCGGACCGAAGCACCCCAGCAGCAAAGGCTTGCTTAATCATGCAGTTAGCATGCATAACTAATCTGATGGGCTGAGCTCGAAATGACCAAAACTGAGACCCCACTTGAGATTTCATTAACAGATGAGAGCCCAATTCTGATGCAGTTGGGAAACCTTCCCGACCGAATGGGTTTGGGAGTGGTTTCTGACTGAATTGGATTGGGAGAGTCCAACCGACTGAGTACAATGCCATTAGGAGGCCTCCCTAACCGCTTCGGAATCAGGCCCTTAGAGTCAATTACAACCCCATGAAATTTAACTGACATCTTGGGCTGAGGGAGAAAGCCTATAGAGGGGGCAAAAAGCAGTATTTCACAGATTGTATTACTTTCAAATTATACCAATTTTGGTCTTATCTGAATTCAACTTTAAATGATTGTTATTTATCCAATCCCGGATGAATACATTTTTATTAAAAGGACAATTTAGATTCCGAGGAGTTATCAATGGAGAAGATCAATTGCAAGTCATGTGAATAATTGTACACTTTAACTTGCATTTCATTTAGGGCACACACTATGGGGTGAATATAAACATTGAAAAGATAGGGGGAAATAAATGATCCCTAAGGGACTCCACAGGTGAATGGAGGATAGCATAACTGATTGTGAGGGATCTCTTAGGAATAAGTTAACCCATTCCTGAGCAATGCCTTGAGGACCTGCAGCCCCGACACAGGACTCCAAGACCCCATGGTCGACCGTGTCAAGGACCTCCAAGAAATCCAGCAGTACTAGAGCCTGAGTGTCCCCTTTGTCAGCAGCCCCCCAGAGATCGTCCACCATTGACAAAATGACCGACTCCATGAGCAGGTCTACTTGGTGTGAATTAAGAAAATTGGTTTCTTTTAATAAAGAACATATGCATCCTGCCACATGTGCCTCAAGTACTTTAGCCAAGTATGGAAGATGTGATATAGGGCGTTATTTTTTCAAAATGGATGGATTGTTCCCAGCTTTCTTCAACTGACATACCACTGTAGCTTCTTTAAAGGCAATGGGGACCGTGCCACAGCTCAGAGACTGATTTGGAAAAGCTGACTCTATTTCAGGGAACCGGGTAAAGACCATTTTTAACCTATGCGGAGGACAAGGATCATCTGGAGATCCTAATTTCACTTTGATTAATAATTCTAAAAGGGGCTCCGTGCTGATTGCAGGCAGTTCATACATTATCACAGGGTTGTGATCTCTCACTGTTGCACCTTGGTCAGAGGGCTTAGATGAAATACTAGCCTTGATGGTTGCGATCTTATCAATAAAATAAGTATTGAGCACCTGACAAAAACTCTGAGTTGGAGTAACCGTAATGGATTAGATCATTCATTCATTCATTATAGTTAGCAAATTGCGACAGAATGATTCTACATTTTTCTCAGGGTAACATTTTGTCTGCATTCATTTCTGCACACTCATCCAAAGTTGACATCAAACATACAATTTGTTTGGAAGTTTTTGGAAGATGTTTCATCACAACTGCTAGTGATTTTTGGTTTGGAAAGAAATAGTCAATGTTTGAAGTGTAAATTTAGGGCCAGATGTAGAAAGAACTTTTCTGTTTGCAAACAGTCTTATTTGCAGACTGCAATTCGATAACTTGCTACTTAGCAACATTTTGCATTTGTGATTCGGTATTTGCAAGGGGTGCATCTAGGGCGTCCCTTCCAAATATGGGTATGGTATGTGTTGCTGTTTTGCGACCAAATTCTGGTTGCTAAACTTTAATAATTTACCACCAGGTTTGAGAATGTAAATAATTAATTTTTTAAGAGCAGGCAGTGGTCCCAGGGCCACTGCGCACTCTTAAAAAATGAGCTTCAAGTCTTCATTTTCTCTTTTTAAACACATGCAGGAAAATGAATGCATTTAAAAAATACAAATAATATTGTTTGCTTTTTTAAAAAGCAATCACAGACTAGGAGGTCTCCTGACATCAGCAGGTTAACCTTCCCTTTGATGGCAGTGAATCCTAATGGGTCAAAAACCTACCTCATTAATATTCATGAGGTAGGTCAAATTGCGACCCACAAGGAATCCCCAAGATGAAACACAATGAGTTTCATACATTAGTAATCCAACTTGCTAATTGTGATTCAGCAAGAAACGCAATTAGGAAAGTAATACATTGTTTGTACATTTGGCCCAAAGCTTTCTTATTCAGTATTCCCATTCTTCTGTCTTTCAAAATATCTCCATACACCACATTTGTTGCCTGTCTCATATTCTTAGTGAGAATTCTGTATTGGAAATTCAACCAAATATTAACATTTCAAATGTTGCTTAATGAATTTCTAGTATGTTATTGAAGCAGTTTATGGAACACTGGCTGATTTTTCACAGGGATCAGCTGAATTAGATCCTCAATAACTTTAATATGTTTCCCAGCAAAGATTGTATTGTTCCCTGTCCTGAGAACTACTTATACTCTCAGGTGAACAAAGACAGGAATTACATTTGACACCATGCTCACCTCATCCTTAATCAGGACTTTCAACTTCTTTGCAACTCTTGATACTTCATGACAAGCTTCACCACTTAACTTACTGTGCTCTAGTTTCTTATCATGCTCCACTGGCAACATCTTGTGGAGGAGTGTGGCTCAATGGTTAGAGCGGCAGACCCTGATGCAGAGTTCTGGCCAGGGATCAGGGTTCGATTCCCGCCTCGGTGGGGTCTCGGGCTCAATTTCCTCGGACCTGTTAATCCTCACCTCGGTGCCTATTCTAATCACGGGCCCCACACTGCAACTCTGGGCAATAGCTTGCTTAGCCTCCACACTGACCCCAACAGCGCTAAGGATGCCTGGCTACACCCTGGGGGTGCCCAGGAGTGGACACTTCACAGGGAAAGCCAGGAGTGGTTCCAAAGCAGTATGAGTATCAGCGCCGGGAACCCGAATAGGCAACACCGCAAGGTGTCCGTCTGGTGACAGTGTGCTCTATAAGTACCATGACATTTACATAACATAAGACATTGATGCAAAATATACCTTTTATAGTAGGTGCAGAAAGGTTACAATCAGTTTTATTTGTGGACATTTGCAGTAAGCTATTTTATCAGGAAACGTTTCCCTGTTTCTCCTTGTCCACTAACTTATGCAAGTGTAGGTTTAAAGGTGGTCCATGTACATTCTAGCGTTTCATACAGAATGCTATGATCCACTGAAGCAGTTATCTCTTTGAAGATTTCTAGTTGGCCTTAATGTAGTTGACCGACTAACTCCTCTAAGTCTTTACTTATATTCTAGTCCTGGTCCATAACATTCTGCACCTCATTCATTGCAATGGCAGACTCATTCTTAATATAGGCTGTCCAAGTGGATCTTGACTATGAGATGCTGATCTTTGGCTTTTTTTGTGAGCTATTCTTTGCAATCTCGGCTGCTGCAGTTTCTTTTTGTTGAATCCCATAATTGAACATTTCCAAATCAGTTAGAAAGACTGAACATTCAAATTGGTCTTTCCTAAAAATGTTCTGCAGAACTCTTCTCCCACACCTCTTTCATTTCTGTCTTTTCAGACTTTGTAATGTAAGAGGAAACATAGGGGCGTATTTACCATCCCCTTGCGCCGACCTTGCGTTGCTTTTAATATGGGAAAAGGTGACGCAGCAGTAGCGCATGGGGCTTTTACATAAGCCCTATACTGTGCAACAGCAGTGGAATTGTCTGTCACAAGCTAAATGCCCATATTTGCAATCCACATAGACAAAATAACAGGTTGGTAGTGCTGATATAGGACCCCTCACTTCTCTTAATGTTGTATGTGTTTTAGGAGATTTGTCATTGACTGTATTCTGCTTGTAGAAATGAAACTATTTATGCCTCCTTTAGAGATAATAGGCCATGGGAAACTAAAGCGAAACCTGGTGTAGTATTTACCTTTGGTTCTGTATCTGTGACTACCGTACTTGACACATCTGTGGTGATAAAATCTCAACACTTGCTGTCTAAGACGTTTGTTATGACTCTTATTAGGAATCTCACATGAAATATACTGCTCAATGATCAATACTACTGACTCATCAGTGTCCTCTCAAATATTTTGTGCATCATTACCCACAGCAACATGACAATATGTGAGGCAACCTTAGCTTGGTATTCTTTCCTCTAAAAATAGTGGGTGACCTCATTAAAAAGAGGGTTTTATTTATTGAAGATAAGGTGAAGTATGGCTTGAAATCTCTGTTTACAGTACCTGGATACATTTGCTGGAACCATCAAGCATAATTCACCAGGTATGTTAAAAATAATGGGCATGAGTTAGTCCTTGGCAGTACTCCGGCCATCCCTCAGGGGCAGTGATTTCAAGTACTCCATCGAGTTGACGTTGTCCCACCCGCTGTATTTAGATGTGTGCACGCTCTTCTGGCTCCATTGCCATCAGGCTGGCAGTATTCCGCCAATCAGATTTAGAAGTCCCTGTTGTTGGTGATCTGGTCCTGCTGGCAGATTCCTGATGGAGGAGTCCCTGGTGGAGTAGTGACTTGTAAGTGCAGTTTGTCTTCGTGGCAATACACATATAGGTTGTGTTTGCATCTGAAACAATTGCATGGCCTTTTTTGTAACATATTGCATGCCATACAAACAATATACACACACTATTGAATGCCCACCCACAGGCACCACAAGCACAACACTTCCAAGCACCACAACAACCATTTTTTTAAGTGTTGTTAGAAATTGAATTTCTGGTTGGCTAGGGCTTGCACCTAGGCCAGGTATAAACCACCACTCTAGTCAGGGCAAGGGAGTTAGATAACCCCTACTCTCCCCCTTGGTAGCTTGGCACAAGCAGTCAGGTTCATCCCAGAGGCAATGTGTAAAGCATTTGTGTAACACGCACACAGCAGCAACACACTAGGCACACCACAAAAGGAACTGTGGGTGGTCTCCCGCTCCATAAACCAGCACCGGGGAATCCCTATGCCGGTAATTCCTTCCTCCATGATGGGAAAGAAAAATACAGCACTCACAAGGTGCTAGATGTCCAAAAGGTCCTTAGAGGTTCATGGGGCAAAGCTGGGCCCAGGGAGGCCAGCACACAGGGCCCTCCAGCAGGGAGGCAAGCCCCTGTGGCGGCTCCTCCTAGGCCAACAGCAGCAGCAAGCCCCCAACAAGTCCAGGAACAGCAGACCATCATGCGGTCACAGCCCCCATATTTATATTGCTTTTTCCTATGTCTGCAGTACAGACCTTGGGGGAACCAGATGCAATGGGTTCAGGGGGGACTTGGAGCACTTTGTTTACAAGGCTCCTCTTCCCCTTTGTCAGGTGGGGGCTTGGTGATCAGACACACCACAGGGGGCGGAGCCAGCATTGTACAGGCTAGGCCGAGACCTATTCAGGGTCAGGGTATTACTCCTCCCACTACTCCCCATGCAGATGTCCCATTCACCCTAGTGCTGACTCACCCTGCCCCTCCTAGAGCCATACACACCTGCCAGCCCCTGTCACATAAACGCAAGATATGCAATTCACATCAGGCGGGCAGACACATAGCGCACTGAAATGCCAACTTCTAAAAGTGGTACTTCTAAAATAGTTATAATAAATCTTTGCACTCCTTTGCGCAGAATTTATTATGACAATTCCAAATATACTAAACTTGACCACACTGCTTCTCTTATATCAGGAATTACCACTGAAACACTTATCAGGGAATCCCCAATGCATTCCTATAGGAGGGCAGTAGTCAGAAAACAAAATGGCTGTTTGTCACTACCAGAACATGTCACACACTTAAGGTAGATGACCTATCTTTTACCTACAATGCGGCCTGCCCATAGGGCTAGCTAGGGCCTACCTTAGAGGTGACTGACATGTAGCAAAAAGGCCGGGTCATAGACATGGCACACACTTTAGGTGCCACGTCACAGCAGCAGTAACACTGTGTGGAGATAGGTTTGAAAGGCCATTTTGGTGCACCTCAGCTCACCATGCTCATTAAACCAGTTATCATTAGTCCCACACTGGCATGCCATGAGATTCAAGATTTTCATCTTTTACATACACTTTTTCAATCAACGGTTTTGTACTCATATTTTGAAAATATGCTCCTGCAACAACACAGAGAGGATGTAGCCTTACGGCTAGAGCAGTCGACCTTGAAGCTGGGGAACCGTGTTCGACTCTCAGCCATGACGCTAAACACCCTGTGATTCTGGGCAAATCGCTTAATCTCCCTGTGCCTAACAAAAATGAATGTGTCCTTCTGTAACAAAACTGGTGCTCATGTAAAGCGCTCTGATACCCCATGTCTCGGGTCTAGTTTGCGCTATATAAAACTCTTTAAAAAAAAATATATGAGAAAACTGACAGATCGCTTTCAAAGAGATGGGCAAACAGACAGAAAACATGTTTGTCTAAATCTGGGATCTGCTGAATACAGTCTAGTTGATCTGTACTCTGAAGCAGGTATATGAGTATCTGAACTGGGCGGTTCACTCTGAAGCAGGTATCTGCACTGGGTGATTATCATAACAACCTCCTTCTCCAGTAGGAAAGAGATGTGGAAAGCAGGAAGCTTATCAGCTCTTTTCCCATAAACTAATAAATTCACCTTTGGCTCGTTTCATTTGACATAAATCTAAAACATTGCCAATTACATGCTTAGAATGAAGAGAATGAATGCTGAATTGCCCATGTAGCTCCTCAGCTTTTGCAGAATCAACTGTTTTTAAATAGATCAACCTCGGTAGACTTTGAAGAGGGTGTGCCCAGTAAAGTCACATGCTCATCCACATCCCAATACAGTATGTTTATCCTTTTCAGATATTCTATGGCTTTTTTTACTGTGTCTAAACTAACCTATTCCTTCCAACTCATTTTATTCTTCGCTGGGACACCATTTAATGGTTCCTCTACTTCTGAATTGATCCCGAGAGGTTCAATGTTTCTTTTAAAAATCTAGTGGCCAGTACATAATTTTGCACTTTTTATCTCCATTCAGATCATTGCTAGAAAAAGGTGCACAGTTTGAATCAAACTATTCTCATACACATTTAGGTATTTTAGTTCTGGAGGAATAGGATGAAGTTCTAAGTAGTGAATATCTATACCTGGCATTTTGTCATCATAGAGTTTAGTGATACAGAATATGAAAACTATTTAATTAACACATAAATCAAGCTGTTCATCTGCAATTAAATACAGGGCAAGTTGAAATCACTGAATAAGGTCTTCCTCTTCAGTTTTTGCACAGATACTCTTTTTTTCTTGTTTGTCATTTGTAGTGCATACATTGTCAACAAACCCATATCTTGGTTGGAATATCAGCAGATGTAGCTTCAAAGTATCTTATTTCTTTTCTGAATGTGTCAAACTTAACACCAGTACTGTTTTGAAGTTGGTGGCATAACTAGAAGTTATTTAGATATCTTCAGTTATAATAGTAATTTCAGACATAGTACCATGTAAAAAAGCTGTATTCAAAGTTTGTAACTGTAGAGCTGAACGTTTGACAAAATACAACCTTATAACTAGATTGTGCATTTAGTGACGTTAAAAATGTATCCTGGTCTGTTTTTTGGTGCATATATGCTTCAGAGAATCAGTGGTTCCCCAGCTAATGTACCGCAAATAACATATCTGCCATTTGTATTTATTTTTATTTCTGCAACTATGAACAGGGTGCCACTCCTAATCCAAACAGCCCCCCCCCTCGCAAATGCAGAGTAAGATGTTCAGAACAAATGCCCCACCATTTTTTCCGTAACTTAACAGCTTTGCTATGTGTAAGGTGTGTTTCCTGCATTAGTACAATGTGGGCCTTTCGTCTGTTCAGCTGTGCAGAGATTCTGTATTGCTTATGCACCAACCCCATCCCCCTAACATTCCAGCTCAAAATTGTGTATCTCCCCCTAGTAGACATAGTACAAATTATGTTGATGTAACATATTTAACCCAATGCAGTTTTGGTGGCAAAGAAATAGGCAGTGAGTGAGTCTGGTTGAAATAACAACAATCCCCAAAACTAGACTCCCTCGAGGACCAAACTACGATATTGATAAGAACTATATAGTCTAACAATCTAGACAAACTAGCAGTTGTAATAGGGGGTGGTAACCATGGTCAGTAGGAAGTTTAACAGTGCAATACGCTGGAGTAGTCACATAGCCTGCCAGTCCAGGGACCCAACACAGCCCATGTTCAAATGGTGTCATATGTACATGCCTATTATTAAACAGTAATACAAACTAGCAATATATCCCCCCACTCGTGTACATACAAACCAATTACTTCAGCCCAAGTAGTTGTTTACTGACTGTGGGGTGACAGAAGGAAAGAGGACCAGGCTACTTTCGGTCATCTTGGTCACCCAACGCCACAGCTGCCTTTATTGCAGATTTTTGTCCCTTGATAATTTGTTCCTGTGAAGGACTCGCCGTGTCATCTACTCTAGGCAGTTGCTTACTGTCTGTTTTCCGGTGGGTAGTCTTTGATGCTTTGTGTGGTTTGGGCCTCAGAGTTTGGGATGAACTAAGCGAGGGACCATGCTTCGGCGCAACCTCCATCCATTCTTCTGTCTCAGCTGGGCTATCAAAAAAATTGGATTTTTGATTGTGAATCACTCTCAGCCTTGCCGGGAAGAGGAGATCATATTTTAGATTGTGGCCTCTGAGTTGCGTTTTAACTCCCTGGAATGATGCTCTCAGTTTTTGTACCGCCAATGTGAAATCTTGGTATAGTGACACTTGTTTATTCTCAAATTGTATTGGGGCTTTTCGCAGGATGTACCAAGCAAAGTATCACTATCTTTAAAATGTAGAATACGTGCTATCATCGGCCTGGGTGGAGCGCCGGGGGGTTCTCGGGTTGGTATCCTGTGTCCTCTCTCCCCACTTAAGAGCTCAGTGAGGCCTTCCGTTGCAATCACATCTCTGAACCATTGTTCTAAATATTGGGTGGGGTTTGATCCCTCACTTTGTTCCAGCAATCCCACAATTCGTACATTGTTGTGGCTGGCCCTACCTTTGGAATCGTCCACTCTGTCCCGTAGGTCAGAGAGCTCCAATTGCCAGTTGTAAGTGTCTAATCTGTTCTGAGTGGTTCTTGTGTTGAGGCACAATCTCTGCGAGGTACATCTTGTTGTTACATCCTGTATCTGCCAGTTTGGTATGATCAGCTTTTAAAAATGTGAGAGCAGTCGCGAGTGCACTCACTTGCCGCTCAATTTCCTGTCTGGAATTGCGCACTTCCTGAAGGATCAGGACCAATTTGTCAACTGGATTATCCACATTAGTCGGGGGTATACAATCTTGGTCAGAGGCACTGTTTGCATCCTACTGATCTGTGTGGTTGTGCTTTCCCAAACGCTAGGGAGTCAGTTTGCTTCTCCGATACGCCCCATCATAGATCGCTGGTCTTGCACTCTGCTTGTGGTGCAGCATGCGGTGTCTTTTCGCCGGACGTGTTGTATCCACCCCACTCTAAACTGCAACATTTTATTAGTTCAATGTTAGGCTGCTCTTAACAGCACTCCATGCATGTAGCACTACTTCCAGTTACAGCACTAGTCCCAGGTACTCCATTTATTCCAGTGAAGCCCACTTAGATGTAATGAGCCTCGCTTTGCTGAGAAGGCATATCAACACCCAAACCCCGATCACAGAGTCCCAGACGAATGCTCTGTACTGCTCATTCAGGCACTGTACTCACTGTTTGTCTCCATATCAGCACTCTGGGGGGTTCAATAATCTGTTCTGTTCTCTAAGTAGCAGGCCCAAGAACAATCATGTGTTATTGCTAAGATCCTGGGACGATCAGATGCCCCAATGGGCCAAAACATTGTATATTTCCCCAAGTCTTCGGAGTCCATTGGGAGCCCACCGCCAGGGGCAATTACTTCAAGGGAGGAGGGTTGTGCAGACCCTCTCCCTTCAAAACTCCTGCCAAGCAGGAGCAAATACCAAGTCTGCTCCCAGTGGGTAGGAGCATTTTTGAAGCTGGGAGTGGACTTTTGATCTGCATCACTGCTGGTCGGAAAAAAAATAAAAATAGTGTTCTAACATTAGGAGCCATTTCCTGCTGTAGGTGGGAGAAATGCTAGCTTCCGCTGTATATGGAGAGCCAGGTGGGGTCACATGTGCATTTGGAATCCCCTTGCTGCTTCCAATGAGAGTATGGTGGGTGCCCTAGGTAGGCACCAGGGTACCCACCTTTTAATGTTCAGGGATGGGGTCCTCAGAGCCAGAATTGGCCCAGGGACAGGGGTCCACATGGCCCTCTTCCCCTGAACATGATGCCGGGTCCTGGGAATGGGTCCCCAGGGCTAAAATTATCCCAGGGAGAGGGGGGATGTGTACCCCCTTAACACTGAAAATGCCACTGGATCCCCACCCCTAAAAATTATGCAGAGCCTCAAGAGATGGGGTCCCCAGAGCCATGATCATCCCGGGACGGGGGGGGGGCAGTCACGGCCCTCCCTTTTATATAAATAAGCGGCCCAAGGGAATGGGGTCCCATGGGTTAATAACAATTCTGTGAGGGGGGCCACATGGTCCTCCTCCCCTTAAAAACATACGCCACCAGGGAGGATGGAGTCCTTAGGGCTTCAACAGGCTCAGGAAGGGGTGAATGGGCCTTCCTTCCCTTCACTTTTAGAAATGGACCAGGGGGATGGGGTCCCCAGGGCCTAACATGTCATGAGTGATGTCATGTGTGAAGTCATAAGCAGTGCATGGCGGGGTGCAAGTTATAGTTAGTACTGCTAACTATACCTGGTGAATTTCTGTGGTTTTTAAGTTCAGAACGTTAATAATGACAGAACGTGAATCATTGACAAATTCACCTATCCATAATGTTACATTAACCTTTGTTTCATCAGTGAATTTCTAAAGGTTTTTTTTAAACGTCAACGGATCTTTTAATCACACCCAATTAAAACCTTACTTTAACCTTTTTTTTCAGTGAATATGTATATATATACAAAAATATGTATAGATGAAAACCCAACAGTTCTCTATAAAGTGTGAAAATCTGATTAAAAGGATTGCAAATCAAGAAAAGTAAAATGTAAAATGTAAAATTATGTTGAAACTTCTGTATACATTTTCTACAAAAAACAATTAGAGACTATTTAATTTTGTGACACTATTCTGCTGTGCATTTGAAGGGGATTTCTCAGAATAATTGTGACAATGCCCTAACCTGAATGTTGGCTCCTGAGATCTACTTAGAATATTTTCACAACTGTAATAAAAACATTTGTGAGAATTTAATAGTTCACTTTCACAGGTTTATAAACCACTCTCTTGAATGTAAACCACCTCCTAAGATTCAAACATTTACATCATGAAGTATCAAGAGTCTCTAAATATGTGGCAGATCTTTTCCTACCTTTAAATGACTTAAAATTCATAGAGGAAAGCAAGAATGTAAAATTTGTAATCCATTAAGATTTTTAATTTAGTTTAAAAAATACAACATAATTTTTTGGACTATGCCGCTAGCTTCAAACCTTCTCTCATACTTCCAAGAGAAACACAGTTTCCAAGCTTTTCTAAAAAAAAGAATATTCCAGTTGTATACATCTTGATTGCCTGCCAAGATGCTCTGGACTCCCTGGAACTTATAATTGATATCTACAAAATGCTCTCCGGTATTACCACATTTTATGAGATTCACTTCCCATGTATAAAATGATCCTTCTGATTCAATTTTAGGTGCCTCTCATATTGTGTCCTTCAGAGACTCAAAGCAAAGTGACATACAGCACAAGGATTTAACGTTTAATAGATTTAACAATTTATTTATAAGGAATTATATAATCCATGGTTTAGATACTGTTTTGAAAATTTGTGAGATCATTTTATATATGTTAGGGTGAAAACGTAATTGTTGGGGTACTCCTTTTTAAGTCTGAATTATATTCTAGGTATCTATGAATTTTGAGTGGAATATTTTTAAGGAATTAAGGGGCGTATTTCCAACCCCTGTCACCACAGAAGTTCCTGTGGCAATAGGGGCTTCGCCTCATTTATAAGGTGGTGTTAAGCCACTTAACGTGGCTTAATTCCGCCTTATAAATAAGGACCCCTTGCGCACAATGCTTAGCGTGAAAGGGGTGGGCAATGGTTGTTGGGGTGGGCAATGGGTTTTGGGGTGGGCGTTCCATGGCAACACCCATGGATTTTGATCCTGCCCGAAAGTTACAAGGGTGGTGCAAATACGGGGCAGGTCACAAAATTAAGACCAGGGAAAACTGATTCTTAACATGGCGAAAGGAGGAGACATTTTTAATTTCTTCTCATTTTTGCTGTTTCTATGTATGCTGCAGAATGCAGCACACATCAAAACAGCAAATTACCATGAATGAATGTTTATGTGCAGGAATGTGTCCCTTCCTGCACATAAACAATCATTTAAAAAAATGACGATTTGGTGCAAGAGTGGCTGCGTTGGCACTAGGCAGCTGAATTTAGAGCCAGCGCAGGGAGAAACACAAGAGTGCAAATATTATTGTAAATAAGGTGCATTCCTGCATTTCTAAAGTGTCGGAGCATGGCTTTGGCTATTTTGGAGCTAACACGCGGTCCACTACTCTTGTTGTAAATATGCCGCCATATGTTTTGTTTTGTACATTGTGTGCTAAATTCTTTACAGTTCTTGGTCTTCAGTTTGCGTTCTCGGACTTACAGTTTTTCTTAAAACTAGTCCCAGAACAAAATAACAGAATTCAATTATATATTGGGTTGCTTTTGGAAAATTTTATTTTTCAATCTTTCTTCGGATGCAGTATTTTTGTTTTTATTTTGTAAAGTTTGATAGTCATTTTTGGAATTGTACTTCATTTTAAAAATAGCCTCTCGACTATGGATTCTAAAACATCGAGGTGGTGTATAGTTTCAAAGTGATGCACTTTGTTGGATAGTATTTATTAGTTTGGTTTGGTTTTGGAAGTTGAGTTTTAGATATTTATTGGCCTGTTTCTATCTTAGGTCTTGATAAATGTTGTCATTTTGGATCATTTATATGAATTGTCAAAGGGATGGGTTGAGTCTCCAAAGAATGCCTTGAAAATATTTGTGCTGCCCAATCAAATGAAGGATGGAATGCTGAACAAATCATACATTCACTCCCAGTCAAGAGATATGGGTTTAATCCATCGTTCTTTTGCTCACCTGCCACCCAAGTTTGGACCCGGACAATGGATTTAACACAGGCCTCTTGACTGGCAATGAGTTTTTGCCGAGTTTAAGTACTCCTTCCATCATCTTGTTTTGTTTGATATGTCCCTTGCTTGCTGTGCCGCTGTATTCAAGCTAGCCTGGTAGATGAGGGGTAATACCCCTGTCAATCATCTTGTAGTGTTTGCCTTGGAAACAAATGGTGGCACCCTTCAGTAGCATTGTCAGATTTTTCTTCTTGTTTAGGATTGCTGTGATAGACCATAGAGTGTGAAACTTGGATTGGCTACTGTGGCCATGATCTTTTTTTTTTATTGTACACAGTACATTGATAATTCATAATGATTTGATCCTTCTAGGGTAGGGGCAATGGGTTGGGCAAACCCAGGGTCTCCCAACCCTAGGAGAAGGGTGGTTTCTTTTCCAAGGCCTAACAGTCATTCCTTTAGGACAATCAAAATTATCAGATGGGAGCCCCAATGCACTCACTGCACTCTTGTCCCCAGGAGACTGGCTCTCCAAGTGTGAATATCAAATGAACCATGTGATGAGATAGCGATTCCTTGGCTCACTGCATTTGGGATGCACCAGCCAGGTCCTGCACAAGAGGGTCCAACAAATGCAATAATCCCTTACCCCATTTGACCAAATCTGGGGGACTTCTTTCGGCTCCTAGAGGCATGCTCTAGCCTATAGAAACATCGAATGAAGGCCTCTTGGTCTCTAAATATTTGAATAGTTTATAATTATTTATTTTAAAAAGTTCTCCATCCACAGAGGGAGACCTACCTCCCTTATGGGGTCCCACCCTCCATCCCTTTCACTCAAATAGCACCTGGCCACAGGTCTATCAACAGCATCACCAAATGCTCTCAAGGCACACTACCCTGCATGTCTGCACTCCTTAGGACCACGGGTCTCCTATCCACCTGCAGCGCACCTCTGTACCCTGCAAGAGTCTGGGGTACCCCTTAATAAGCCATCTCTGGCCAGAACTGTGACACACAAGGTAAAGAGAATCCTCTTTTCCAGGGTCCCCAGTAAAATCACCGTAAACAGTCTCCAGGGTTAGTGGGGAGAGCGGTACCACTGGTCCTGAAGATAGGGCCCAACAGAATTCAAAGACCTAAAAAGCTGGGGTCTCCACCAGGGAAAAGTTTATCCACACAGGGTCCATCCTTTTTTTTGGTAGTTCGCTCTTCTCTCCATATCTCTCCTTGGTTTGGAATTTGAAAAGCAAAGGTGGAGAATTTTAAAGCGGTGGACATCTCTGGCCAATCCAGAGATGCTACACAACCCCTACATTCCTGACACACACATCCTAGGAGCAGGCCACCAACTGGCCCATCCCTGCTCTGCATTTTATTCTGTGATAGTGACAGCTAGCCGCTGTGAAAAACTGCCACAAACACTAGCTTTAAGGTGATAAAGATTTTGATGTTAGCGAGAGGAAAGTGATGAAAAGGCCCATTAGAGGAAAAAAATCTCACATTAGTCAGCTCAGCGTGACTTCTCTTGCCTCCAGAGGCAAAAGTAGCCCAGCAATATACCTCCAATGAAAAATAGGAAATAAAAACAATGGATTGCAGAATGGAGCAGCCAGGGCCAAGTGTAGCACAGATCAACAACCCCCTAAGCCCCTAAACAGCCAGGATGACCAGTCAGAGACCCAGGGTAAGAGGAAATGCAGATTCAGGGCTACAGGTATGAAATGGGGCGTATCGCTGAAAAAAAACAGTGATGGATCACTTTTCTTAGCGCCCTCCTTGCAACACCATGGCAGCCAAAACCTTGAACACAGGTACAGGGCCTGGGGCCTGGAGGCCTTCCTGGATATGCATCTGTGACGTGGAGTGGGAGGCAGTGGTCTGTGGAGTTGCTGGGTCATGGCAGTAGACACTGAGGCATCTGTGATCTCCCTTACCTGGTGGTGAAGTTTGGCAGGTCGCATGGAGACACGTTGTTGACCTGTGTGAGAAGACTGCCTGGCATACCTTGGAGCTATGAAGGGTATAGGCCCTTCTGTGCACAAACATAGGGAGGTCTGCATCACATACCAGGCACCACCATTACACCAGGGTGCACAGTGGAGATTACCAATGGTGGGCCGCGTCTCTGTGTATGACAGGCCTGCTGGTGTGCTGGCCGGACACTGTGGAAGGTGAGGACCCTGAGCTAAGCTGTGCCAAACATTTGTCGGGTTGGAGCGCTGCAACTTTACACCTTAGGGGGCCAGTTGCATCACCTGCATCTGGAGGTTCCCCAGCAGACTTTGTGGCAACTGCTGTACCCAGGCTTGTGAAATCCCACCTGGCTGAGTCACAGATTTGGAGAGAGTGCAGTGCATTGTTAATGTCCAGTTGAGGGGAAGGTGGGACACGTAGCAGAGGAGGCCTGGGGTGAGTCGGGCCCAAATCCTAGCGACTGTGGTTGAGGCACACCATGTCCTGAGCAATCCCAGCACTGCAGCTGAACTACATCACCGAGGGCATTGCACATGATTGGTGGGAGACTGCACTAAATGGCTCAAGTCACTGAGATCAACCCCCCTCCACCCGCAGGCTCCTGTCTGTACCTCATCGCTGGCGGTCCAGTGGAAGAGTTTCACTGCCCTGCAGCTTGTCTGCCCTCCTGTCCACCTTTTCTGCTGTTCCTTTTCATCTTTCTGCTGTTCTCCATTGCTTTTCCACAATTGTCTATTTTTATCTTTACTTTGTTTGGTTTTGTTTTTCCTGTGCTTTTCTGCAGTTCCTTTTTCCCTATCTTCCCCCTCAGGTGTCTTTTCCTGTGTTTCCTGCTGCCCAGAGCCCAGCTGCCATGCAGCACTACTTAACGGTGGACGCTGTGCGACCATGCGAAGTGGATGTGCCACTTGTGCGCCGAAGGCAAGTCAAAGGCAAGCCTGTATGCATCTGTATGCCCCTGTACCGTGCCCAGCATGAGGGACCCTGCCTCTCGGACACTCCACCGCTACTACCCAAGAACCCTCCTGGCCTTCAACCCTGGACACCACGCCGCCTGCCACCTAACATCACCAAACAATACCCTTGCACCCAGCGTCTGCCAAAAGTGCTAACGTATCTCCTGCCACATCAGCACACCAGTGGCTCTTGCCGCCCAGCCAACTCACAGCGCACACGACTGGCTCAAATGCATCCTCCTCAACGTGCGGTCCCTCCACAAATACACTACTGAAATCTGGGACCTCCTTGATGCCACCTCTTCAGACATCACCTTCTTAATGGAAACTTGGACCAACCTCTGCTCGGACCGGACATTGCCTTTTCCATCCCCAATGGCAATAAAGGACCACCCAGACATCCCAGGAGGAGGCATTGCCATTGTCTACCATGGAACACCTCCAATTCCAGATCTGGAGAAACCCAAACACCACCCTCCGCGGCACCCTTGCTTACAGTCCCCCCGGGGCATAAACCCCCATTCACCAATGCCATTGTAGACCCTAATCGCACCCCAGGCTCGCTCATCCACTGACTACACCCTACTCGGAGACCTCAAGTTCCACCTGCACAATCCCTGTGACCAAAGCACCAGCCCCCACCTGGGGAACCTCACCAACATTGGATTTAAGTAGCTAGCCACCAAACCAATCCACATAGCCGGACACATGCTCAAGCCCGTCTTCTCCAACAGTGGGAATTTCAATGACCGCAACACCATAGAACTCTCCTGCACCGACCATCATTGTATACATCACACGTTCTGTGTCGCAACTTTGTGTTGATGCAAAACTGTTCAAGCTTTGTGCAATGCAAACCTTCATGCGCCCACCGTACACCACCGCCATCATCGTCCCTCATCCCAGCTGGATTAAGGCCACCGAAGAACTTCTCGTCGACTCCCTCAGTACCACCACTCAGCCAATGCTTACAGAAGCGAACACCGCAGTGGGCACCTCCACTGCTGGATCTCCAAATGCGCTGAGCACCCTGGACGCTCCAGAAAATACCAGGCAAACAACACTTCAAGAAGGCCAACTGGTTCAAACCCACCATCCACTAGTCCAGACACACCTTCAGACGTCTCGAGTAGAGATGGAGCCACAACATCAATAAACTCTGCACCATGGCGCAATAGTGCCTGCATTGGCACATGGTAGCCATTGTGACCCATCACAGGGAAAAAGACAGGGGGGCTTAATCCTGAGCTTCTTCCAGCAGTTTAATGCTGCTGGTGTGTCATTTTCTTGATTGTACTTGCTGCGTGAATCTTGCACGATGTTGCGACAAATTGACAAATTGGCGCATTTTGGCATATGCTTGATTTGTGAAGCCTTGTGCCACATCATACCTGCATCAGGTATGATGGATGCAGGGTGGACGTTCCCACGCAACAAAGCCTTGTAGGATTGGCACAGTAAAGTCTGCCATATTTCACTGTGACAATTCCAGTACGCCACTGCGCCAACAACTTACGCCTGTCTCATGGGAGGCATAAGGGTGATGCAGTGCCATCGGGATAGGCTGGTCCCATACATTGCTGGAGTTGTGTCATGCTTGCAACAAAACTGTAGCAATGCATGACTTTAGCACTTCCAGATACATCAGGATTCCAGGCGTATCTGTCATTGTTTGATTGCGACATGGAGAGCCGCACATTAAATACAGTGCATCCATGGTGCGCAAGGAAAATTGTAGCAAAACTGCTTTGTCGCAGCGATGCAACACTTTTCATGAATGGGGCCCAGGAATACGCCCAATTTTATTTATAGGACCCATCCCTCCCCTTTTGTTTTGGAGCAGGGCAGCTCAGCAATGTTCCTTGTTGCGCTGTCCAGCACCCAAACATCTAATATGTGAATCCAAGTGTCTGCACCAAGTTTAAGACCAGCTATTTTCTGGTTCTCAAAAACTGCCTTAACTGGACATAGCAGCAGTTTTGGGGGTTATCGCCATATGGGAATTATATTGTAAATATTGCAAAGTGAGGTTAGCAGTAGTTTTTCCATGAGAACGCCCACCTTACATCTCATTTTCGTTAAGTCCCGCTACCTCAAGTGGCGATCCTAAAAATTCATATTCATGCCGGAAAAGTGCTGCTACCCGCATATAACTAAGGCGATGAAAAAAAGCCCCTGTAGCGTCAATAAATTGACGCTATGGCATTGTTAAGTTCTTGTACATTTGCCCCTCAGTGCCTTAACTTCAACTCTTACCTAAGCTGCAAACTGGTTTGTTTCCTCCAAAACATCAAGGTTGCCTGCCCCCCCTTTTCTCTATACGAAGAATATGCACAGGCTTATCAGTTAATCACCCTATGCAGAGTTCTACCCCATCCCATTCCTCTTCCAGGGGAAGTTAATCCCAGTTTATTGTCCAGTAGTGGCTTTGATCTATCTGTTGGCCAGTATTTACCTTGGCTCAGCAGAGTAGTTCAAAACCCAGTGCAGTTGGTTTACGTAAATATTGCAAAAAGCATGTCCAAATATTTTATTTGTGCCCCAGATCTTCATTGACAATGGGAACGTTTTGTCAATCATCTCTCATATTGAGCTGCTCTAAAATTTATAATTTGCCCATTCTTCCTCCAAAGTGTAAACATGGTGATTTACACTTTAGTCAAAATAAATCAGGATAGTTCTTTCTGGATAACCAATTAAATTGTATGGCCTCCAATGAGCATAACCAATTTATTCAGGGGCTCATCTGTGAAAGGCCACGTGTGCAAGATACCGGGCTGACTCAGACAGTAGTTTTTCACACTCAGCCTTCACCCTAATATGTTCATGTGGTTGCAAAACCATATGTGGCAAACAAGGACCCCCTGATTAGGATACATTTTCTAGGTCAGGGCAAACAATTTGAAGTAAAGTAACAACCCAGGCAAAATACAAGTACTGGCAAGGTTCAAGATAAAAGTAAAAAATATATGTAATGATGATAAAGAGGCACTGAAATAGCATACAAAGATTGTATTTAATAAATCTGATTAAAAGTGTTATGAGGATAATCAACACATAGAAACAAATAAAAATACATTAAAAAGTCTACACAGTGGGGGCGTGGCCTGAACGCCGCACAAGATGGCGGCTTGACTGCGGAGCTCCGGACATCGGGCGCCGATACCAGCAGTTTTCCTATCTTATACTGCACCTTTTCGAACGCCGACTTCATCTTCTTGCATCGGAGCATGAGGTGAGCAGATTAACACCACCTGCGTCCCTCTACTCCGTCTCAATGCATACTTTTCGTGACTGACGCGGCGCGCTCTCAGGCGGCCGCCGTTTCCTTTGAACTTTTGCCGCGTCTCTGGTTTCTGTCAGCGGAGGACCTGCACCGCGGTGCGGTGCTTTCCTTGTCAAAACTAATCAATGCGGCAAGACGATAAGCACAATACTGATGTTCCTCATTAGCTGAATCCTCCTGTCAGCGTTTTTCAGCCTTTGGTTCCCCTATTTCTTCACGCTTTCTTCACGCTGAACGCTGCTTTCAAGCTGAATTCCTCATTTGGGCGCCGCTTTTCAATGGCATTTTCAATGGAACTTACAAACCGGGATACCATTTGTTTTTGTTTATCCTCAACAACGTCTATATGTTTCTCCACATGATACAGACGATTTTTCTCCTCATGCTCATAATATGCAGTGCAATTCCAGTCTTTTTGCATACACCTTTATTTTAATGATGTCTTTTGTATGACGCATTTTTCTTTCATCTGCGCAACAAGGTTCTGACATCAATGTGTTGTGCTCTACCTTTCACAACACTGCTATTTTTTCTTATTGAGGAGTACCTTCTCCACAGAGCTTCTATCTTCTGAGCCTACAGGAACATTATTATTTATCTCCCATAACATATATGGGGAAACTGCGCACTCTCAAGCTCACGGCTACCAAAACCAAACCACATCTTTCCTCAGACTCTGACTCGACGACGCAGGCCATGGAGGACACCATTCCTTCTAAAGCGGAGGTCACTCGTGGGGCTATTCCTAAGACTACTGTCACCAATAAACTTCTGCAACCTGGCTCCACGAAACGTCACAAGAAAGATCCACCATCTCCAGGTTCTGAGTCATCATCCGCTTCCATGGATCTTATCCTTGAAGAACTTCGAGCACTTAAACCCTTCATGGCTGAAACTACTAAAACTCTGCAATTTCTTCACGATAAATGGTCCACTCTAGAATCCAGAGTCCTGATAGTGGAACAATCAACGGAGGCTCTACAATCTTCCTGCTCTAGAATTTCCTCATTGGAGAAGGATGTCTCTCTCTTAAGACGACAGACTGAGGAGTTGGAAAATAGAAATCGTCGCAATAACCTGCCCCTTTATAATCTTCCAGAGCTCACAGAAGGGTCCAATCCAACCTCCTTCTTCCAAACCTTTTTACCAAAAATTTTGGATCTTCCATCTTCTGTCACACTTAACATTCAACGTGCTCATAGACTGGGTCCGAAAGTTTCCTCCAAGCCCCGCGGAGTCATCATGCTCTTCCTACAATATACCGATTTACTTCAGGTACTTTCAGCAGCCAAAGCGAAGAAGCAGATTATATGGGAAGGTCACCGTCTGTATCTATCTCAAGACGTAGCCAAAGTGACAGCTGACCGCAGAAAACAATTTCTCGATCTACGACCACGATTGCGAGATCTTGGCGCCAGATTCGGTCTCCTTCATCCTTGCCTCTTCAAGGTTACGTATAAAGAAAAGACAACGACTTTTGAAGATCCACGAGTCCTTGAAGAATTCCTCCGTCACCATGAAACCATCAACATGGACACTGCAAGACCAGTTTAATGCTTTATGTGTCTTCCTGATTGACTAAAATATTTACCCTTTTATTTCCCTACTGTGCCTAGTATCGATTCCCCTTACCTTATTGTATCCATATATATTTTGTTTGCTTCGTTCTAATGTCGCGTAGTTCCTATATTTGGCGTTCTTATGTACTTCTAACTTATCTATTCCATTTTTGTCTCATCACAGATCCTCTCCTTCTGTTCCCCGTCCCGGTGTAGTTTCTGCTCCCTTCAATTGATCCTAAGCTGGTTCCTCCGGTGTTCGATGACGTGAGTCTCTGTTGTTGATGTCGTCCTCTTCTGGCGTCGTCACCCCCTAGTTCTCATTTGTATTTGTTGTTATGTCTCTTCTCTTGCCTTGTTCTCTCTTATCTTCCTGTACATTCCTTTCTTTATCTCTTCTTCTTTTTCTTGCTCTCACCTTCTCTCTCTATCTCTCTCATACATATGTTCTTGCAATCTTACTACTTCTTTCAACATTTCTCAACTACTTTTCTATTCCACTTTCTCTTTTCTCTTATATCATTTTCATGATATTGTACATTCCGAGTAGTCACCTGGAATGTTAAGGGGTTGAATAACCCCATTAAACGTCAACGACTTTTAACACATTTAACCAGACTTAAGGCAGATGTAGCCCTTCTTCAAGAATCCCACCTTACAGATTTAGAATCTACTAAACTTAAACGATGTTGGGTGGGTCACGTTTTTTATTCACCTGCTGTAGGTAAGAAAAATGGTACTGTTATACTCTGTCATAAAAAGTTAAATGTTTCAATTGTATCTCAAGAGTGCGACGATGATGGTCGTTGGGTAATTGTTAATCTTCTTATAGATAAAATACCTCTAGTTATTTTTAATGTTTATGCCCCAACTGGTGTTGATAAATTGTTCTGGCCTGCTATTTCGAACAAACTTGTTACCCTCAATGACCAATACGTTATTCTTGGCGGTGACTGCAACCAAGTTTATGATCCCTTTATCGATAGAAATTCAAAAGTTAAATTTGTTCCTTCCAAAATGCATACCGAGTTTATCTCCTCTATACAGAATAATGCATTAGTTGACATTTGGAGGCTTTGTAACCCTGACCTCAGAGAATACTCTTTCTACTCCCCCACACATCACTCCCAATCACGTATTGATTACCTTTTCCTTAGCAAACCTCTGGCCCAACTTGCCATTCACTCAGATATAGGCTCCATTCTCATTTCAGACCACGCTCCCGTTTTTGTGGACATTGATCTTATTTCCTACTCCCCTCATTCAGGCCGTTGGAGATTTAATAATTCTTTACTTCTTGATTCTAATTTTTGCACCCAATTTAAGCAATTTTCCACTGAATTTTTTACACTTAACCACCTTCCTGAATCTCCTTTTGTTATGATTTGGGACTCGTTTAAGGCAGCTGCACGTGGTTTTATTATTAATTTTGTCTCCCAAAAGAAAAAACAATCAATCTCTAAGTCAACTCAACTCTTGGATAAAATTAAAAAATTGGAATATACGTACTACAACTCAAATTCTGAATCTTCTCTACGTGAATTAATTTCAGCCAAACTTAATTTCAATAAATTTACCACCAACGCCGCCTCTAACTCTCTTCTAAAATGCAATTCCCGCTACTACGGCGGACAAAACAAGATGGGCAGGCTCCTGGCCAATTACCTTAAGATACGTAAAGAACGTACAAAAATTGAATCCTTGCAAAGCCCAAATGGAGTATCTTTCTTTAAAGATAAAGACATACTAGCTCAATTTGTTTCCTTTTACCAAAATCTCTGCACTCCCGAATCTATTCCCGACCCTCAAGATCTCCTTTCATACTTTCAAAACATCCCTTCTCCAGAAGCATCCCATCTTGATTTTCAATCATTAGATTTGGACATTAGCCAATCGGAAATTTCTCATGCAATCTCTAGTCTTCGTCGAGGTAAAGCCCCAGGGCCCGATGGTTTTACCATTGAATTCTATACTCACTTCTCCTCCCTTCTTCTCCCAAAATTGCATCTCCTATTCCAATCTTTTGCGGCCTCCGGATCCTCTCAAGGAACCTTCCAAGAAGCATTGATTTGTTTAATACCTAAACCAGATAAAGATCATACCCTTTGTAAGAACTATCGTCCCATATCACTAGTAAACACTGATTATAAAATCTTCGCCAAAATTATAGCTCTCCGACTAGATCCCTTATTACCAGAACTTATAGGTCCTGAACAATCCGGATTCGTTAAGGGTCGCCTATCTTCAGATAATTCTCGTGTTTTCTTTAATATTTTGAGTAAAGCCCCATCCCTTTCTTCCCCCCTTGCTGCTATCTCCCTCGATGCGGAAAAAGCATTCGACAGAATTGGTTGGGACTTTATGCTCCAAGCTCTCCATTGGTTTGGCTTCCCCCCTAAATTCATATCTCTAATATCACTACTATACTCTAGCCCCCATGCGTCAATCTTTGCCAATGGTATGGTTTCCGATTACTTTCCTCTCCAAAGAGGGGTTCGTCAAGGATGCCCACTATCCCCTCTACTGTTTATTATAGCCTTAGAACCCTTTTTAACTAAGATTAGACTTGATGACACGATCACTGGTTTCCAATATGGTCCTCACCAACAAGCTAAATTGTCTGTGTACGCTGATGACATTTTATTTTATTGCTCGAACCCTCAAACAACTCTCCCTTCCTTCCTTCGTCAAGTTTCTTCTTTCTCTACCGTCTCAGGTTATCGTCTTAACACAGATAAATGTGAAATCTTACCTTTAAATCCCTTATGCCAAAAACATCTCTTTGACTCTTCTGGCTTTTCCTGGCAGCCCATAAAGATCAAATATTTAGGTGTCTGGTTTGCCCCCCGTATTCCAGACACTCTTAAATTTAATTTCGAAGCTCTCTCTAACAAAATCAATACATCAATAACGCGGTGGAATCCTCTATTCCTTTCTTGGTGGGGTCGACTAGACTCCATCAAAATGATGCTAGCTCCCTTAGTCCTCTATTCTGTTTCCATGATTCCCATCCGTATTCCAGATCATTACTTCAAATCGATCGACTCCCTTCTATTAAAATTCTTGTGGAAAGGCAAAAAATCTCGGATAGCACTTTCTTCCCTGAAAAAAGACAAATCCCTTGGTGGTGTCAAATTCCCCCACTTTAAGTCTTACCATAACGCATTTTCTTTAAAACAATCTATGAGATGGCTCTCCTCAGATCTTCCTCGCATTCCTCCCCTATGGCTCACATTAGAATCTTCTCTTCTTCACCCTTATGATTTTCGAGAAGTCCTCTCCTTTACCTCTAAGGTATCATCCATTTGTTCCCCCATCATATCTCACTCTTGCTCTCTTCTTCGTCCATACTTAATATCCACATACCCATCTGCCTCCTCCACCCACGCTCAACCTATTTGGCATAATAAATTCCTCAAAATTCGTAACCGTTCCTTATACTGGAAATCCTGGCATTCCCTTGGTCTAAAATGGATCTCACAACTTCTCTCAGATACTCAACCTCTTTCTTTCCAAGACCTTCAAGCAAAATTCTCATTACCTACCTCATCCCGTAAACAATATTTATCAATACTTCCATCCCTTACTCAATATCTTTCTTCACTCCCAACCTCTACCTCTATCCCTACCACACATCTTTCGATTTCTAATGCCATTGATCAATCTCTCTCTGCGTCATTTATTTATAAATCTTTACAGTCCTCTGCTGATCGTACAAAATCCAAGATTGAGTTGGCTTGGGAAAAAGATTTATCTCACACATGGTCCATTATTTTATGGGACAAGATTTGGTCTAAGATTCATAGTACATCCAGAGCTGCAAATACCACACAAACCTTATTCTTTATTTATAATCGTATTTTATTCACTCCATTATTCCTGTCCTCCTTTTCCCCAGACACTCCATCTACTTGTTGGTCCTGCACATTCCCCTCAGCTGATTTGAAACACATGCTATTTGAATGTCCTCCCATATTACGTTTCTGGCACTTAGTATGGTTTCAGCTACAAAAAATTTTCAACATTACGGTTTCATTCTCCATTTCACATATTTTCTTAGGTTCCCTCTCTCCCACCCTTGCTGATTCCCACTCCAACCAAAAATTACTTGACCTATGCATAGCCATTGCTTTCCATCATATTACCTCACACTGGAAACAAGCTAATGATGTTTCTTTTACTGCATGGTGGAACGCAGTTTGCTTTAATCACCGACTTGACACTAATTTTGTCTCTCCTATCTCCTTAGCAATCAAACGTGATCTCTTATGGCTTCCCCTCACTGACTATCTATCCACAGTTGCTAAACCTCCTCCACCACTTCCGATTCGTACTGTTGAAGTTTGTAAACCTCCATGAATGCATTACCTTAATTTACTCGTTTACTATATTATCTGTTACAGCTAGTATTTTATCATATTTTTTATACACTTTCATATTTTCAGATATCTCCTCATTCCCCCATGTTCCTCATATTCATTATCTATTTTTTCATATTTTATGCTTCAGTTTCCCCAACGTAATTCACTATTATGTAAGATTGGTCTCATTTTTTCATAACTCTTGATTGTTTCTTCATTTTCTGTCTTTGTTTCTTTATATTTCAATAAACTTCAAACTTAAAAAAAAAAGTCTACACAGTCAATATTCACTGAGTTTGTATTATACTTTATAAGTAAAAGAATTCCCTATAATGTGAAGGGAGGATGGATTTCGTCTACGCGTTTCGACACGTTGGGAGTGTCTTCCTCAGGACGCTACCATCTTGTAGCTAAAAATAGATAAATAATATTTACATCGATTTTTTAGTTTATGTTAGACAGTGCACATCTATATTAATATAATAAAGAGAGAGCCCAAACCTTTGAGGCGGGTAATGTCAGGAACCACAGCACCAATCACAACACCCAATACAGCGTTGGAAAGGGCAGTTGCAGCAGAAGGACATAGGCTATACAGACGCCCACCACATACATTTAGAAGGTAAAAGAACCGTGCCAGCAAAGTAGTCCCTTGTGGGCGTGTCTGCGTTGTGCTTTGGGTGTGTGCTGGGGGCGTGACAAACGCTGGGGGCGTGTGGTACGTTCCGCCCTTCATGCCACGTCTCATATTGTGTGCTGTGGGCGTGTGCTGGGGGCGTGGGCATGTGCAGGGGGCGGCATTACAGAAAAAAAAGCGAGCGTTATGCCCAATATTTCTTTGTTTTGTCTTCCCAGGTTCTGCACATTCCAGCTCCGGTTGTGCTTTCCCCGCGATCCCCTTTACACCCTAAAAACTAATTCCACCCTGCTCCCTTTAAATACCCCTGCACCCCATAATCATAACCCACCCTTACTCCTTAAAATACCCCAACACCCTTAAACACTAACCCATCTTTACCCTATAAATATACCCTGTACCCCAAAAGCCAAACCTATCCTTAAACCCTAAAAATACCCCTGTACCCTAAAACTCAAACCTAGCCCTGAACCCTAAAAATACCCCTGTACCCTAAAACCCTAACCTACCCCTGAACCCTAAAATACCCCTGTACCCCAAAACCCAAACCTAGCCCTGAACCCTTAAAATACCCCTGTACCCCAAAACCCAAACCTACCCCTGCACCCTAAAAATACCCCTGTACCCCAAAACCCAAACCTAGCCCTGAACCCTAAAAATAACCCTGTACCCCAAAACCCAAACCTACCCCTGAACCCTAAAATACCCCTGTACCCCAAAACCCAAACCAAGCCCTGAACCCTAAAAATACCCTGTACCCCAAAACCCAAAGCTAGCCCTGAACCCTAAAAACACCCCTATACCCCAAAATCCAAACCTAGCCCTGAACCCTAAAAATACCCCTGTACCCCAAAACCTATACCTATCCCTAAACCCTAAAACTACCCCTGTACCCCATAACCCAAAACTATATCTGAACCCTTAAAATACCCAAACACCCTAAAACATATACCTCAGTACCCCAAAACATATACCCCATACCCATACTTACCTTATCCAAACATTTTTTTAAAACATGCTTTTACCATTCATGCATTTACAACGAATTTCGTTGTAAATGTGTGCGTGGTAAAAGCATATAAAATGTTATGCCATGCGTTATAATGGCATTGCGGAGTCATGGTACTTTCGGAATGAAAGTATACGGAGTGATGGTATGCGGAAAGAAAGTTGTGGAATAATGGGTGTTTACCCTCCCCGGTAAGTACATTGGTGGCACGGCGGCCCACATCTCCAGCAACATACTCATATTTTTTCACGACCCATTTGAAAAATGTACAGGTCTCTTTCATTGATGGCCAGCACCGACATACACTTTTAGACACACCTCCCGCCACAAGTTCTAGAATTGTGAACTTTAGAGCTGAGGAGCTACGTTCGAATCTCGGCATCAGCTCAACATCCTGTGATTCAAGGCAATTTGCTTTGTCTCCCTGTGCCTACCACAAATGAATGTGTTCTTCTGTAATGTAAATTGTGCTCATGCCATGTTGTCGAGTTTGCGCTATATAATATTGCAAGGAAAAATAAAGTAGGGAAACTCGAGTTCACACACTACTGAACGCGCACTCTTAAGTGCATCAGCAGTGCACTGTGAATCGAAGCGTTTCACAGGTCTGTCACAGATAAAAAATGCTATCAAAACAAAATCCTACAAAACAATATACTACTGGCCGGCAGCAATTCATACCCGAACAACGTCGGAAAGGGCTGCTAGTTGTCAAAACATTAATGCGAACAATTTACTCGAACTTTTTATAGCCAGAGAATTGATGGTGTAACATGATATACCGCTTTTGTAATAACACATAATACATATTTTTTCAAGAAAATGATAACTCGGATATTTTACATTGTAGTACACATTTTTCCATATTGTACTGGTAAAGATTTGTATAGAGTTAAAGAAAAAGATTAGTCTGAGGTGAGAAAAGAAAGGAACGGGTCTAGGAATAATGTCTACATTATAGAAAGAAGACTGGTGATTGCTCAGGGCGACTAATAGGGCAATACTTATATTTGAGTGGTTAACAATTCCTTTCGATTTTTTGATGGCTAAACATAGTACTATAAGGGTTGAGAAATAATATTTAGTTCATTCTATATAGAGATCTACCCATTTCCTGTATATACCGATTGAGGGTTGACGCTTACCATATGTTTCCTTCATAAGGGTACTTGGAAAAACAGGGGGAAAATTTTGTGGAATAAGTCCAATTCAGATCTCTGCGTGAGGCTTATTTTTCTATATGCATTTAGAGAAGAGAAATGAACCAGAAAAGCCAAACATGTAATTGTGGTATTTATTCAGAACCTTGATGGTCAAATTCTATTTATCAGTTTTAGATGTGCAATTAAGAAAAGCTTAAAAAAGAGTTTGTGTCCTATGTTTATCTTCTAAGATACCTAGTTCACATGTATTAGGTTGTTTCCTATATTTGTCTTATCTTCTATGTTTTTCTTTCGAAATACCCAGTTCATATTCATTTAATAACTTTCTGCATATTTCATTGCACATATGCAGGATAATCTGATATTGATCCAGCATGCGCGTATCTAGAGCTAACATTTTAGTTTTAGTCCGTTACCATTTTTAATTGAAAGCTCACATTGTTCAGAAAGATATACCTGATGGCGGCTATGCTTTGATTCTTTTAGCCGAAGAGGTGTGTCCGCAAGGGTTGGCGGTCATCAATTACGAAGAGGTAAAGGCTCAATGGCTGCAAAGAGTTAAAAAGTGAACAATGTTTTAATTCACAGTTATTTGAGCAGTGTTGGACTAACTGCATAAACCTGGGTAGTTCTAAATGTATGTGTCTTGTAAAGCGCACTGCTGCCCTGAGGCGTCGTGGCGCTGTAGACCGCTGGGGAACCCGTCCTGGCTATCCCTGTGAGATGGTCCCTACTGGGTATCTCCAAGGTGAAACCAGGCATCCCCGGCGAATGTGGGGGGCCGTTGTAGAGATGAGGCAAGCTAATGCCCAGAGTTGCCGAGTGTGATCCCTGGTTAGAGTAGGCACCGAGGCGAGAATTATTGAGTCCACTGACCCTGGTCCATGAACCTGCCGCGTCGGGAATTGAACCCTGGTCCCGGGCCGTTCTCTGCTTCCAGGTCTGCCGCCTCTAACCAGTGAGCCACACCACTCCACTTCTATTCTTCCATGTACCTGCAGTTGTTTGACGTTACGTGGCAGGGATAAGTACGGTGAAGTATTTCGTCTATTCAGGTTGAAACAAAGATATTTGATGGCTTGATAGAGTTTTCAACACATTAAAACGCTGTGGACAAAGATAATTGATTCATTTAATTGCGCTTTGTTTTCAGCTGGGGTAGAAAAACGACGGTAACATGAGCGGAGCAATTTTCCTTCGTTTTACCTGATATGGCCTGTGTAGTGTTTTTTTTTTTTCAGTTTCAAAAACTTTATTCGGTTATATTTCAAATACCCATAAAAGTACATCAAATCACATGAAATATGTTACATCATCATAGCTAATAAGTTTTAGAAACAATATACACAATATACCAAAGGATACAAAAATGACACAAATCATATGATCATTGTCTTACGTAAGTAATAAATACTTTTAAGAAATGCCGCAACAGAAGCAACTGAGAAAATTTCCTCCAAAAGTAGTATAGCAAGAAATGCTGGTCGGCACTGTCTCATATTCATATATTATTAAATAGGCATAGGCATAATCCATCTTTTCCTAGGTATCACATAAAATCTGCAGAAAAATAGAATATGTATGTCCGATTGGATGGAGATATTGTCACACAGACATTTGCAGATTACCCTGGACCAGTCATTTACAACAGGAAAGCTCAGCAGTCTATACAAAATACCAAACCTTAATCAAGTCAACAGAAACCTTTCTTGTTCTTTCATTTGAAGGTTTAGATAAGGCTGGATAATCCCTGGTTTAACAATCATCTGATGGGGAATTACAGTCTTTTTTAACAATTCCATTGGTTCCCTCTGATTCTCAAGGAAGTTTAAGCTTAAGAGTTTCAATGCTTTCCTGGTGATGTCGGACATAGATGTGGGGTCAGTAAAAAATTCAGGGTGCTTAATATTGTTACAAAAAGCTTCTTTGTAGCACAACCATTTTATCCTTTTCCCCTGATCTAGTTTCAATACATCCTCCAAAATTACCCGGTTTAGATGGCATTTCTCGTTGGTCAAAACTCGATGCCATAAAAGGATCGGTTGCAACTTAATTAGGTCTTCCAAGTACGGAATGCCCAATTCCGAGTGGCAGTTGTATAACTGGACGTACTCTTTGGCAAGGCTAAAAGATATCGTAGAAAGATGTTTTCTGTGACCTGTAAGCTACTGACATTTGAATCGCCCCATATTCCTGCCCCATATAGTGCCACCGAAACACAGCTGGCTTTATATATGTATAAGAGCTCTTTAACTGGCTTGTTACCCATCTTTTTACTAAAAGACCTAAGGGCCATTATGGATTTGGAAAAAAGCAAATTCCTACCATGGATCGCACAGCTCCATTTCCCAGTTTGATCAAACAAGACCCCCAGGTAAACAAAGGTTGGTGTATGCTGTAAAGGGATTGATCCTATATACATAGTTTTTTTCTTTTTGTACACGTTGCTGCCACAATTCATTGCAAAGGTCTTAGTACAGTTTATTTGTAAGTCAAGTTTAGTCATGAAAGTACTAAAGGAGGAAATCATAGTCTGCATGGCTATGGGAGTTCTTGCCATGAGAACAGCATCATCTGCGTAGATGAGAGCGGGTATGCGCCGGGCTGAGGCAATGGGCATGTCCTTGCAATTCTGTAATAATCTATCCTCCAGATTCTTTATATATATAGAAAATAAAAATGGGGCAAGGACACACCCTTGCCTCACACCCCTCGCAATACTAAACCCCCTAGTGCATTCTCCATTCTTTCCATATCTGACCATTGCACTTGCCCCGTTATACAAATCTCTCAGGAATTTAATAATATTCACATCCACTCTTAATTTAGTCAAAATAATCCATAGTTTCCCGTGATTAACAAAATCAAAAGCAGATGTCAAGTCTAAAAGGGTTAGGAACAGTCTTCCCCCCTTGGCCGTAGTATACTTCTCTATCAATATTGATAGATTAAGTGCTTGTTCGATAGTACCGACTCCTTCGCGAAAACCATATTGGAGGTCGCTATTGATGTGGTGTTCCTCTGCCCATGAATGCAATCTATCTAAACTGACTCTGCCAATTATTTTTATGGTAGAGTCGAGCAGGGATATGGGCCGATAGCAAGCACAGTTTGTTCTATCACCCTTTTTAAAAATGGGTACAATAATTGATTTATACCAAGTATACCTATTGAACATGCGGCATTAAAAACTCAGTTGAGCAAAGGTGCCCAGAGCGGTATGTTTTTCTTAAAAATATCCACGGGGACGCCGTCAGGGCCGGGTGCCTTTCCCCCTAAGCTAGAGTTAATACCCCTGATTACTTCCTCCAGTAAAAAGTTAAGTTGCAGCCCTTCGGTGCCCTTACCTGTAGACATGACTTTGCTCCCTGTTTCATTAGTAATTACTGCTGGATTATAAAGTGCTTCAAAGTGCTTAACCCAATCTTCCTCTGTGACTGCCATTTCCATATGGGCCTTTGTATTATCTTTAAAAAAGGGAGCATTCACTGCTCTCCAAAAGGCCTGTGTAGTGGCTACGATAATATGTGGGTTGTGGACTATGTTAAAAACGAGACCATTATCTGGTACCTAAGGATACAGAGACGGAGCACCTTTTAAGTAATACATTGATTTATAGGTCTAATCACTACACTATGCTCTAAAGCAGGGGAAAACGGACTCGCAGTGGTGTTCTTACCGTTGTAAAGAGTCGCGTGTGCAGACCGTGATATTATCCGTGTAGCAGCTTCGATAGTTTGAAAGTTGTTGGCGTACTTAAAACCGCGACTATTAACAGGTATCTAAGGATATAAAGGCAAGACAGCTTTGAAGTATTGCATAAATAGTAGCGTCTATTTTCTACTCTGTTTTCTGGGACGGAAGAAAACGGGCTAGCATTAACGTGCTTACCGTATTAAAGGCTCGCGTTTGGAGACAGCAAAGATGTAATGGCTGTTACTCGTGATCAGAATCGGATCTGAGACAGCGTGGGCGGTTAGTTTATATATCCTATGTGAGGATAGGATACAGGTTCACAGGGCTCCACCTCTTAAGGTGATATACATCTAGTATTTGTGATCCACAGAAAGAAAATGTAAATGTTTAAATATGTGTCCGGATTCAAATTGTCTTCTGGAAGACATCTCAGAACTCCTCCCTTGCAGAGAGGGTGTTGTAGCCTGCATCACGACTAGGCTTGTGACGTGAGGAGGCACCCCCTATGATGAAGCATGACACCTTTGGTGTGTGAGGGGAACCGTCCTTAAAAGGGATCCCCCTCCCAGCATGGCTGGTTCTATCCAAATGCCCTTTTGACTTACTAATTGTGCACGTTGTTTCCATGTGTGACAGGTAGAAATAGCATTACACATTTTTTAGATGCCATATACGCCTCTCCCTTTTTTTTGTAGCCAAATTGAAAATACATACACAACACTACAATTTGGATACAGACAGAATGCTCTATGAACACTATCCAGTTGGGCATTTTGTTGATGGCAATTTTTTAAAAGCCTCTCAAGAAGACAACCTGTAAAGGACTGGACTGAGTGGATCGAGCTATTGAGGAATCTGAGTTTCTGAAAAGAAATATGAGTGGCCAACTGGACGGACTTAAGATCTTCTTGATTGGCAAATGCAATGGGGCTGTTCTCATCCTCCTCATACTTGCTTCCAGCCATGGTACATGGTAATCAGTTTACCATCAACTGCTGCTAATAATACCAGGCCTAAATAAGAAGAAGACACAACTTTGGGGTGTCCAGCATGACCATGGCCACTCTCTCGTTTTACTGAAAGTGCAATAATGACATGAAAAAGTCAAAGAAAGCCTTCTGATCTCAACAAACATGAGTAGAATACATTACTTGGGCATGCAATCTGCACTGCAGAGTAGTAGTACTAGTAGTAGTATAAGTGACCAAAACCAATGAATGAATGAATGAAAATCAACTTATACCACCCAAACTTAGCGAACTTAGCCCAACGGGCATCAAGGCGTCAATGAGTTCTCTGAGTCTTACAGTACCATGCAGGGATAACATGAATTTAGAAATGGATAGATCAAAGAGGGTTTGGGAAATAAATTCAATTAGGAAATTGGTTGAAATAAATAGTTCAAAATAAGGAGCAGTAAAAGTTAGGGAAATATACAATAATATTAACAACAGAATTTGAAGACCTGCACCCATCTCGGATGACCTCTTACCTCTTGATGCTGATGTAAGACATGTATAAAGCGAAAAAAAGAATTGGTGGTAAATAAATAATCTCTCCAAAAAGACATTTTGACAGGAAACGACAATTGCAATTGAACTTTCCTAAATCAGATTGACTCGCTGTTGCGGCCTGTCCTATCTATTTATTCAACTTCCAAAACTTACCTAGCTGTCTATTCCAAAGACTTTGGAATTACTAATAAATTGCAACAAACCATATTTGCTTTTAAGTTTCAATCTCATTTGCAATCATTCTCCTCAACTCACTTTGACAGGCCGATTCACTAAGTCTGGATTTTGTCTTCAAATGCATAGACGATCGCACGTATACAGCAAATTGGCTAGTTGCTTGTCACTGTATGAGTTATAAAAAAGGTTAAAATAACTGAAGTGGGAGGACGTGCGCTGTTAATTACTTATACTAATTACTGCTCCCTTAATGAGAGTACAAAGGAAAGGAGTTTCTCTCTAGTCTGCATTACTTAAGTGCCTACATAATCAGCTAAAGTGAGTGCAAATCCACAATCAAGTACAAGTAGGTAGCACTGAGCGCCTGTCTAGAATAACAATCACATAATATAAGATTTGTAAACGTAACTTACCTGCATGTGACCAGCATGCTTGCTTTTTGAGAAAAATATATTTGTAAAAGCATGGAACACACAAGTAATAATACCAAAGTGGTTAGGAAGGGCACACCAGTGAAAGACGGTACCACAAGTTCCATCAGGCCACGGGGTGGCTACGCCCACTTTGGCAGGATGTTTAAGTGGTACCAGAAAGTAGAGGTGTCATTTCCTGTGGAGTCCGGTACCTTTGAGGAAGTGCTTCGGGCACGATACGCGTCAGGCAGGAGGATCTATTTGCTGCAAGCGGTGCCCCCCCACTCTGTTTGTCTCCATAAATAAATGTGGCTGAATATGAATCTTCTGGTGCGGCTTCCTTCTTCAACAGGAAACTTTTGTGGAATATATATATATATATATATATATATATATATATATATATATATATATATATATATATATATTTCCAACAACACACGGTCCTCGCTCCCGGGACCGTTCCGCAATTAAGGGCACTCACAGCACTCTCACGTAGTTTTTCATTGCCATAATTTATTTTAGGCGCTGCACAATCGTATCAACAAACGCGTTTCGGCGTTGCCGCCTTCGTCAGTTTCGATAGATTCCCACTTTCCAACCGTTTAAATAAAGTTACAGCGTGATATTCACACACATGATTAAAATCAAAATAAAAGAAGGCACAGTTAATTTACCCCATTACTGTGGCGGCCGTCTTGTAGTGTCAGAAAGACGCTTAATCCAGTTGTCATACCTATTTCCACATAGTGTTGAATAGATTAATAACATTGCATTGTTCAATTCCAACAATATAATACAATGTGCATTTCATTCAGCATATAATCATATTTACATTTCAATTTTCGAGTTTATTTCGCCCTTAATGGGCTTACCCTGTTCTCTTCACAGGATGTTCTAGAGACTTCTTTCTCACTAGGTGGCCTATGTCTGTGCCAACGATTTCAAATTTTTCTATCATATTGCCCTGAATGGGCCAAATGTGAAAAACCATGTTCTCATGGAGGGAGTGGTCTTTGCAGGTTAGAATACTTTTTTGCTCTCTTCTGTACTGAACGAATAACTATTTTATCCATGTGTACCCACATTTCTTCCTCATTGTTAAGGCCTGCCGGGCTCTTTGTCTGCAGCATTATTATATATTGTGATTCGAGAGTTCTTAGTTTTTTAACCCAGTCTCCCCCACGTTCTGCTCTTGTTAACTGATCTAGGATGAAGAATAAGAGCAAATTGCTATTGCTTGTGTGCATTTTCCCATAGTGTCGAGCCACCGGGTAGCTCTGATCTTTGGTGTTAATTGCTCTCATATGCTCCAACCTCCTCAGTTTTTTCTGTTTAGTCGTGCTGCCCACGTATCTTTTACCATACGGGCACACCAGACAGTACACAGTGAACTCTGAGTGGCAATTCAAGAGTTTGGAGATTATGATCTTATTCAGTCTACCTGGTACCTCGAATTCCTTCACTTTGCTGGAATTTTTGCAGGCCTTGCATTTCATACATGGATAGAATCCCAGTATTGGGGTCTTCTTCTTACATTTGGGGTCATAGTGGCTGTTGACCAGTAGATCTTTCAGGGAATGCCCTCTCCTATAGGTAACTAGTGGGTAATCAGATATCAGCTTCCCTACTACGCTGTCAGACTGTAATATGTTCCAGTTCCTTCTCAGGATCTGGAACAAATCTGGAGACTTCTCTGTAAAATTGATTATTAGTCTCACCTTCATATATTTAGGTTTTATCCTGTCTATTAGCAGTTCATTTCTGGTTACAGCATTACTCCTTCGTTCTCTCATAAGGAATGTTATCAATGACATGGCGGGGATGGGCACTTGTGGCATGTAGGGTTGTGTTTCCCGATGTGTCTTTTCTATGTAGGGTGGTAGCTAGTTGTCCTGCTTTGTGAAAGACCCTGACATCTAAAAAGTCCACAGATGTCTTGCTGATATTATGTGTGAACCTAAGATTGTCCTCATTGTTGTTTAATGTAATGATGAATTCTTTCACACTTTCTTCATTACCTCTCCAAATTAAAAACACATCGTCTATAAAACGAACCCACATAACCACATTTGTTGCAAACACAGCTTGATGTGTTTCCATGAGGACCCGCTTCTCCCACCAGCCAACGTGGAGACACGCGTAGCTGGGTGAGAAGCAGGCCCCCATGGCCACACCTCTTTTCTCTATATAGATGTCTTTACCAAACAAGAAATAATTGTGATGTAAACACCAGCTTACAAATTTGCTGAGCATCTTGTTATGGTTGTAACAATGCACTGGTCTTGTACTTAGAAAGTGATCCAGTGCTTCCAGCCCTCTACCATGATCTATACTGGTATAGAGGGCTTCGAAGTCTAATGATACCAATATACAGTCTTCTGACCAAGCAATGTTTTTTAACTTTTGTAGAAAGTGGCCCGTATCTCTTATGTAGGTAGGCAGATTAGTGACAAGAGATTGTAAAAAAATTGTCAGTGTACTGTGCCAGGTGTTCTGTCAAACTGTCTATAGCAGAAATGATTGGCCTTCCCGGCACTGGAGACCTGCACTTATGTATTTTTGGAATCAGGTAGAATTTGGGCAATACTGGATGTTCTATATGAAGAAATTTGAACTCTTCACTAGAGATAAGTCCTTCCCTTTTGAATTTATAAAGAAGTTTTTTTAAAAGATCTCTAGACAGGTCATATTCCTTTATGTTTGTTTTGGCGTAGCAGACAGTGTCTGAAAGCTGTCTATTGGCTTTTTCCACATATTGAGCCTGGGGCCAGAAAACTATATTACATCCCTTGTCTGCGGTGCACACAATATTTTGATGATATATATATACTGGGACGTAGGCAAGATATCTACTGCTCACAGGTAGGAGCTGTTCCTCAAAACTGATAACTGATATATATATATATATATAATTACCTACTGGCGTCTCGCCAGTAGGTATATATAGTTAGGATTATTTGTCTATGGAACTTTTGAAAGTTCTATGTCTAATAACTTTGGCGTTTGTGGACGGAATCGGCTGAAATTTTCAGGAAAATGGCACATTTTGTTTCTGAGCAGCCCCCGAAAATTTGGGGGGGTTTCGTCAAGGGGGGGATGAGAAAAAAGGGGGGTCCCAAAACGCGTTTTTCCCATGTTAATTTCCATAGGGCCTTTGGCCTCACTTTTAGCTCGAACGGCTGAATGGATTTGCACGAAACTTGGCAAAATTGTAGGGACTGTTAGCCCGATGTGCCTTTGCTAGGTCTCAATATATGTGCTCCAGTGGATTTTGAGAAATTAACGTTCAAAACAAGATATATATCTGTAAAAGCGCTCCGGGCTGCGCTCCGGTCCGCTTACTTTTCGCGAAACGGAACTTTGAGCGCAGAAAGCTGATTGGCTCTCCGGTGTCTGTCAACATTCTAAACAGTCCGGAGCGGCCGCCATCTTATCTCTCGGTAGGATCGAGAGAGAAGAAGAGGTGAAAAACGAAGGGGGAATTTAATGAAAGGGGGCAAGGTATACCTCTCTTAACCCCCTAGGAATGATGTTGGGGTTATTAAAGGGTCCCGTGGGGAAATTAAAAAAATATATATTTTTCACGGTAGAAGCGCTTCCCGGGCCGCGAACTGGGCCGCAAACTGGTAGCGAAACGGGAATTTGCCATTTTGTGTTTCGTTTTAATTAAATTACTAGGTATAAGGGGGTGCGGTAGACGTATCCTGACCCCTTATGTTTTCTGAGGGTGGCTGAGGAGGCTCATATATGTTGATACATGTCTTCCAGCGGCTGTGCGTGAGCTTTTTTTTTTTTTTTTGCTGCGTGACGTCTGTTAACGTTCGATTCGATGGAAATCAGGAAGTGTTGACCACCATTTTGTCACTGCGAGTAAATATTTTGTTATAAATGAATCCTTATTGATAAACATTGTCTGCGCCATCTTGCCTTTTTGTCCAATGCCACAATTTTGTCGTGCATGGCAGCCATTTTAGATGCCTTGACCAGACCCTCTCTCTGCACGCCGTCGATTCTCAGCACGGTTCCCCACCCTCGCAAGCATCTCCCCCACGCACTGGTCACCCCCGCTCTCTCTCTCATGCATGGGCCATATACTTCCCCCCATCTGTGCTGCTCTTCCCTGAGAATCACACCCTGTGCCCGCCCGACACCTCCCTTTCACCCTATTCACTACCGCACCCTCTGACACTCCTCTTCCTCTGTGTCCGATTGTCCAGGCCGGACCCAGGCTATCACCTAGCCCTGCGGATGTAGTTTATGGCCCCAGCTGTAGAGAATCCAGACATACCAATCCTCCCGATTCAGGCGTGAGACTACTGATTTCAGTGCTAGTCTTCCGCCTCCCGATTCCTGCAAGGAAAAACCCGGGGGCATATTACCAACAACTAGCGATAATTTTTGTCTCTAACTTGTTTAGAGACAAAATTTATCGCCGCACATCGGCGAATTTTATCGCAGATAAACCTTGCTATTAGCAAGGTTTATCGCAAATGCGATAGAAAACGGCTGCAATGCATGAATATCGCTGAAAAGTCAGCGATATTCATGCATTATCCAGCAAATGCTCTTAGCCATGTTATCCACCTTCCATTGGATAACATGGCTAAAAACTGCTCAGGGCAGGTGTTAGCTTTTGGAGATATTCGCGCTTAGCGCGAATATCTCCAAAAGTTGGTAATAGGAGATAGCGATGGTTAGGGACTGTTTCCAGTCGCTAACATCTTGGCACGCCCACTTTGCATGTCATTAGAGATAAATATCACTGACATGCAAAGCTGGGCCCAAGATGGTCGCTATCTCCTTTTAGCTGTCACTAACTGGTGTTAGCGACAGCTTGGTAATAGGGAGATAATTTTATCTCCTTTTTTTTGGCTTTTAAAGCCAAAAAAGCGGAAATAAACCCCCTTGATAATATGCCCCACGATTCCTCGGGGGTTTCAGCTGACAGGGCTTGGTATTGTGTTACGTGCTAATTCTTCCAGGAAACGTCAGAGGGTCGATGCAGGGGTTCTAGAAGGGGTGATAAACCATTTAAGCCTCATGAACAAGCGCATGGTCTTTTAAAGATTTGTGAAGTACTCGGGGCGGCGGTGTGTGTGTGCCCTCTTTCAGGAGCGAGCGGGGGGGCACTGCCAGCAACTTGCCAGGCCAGGCAGTGTTCAACACGTGCATCACCCTTTCTCTGCCTGCTATTGCGCTCCATGCCTCGGAAAGGTAAGAAAAGGAACGTGCATTTGAGTTTGAAATGTCCGATCCTGTAGCAGTACACTTGCAAAGCCCACACATGACAATAACCCGATTCAAGGCCCCATTCACCCGATTTTTAAAAAAAATATAGTACTCCAAGAAAGTTGGATTATAAAACTTTATTAACTTTTAAATATAACGAACGCAACAAAAATTGTAAATATATTTAAACATTTTTTGATAAAAAAAACAACAATGGTCAGTAGCTGTCTTTTGTGCGAATAGTCCCAAGGCAGCACAACGTGCTGAGTTGTGGAAGGCACCCAGGTGAAGAACCATCCCTTCTTTAAACCCCATGGTGACCAACTATAGTTTCAATGAGTGCTATGTCCCAGGTTTTACATAAAGTAGTATTTACCTAGAGTGGTGCTGTGTAGGACACTCTGAATGGAAATTAACCAGAACTATAACGATAACAACAACAACAACAATAATATAACTTTTATGCCCAAATTACGCAAACATTTAGCTAATCTGCTAAAGGGGGGAGTCGCCATTTCTTTACAATAATCAATAATGAAAAATCAACATCAATAGGGTTGTCCGTATTCCCGATGCAGCACTATAGTGCAACATACACAGCACCTGGGGTGTCAAGAGTGAACAGGTCCTAGCTGCTTAACCAATGACTGACAAATGCTATATTAAACACTTACTATGTATAATACTTGCGTTCACAATAGTTTTACTTTACAAAACAGAACAAAAGATGTCCCCTGTAAGTAAACCCATATTAGCTGTTTCAGTTATTGAACATCCTAAGGTTTTATGACATGGGGAACAGTGGTGATATCCTGGGCCACCCATCCGTAGCCTCTCTAATCTCCATTACAATGTGTTTCTTGCTAAAATTAACCAGAACTATAACCATAACAACAACAACAACAACAACAATAATATAACTTTAACGTCCAAATTACGCAAAGGTTTAGCTAATCTGGTAAAGGGGGGGAGTCGCCATTTCTTTGGATAATTTATTCATCCATCCGTAACCTCTCTAATCTCCATTACAATATGTTTCTTGCTGTCGCTAGCTGATGAAAAAACTAAAGTGATAACTTCCTCATCCTTATTTTGTCTTTCTTTGTTCCTTAAGATGTTATCTGTGTCAACCTCTTCCGAGAATGCTGATGCGTTAGGGATTTCCTTGTGTTTCTTAATAGCATTGGTGTCTGCACACTTCTTTGTCAATTCTGTGAACATGATAACTGCTTCATAAACAGACGATATCCTTGTTAAGTCATTAGTGTTAAGTGTGTCTGAAACTACAGTGCCCTTCTGTTTTTCTTTCTTCAGGCTCTACAGAGTTTTGTGTGTTGTTCTTTTGAGCGACAATTATTCCAGAGGTTTCAGGTTCACTTGTTTTGTCCTGCAGTGAGTTAACAGCTTTAGAGACTTCATGTTTATTTGCTATGTCCTGCTGTGCGTCAACTGCTTCAGAGACGTCAGCCTCATTTGTTATGTTTGACTAGATCCTGGACCTGCCCGGCCACGCCCAAAATGGCGCCGGTGTAAATGGGACTCGTAACTGCTTGTTGTGTACTGGTTGCCCAACCTTGATATCACGAGATACGTATGCAGTTTTGAAGCACATGGCGGAGGCTCGTCTGCTGTAGTGGGGCGCCCCTTTATCGTTTCAGTCGCCATCCGCCCGCTTTTGCTACACTGTGCCTTTTCCGCCATTCAGCTGTTTACCGCCCGCTCTTACGGCTACAGCGTCTCGCTCACCATGTAGTTGAGTTGCTCCCACTCTTGCGGTGCAGCGATAGGCGGCTGCCACAGGACTCTTAAAATGGCGGCCGGCTCTTCGGATTTGGGCCTGCTCCAGTAAAATGGCCCTGGGACACCTTGGAACTCGGACGCTTGTCTGCCAGGGCTTGGGTCCCATTCTCGAAAGCGTTCCCTCAGCCTTGAAGATTGTACAAAAGTCTTGGGGGCCCTCGACTCCCGCAGGCTTCCGGTGGGGAGCGGCTGCCATGATTGCTTGCGGAATGGCCACGACGGAGCTACGAGATGGTGGTGCTCTCATGGTGACGCCAGCTTCAGTCTGAAACATCCAGAAACAAGGTGGGGCTTTCATCGTTTGGGAAAAAAAATGTTTTAATCCAATGAAATTTTTAGGTCACATGACCTAGTCTTACATCATTAGGAAAAGAAAAGTAAAATCAACCAATGAAAAGTTTTATTAACAAGTCACATGACCTGTTATGCTTACGTTACGCGCTGCGCGGCGCGCTCTGGATCGTTTCCGGGAAGCTGCGCCTTGCGCACCGGAGCACTTCCGGGTGCGCTAACGCGGCGCGTCATATGACGCATTACGCAACAACGCAGGTCCAGAATATAGTCAAAATGTCTTCACCAACCAGCGGTCGGAATACAACCGCTTTCAGCAGTCCAAAAAGTTCTGTTAAATCTTAAGAGCGGGAGCAACTCAACTACATGGTGAGCGAGACGCTGTAGTCGCAAGAGCGGGCGGTAAACAGCTGAATGGCGGAAGAGGCACAGAGTACCAAAAGCGGGCGGAATGGCAACTAAAACGGTAAAGGGGCGCCCCACTACAGCGTGTCTTCAGGTCAAACGGATTGTGGGACAAGGTCCAGAATGGAAGAGTCATCAAAAGGCAAAAAATTCTGCCGGACCCCGGGAGCCGGCCGCCTATGTTGGGGGCGATCTCAGGCCACACCAGGGCAACACGACTTGGGGAGGGGGCAGGAGCCAAGCGCCCCCTCCCAGTCCGCGCCATCTCACCACCCCTCAGGGGCCTCCGTCAAGCGGTTTAGGGAGGCACCGTATCACATTGTTTTCCAATGCAGTCAGGTCCACAAACGGACCCCACTTACTTTGAATAGTGAAGCTGCAGCAGGTGCAGATAAGGTTTAGACAGTGTTACAAGCGCTGCTTAGAACTCTGAAGTATGGCACTCAACATCCAGAACTTATGCCATTTGTGTAAGGCAGTGACATCGAAGCAACTCAGGGACCAAAAGCATGAACGAACACTCACGTATGAAAATCTTATTTGGGGAAGGGGCAGGATCCAAACGCCCCCTCCCAGTTCCCGCCACTACACCGTATGTAGCAAATCTGAAGCCATCGTTCTACAAACTCTCAACGCTTGCTATCAGTGCATGAGTTTCATGCTCGATCGATTGAGCTAGCCGGATCGGGCAACAAAAAGTATAAAATAGTTATGTAAATAGTTATTTAATAAAATGTTTTACCCTGTTTCTTTGCTGGTGTGTTGTCTATATTTATAATATTTGCATAGGGTTTGTCGTTATTTTGGGCGGGGTGGGTGACGGAGCCGAGCTGTCTTGCAGCCCTCATGGTGTGGAGCTCAGTTCATTTCACTATTTTCGTATTTCTCATGAAGGGTTGTTCCTAATGTTTGTATTTTAGCGAGGTCAAAAAGAGATCCAATTAGTGGTCTACTGATTTTGCACGATTACTTTTATTTTTTTACACGATTTTTCACTATCTGCAAAGACTAAACAGAGTATTGCGACTTTGTGCTTGTTTGAAAATAGAGAATGATCCAAAGAGAACCAATTCTAAAACAGTAAATGCTTGGATAACAATCAATCAAATGGAGAGACAAGCAGGTACGACGGATTACAACGGGGGTAAAGGTCTGCGTTAACTACCCTTCACTATCTGCAAAGAGAGAGTACTACTAAGAGAAAAGAGAGGAGTGGGGGGGGAAGCGTTCAAAGCACATGAGCGTGCATAAACACGAAAACGTTTTTACCTATCACGTACTTGACATTTGACAGCTTTTGATATTTGCTATTAAAAAACCATTGAAATTCACAGAAAAAACCATAGGTTATAGTCCATATATAGTTAGGAATTTGCATTTACAAAACCTTGAAAATTCAATGAAAAAACCATTGGTTATAGAACATATATAGTTAGGAATTTGCATTTACAAAACCTTATTTTACTCGCATAAAACCATTGAAATTCCATATATAGTTAGATGCGCTAACTATATATCGCGCACCCGCAATCCACTGCTGATGATGTCACATATTACATCATTCATGACATGGTTAGTGACATCACTGATGACATCACTGATGACATCTCAAATGACATCACTGATAAAATCACTGATAACATCTCATTTGACATGACTGATCATATCACTGATGATATCATTCATGTGATAATACCATGAACCTCTTCAGACTCTAATATAACCTTAGATACAATCAGTGTAAACAGACAGTCACAGACTGTCACTCATCCATGGAGTTACTCAAACACCTAGTCAGTTATGCAAAAAATCAATCACACCTCCATTTTCTCAACTATACAGTTATACACACCTTACTTATTCAAACATATAATAACACATATTTACTCTCTTATACAATCCCTGATACATGTTCACAATGATCCATACAGCCACTCACACATTCACTGGCTCTTATGTACAGTTATTTATAGATGTCAACTCTCACATGTACTGTGTTTTACATATGTACTTACTTTGACATGTAGCACTGAGATATCCATTCACTCACTAATACACTCATGCACAGTCAACCGCCCATACAGCTGTTTCCACATGCACTTTTGAACCCATACATATAGTGAATCAACTACTCACACATCTATGTACAGAGTCACACACCTCCCAGCCACCCATACACACACACTCAGTTTCCCATACAAATACTTGGACAACCAATGAATAACCCATACAGTTACTCATATAGCTACTGATCAACATATGCAGCAGTTTGTAGAACAACAGATATAATGATGCACAAATTAAAACCCAGTCACTAACCCATGCACTTAGTGAGACACATTTAATCACTCACTCATACAGTCAGTCATGCACCTACTAAATCCTTCATCCAGACACTTATACATCCACTCATTCTTCAATATGTAAGACATATTTTAACTTTACAGAAACATACATTCACTGGATGTTGTCATCAGTGATGTCATCAGTGATGTCATTTGAGATGTCATCAGTGATGTCATCAGTGATGTCACTAACCATGTCATGAATGATGTAATATGTGACATCATCAGCAGTGGATTGCGGGTGCGCGATATATAGTTAGCGCATCTAACTATATATGGAATTTCAATGGTTTTATGCGAGTAAAATAAGGTTTTGTAAATGCAAATAACTAACTATATATGTTCTATAACCTATGGTTTTTTCATTGAATATATATATATGTATCCAAGCTACGAACATCTCAGGATCCTTAGTCCATAAAGAAAGTAGCACACGCAGGGGGTAGTCCCACAAAAGATTTATTACGGGAACTGACAGCAACGACACGTTTCGCCTTAGGGCTTTGTCAAATTGTGCAGAGAGCCGAGGCGCCCGTCTACTTAAAAAGACGTCATTCAATGTAAACAAAAGCAAAGTAGGACTATGGTATAAGTCACACACATGGCCGCCATCTTAAGACGATGTGAAATACTATGTGATATTAATATATGCAACTTTGTTAAATAACCTTGAAAAGTTTGCATAGCCAAAACAGGTAAACTGAATACATGCACATTCGTTAACAAATTGTGTTAAAAAATAAAGATTATAAAGCTCAATATGAGCAATCACAATCAAAACAATGCAGTAAAAGCTGATAGCGCCCTCGATGGGCATTGCAAATATTTCAAAAATGGAGCGTGGAAACAATGGCATATAATATACAGAAGATCCAAATTATCGTACTATCATGTACCAAGCTCTAAAAGCTTAGAACCGCAACATATATATACCCAATGCACACAGCAGAAAATAAAGTGCAATATGCATATGTTAAATAGCTCTAATGCTCATACTCCTGTAATTGGTGACCACACCCAAACAGTATCTCGCCCTGGATGGGCACGATAGAAGTATCAGCTTCAGATTTGTAATACATAAATTCATCAGAATGACATCAATTCATATTAAAATTCATATCGAAGTTATAGCTCAGTTCAATGTTCATACTAGTTAATCATGGTATCATTATAGATGATCAAGACAAGGATGATCAAACCAGAGAAAAGACACAGGATGCAGTCAAAAAATATTCATAGGTTAAGGGTGTCACAGTAAGCCGGAGCTTCACTCATCAGCCCAAGTGTACTGATAATTCTTCATGCATGTTAAGGCTGTTAGGGTTTTTGCTCTGTAGGTCAATTATGTACCTAGATTCAAGCCGTCTAAGTTTTAAGAGACGGTCACCCCCTCTGATATTAGCTGGTACACTATCAAGGCAGACATAAGATAAAAGATCTCTGTTACTTTTATGCATTCTATCAAAATGCCTGGCTACAGGGTAGGTTTCATCTTTTTTGGCAATGGCACGCATATGCTCTAAAATTCTAAGCTTCACTGCATTGGTAGTGCTGCCGATGTAATTCAAGCCACAAGGGCATGTGAGGCAGTAAATAGCATAGGGCGTGGAACATGTCAAAAATGTCATAATCCGTTTTGGAGTTACAAGGCCAGGTATTTTGTAAGTAAGCGTCCGCTTACTATATTTGCAGGCCTTGCAACGACCGCAAGGGTAGAAACCACTGAGTACAGGCAATTTGGGGGTTCTCTCTGGGGCAAAGTAATGGCTGGAGACCAAATTATCCCTAAGTGATCTGGCCTTTCTAAAGGTAACTAAGGGATTAGGGGGCAAGTCCGCCTTGATAATATTGTCAGACAGTAAGATGTTCCAGTTTTTTTTTAATATTCTCTTGACTTGCCCAGCATTATGAGAGAAGGTGGTGATGAGACGGAGAGTTCCGTTGTTAGGTTTAACTGTCTGTTATATATATATATATCGTGAAGTTGGAGTGAATCCAGTGTTTGAAGCGCCCACCGGCTGTTTAACTGTGACTCTACGACAGAAAGATGGAAGTGGCTTTTGTGAAGGGCCCGCCTCGACTGCGAGGATGAACAAGGTCAACAGCCAGAGTTGGCGTAAGGGATTTCTCTACGCCCGTCGTGCTGGTAAAATGCTTGCTGGATGACGAGGACAATCTGTTTTGAACCCGGATGGTAGCAAAAAATAATTTTGGATTGAGCGGCGGCCAGGGAATAAAAGCCACATACAGAACTTTTTCTTTCAAAGGCATCTTTATAAAGTGGCTGCGAACCATTCCAAAACAATATTATTTTGCCAATATCGACATGGGAGGAAACAAACAGCAAAAACGTGGCAACAAGGGTGCATTGTGGGGACTGTGGTTTGATGGACACAGCAACAAACCAGCAATGATACAGTGTCTGCAGACAGGTATGATGAAATTACTTAATTTCAATGGAACTTCTCCTAATGTGACTGCTGAGTACTTACGGACACTGCGCCCTTCACTACCCATTAGAATCACCCTGCTGCCACTTTAAGAATAAGAACTATTGGGAATCAGTCCGTCCTCAATGTCTATAAAGTTACGTTTTTTTAAACAAAATGCTAAACGAACCCATCCCAGATGAAAGCTGCATATGATTAAGCCATGTTGGCGAAACGCGTTATGCTGTCTCCATTAAAAAGATTTGACACCAGCACGAAGGAGTGGTCGTTTGTGAGTTATCACGGTAACTTGCGTTTGTTTGATATATATATATATATATATATATATATATATATATATATATATATATATATATATATATATATATATATATATATCCCACAAGATTGCCTGTTAATGAAGCAAGCTTCACAAAAGGATTTCACTTTTCGCCGCATTTATTTCAGGAGGCAAGCAGCGTCAGGATATTCACAGCATGCAGCATTGAATCAGTCCTGCCTGACGCGTTTCGTGTAAAACACTTCCTCAGAGGCACTTGACTTCTAGGCAAATGGCACATCGACTTTCGGACCCAATACCACTGTTGTTGTAATCCCGCCCATGAGGGCGCGGCCACCCTGTGGCCTGATGGTACTTGTGGTTTCCATCTTTCACTGGTGTGACCTTCGTTCTCATTTGCATCTTATCACCATTAAAACTGTTACCCCAGTGGGTTGTGCAGCCATGTTCTCACTGGCGCTGCTTCATTTATTCCGCCTAACTGGCATCCTTTTCCCATTGGCAAGGTCGTAGCTTGACGTCCTCGCTGGAGGGCTTTGCAGCCCCGGGTCTTGCTTCGCGGCTCAGGCCGGCCGCCGTTAATCCCACAAGATTGCCTGTTAATATAGCAAGCTTCACAAAAGGATTTCACTTTTCGCCGCATTTATTTCAGGAGGCAAGCAGCGTCAGGATATTCACAGCATGCAGCATTGAATCAGTCCTGCCTGACGCGTTTCGTGTAAAACACTTCCTCAGAGGCACTTGACTTCTAGGCAAATGGCACATCGATTTTCGGACCCAATACCACTGTTGTTGTAATCCCGCCCAAGAGGGCGCGGCCACCCTGTGGCCTGATGGTACTTGTGGTTTCCATATTTCACTGGTGTGACCTTCGTGCACATTTGCATCTTATCACCATTAAAACTGTTACCCCAGTGGGTTGTGCAGCCATGTTCTCACTGGCGCTGCTTCATTTATTCCGCCTAACTGGCATCCTTTTCCCATTGGCAAGGTCGTAGCTTGACGTCCTCGCTGGAGGGCTTTGCAGCCCCAGGTCTTGCTTCGCGGCTCAGGCCGGCCGCCGTTAATCCCACAAGATTGCCTGTTAATAAAGCAAGCTTCACAAAAGGATTTCACTTTTCGCCGCGGAATAAATGAAGCAGCGCCAGTGAGAACATGGCTGTACAACCCACTGGGGTAACAGTTTTAATGGTGATAAGATGCAAATGTGCACGAAGGTCACACCAGTGAAAGATGGAAACCACAAGTACCATCAGGCCACAGGGTGGCCGCGCCCTCATGGGCGGGATTACAACAACAGTGGTATTGGGTCCGAAAATCGATGTGCCATTTGCCTAGAAGTCAAGTGCCTCTGAGGAAGTGTTTTACACGAAACGCGTCAGGCAGGACTGATTCAATGCTGCATGCTGTGAATATCCTGACGCTGCTTGCCTCCTGAAATAAATGCGGCGAAAAGTGAAATCCTTTTGTGAAGCTTGCTTTATTAACAGGCAATCTTGTGGGATTAACGGCGGCCTGCCTGAGCCGCGAAGCAAGACCCGGGGCTGCAAAGCCCTCCAGCGAGGACGTCAAGCTACGACCTTGCCAATGGGAAAAGGATGCCGGTTAGGCGGAATAAATGAAGCAGCACCAGTGAGAACATGGCTGCACAACCCACTGGGGTAACAGTTTTAATGGTGATAAGATGCAAATGTGCACGAAGGTCACACCAGTAAAAGATGGATACCACAAGTACCATCAGGCCACAGGGTGGCCGCGCCCTCATGGGCGGGATTACAACAACAGTGGTATTGGGTCAGAAAATCGATGTGCCATTTGCCTAGAAGTCAAGTGCCTCTGAGGAAGTGTTTTACACGAAACGCGTCAGGCAGGACTGATTCAATGCTGCATGCTGTGAATATCCTGACGCTGCTTGCCTCCTGAAATAAATGCGGCAAAAAGTGAAATCCTTTTGTGAAGCTTGCTTTATTAACAGGCAATCTTGTGGGATATATATATATATATATATATATATATATATATATATATATATATATATATATATATATATATATATTTATTACCTACTGGCGGTCGCCAGTAGGTATATATAGTTAGGATTTTTTCTCTATGGGATTTTTGGAAATTCTATGTCTAATAACTTTGGCGTTTGTGGACGGAATTGACTGAATTTTTCAGGAAAATGGAACATTTTGTTTCTGAGCAGCACCTGACAATTTGGGGGGGTTTCATCAAGGGGGGGCGAGAAAAAAGGGGGGTCCCAAAACGCGTTTTTCCCATGTTAATTTCCATAGGGCGGTTGGCCTCACTGTGAGCTCGAACGGCTGAATGGATTTGCACGAAACTTGGCAAAATTGTAGGGACTGTTAGCCCGATGTGCCTTTGCTAGGTCTCAATATATGTGCTCCAGTGGATTTTGAGTAATTTAGGTTAAAAAAAAGATATATATCTGGGCGGAGCCTAACCACACATCTGATCTGATTGGCTGTCAGCACTTCATCCAAGAAGTGTTGGCAGCCATCTTGGGACGAATATACATGATAGCACCTCATTAAAAAGCATTGTAGTTAATAGAGGGTTTTAGGACTTTAGTTACATTATAAATCATTTGTTGATGGTACCATACTCGTTTTAGGAATTGTGGTGGGTTCTAAGGTGATTTTAGCATGTGAAAAAACCTTCTGCTGTGATATCATGAATATTGTTTGAAAGAAAACTAATATCTCATGATTTTCCCACAGTGGTTTGGAAGGGGATCTATAAGCTAAACTGAAAGCATATTTTCTGTAAATTCACATTATCTTTCTCAGTCATGTGAAAATGAAGTCTGACATTCTCAGTAAAACATGTACATCCAACAAGGACAGAGACTGTCAGTTGATTCCTTTGTGTTCTACTGCAGCCTCCTAGAGTGTTCTAAAGAACAACTAGAGCGCTAACAGTCCTACTTATTACAAAGGTATGGCACACCTGAAGCCATCTTGATTGGAATAAAGTGGTAACTCTTAAAACAATTAATTTAAAAAGAAACAACATGAGGGGGTATATTTTGCCATAGAAAGTATGATTAGTGCTGGAGAATGAAAAATTAGGGCACATTTTGAGTGACTTCTCAAATCCTTTTCTATTTCATTAAAACATTCTGACATGCAGTCTCCCAAAATGGCCACCAGAGACAAAAGAGCCCAAATGTAGCCCAAATATCACCCAGATGTAGCCCAAGTATAGCCCAATGACAGAATGTCCCAGAGTGTTCTAAAGAACAACTAGAGCGCTAACAGTCCTACTTATTACAAAGGTATGGCACACCTGAAGCCATCTTGATTGGAATAAAGTGGTAACTCTTAAAACATTTAATTTAAAAAGAAACAACATGAGGGGGTATATTTTGCCATAGAAAGTATGATTAGTGCTGCAGAATGAAAAATTAGGGCACATTTTGAGTGACTTCTCAAATCCTTTTCTATTTCATTAAAACATTCTGACATGCAGTCTCCCAAAATGGCCACCAGAGACAAAAGAGCCCAAATGTAGCCCAAATATCACCCAGATGTAGCCCAAGTATAGCCCAATGACAGAATGTCCCAGAGTGTTCTAAAGAACAACTAGAGCGCTAACAGTCCTACTTATTACAAAGGTATGGCACACCTGAAGCCATCTTGATTGGAATGAAGTGGTAACTCTTAAAACATTTAATTTAAAAAGGAACAAAATGAGGGGGTATATTTTGCCATATGAATTATGATTAGTGCTGCAGAAAGAAAAATTAGGGCACATTTTGAGTGACTTCTCAAACCCTCTTCAATTTCATTAAACAATTCTGACATACAGTCTCCCAAGATGGCCACCAGAGACAAAAGAGCCTAAATGTAGCCCAAATATCACCCAGATGTACCCCAAGTATAGCCCAATGACAGAATGTCCCAGAGTGTTCTAAAGAACAACTAGAGCGCTAACAGTCTTACTTATGACAAAAGTATGGCACACCAGAAGCCATCTTGATTGGAATGAAGTGGTAAGTCTGAAAACACTCAATTTAAAAAGGAATAACAAGAGGGGGTTAATTTTGCCATAGAAAGTATGATTAGTGCTTCAGAAAGAAAAATTAGGGATCATTTTGAGTGACGTCTCAAATCCTCTTCTATTTCATTAAAAAAATTCTGACATGCAGACTGAAACATGCACTTTGAATACCAGCAGCAGACGTCCCTGATGAGCAGGAGCTTTACTACAGTGATCTAATGTGCAACTAGAGTGCTAACATTCAGAATTTATGGCAAATGTGTGACACATCTGAATGCCTTCTTGATGGAACCAAAGTAAACAAGCATTGAAAATGCAATAGATCTCGCCCTCGTTTAAGTTAAAGCCATTCTGTTTGTAATGAGGCGGCTTTTTAGCTTTGCTTTTATTAGTGTTTTTTCAACTTTCATGTAAATAACATGCATCTGTATGCATATAAGTATATGTATGCATGCATTTATGTTTGTATTTATATAGATATACAGATGATATATGTTTATATATGTATGTATATACATATATTCACTGAAAAAACCATAGGCTATAGACCATATATAGTTAGGAATTAGCATTTACAAAACCTTGAAAATTCACTGAAAAAACCATAGGTTATAGACCATATATAGTTAGGAATTAGCATTTACAAAACCTTGAAAATTCACTGAAAAAACCATAGGTTATAGACCATATATAGTTAGGAATTCGCATTTACTAAACCTTATTTTACTCACACAAAACCATTGAAATTCCATATATAGTTAGTTGCACTAACTATATATCGAACACCCGCAATCCACTGCTGATGATGTCACATATTACATGATTCATGACATGGTCAGTGACATCACTGATGACATCACTGATGACATCTCAAATGACATCACTGATGACATCTCAAATGACATCACTGATGACATCACTGATGACATCTCATTTGACATTACTGATCACATCACTGATGATATCATTCATGTGATAATACGATGAACCTCTTCAGACTCTAATATAACCTTAGATACAATCAGTGTAAACAGACACTCACAGACTGTCACTCATCCATGGAGTTACTCACACACCTAGTCAGTCATGCAAAGAATCAATCACACCTCCATTTCCTCAACTATACAGTTATACAAACTTTACTTATTCAAACATATACTAACACATATTTACTCTCTTATACAATCCCTGATACAAGTTCACAATGATCCATACAGCCACCCACACATTCACTGGCTCTTATGCACAGTTATTTATATATGTCAACTCTCACATATACTGTGTTTTACATATGTACTTACTTTGACATGTAGCACTGAGATATCCATTCACTCACCAATACACTCATGCACACAGTCAACCGCCCATACAGCTGTTTCCACATGCACTTTTGAAACCATACATCAAGTGAATCAACTGCTCACACATCTATGCACAGAGTCATACACCTCCCAGCCACCCACACACACACTCAGTCTCCCATACAAATACTTGGGCAACCAATCAATAACCCATATAGTTACTCATATAGCTACTTATCAACACATGCAACAGTTTACAGAACAACAGACATAATGATGCACAAATTAAGACAGTTTAGTCACTAACCCATGCACTCAGTGAGACACATTTAGTCACTCACTCATACAGTCAGTCATGCACCTACTAAATCCTTCATCCAGACACTTATACATCCACTCATTCTTCAATATGTAAGACATATTTTAACTTTACAGAAACATACAGTCACTGGATGTTGTCATCAGTGATGTCATCAGTGATGTCATTTGAGATGTCATCAGTGATGTCATCAGTGATGTCACTGACCATGTCATGAATGATGTAATATGTGACATCATCAGCAGTGGATTGCGGGTGCGCGATATATAGTTAGTGCAACTAACTATATATGGAATATATATATATATATATATTACCTACTGGCGGTCGCCAGTAGGTAGTTATAGTTAGGATTGTTTTCCATAGGAAATCCTCAACATTCTATTTGGAATAACTTTGGCCCTGGTGGATGAGTCTTTGCGAATTTCTCAAAGAAGATGGCTAGGTCCGCTGCGCTCCTTCCCTGAAAGTTTGGGGGGATTGGTCAAGTGGGGGCTGAGATATAAGGGGGGTCCCAAAACGTGTTTTCTCCATGTTATTTTCCATAGGACCTTTAGACTCGGCTACAGTTCGAATGGGTGAATGAATTTATAAGAAATTTGCCAAAACTGTAGAGTCTTGTTCGCAGATTACGCTTTTTTTGGAATGGTGTAAATCCGTTCAGTAGTTGTTGAGAAAATTAAAGTTAAAGCCAATTATATATCTATAGGCGCGCACACGTGCGCGCACCCAAGCGGCTGTGCGTGAGCGGAATTTTTTTTGGCTGCGTGACGTCTGTTAACGTTCGATTCGAAGGAAATCAGGAAGTTTTGTCCGCCATTTTGTCACTGCGAGTAAATATATTGTTCATTTCAAAGCGTTGAAACATGGAAAGGGGAGAAGGTAGAGATTGTCTTGCTGCGTAGCTTTTCTCGGGGTGTGCAGTAAGGCCCTTAAACGCAAAAAGATATAATTTTTCCCCGAAAAAAAATACGGGGTGCGCGCACCCGGTCGCGCACACCTATTTACAAGAGTGTGAAAATGGAGGTAAAACAGAAGTTTGAGTGCTTAGATATAAGGTGGCTCTGAAAAGAGCCCTTGTGTTAATTGAGTGTTTTCTGCATTTATAAGTAAGTACCGATGCAGAGCCTGATGTTGCAGAGGAAGATTCTGTTTCCCTCATTCGTGAAATGAACACCGTCTCTCCTATAGACGTCTTGCATGTGGTATCGCAAGTTGTTGTGGTAAATAGAACCCATGCTATAATCTCTGAGGAACGCAGAAACAGATTTATTTACATGTCTCCTTGCTTTCTCAAATTGTGCACAATGGTGATTGGACCAATTCCATTTCTGTCTTTGGCATATATACCAAGGCAGATCGAGGAAAAAGTGTCATCAATTGTCAAAAGGTGTCTTTTAGAAGCATTTCCAGACCTACCCCAGTGATTGTGCCTAGATCGTTCCCACCACAGTGCACAATTATAAGGTCTGGTTCTGGGAGATGCATAAAAGTTTTCACCAATGGAATCAATTGGTGACATTTCAATCCTCTTTTGGAAATCCATGTTATGTGTACATTTGGTAAGCTGAGGTTGCAAATTCGTCGGCTTACTGCATATTTTTCACTCCAGTGAATATAACTGTGTCCTATTAGCCAGACCTTCATTTTCAAGGGATTTGTAGTCGTCCTCCGATCGGTTCTGGAAGTGGAATGGTAGTTAGAAGTTGAAATTCTAAATAAAGAAAAAGGAAGAGGCTGGGTGTGGTTTAAAAAAAAAAATGATTGGTTGATTGTAACAAGTGGAGATTGAACAGGTTAATGTTTATGTTAAACGAAAAGTACTATTGGGTGTGAAAAAACAAGACATGTAACAGAGTTGTGGATTGGCAGGTGTTTCTGGAGGGAAAACAGTGTTCTTAGTTTGCTGTAGAACGTTGAGACATGAACTTTTGACCTCTGCCTTCAGCAAGGTGCAGAATGAGGTGTAACCATGGAAACAGCCGGAGGTGGCAGTTGGTGATGGGTTCACTCTTTGGTGCCTCTGCATCTGAGTCTGTTCTCTGGTGGCTGGCGGACAACTGTTTGTTATTGTGGAGATAAAAGGGTGATAAGGAGAGAAATACGACATAGCGTCTGGCCTGTAGAAGCATGGGAGCAGTGATTAACTCTGAGTGAAGCGGAACTGTGTCGGTGCTTAGTAACAGTAAAAAAAAAATGTTAACAGTGGTATAACTGTCTTTACGGTGCGCGACCTACTAAGAAAGAGTTCACGGGCCGTATTTGGCTTGCAGGTTCTAGTATCAGTAAGTGAGGTCGAGAAAAGAAAACATTCAGGACTTTATTTATGAAGGCCTTGCGCCACCGGTGCGTTACTTTTTCCCATTTTAAAAAATGAGGCACTGGCGGCGGAAGGTCTTCATAAATAAGGTCCTCAGTGACTACAGTTAAGGTTATGTGGAACCCATGAATAGTTTTTCAATATGAAATCATTTCAGTTGAGATTATGGATTAAAAGAGAAACCGTGAATATTTGAAATGTTTATTTAGAAATGTACTATTTTAAAGGCAAATCATTATGTAATATGAGTACAGAAATTGCAAAAAACACAGTAATTGGTATTGTCAGTAGTACATGGAATACAAACGCTATAGTTGAAGAAAAATGAATATAGTTGGAAAAAACATTGTACAGTCTTATAAGGAAGTATATTATATTTTAATAAATGGAAGAAGGTTTCTGGCCTTTCAGTTTAGGAACGATATATGAAAATGCAAGTGGTTATACATCATTACTTTATGAATCAGCTGTCTAACAACACGAAATCGTAATGTCAACTGTTAGTAAAGCAAATAGGTCTGTTCTTCAAAAGAAAATATGGAAAATAACGTGAAGAATATAGAAAACCAAAAGGAAATGAGGACGTCAATGGCTTGTTTGAGAGTTATTGAAGCATTGTTTAGGCAAAATAGGTAGCTTCTGCTTGTAACAGGAAATAAGTTTTATCATTTGAAATTATGTCAGCTATCCAATGGAAAAGAGTAAAGCAGTACTGATGATCTGTTATAATCGGAGCCTCTTTTACCATCAGAGGGCAGCTCGGTGGGTTTTCGATGTAGCTCGCTGTTAGGAAAGAGTTAACCGTCCATTGTGTAGGCAAAGTATGCAGCTAGTGCCTCTAACATGAAATCATTGTTATCATCTGAAAACATGTCAGCCATCCAATTGAGAAGATGAAAGGAGCATTCATGATCTGTCATTATTGGGGCATCTTTTACCATCATAGGGCAGCTCGGTGGGTTTTCGATGTAGCTCTCTGTTAGGAAATCTTGCGCCGTTGCGAATATATTCCAATGACCCAGAACTCCTTGTATCGCTGCAAATGCCATAAACCCTCCGTTGTAACAAAGCTGTTCATGATCAAGTAACGGATTCATGAGGTGATTGTAATTCAGTTCAGGAGGTACCAAATTGCAGAGACATAAATCCAGGGCCCACGTGAAATCACAGCTTAGGCAATGAAATACAGGCTGCACACAGGTGAAATACGAATATCGAAATGATAATCGATATGAAGTATTCAAAGTTGAGAGTGGTAAGGTACCGTAGTATAGAAGCATTCTCTGTCGAAATAGTTCTTAGTGGCCCGGCTCGTTTGCGAAGGCAGGAGGGACATCCATTTTGAATTTCCCAAGATGGTACAGGAAACGGCGCAGCACTGCCGGTTGTATAGCAACTCCACAGAATTAGGTCGCCGGCTATGCAGTGGAGAGGAGCAGAATGACTTGATACATTTTCTAGGAGTCTAGTCACTTATATATTGCTTAGTGGTTATTAAAAAAGTAGCTTTTTTTTAACTGGAGGATGCGTTAAAAAATAAGGGAGTGATTTGAGGGAGTTGTAAAGCAAGGTCAATTTTTTTTACATCAATGCTGTTTTCTGTGAATGTTAGCTTAGTGAAAGATATGTGTGTGAGCAGATGCAACGTTCAGTTTTAAATGTGACAATGGCGGTCTTGTTCATGTCTTCCGATTCAAGGTCGGTATTCGCTGCCAAATACAAAGATTAAGAAACGCATGCGTGGGGTACATAGTGTGCATTCTTAAAGGAAAGCAAATGAAGGGTTATTTTTACCGCGTTAGCATTGTCGTTTAAAAAGTTATAGTGATTTCTATTATATGTGAAGAAAGTGTCACTGATGAAGACTGAAAATAAATCCTTATAAATGATACGGACTGGTGTATTTTAGAAAAGGTGTGTAACATTACATGAATTGTGGAAAAAAAATAATGTAATTGAAAGTGTATGGTTTGAAAATGAAAAGTAGAGGTTTATAGTTCACGTTTTGAAAGCAGTTCTAGAGGGTCAGATGCATGATAGATTTATAAAAAATAGAACATGTTTTTAAATAGTATTTTGGAAAAAATATGTGCCTTTATGTACTATTTACATTATCTGCCTGTTGCGTATTCTTTGAGTTTTAGTAATCCTGTGTCTTATAAGTTTTCTAGGGGCGGTTTGACGTTCATGGTGGGTTTGGGCAGGGAGGGTAGGTTGGGAGTTTGTAATAGGGGGTTCGGCTGGGGTGGAGTGCGGAGTTTAGTGAAAAGTGAGGGGGCGGGGAGTTACGGTGTTTGGTAATGGAGCAGAGTCAGAGGACGCCACATTTGTGTTATGGGGTGCCACGGAAATATGTATTTATTCTCAGAGGTTTATTATATTAAGGATATATATCAGCATGGTGGCTCTTGTCGTTTTGTTGTTCTGTGTATGTTTATAATGCTGGCTCTGTAGTTTTTGTTTATGGACCTTATTACGACACACAGGGGAGCTACGTTGCACAGTTGGAGATCAGAGACTTAGGAAATAAAACTTTATAATTGTAAGGGCTGTAAGCGATAGAAATCGCCCGTTCTCGGTGTAAAAAATATCACCGCTATTGGTGGTATTTTCTACGGTGTTAGTACTCGAAGGAGAATAGTAACATATATGTGAAATAAAATTATGTAATAGGCTCAGCATTTCGCATTATCTTGGAAAACAAAAGTTGCTTTTACATAGCAATAAGTCTCTTATAATTAAGGGACGGAGTGTATATAGTGCTATTTAGTACTCTGCTATGTGATTGATGTCGAATATTTCATAAGAGGAGGCTTTAAAAGTTTTTCGATAAACTGGTTTTCTAGGGAAGTGGGTGGAGTGTTCCGTGTAAATTGCAGAATAGAAACTAGTAAGAATCAATTGGAAGTGTTGTTTTAAAGTCACATGACTGCACATGCGTGTCTCGACGCGATAGGTGGGTGCGCGCACCCGGTCGCGCACTATAAGAAAGCGGCGAGAAAATATCAGCTAATATGCTCTTGAAGCTTGTTTTGGTACAAAGAGTTAGTTCTGAAAAGAACTTTTTTTTATTTTTTTTTATTTTTTGGAAACAAGTGTTATGATGGTTTTGATTTCTTAAAGTTGTGACGACATTTTTCAGTATGTTATACTATCCAAATAAAGTGAAGAAATTTAACTTTTCTTGGAGCATTTATGACTCTCAATTTTGTGTTTAATTAGAGTAAAGCTTTGCTCTCCGTATACAAGAAGTTCTCCACAGTTCGTGCATTTCATGTGCACGTTCGCCAGATATGGTCTCAAGTCCATCTCAGCACTCGATGGAGATACAGGTCGTCCACCGAAAGATGTGCTGATTACTTCTGATGGTAATAGCGTGGCCTCCGTTTTTCTTGTCAAAGGTGGTCGCTCATTTTCATCAGATTCGGAAGATGAATGCGGAACGGTAGCCATTGTACCGAAGTCTTCGGGAAGATGTTCGACGTTGTTGTCTCTTGAGAGTAGAAAAGAAAGTGATGGAAGTGGGTGGAGTGCTGCGTGTAAATTCCAGAATAGAAACTACCAAGAACCAATTAGAAGTGTTGTTTAGAAGTCACATGACTTCACATGGGAGTGTCAGGTCCTGTACGCGATAGAAGGGTGCGCGCACCCGGTCTCGCACTAAAATAAAGCAGCGAAAAAACATCTTATAATATGCTCTTGGAGCATGTTTTGGTGGAAAGAGTTAGTTCTGAAAAGAACTTTTTTTTTTTTTTTTTTTTTTTTTTGGGAAACAAGTGTTTTGATGCTTTTGATTTCTTAAAGTTGCTACGATATTTCACAGTATGTCATACTATCCAAATAAAGTGAAGAAATTTAACTTTTCTTGGAGCATTTATGACTCTCAATTTTGTGTTTAATTAGAGTAAAGCTTTGCTCTCCGTATACAAGAAGTTCTCCACAGTTGTTGCATTTTATGTGCACCTTCGCCAGACACGGTTTCAAGTCCATTTCAGCACTCGATGGAGATACAGGTCGTCCACCGGAAGATGTGCTGATTACTTCTGATGGTAATAGCGTGGCCTCCGTTTTTCTTGTCAAAGGTGGTCGCTCATTTTCATCAGATTCGGAAGATGAATGTGGAACGGTAGCCATTGTACCGAAGTCTTCGGGAAGATGTTCGACGTTGTTGTCTCTTGAGAGTAGAAAAGAAAGTGATGGAAGTGGGTGGAGTGCTGCGTGTAAATTCCAGAATAGAAACTACCAAGAACCAATTAGAAGTGTTGTTTAGAAGTCACATGACTTCACATGCAAGTGTCAGGTCCTGTACGCGATAGGAGGGTGCGCGCACCCGGTCTCGCACTAAAATAAAGCGGCGAAAAAATATCTCATAAAATGCTCTTGGAGCACGTTTTGGTAGAAAGAGTTAGTTCTGAAAATAACCATTTTTTTTTTTATTTTTTTTTGGGAAAGAAGTGCTATGATGCTTTCGATTTCTTAAAGTTGCTACTACATTTTTCAGTATGTAATAGTTTGAAAATGAAGTGAAGAAATTTATCTTTTCTTGGGGCATTTCTGACTGTCAATTTTGAGTTTAATAAGAACGAGGCTCTGCTCTCCATACAAAAGAATTTCTTTACAATTGTTGCATTTCATATGCACCTTCGCAAGATATGGTCTCAAGTCCATCTCAGCACTCGATGGAGATACAGGTCGTACACCAGAAGATGTGCTGGCCACCTCTGATGGTAATAGCGTGGCCAGGGCTCTTGTCGATGCTTTTGCATAATGCTCAGGATGCCTTTGTTTAACATGCTGCTGCATGGTGTGTATAGAAAAGGAATATTTTTTATTTGGATTTCCCCTTGAGAGCTCCGAATTGCATATCGTGCAGGTTACTTTTGGCGCATTCACTTTCTTTTGATCTTCAGGATAAGTGAAAAAATTCCAAATGAAAGATTGCTTTTTTCTTCTTAACGGTGGTCGCTCATTTCCTTCAGATTCGGAAGATGAATGCGGTAGGGCAGCCATTTCAGCAAAGTCTTCCGGAAGATGCTCGACGTTGTTGTCTCTTGAGAGTAGAAAAGATTGTGAGGAAAGTGGGTGGAGTGCTTCGTGTAAATTCCAGAACAGAAACTACTAATAACCAATTGGAAGTTTTGTTTTCAAGTCACATGACTTTACATGCGCTTCTCAGGACGTGTAGGCGGTGACACTATCTAGTTACGAACGTGATTACATACTTAGAAACTAGCATTCAAAAAAACTATGAAATTGACTGAAAAAACCATAGGTTTTACACACGTTATAGTTAGGAAGTAGCATTTGAAAAACCTATGAAATTCACTGAAAAAACTATAGGTTTGACACCAGTTATAGTTAGCTGGAAATTTTACTGACATAAAACCAATGAAATTCCACGTTATAGTTAGTTGGACTCACTATAACTTGCGCGTGTAATGCACTGCTGATGACATTACATATTACATCACTCATGACATGGTCAGTGACATCACTTATGACACCATCCAGTGAATGTGTGTCTTTCTAAAAAATAAATATGGTTTATATATGTATATGTAAAGGTCGAGGGAAGAATAAATGTTTAAATTATTGTCTTAATGAATGTTTTTTTCAAAAAGAAATGATTGGATAACTGTCTTATTAAGTGTACCTTAGTGAATACATATATTAGCGAGTAATGTTTAAATATTTAAATATATGTATCAGTGTTTCACTTTGTGAATAACTGGCTGCATGGATTGATGAGTACCTACATGTGTAGGTATTTGGGTTCTTAGATGTTTTTTTAGTATCAGTATGAGTGTTTCTATGGTTTTATGGGGGTATTACTAATCACATAGATGCATGAATGACTAACTCTCTCTTTGTATGTGTTTAGAAGACACCATATGTGCAGGACTGTATGGGTGGTTGAGTGTGTATAGTTTTATATGCAAATAAATGGATGTTCAATTGTTTATTTGCATGCGTGAGTATGTGTGTGAGTAACTTTTGGATGATTGTCGGTGTGTAACAGGATGTATAGGTGTATCACTACATATGATGAGTGAGTATATGTATGAGTGACTATATAGAACTGTTGGTGAATGAGAGAATGTGTATATAGATGGTGGAGTTACTGAATTGGTTGTTGTAACTGGTATGGGTATCTCCATTTTTTTGAAAATGTTAATTTCTATTTTCCAATATGTGTTTTAAGGGTTACATTACACTTAAAGGAGGTCTGTCATCAGTGATGTCATAAGTGATGTCACTGACCATGTCATGAGTGATGTAATATGTAATGTCATCAGCAGTGCATTACACGCGCAAGTTATAGTGAGTCCAACTAACTATAACATGGAATTTCATTGGTTTTATGTCAGTAAAATTTCCAGCTAACTATAACTGGTGTCAAACCTATAGTTTTTTCAGTGAATTTCATAGGTTTTTCAAATGCTACTTCCTAACTATAACGTGTGTAAAACCTATGGTTTTTTCAGTGAATATATATATATATATAATATATAATATATCAGTTATCAGTTTTGAGGAACAGCTCCTACCTGTGAGCAGTAGATATCTTGCCTACGTCCCAGTATTTCTTGGTTGGTGGTTTTAATGTGTGAGGTTGGAAGAACAGGCTACGGCGTATGTTGTATTGTAATTTCTAGCTGAAAATAGGAAACAACACAATAGCGTAAACTCCACTGCACGGTATAATATACCATGAACTCAACTCTTTACCTCTTGGTACTACAATCTAACACTGAAATATTTTCTTGAAATCGCTGTGCACTGTTCCTAGTTTGTAAAGAAAAGAAATAGACAAGAGCAACTTTATCTGAGAAATCTTACATTTGTTATTGCCAAGATACTTTTGCTCTTAATCACTCTGTCCTTTTAAAAGATAAAACATTGTCAAATAATTAACCAACACTGAATGTTCCGAACAAAATTCAGAGCAACTTCTATTATGTACTTTTAAAGGTTTCTAAAATTAGATAAGTCTTTAACTTGACCTTTCTTGCAAAGGGCGCCAAAAATAGTAGGTACTTATCTTCTTCTTTGTTTTTTCTTTCTGTAGTTCCTGTCATCCTGAAAGGAAGATGAGTTTCTGAGCTGCAAGTTGGCACTGCTTCCGTTTCGTCATGCAGAAACCAGGTAAGATTTGTGTGCCTCAATACTTAAATCCTGTTCGATGAAATGGCGCAAGACAAAGCGCCTTCTAGAAGGCAGGGTGTGGTTTTTATTTTGAGCCACGCCCTAGACGTCTATTACGTACCGGTCGTTTCAGCGCAATGGTTCATTTTACCGCTATGATTGACAGAGGTTAAAGATTTTCAATGCGCACTGCAGTTCTCGTGAAAGTCAGACCCGGTTAACACCCTTAATACGTGCCAGAGCTCTGAGCGTCTGCTATTCCTAATACATGCCAGAGCTGCGTTGCAAAGTTAGAATGGGTGTCTCTCATGGTGTTAAATTACCAGAACAGCATGTCACTGAACGCTAAGGCTTAAACCAAAAATACAACACTTGTATTATCCATGATCAAAAATTACATGATTTTAAAACACACTGACACTCGGTATGTTCAAGAACGAATAATTACATGATTTTACGAAGTACAGAATACAATCATTAAACACTGAACACAATAGAGTACTGGTGCAAGGGAAAGGGGTGTTTTTTTTTCTTACAAAAAGTCATGCAACTTGTTAGATTTGTGGGTCTCTAGTTGGTACAGGTAGGTACTTGTGACAAATAGCGACCTTTGCCTCTAGTCAGGGTAAGGGTAATGACCCCTGCTCACCCCCTTGGTAGCTTGGCACGGGCAGACAGGCTTGTCTCAGAGGCAGTGTGTAAAGCATTTGTGACCACGCACAGTATTCAAGTGACAACACTACAGATGGACATCACACAGGTTTTATATAAAAAATAAGTATTTTTTACATAGTCAATTCAATTCAATTCAAATAAGCTTTATTCGGTTTTTGAATTTAAAACCATAAAAGCAACAGAAAGAAATACGTACATGCAAAAATAAATCAACAATTCATTGCAAGGTTAAAAGAAAACCGACTATTTAAAACAAATTAAAACAGTTTAGCAAATCGACTAATCAAAATAATAACCCAAGATACACAGAGTCCCCTTTTTCACCAGGTATTATGATTCGGTGCTCGGGGGCCAGGGTAAAAGTCATACAGGTCCCAGATACAGATTGGACCATCTCCAACTTTGGGCTGGGTAGATCGTAAATAAGGGGCAATGTTCCTGTGTTTAAATTTAATTAATATCAAGTCCCCCGGAAAATCTTTGGGCAGCAAACCTAGCCACCCCACCCTCCTGACGCTCAGGATCCCGCCATCTAGAGCAGGTGGTAACGGTCTATTGTTTTTGAGCCAATAGATGGCTTTATTCAGCAGGTCCTGGTGTAATTCACGTTTGCCCTGACTGAGTGCAGGGACCCCAGAGAGAACGGTGACGTATGGGGCGGCTTCGGGGGGTAGATCAATTCGATGCCTTCTTTCTTGAGAAATCCTAGGAACTCTGTGAGGGGCATGTGCGGGATTAAAAGTAGCATTGCGGCCACTTGGAATGGGTGTTGTAAGAGGGGAGTCAAAAGTTTGAACTTTCCTGGGAGCAATGGTCATAGGCTTTTCATGGTTGTTAGTGAGAGTAGAGCATATGGGTATGGCAGTATTTTCAATTAGTGGATAGGTCCTTGTTACAGTTTTTTCAATCCTGGTCAACCTGTCCCCCAAATTATTGATTTTTACAACCAGCGGTGATAAAGCAGAGTTTAACAATTGCTCGATTTGAGCCAGTAGGGTCGATTGGAGTGGAGATACAGAGTCATTTGTTCGAGTCCCAGCCTTATCCGACGTTAATAAGGTTGGGTTGGGGGGGGGATAATGAGGGGCTACAGCACATTTGATCGCTATTTGATAGATTCTGATTGGTATTGTCTATTTCCTCGTCATGATTACTTTTACCGGTTAAGCCCTGGGCAGTATATTGATTTGAGAGAGGATTGTTTCGGGGGATGAAGGTACATCCTGGGGAGTGCAGATTATTTGGTCAGTGTCTCTGCTCGCTATGGGGGGGGGGGTTGATACATCCGGGACATAGTTTGTGCCACACAGGGCATTTAGCTCTTCCCAGATGGACATAGTAATTGGGAAACAGAACCCCGGAAACAACAGTAAGCAGTTCAAAACGGTAAAGATTAGAAGGATTAAACGTCTCTGTACCTCCTCCTTTGATGGAGCCAAATGGGGTGGCCCGTCCCGTCCTCCTCGGGTCCTCTGAGGGCCACAGAGGGCCCGCCCTTTGCCCGGGCTTCGCCCGGCGTCCCGCAGCTTTGAAGCGCCTCCTGGCGCACTGGTGACGTGTCAATGCAGCGCCGCCGCTGAGGCTGCCGGGAGGTGTAGTCCTGGGGCGGCGGCGCTGTAGTCAGCAAGAAATGACTCCTGGCGGTGGCGGCTGCAGTGGGCGCCTCCTCGCCTCCCCCCTTCCTCAGGTAAGTGTGTCTTTACATAGTCTTAACACAAGACTGGGTTCCTTGAGTGCTAATAGTTGACAGCAAGATAAGATTATAGGCACTTATGTTTCAGCAGGGAGATTAGAGAAGAACATGCTTCTGTCGGGATGATTGTAGGAGTGGACACAGACTCACAGTGTGGTTCCAGTCAAGCATGACTATTACCTGGACTTTTGCAGAACTGATTCAGTAGTCTGCAAGGGGTTAAGGGACCGCATACATTGTGCACATTTGACTGTAACACTGCTTGTCTCATTGCCTGAGTCATTCTGCAAGTGCATAGAAAGTTATTAGGTTCCTAGAATGCTAGTAGTTGACAGCAGGATACGTTTAAAAGGACTTATGTTTCAGCAGAAGGGTTAGATAAGGACATACTTCTGTCAAGATGATTGTAGGAGTGAACATACACTCACAGTGTGATTCCAGACAAGCATGACTATTACCTGGACTTTTGCAGGACTGACTCAGTAGTCTGCAAGGGGTTAAGGGACCGCATATATTGTGCACATTTGACTGTACCACTGCTTGTCTCAATGCCTGAGTCAGTGCATAGACAGTGACTGGGTTCCGAGAGTGCTAGTAGTTGACAGAAGGGTGATTAGATAAGGACCTGCTTCTGTCAGGATGATTGTAGGAGTGGACAGAGCTGCTCTAGAGCCATAGAACAGGTCACCAGAGCTGCTTTAGAGCCAGAGAACCAGGTCAAGCAGAGCAGTTGTAGAGCCAGAGACCCAGGTCAGCAGAGCTGCTGTACAGCCAGAGAACCAGGTCGCAAGACCTGCTTTAGATCCCTAAAACCAGGTCAGCAGAGCTGCTGTAAAGCCAGAGAAACCAGGTCAGCAGTGCTGCCTTAGAGCCAGAGAACCAGGTCAGTGGAGCCGTTGTAGAGCCAGAGAGCCAGGTCAGTAGAGCTGCTTTAGAGCAACAGAACCAGGTCAGCAGAGCTGCTTTAGAGGGAGAGAACCAGGTCAGCAGAGCTGTTTAGAGCCAAGGGACCAGGTCAGCAGAGCTGCTCTAGAGCCAGAGAACCAGGACTGCAGAACTGTTTTAGAGCCATAGAACCGGGTCAGCAGAGCTGCTCTAGAGCATAAGAACTAGGTCAGCAGAGCTGCTCTAGAGCCAGAGAACCAGATCAGCAGAGCTGCTGTAGAGCTATGGCACCAGGTTAGCAGAGCTGCTTTAGAGCCAGAGAACCAGATCAGCAGAGCTGCTCTAGAGCCTAAGAACCAGGTCAGCAGAGTTGCTCTAGAGCCCGAGAACCAGGTCAGCAGAGCTGCTGTAGAGCCAGAGAAACCAGGTCAGTAAAGCTGCTTTAGAGCAAGAGAACCAGGTCAGCAGAGCTACTTTAGAGGGAGAGAACCAGGTCAGCAGAGCTGCTTTAGAGCCAAGGGACCAGGTCAGCAGAGCAGCTCTAGAGCCAGAGAACCAGGAGAGCAGAACTGTTTTAGAGCCATAGAACCAGGTGTCTGGATTTCCAGTAGCGCAAGAATATCGAAGACGCCACTAACTTTTGACTTGTGACCAGCAGAGACGATGATAGAAGACATTCCCCCAAATTCCTCCTAAACACAACCCCCAGCAGAGGAAGGCAATCCTTCTGCGTGAAATTTTGCTCAGGGGAAAAGGGAAGTGGATAAAATAATAAACTCGCTGTAATAGCTGTGGTCCCCTCAAGGTCTGGTCTGAAATACTGCAAGGCACCAGGAAGGCTGAAACCCACTACAGAACAGGATGACAAAACAATAGGAATGATATATGCACTTCTCCTACTTTAACATCAGGCTAACGTTTGTCACTCTGACCTACTCACCAGAATATCTATACAGCTGGGATTTAGAAATGAACGCACTTATGCCAATATTGTTCAGGGTGTGATAGAATACCTCATATAACTAATTTTTCCCTTCCGGAGTAGACTTTAAGAAAATGCGCAGCGTAACAAAGTACATCCATATTCTAGAGCATAAAATACAGACGTGGTACAAATTAACCTCTTGCATGCTGATGACGGAGCGGTTCCGTCATCAGCTACGGGTGAGCTGTGCTGATGACGGAACCGTTCCGTCATGACTCCGCCCGCGCAAGGCGGAGTCAGCATGGGCGGGGAATTCCCGCCGCACGCAAGGGGTTAAGAGTTCCAAACAAGAGGCTGAAATGCTTGTCCCAGAGAGCGTGTTGTTAAACCTCACAACACCAATATGGCTGAGATACCCGCCACCCCCTCTCAACACAATCCCCATGGATGGGAAACTGGAAACAGTTATGAAGTTTTTGGAAGACGGGAGGGAGTGACCCTCCCGGCCGTATTTATTAAAATATGAAACAAAATTAAAACATTAAATCAACAGTTTCATATTATGTACAATTTCATTACCACATTGCGATGTTTGGCTAACCTTAACATATTCTCTAGTACAAAGGTTCTCCTAGCCGAACTAACATCCTACAAAACATTTACTTGAAATTTTGAAATTGTACATCCTAACGTTTAAGGGCCAACGGCAAGGTCGTCACCGGTGTCAAGATCCCTAACCCAGAAATATCCCCCTCACTTGTGAGGGGCGACCGCACAGAGGCGTACCTCAGGTGCAACTACCAATTTCCCTTGACTTGACGGGGGCCCCAATAAAACTCGACGCCACTTAAAGGTCGTACGAGGACTCGTGTGAGGTATCTAGAAGGTAGCGTAGACCCCCCCCCAAACCCCACACAACTTACCACATCTGCCGTCGCAGACGTCCTGGCCCCGGGAAATTCCCCAGGAGGGGGCTGTAACCCCTCCTACCCAGGAAGGGGCCTTGACCGCCTTTCCTTTCCTTTCGGCGACCCATCCTTAGAAGGGACCGCCTCCCCGTTGAGGGGCCAATGGCCACCTCCCCCGAGCGCTCCCATCCGTAATGGGTGACGCCCACTCATAGGGATCTTCCAATTAGTGCTCACCGATCATGACCTTACCGCCACAGGCCGGATAGTTGACCGGCTATCCGGACCCCCCACAATACTCCTACCTAAAGGTCATGTTTTAACGTCTTTAGCCAAGCTATGAAGTCTCCTATGAGTAACTCATTCCCCACCCGAGACAAATGCACACCATCCCCCAAATACATACTGTCATTATTAATACAACCATGCGAAATAGAATGCAGTGTATTGGAACGGAACAACCTACTCACTTTGTTTTTAATTTTTCTTACAGAATGATTCAAAGCAGAAACAGAAAAAGCCCCCCGCCACACTTTTCGTGGGATCATATGGGACCACGCAATTGTGCACCCTGGAACTCTCCTCGCTAACCAACTTACAGTGGAAAGCATCGCCTCAAGAAGAAGTCGTCTACCAGTGGTGACCAAATCATTGCCCCCAAGATGTACTATGACTACAGACGGCGGTGACCTCGTCCGCCCTAGCAAACCCTCGAAAAATGATTGAAACTGGTCAATACAGAGACCGCCTCTTCCGTAGAAGGACACACTGTACCCGTATTCCCCAGCCACGTGAATCATGTCACCTGCCTTGAATACGTCCGCGGCACGCCTCACGTATGAGTGGCCCACGACCCACACCTCCTTTTTCACAGCCGGTGATGTCTGACCGCTGGCCCGGTGTTGGGTCGACTGCATAGTCCGCCCCGCCTCGTAGGCTTGCGCAACTGAAAACCAAACAAAAACAAGAAGCGTGAGTACATCATTCCAGCTTCACAACATGTGCAACCGCACATACCTTTTATAACAATTGGAGGACCAACGCCCCACACGTTTAACTTGTTCCACATTCAGACCCCTGGCTGTAGCCTCTGTAGCAGCCCCTATCTGAAAGGAATGGGTCCCAAACTCGCCCGGGTGCAAGCCCGCAGCGGTAATCGACATCGCAAGCACCCGCTGAAACTGAAACCTTGTCAGTGGGGTGGCGTCAGCGTGTCTCAACAAGGTCCCCCCCCATGATGCCACCCTTCGTGCTAAATAATCCTCTAAACACTTCACCGGGCACATGGAGGACCCGGGAATCCTGCGTATGATTATGCAGTCGCCCATCCCACTCTGATCGGTCTTGGACCTGACAAACGAGACAGTCATTGTCTCCCCTCTGATCTGAACGTGCTCCTGGCACAGTCCTCCCGTCACATCCTGCTTGTTCCTCGCCACTAGTTCGCTTACCCGCATAGCCCCATGAAATGCCAGCGTAAAAGCGGCTCGGAATAACACTGTCTCAAACTGAGATGAACATGTTGCAGGGAGTCTGGATAATAACAGGGCCAACCTATCCAAACCTATCGGGCGCCTCTCATCTACTCTGCGACCCTCAAGGCGTTGCCACCCACGTAGCGCTTTTTGTACAACGAAAGACGCTGTCGGGTCCTGGATCCCATGAGCCCTAGCAACAAAGGAAATGGCAGCCCGATGCCTCTGGGCCGTAGCCACCGATTTCCCTGCCAGATGTAAAGACATCAGAAATTTCACTACCCATTCCTCCTGGCCCCAAAACTCCCCTCTAACAGTCCCCAAAAAGGCCAAATAGGAACGGAACGCCCCTTCATATGCCTTCCTCGTCCTGGGTGCTAAACTCTCTCCCACGAGGTTACAAAGTTCGGGGCACCGAGAGACCAAAGAGCTTCGGGAAAGGGTGCCGGCTCCGGGTCCGCTGTGGGCAGAAAACCCCAGAAGGCCTGCATACGAAAACGAGAAAGGGCATCAGCCGCCTGGTTCATCACCCCCGGGACATGTCTTGCTTTAAATAGCACATTCAATTGCATACACAGTAATACGATTTCCTTGAGTAGTCTCAAAATCCATTTGCATCGTGCTGCCTGGCTATTGATACACTCAACCACGGTCATATTATCAGACCAGAACACCACAGAGTGATCTCTGAACCCCTCGGGCCATGTTCTCAGGGCCACCAGAATGGGGAAAAGTTCCAGGAAAGCAATGTTACTTGTCAGTCCACTGTCATGCCACCATGCCGGCCATTTTTGTGCAGACCATCGAGTGCCGAAAATGGCGCCAAAACCTACGCTCCCGGCCGAATCTGTCCACAGCCCCAGCTCCTCAGAGGACACGGCCGGCTTGTTCCAGACAACTCGACCATTGAAATCCGCCAGAAATGCCAACCAAATGCGCATGTCCTGGCGAACCTCCACCGAGAGCCTTGTGCGATGATGACCCTCCTTCCGGCCGACCATGGCTTGAGCGATCGAGCGGGAAAAGGGGCGGGCCATTGGTATAACTCTTAGGGCAAAATTCAACTGTCCCACTAACTGCTGTAATTGATGCAGCTTAACCTTAGACTCCCTTAAACACATTTGCAGGGATGCCCTGAACCTTAACACTTTGTCACCTGGTAAACGAAAACAACCTTCTCCGGAGTCTAACTCGATCCCCAGAAACTCGAGGCAAGTCGAGGGACCCACAGTCTTACCTGGTGCCAATGGCACGCCAAACCGATTCATTAAGACACAAAATGCAGCCAAAGCCTGCCCACATTCCGGATCCCCGGCTGCCCCCAGGAACAAAAAGTCATCAAGATAATGCATCACATGTTGAAAACCCGTCTTCTTTGTGAAGACCCATTGTAGGAAACTACTGAATTTTTCGAAATAGGCACAAGATATAGAGCACCCCATCGGCATACACCTATCCATGTAATAATGACCCTGGAACATGAAACCCAGGAGACGCTGATCGTCTGGATGTACCGGGAGCAACCGGAACGCTGACTCGATATCAGATTTTGCCATCAGCGCACCGGGCCCCAGGCGATTCAAAATGGCTACGGCCTCATCGAAGGATGCGTACCGCACCGAACACACTTCCGGGTCTATCGCTTCGTTTATGGAAAGACCACGTGGGGCTGATAAATTATGTATCAGCCGAAACTCACCCGGGTCCTTCTTGGGGAACACCCCTAAAGGGGAACAAACAAAGTTAGCAACTGGTGGTACACTAAACGGACCGGCGACTCGACCTCGAGTAACCTCCTTCCGGATCTTTTCCTGTACTACGGTCGTATGCTGTAAGACCGATATCTGGTTTTTACATTTTGCTACACCCTGAAAGTCCCCCACTGGGATGCGGAAACCATATGAAAACCCGTTCCGCAACACCCAAGCGGAAGCACGATCCGGGTATTCGCTGAGCCAGGGGATCATCGCCAAGGTATCAATCGGGGTAGGTAAAGGCGCCCCTCGGACTATGTTAGACCTGTTTGGCGCCTCCTCTACCCCCGTTATCACCCATTTTGGCTCTGCACGTGGACTCAGGATGGGATGATTGCCCACACCCACTACATTCGTGTCTAAATTTGCATGACCCCTGAGGCCTAGTACATTTACCCCTGTTAAAGTTCCAACAAACCCCCTTTTTACCTGCGTTGCCGGTAGGCCTCGAGTGATTGTCGGTACTCGTACCTGACCGAAAGGGCGTCCCCGCATATTGGCGGGAGGATTCGCCAACGTTACTCCCTAGTAATGGCAATTTCAACATACCAGTATCCTCCATTTTGGACCAGGACACAGAATCATAACAATCCCAAGTTAAGCTTTTATCATGTTCTTTTGCCTTTCTGAAAATATTATCATAGCAGAACCAATGATTGCCCTCGTGTGATACAGAGTACCCCATGATCCGTGACTGATAAATCGGCAATTCGAGTAGCAATTCGGGCCTACGTTCCCCCAAGATGGATGTAAAAACCCCCCACGCTTTGCCCCAATTGCCAATGTTTTCATTTACCTTAAAGGCGGCCATCTTTGCGCGCCAAACACTCGGATGCATGAGGTCCTTCTGGCACTTAACATGCTCCATCTCATAATGATCAGTAAGCAACGAGAAGATGTTTATATACTCCCCTGCCCATATCTTCTCTTTAATAGCTAAAGGGACATGCTGACCCAACTTTTCCCTTCGAGAGGGTGCCGACTCATCCCTCGCAATCGGCAATGGCCGCTTACCTGAACCGGACGCTGTCTCTGCGACTGAACCTGTCCCCTGTGGGTTCTCTACTGCCGCAGCCGGCGTGGATGCCTTCGCTGCTTCACGTGTTTTACGCAGTTGCTTCATCAACACCTGCGCGTCGACAGCCGTGGCGCCCTCGCTACCTTTTCCTGCTAATTGTGCAGCCAGCTCGGGCGGCATATCTTCCCCGGACACGGGGGTGACCACAACGGGAATCGGATTCCCTTCTTCCGGCACAGGAGCGGGTGCTTCGAGCGGGGTATTGGGCCCCGGACTGTCTCCCCCAACTGCTCCCCTCTTGGGCCTCTTGCCTTTTCCTCCCGGAGCTGCTCCTGCCAAAGGACGTTTCGGCCCCCCTTCCTCATCCTTGTCCGCCATTTGTCTCTTTAGGTCGGTCACCTCCTTCATGAGGACTCGCAGCATCTGGTCGGTAGTCATTCGCTTTCCCGCCTTCTTCGGCATTCTCCAACAGAGTATCTGGAAAACAAACAAGAACGATTACAACGCTCAAAATTGGCTCTTCGTTCCGTCTCGAGCTCACGTGCAGCGAGGAGGTGCAGCTTCAGAGCACAGGAACAAGAGGATGCTTTCTTGGCTTGTTGCTCCTTTTATCCGTCTTCAGGGCGGGCGTAAACCCGCCCCTGCCTGCCCCAAGGGCGTGGCCGGCCGCGTCAGTGTCTAGGCCAACCCACTCGAGGGCGGGAAAAGGCGCGCCCCGGCTACGCCGCTTCGGGCATACCAGCCGAGACTCGCCTCCCGCCCAAGATGGCTTCCCGGGGGGATCGTGGTACTCCGCCATACGTTCGGGGGGACCGAATGGTCGCCCCTTTCCAGTCTCTAGGTTCTCCTGGTGCTCCTCGATCTCTCCGCCGCTTTTGACACGGTGGACCATTCCATCTTGCTTTCACGTGTCAGAGCGGCGGGAATCGGGGGCTCGGCCTTGGTCTGGCTATCGTCCTTCCTGAGGGACCGCACCCAGGTGGTCCGGTTGGGGGATTTCTCGGCCACCCCACTTAAGGTCACATGTGGTGTTGCCCAGGGTTCTTCTCTCTCTCCTCTTTTGTTCAATCTTTATATCTATCCCCTAATCTTTGCGCTCCAGCAGCTGGAGGTCACCGTTTATAACTATGCGGATGACCCCCAGCTCATCTTTAATCTATCTTCTTCTTCCCATTCTATTTCCAACTTTCAGACTACTATGATTTTTATTAGGGACTTAATGAACCACAACCATCTGAAGTTGAACCCGGATAAAACTGAGTTGGTTCTCACAGGTGGTTCTTCCAGTCCCTGGAACTCTTTATTTTGGCCTTCTTCCTTTGGTCCCCCTCCCACTCCCTCTCCCTCAGTCAAGACCTTAGGCATCAAAATTAACAATCATCTTACCCTCCACTCACAAATTAGCTCTGTTTTTTCTTCCTGCTTTCTTACTCTTCGCACTATTCGCGCTGTTTCTCGCTTCTTTTCTCCCCTGGCACTTAAACTGACCATGTCCGCCTTGGTGATCTCCCGGCTGGATTAAGCTAATGCCCTGTACAACGGCATTCCAGCGTACAGCCTACAATTAACCCCTTGCATGCTGATGACGGAGCGGTTCCGTCATCAGCTACGGGTGAGCTGTGCTGATGACGGAACCGTTCCGTCATGTCTCCGCCCGCGCAAGGCGGAGTCAGCATGGGCGGGGAATTCCCGCCGCACGCAAGGGGTTAAGAGTTCCAAACAAGAGGCTGAAATGCTTGTCCCAGAGAGCGTGTTGTTAAACCTCACAACACCAAGTCTCTAGGTTCTCCTGGTGCTCCTCGATCTCTCCGCCGCTTTTGACACGGTGGACCATTCCATCTTGCTTTCACGTGTCAGAGCGGCGGGAATCGGGGGCTCGGCCTTGGTCTGGCTATCGTCCTTCCTGAGGGACCGCACCCAGGTGGTCCGGTTGGGGGATTTCTCGGCTACCCCACTTAAGGTCACATGTGGTGTTCCCCAGGGTTCTTCTCTCTCTCCTCTTTTGTTCAATCTTTATATCTATCCCCTAATCTTTGCGCTCCAGCAGCTGGAGGTCACCGTTTATAACTATGCGGATGACCCCCAGCTCATCTTTAATCTATCTTCTTCTTCCCATTCTATTTCCAACTTTCAGACTACTATGATTTTTATTAGGGACTTAATGAACCACAACCATCTGAAGTTGAACCCGGATAAAACTGAGTTGGTTCTCACAGGTGGTTCTTCCAGTCCCTGGAACTCTTTATTTTGGCCTTCTTCCTTTGGTCCCCCTCCCACTCCCTCTCCCTCAGTCAAGACCTTAGGCATCAAAATTAACAATCATCTTACCCTCCACTCACAAATTAGCTCTGTTGTTTCTTCCTGCTTTCTTACTCTTCGCACTATTCGCGCTGTTTCTCGCTTCTTTTCTCCCCTGGCACTTAAACTGACCATGTCCGCCTTGGTGATCTCCCGGCTGGATTAAGCTAATGCCCTGTACAACGGCATTCCAGCGTACAGCCTATGGAATCTCCAACTGGTCCAAAACCAGGCGGCCCGATTAGTGTACGGCCTTTCCCGCTCTCACCACTCAACCCCTTTATTGAAGGCACTCCACTGCCTGCCTGTCAGGGAGCGATCCCTTTTCAAAACAGGTTGTATGGTCTTCCACGTGCGCCAGGGCTCAGCTCCCGCCTTCATTGCCTCTTTGATAAGGGAGTATATCCCCGCTAGAGAGCTTCGTTCATCATCTCAATCACTTCTGCAGGTACCCCGCTACAAGCGCAAAAAGTGGGGAGGGGCCAACTTCTCTTTTTTGGCACCCTCTTTTTGGAACTCCCTCCCCGACCACCTACGGTTGGCCAAGCACTACCCTCTTTTCCGTAAAGACCTCAAAACTTTCCTATTCAATCAGGCCTTCCCTCTGTAAATTGTCCTCATATTTTTCTTTATTTGCACCAGCACCTACTGCCTCTCCTCTGCTATTTTAGCCTCCATAGCGCCAAGAAACCGCATGGTGAATGTAGCGCTTTACAAGTATTTTAAATTCAAATTCATTCGTGAAATATAAGTACTGTAGTTATGGTAGAAACAAAACTGTGAATCAGGTCAAATGTCACGAACAAAAGATCTGGCAAAGTAATTGTGCAGCATGTAACAGTGACAGGATTCACTGCCTGTGGCTTCCGTCTCATCGGAATTAGGCAATTGTTGCTTCGAGGCTGCACAAAGAAATATGAGGCACCAAGTGAAGAAAACAAATAAGCTGAAGAGAGAATCGATTAGCATGTATCTTAGGCTCAGACGCATACACGCCAAAATCTCTTTTTTACTCGCGCAACAATTTAAAAGCGCTCAGTGCGTTTAAAGTTACCGCGGCTTAATATACAAGAAATGCACCCTGTGAAATGCGGAGGAGGCGAGCCCGCGCTCCTTCTGCGAAGTATCTGAATGACACAGAGCAACCTCCTAATGGAAAGGGAGTTGATGAAATCACGGACAGGAACAAGTCCGACGATTTTCATGGCTTTAATCTTATCTCTGGGATCCGGCGGGAAACACCATCCAAACACGAACAAGGTAGATTGATAAGCACCTTCCCATAGTGGAGGAGGTGCTTATATTAGGTCCGCCCTGTGCTTCCTTCTGGCTTGCCCAATGGCTTCTGGTATTTGTAGTCCCTGATGCATTTAAATGCCTTATATTCTATGAACACTGCAAGGATGGGATGAAATGTGGGTCCATGGGCTGGAAATCGCTACACCGGGTCAGCAGAGCTGCTTTAGAGCCAGGGAACCAGGTCAGTAGAGCTGTTGTAGAGCCGGAGAACCAGATCAGAAGAGCTGCTGTAGAGTCAGAGAAACCAGGTCAGCAGAGCTGCTTTGGAAGGAGAGAACCAGGTCAAAAGAGCTGCTTGAGAGCCAGAGAACCAGGCCAGCAGAGCTGTTTTCGAGACAGAGAACCAGGTCAGCAGATCTGCTTTAGAGCCAGAGAACCAGGTCAGCAGAGCTGCTCTAGAGCCTAAGAACCTGGTCAGCAGAGCTGCTCTAGAGCCACAGAACCAGGTCAGCAGAGCTGCTGTAGAGCCAGAGAAACCAGGTCAGTCGAGCTGCTTTAGACGCAGAGAACCAGGTCAGCAGAGATGCTCTAGAGGGAGAGAACCAGGCCAGAAGAGCTGCTCCAGAGCTAGATAACCATGTCAGCAGAACTGCTTTAGAGCCATAGAACCGGGTCAGCAGAGCTGCTTTAGAACCAGAGAACCAGGTCAGCAGAGCCGTTCTAGAGCCAGAAAACCAGATCAGCAGAGCTGCTCTATAGCCTAAGAACTAGACGAGCATAGCTGCTCTAGAGCCAGAGAACCAGGTCAGCAGACCTGCTGTAGAGCCAGAGAAACAAGGTCATCAGAACTGCTTTAGAATCAGGGAACCAGGTCAGCAGATCTTCTTTAGAGCCAGAGAACCAGATCAGCAGAGCTGCTCTAGCTGACACTGACTGATACTGACTAACACTGATTGACTGACACTTACTGACTGACACTGTTTGACTGACAGTGACTGACACTGATTGACTGACACTGATTGACTGACACTGACTGACTGACTGACACTGTCTGACTGACACTGACTGACTACTCTCTGCTATTCTACTACTCACTCTACTACTCACTCTCTACTACTCTATCTCTACTACTCTACTATGCACTACTACTCACTCTCTACTACACATTCTCTTTTTCTCTACTACTCCCTACTACTCACTCTCTACTACTATTCTCTACTACTATCTATCTACTACTCACTTTCTACTACTCTTTACTATTGAATCTCTACTACTCACTCTCTACTATTCTCTCTCGCTACTACTCACTCTCTACTACTCTCTCGCTACTACTCTCTACTACTCACTCTCTAGTACTCGCTCTCTACTACTCTCTATTACTCACTCTCTACTACTCTCTACTACTCTCTCTACTACTCACTCTCTACTACTCACTCTCCACTACTCCACTACTCTCTACTACTCTCTCTACTACTCACTCTCTAATACTCTCTACTGCTCACTTTACTACTCTCTACCACTCTCTACTACTCACTCTCTAATACTCACTCTACTACTCTATACTACTCACTCTCTGCTACTCTCTCTACTACTCTCTACTACTATTACTCACTCTCTATTACTCTCTACTACTCTCTCTCTACTGCTCACTTTTTACTACTCACTCTACTACTCTCTACTACTCACTCTCTACTACTCACTCTCTACTACTCTCAACTACTTACTCTCCACTACTCACTCTCTACTACTCGGTCTCTGCTACTCTGTACTGTTCACTCTACTACTTACTCTCTACTACTCTTAACTACTCTCTCTCTGCTACTCACTCCCTACTACTCTCTACTACTCACTCTCTACTACACACTCTCTACTACTTGCTCTCTACTACTCGCTCTCTTCTACTCTCCACTACTCACTCTACTACTCACTCTCTACTACTCTCAATTACTCACTCTACTACTCACTCACTACTACTCTACTACTCTCTCTCTACTTCTCACTCTGTACTACTCACTCTCTACAACTCTCTACTGTCTACTCTCTACTACGCTCTACTGCTCTGTCTCTACTACTTACTCTTCATAACTCTATGTCTACTACTCTCTACTACCCACTGTCTACTACTCACTCTACTACTCACTCTGCCACCCACTCTGTACTACTCACTCTCTATTACTCACTCTCTACTACTCACTCTCTACTACTCTCTACTACTCACTCTCTACTACTCTCTCTCTCTAATACTCACTCTCTAATACTCTATACTACTCACTCTCTGCTACTCTCTCTACTACTCTCTACTACTACTACTCACTCTCTACTACTCTCTACTATTCTCTCTCCACTGCTCACTTTTTACTACTCACTCTCTACTACTCACTCTCTACTATGCACTCTCTACTACTCACTCTCTACTACTCTCGCTACTACTCACTCTCTAATACTCTCTACTGCTCACTTCACTACTCTCTACCACTCTCTACTACTCATTCTCTACTACTCCCTCTTTAATACTCACTCTACTACTCTATACTACTCACTCTCTGCTACTCTCTCTACTACTATCTACTACTATTACTCACTCTCTACTACTCACTCTCTACTACTCTCTCTACTACTCTCTCTCTGCTACTCACTCTCTACCACTCACTCTCTACTACTCTGTACTACTCACTGTGTACTACTCTCTACTAATCACTCCACTACTCACTCTCTACTACTCACTCTCTACTACTCTCTCTCTAATACTCACTCTCTAATACTCTACTACTCACTCTCTGCTACTCTCTCTACTACTCTCTACTACTACTACTCACTCTCTACTACTCTCTACTATTCTCTCTCCACTGCTCACTTTTTACTACTCACTCTCTACTACTCACTCTCTACTACTCGCTCTCTACCACTCTCTACTACTCACTCTCTACTACTCTCTACTACTCTCGCTACTACTCACTCTCTATTACTCACTCTCCACTACTCCACTACTCTCTACTACTCTCTCTACTACTCACTCTCTAATACTCTCTACTGCTCACTTCACTACTCTTTACCACTCTCTACTACTCATTCTCTACTACTCCCTCTCTAATACTCACTCTACTACTCTATACTACTCACTCTCTGCTACTCTCTCTAATACTCTCTACTACTATTACTCACTCTCTACTACTCTCTCTCTACTGCTCACTTTTTACTACTCACTCTATACTACTCACTCTACTACTCTCTACTACTACTCACTCTCTACTACTCTCTACTACTCTCTCCCAACTACTCACTCTCTATTATTCACTCTCTACTACTCTCTCTCTGCTACTCATTCTCTACTACTCACTCTCTACTACTCGCTCTCTACTACTCTCTACTACTCACTCTCCACTACTCGCTCTCTACTACTCTCTACTGCTAACTATCTACTACTCTACTACTCTCTACTACTCTCTCTACTAATTACTCTCTACTACTCACTCTCCACTACTCTACTACTCTCTACTACTCTCTCTACTACTCACTCTCTAATACTCTCTACTGCTCACTTTACTACTCTCTACCACTCTCTCCCACTCACTCTCTACTACTCTCTACTACTCTCTCTGTACTACTCAGTCTAATACTCTCTAATACTCACTCTCTACTACTCTCTCTCTCTACTACTCACGCTCTACTACTCTCTACTACTCACTCTCTACTACTCACTTTCTACTCCTCTCTCTCTACTACGCTCTACTACTTACTCTCCACTACTCTCTCTACTACTCTTTACTACTCTCTCTACTACTCACTCTCTACTACTCTCTCTACTACTCACTCTCTACTACCCTCGCTACTACTCAATCTCTACTACTCTCTACTGCTCACTCTACTACTCACTCTCTACTAATCTCTATTACTCACTCTCTCCTACTCTGCTACTCTCTACTACTCACGCTCTACTACTCTCTCTCTACTACTTACTCTGTACTACTCACTCTCTACTACTCTCTACTACCTACTCTCTACACTCTCTACTACTCACTCTCTACTACTCTGTCTCTACTACTAACTCTTTACAAATCTATGTCTACTACTCTCTACTACTCTCTACTACTCACTCTCTACTACTCACTCTACTACTCACTCTCTACTACTCACTCTCTACTACTCACGCTCTACTACTCTCTCTACTACTATCTACTACTCACTCTACTACTCACTCTCTACTACTCTCTACTACTCTCTCTGCTACTCACTCTCTACTACTCTCTACTACTCTCTCTGCTACTCACGCTCTACTACTCTCTCTCTGCTATTATCTACTACTCACTCTACTACTCACTCTCTATTACTCTCTACTACTCTCTCTGCTACTCACGCTCTACTACTCTCTCTCTACTACTATCTACTACTCAATCTGTACTACTCTCTACTATTTACTCTCTACTACTCTCTACTACTCTCTATCACTCACTCTCTACTACTCTGTACTACTCACTCTCTACTACTCCCTCTCTAATACTCACTCTATTACTCTCTACTACTCACTCTCTACTCTCTATTGCTCACTCTCTAGCTCTCCCTACCTCTCTCTACTACTCTCTACCTCTCTACCTCTACCTCTCTACCTCTACACCTCTACCTCTACACCTCTAGCCTCTCTACTTCTCTCTACCTCTCTCTACACGCACATATATGCACATATATATATTCACATATGTGCACTTATATATATATATTTGTGTGTGTATATATATACATACATATATTAACATATATATCATCTGCATATCATATAAATAGAAATATAAATGCATGCATACATATACATATACGTATATGCATACAAATGCATGTTATGTACATGAAAGTTTGAAAAACACTAATAAAACCAAAGCTACAAAGCCACCTAATCACAAACAGAATTGCTTTATCTTAAACATGGGTGAGACCTATTGCATTTCAGTACTTTGGTTCCATCAAGAGGGCATTCTGATGTGTCAGATATTTGCCATAAATTCTGAATGTTAGCACTCTAGTTGATCATTAGTTCTAAAAAAAAAATGGTAACTCTTAGAAGTAAAGCTAAGTGGAACCGGGGACATACGTTTAATTAGTCGGGTCTGCGCTAAAGCAGTGCAAACTCGTGGGTTGGTCTTGTCGAGCTATATTATCTCTAAGTCATGTCCAGCTTACAGATCCGGTGTGCATATGTTGAATGCCTTTAACATGGTAAACACTGTCTTGCAGTCTGCGCATTGTCAGCAGTGTACACCTTTTGCTCTAAATGTTTCGTGTTAGTTCCAGCACCGCGTTCGGGCAGACTCCCTTATAGTTCTAAATAGACCTCGGAAATGATCTTGATCAGACGAAGCGGACTAAAACCGCTATGATTCCGAAAGTTTGAAATATCCTACCTTTGTGCATAGAAAGTCCTTACTCCCTAGTTTACTGGGAAAAAGCACCACCAAATTCAATTTACCTCATTTGTAGACGCTGACATTTACCGTCTTGACCTCGTAATATTCTGTTATTTTCCCGGAAGTGGCAGGAGCGCGTAGTCTCACGATACTTGATAGCAGGCAACCTCTGGTCTCTTGTGGGAAATTAAGTCTATTTTTGGGAAAGGACTATCAATGGTCTATCTGGGGGATGGCTAGGGTTGTTAAACATTTCAAAGTGTGAATGTTTATCTCATTATGTGAATACACATCTCATTTAAGCCGGAAGTCAAACTGGCTGGTGTGGAACTGTTTCCCTTCATTCACGAAATGTTGAAACAATCTATTTTCACACTGCAGCAATGCGAGTATTTGCTTGCTGTTGAATTGGACAAATTAGCCAGATTCGCGGAGCATGTCAGGACGTCCACTAATAGTCTGATCGTATCGTTTGAATATGTCTGGCAAAGTTCTTTCTCAACAACGAAGAGAATTGAATTTAACTTTGTTTACATTGCCAATCCAAAATTTAACTCGACATATTGTAATGTCCAAGACGCTGGGAGAAGCTTCTGACAAACAGCAGATAACACTCTTTAAACACTAAGAAAAAAGTGTCAGAACAGCCTCCAGAATGGAACATAATTGTATGTATACAAAGTTAGAGCACAATTGAAGTGAGCCATATATCATTAGAGTGCTCAGTTAAAGGTAAGGTGTACTTGTAACTATTACAGATGGCAAATTTCTGACAGTTCATTTAGTCCATTTACTGCCTTGTTGAATTTTATGATAAGCATAGCTTCCTTTTTTGTTAGTTTGGCCTCCAGGTCTCCTCCTCTTGTGTCTTGTTCTACCTTTGAGATTATTGTCCAAAGTAGATCAGTCTCAGAATGGGTGTGCGTATGCCAATGGTTGACTAGAGGAGCTGTTTGCACGTTTTTTCTTATCCTTGATTTGTGCTGGGATATTGGATTGCGTACTTCTTGATTGGTTTTCCCAATGTATACTTTTTTACATGGCCAAATAATCCCATAACTGACAAATCGCGACTTGTAATTGGTGAAACTCTCATGTTTCCAGAAGATACCATTATCGGTGAATAAATCATCTTCAATTGTAGAATGGCAACAAATGCACGTTCCGCATTTATGGTGGACTTTGATTGGTGGTAAATTCACAAAATCTCTTAAGGATGGTATTCTTTCTTTTGGCAGTGCTGCTCTCACAATCTGATTGGCTATACTTCTGTCTTTTTTAAAGGCAAACAGAGGAACTTCTTTTAGTTTCATGTCTAGGTTCTGAACTAGATGGCAATTCTTTGTGATTTGGCTTTTGAGCCAATTGGATGTTGAACAGAAATTTGTGACGCATACAATGCTATCCATCAGTTTCTTCTCCTTAGGTTCTAAAATTCAAACTGAAAGATTGGTTAAGAAGGAGTGGTTTCATTCTGTTTCTTCTTTTCTCTGAATTGGTTAGAAAAGCAGCAGTATTGGCAATTGTTATTGTTCATTGTCTAATTTTTCTATCTGCAGCACTAATCTTAATTTCTATGGCAAAATGAAGCCCCTCATTTTTTTCCTCTGCAAATTAAATGTTTTAAGTATTACCGCTTTATTCCGATCAGAATGGCTTCAGGTGTTACATACTTTTGTTATAAGTAAGACTGTTAGCGCTCTAGTTGTTCTTTAGAGCACCTTGGGACATTCTGTCATTGGGCTATACTTGGGCTACATCTGGGTGATATTTGTGCTACATTTGGGCTCTTTTGTATCTGGCGGCCACCATGGGAGACTTTTTTGTTATGAAGTTTCCTAATTTCCTAATTTCCCACAGTCTCCTCAGTAGGAAATACTTTCAGTGTTTTACTTTGCTTCCATCAAGAAGGCATTCAGATGTGTCACACATTTGCCATAAATTCTGAATCTTAGCACTCTAGTTTCTCATTAGATCACTGTAGTAAAGCTACTGCTCACCAGGGAAGTCTGCTGCTGGTATTGAAAGTACATGTTTCAGTCTGCATGTCAGAATTTGTTTTAATGAAATATAGAGGATTTGAGAAGTCACTAAAAATGTGCCCTAATTTTTATTTCTTCAGTACTAATCATACTTTCTATGGCAAAATGAACCCCCTCATTTTGTTCCTTTTTAAATTAAATGTTTTAAGAGTCACCACTTTATTCCAATCAAGATGGCTTCAGGTGTACCATACTTTTGTCATACGTAAGACTGTTAGCACTCTAGCTGTTCTTTAGAACACGCAGGTAAGCTGCAGTAGAACACAAAGAAATCAAATGACAGTCTCTGCTCTGGTCGGATGTACATGTTTTACTGAGAATGTTAGACTTCATTCTCACATGACTGAGAAAGATAATGTGAATTTACAGAAAATATGCTCTCAGTTTAGCTTATAGATCACCTTCCAAACCTCTGTGGGAAAAGCATGAGAAAATAGTTGTCTCTCAAAAATGATTCATGATATCCCAGCAGAAGGCTTTTTCACATGGTAAAATCACCTTAGAACACACCACAATTCCAAAAATTAATATGGTACCATCAACAAATGATTTATAATGTAACTAAAGTCTTAAAACCTTCTGTTAAGTACAATGCTTTTTAATGAGGTGCTATCATGTATATTGGTCCCAAGATGGCTGCCAACACTTCTTGGATGAAGTGATGACAGCCAATCAGATCTCACGATAAGATGTGTTTTCAGGCTCCGCCCAGAAATATATGTATATTTTTCCTTTAATATCTAAAAAACAACTGAACAGATTTACACCAGTTAACTAAAGGCATGAGTGTGAACCAAGGACTACCTCTTTGCCAAATGTGGTGTAATTCCGTGCAGCAGTTCGGGCTGTAACTGAGATTAAAGGTTCCCATGGGAAATTGCATAGGGAAAGCATGTTGTGGGAACCCCCTTTTTTCTCGGCCCCCGCTTGACGAATCACCCCTAGACTTTCAGGATTGGAGCGGACCGGAGCAGGCCATAGACCTTTTGAACATTTCGCGAAGATTTGTCGACCGGCGCCAAAGTTATTCCAAATAGAATGTTGCAGATTTTCTATGGATAATAGGTCCTAACTATAACTATCTACTGGCGACCGCCAGTAGGTAATGTATATATATATTAAACAATTCATTAAAGTTAATGCTCTAGCTTAGTGCAGATTATGTGTTATAGTATTTATTAATGATGTAACTATAAAACAAGCATAACAATAACAAAGAAAGTGATTAAAAACAAAGTATTCAAAAGAAGGTGCAAAACTGTGATAGTATTTAAATAATTACATTTTGAAAGTCAGTCTTCGGTAACCAAACCGTCGATTCTTGCCACTACTCATGGTTCTGAGGCCCAAAATGTGCCTTTCTGTATTTGTTTAGATGGCCTCCAGCCTGCATACTGTAGCTGAATAGCAGATCTGTTATTTTCTGTACTCGGAGAATATATCTCTCTTTCTCAGGTATGGTGTTCCTTAACTGGGAAAGACCTCCTTACTCTGAACAATCAGTGGCCTCTTCTAGGGATGTTTGCAAATCAGCTCACTTGAATTTCACAGAAAGCTGAAGATTTGTTTCTGCCTAATATGTGTCTATAACAGATTTAAATATGCTTTTCTGATTATTTTGAAAAGACCAATCCATGTAATTAATTATGTAAAATACAAGAATTAGCATATGAATGTTCTTGCTTTTTCATTAAATTGTATCACACATTGTACATCATATTAATACATATATACGGACAATTGAAACACTATCAAATTATAGTTATAAATCAAAAATGTACACTCAGATACATGATACATACATATATGAAATGCAATTAGCTACATAAGCAGGCAACAGAAGACGTTCCATCGGAAAAGTACAATTAGTAACTGCTTGAAATTCCAAGTTTAGATAGATTCTAACATTTTTTGTTGGAAATTTCTGATTATCATTTAGATTCTTCTGATTAATTAAGCACTCAAAAACAAAAGTGCAATGATTTAAATTAGTTAAGAACAGAGTAATGAGCTGAAGTAATGCAATTAAATATTTGGCAATACTTTCAGCAGAATATTTGAGCTAACATTACTTCTGTACTCATTTTTGGCTTTTGATAATAATCTGGTACAGAATTCAAGCTAAGATATATTTTGGATATTTATGCACATATTTAGATTGCTTGTTTCTCTTATAATTGTTGAGGTTCACCTTCTAGAATAGCAACACAGCAATCAATATTAGTTGAATGTATTATTTTTTATATTTCTATTTTTCTTTCTTAGTGTCCATTCAGTTTAAGATACTGTTCATATTGGTTGACATAAATAAACACATAGTATTTTGCTTTCTCTCTTTTTAAGCACTGCAGTCAAGATTGACCTGATTTACCAATTAAGATTGATAGGGCATACTGCAATGAGTGAACAAGCACCAAAATAATCATTACGACTAATAGAGGGATATAAAATTCTCTATTTGCTAATAACGTTTGTGACATTTGCTGAATCTGCATGAAAATGGAAGTCACCTGGTTAGGTAGATTATTCCTATCTTAACACATGCAAAGTCATCAAAGGGAAGAAGCCAAAGAAATGGTTAAAAAGCTTTGAATTTCATAACCTTTGTGCTGTTAGATAGATTCGGACCAAACTTGAGTTTCTAAATCTATGCATAATGTAAAAGTCTACCTAATTTCATACACGGCACAAGGAGGAGGCCTCCAGCAGGAGAGCAGTTAGACAGCAATTGATTAGCCAACAACAAGAGGTACAGTGCAACGTAATATAACATAACAAGCTGTGGCCCTGTACTGCTGACATCATTCCGCAAGTTACTCTCAAGTGACACTTAAGTGGCCCAAGGACCTCAGTGGGGGCCTGTTTATGATCTCATCAAATAGCTCCAAACAGTGCCGCTAGACCATTACCAACTTTCCACTATTCACTTGTTAAGGGCTCATGGACTTATGAAGAGTTTGGCAGTGCAGGACCCGGACTGCCCCACTTATGCACCACCAAATCTGTGCAGGAACCACCTGCCAGATCAATAGTTTTCACCTGGTCTGGGGGGAGGTTCTTTGGCATTCCCAGGGAGGTGCCTATGCACCGCAATGGGAATGTCAAAGGCAGTACCTGCACTGCATGGACTGCTGGAGTCCATGCTGTGCATGCACTGGTGTGCATGCACAAAGGGTGGTACATGTTGTGCCCCCCAGTGTGCATCCACATGGTGTGAGGCCCCAGTGGGTCCTCTAGGGCCCCTTTTGTCTCCACACGGCCACACTTTTCATGGTGGTTGCACTACTATGAAAAGTGTGTCAGTGAGGAAACTTGTAATATGCATGGCACAGCCACATCAGCCCCGCCAAGCATATTGTGACCTCAGGACCACTGTGCAACAACCAGGGAGCGGTGGTTACGGTGGTCAAAAGGGTGTCCCGACTAACCTAGTAATAATAAGGTGGTTATGGACCACCACTGTGAGTCTGGTGGCCCATGGACCACCAGACTCATAATAAGGCCCTAAGTTAACAAGCATCCCATCAGCCACCAGCCACCAGCCAAAATCTAACCATCGACCCAGTAATTCAACACTGCAGAGGCAACCGGAACAAGAGTCACCATGAGTCACAAAAAACAAAAACAAATCAAGTGTGCAACAGTGCAACTACCCCTCGACGGCGTAGAATGAGAACTCGCAGTGCTTTGCTCCTACAGGCTCAAACAGCAGCAACAATCATATAAGTTAGTAAGGAAACAGAAATATAAAAGATCTATATCAGCAAGTGGGGAAGCATACAAGCACAGCAAATACATGATAATGAACCCCATCACCCCAAAACGAACCTACCACAAACAAATTAAAGATCCCTCCTGACTAAGAGAGATTTTTAAGGAACAAGTGTTTCAACCCTTGTTAATTCCATGGTCTATATTGGAGGTACTTCCCTCAATACTCAAAGGCTTGCAAAAGCACATTAGCATGTAATGATTTAAGCTGATGCAGTTTGAGCAAAACCACTAGCAAGCATCGCGTTTGGGGTGAACATGACATGACAAAGTCAATAATAAGGGGCCACCATGGGATGATGACCCGATGATATGGTGTGAGAGTGTGGAAGAAGTCCACCAACATAACGCAATACCTCTGAGCCCAAAGACTAAAAATAATGAGAGCAGGAAGAGACCTAACAGGAAGAAATCAGGAGGAAACTATGGAACTCTTCGAGGAAGCCTGAGGTCCCACCAGCCGTGACTGTATAATAGCTGGAGGAGAAGCATAGCCTGACCATAGTGTTGAAGGTTCTAAGGATCGAGCCATATATAAGGATCAGCCCCTGCAAAAACAGATTGTAATGGCCCCATAGTAATCATGGAGATAGAGCCAACAGTGCAATGGGGCAAGTGCAGCACAATCCACAATAACTCACATCCTTACGCTCCCCAAAAGCTGCAAACTCAAGAGCAGCATGAGCCTCAACAGCAAAAGAGGTGGCAAACAGGGTCACAAATAAGGTAAACATAAATTTGTCCAAGGGGGAATCAAGCCCTGGGCATGATCCAATAAGACAGTGGCTGCCATGACACAAGCAGCAGTACAGCATGCTGACAAACTAGATATACAGGTCACAGTCCTACAAAAGCTGAATTAATCATGAGAATTAATGGGAAATTAGACCACCATAACAAATTAATTTTGAGAGCCCAGGAGTCAGTGTGTACGGAAGAAGCCCTTTATTAAAGATGCTTGCAGGCTTTTCCAATATAATGACCACCTTGATTGATGATCCGAAAAAAGAGTTGGCAAATACAAGATCAGCAAGGGCCATTCCCAGTTTCCTCTGCAAAATAGGGAGACATTACAAATTCACCAAATGCTGGGAATCCTAGAAGTAATAGCTGCCATCCACCTAGACCACAAGGAGCTCAAATAGGGAGAGAAAGAAACGTCTCCCCACAAAGATCCTCTAGCAAGGCGGGTTGATATTGATGAAGAAAGATATCAAGGAACAGAGTTCAGGGCCATTGGCTTGGACAACCTCTGAAATTACCAGTGTAAGGGGTATAACAGAGCAAACGAGGATCTAGGCCAACCTCTCTCCAGGAAAAACAAGAAAAGACTGAAACAACTGAATAAAAACAGAAGGGTACAGTTGTTTGTACAATAGCATCATGAGATCAAAGCGGCCTGGAATTGTGATGCAATTAGGGAGGCTAATGCTAAAGACAAGGAAGCGATGCAGACCAAAGCATAGCACATGTCAGACAAGGCCAGGGTGAAAGCCGAAATGAAAATGGAGACCATTATAAAGAAACAGGGACACCCACTTCCATTCCAAAAAGGAACCATTGTTTCGAATTGAATGTACTGCATGGAACACAAATAAAAAAATAAAATAAAAAAATTCAGTAGGCCCCAAACGGGCCCTCTGGACACTACAATTCGTAAAATAGCCCCTCAGCCTATAGATTAACTACCCCAAGTAGCCTCCATATTTGCTATCGGTCATTCTAATCTGTTCCAAATACATTTCCAATCTGCAACGATGAACAAATAAATGGAAGCAAAAAGGTGACAGGCATAAAGTAAAGTAAAATAGACAGGCAGGACCAACCCTGGGGTTGTGATGAAATTGAGCAATATACATGAATCGGTGAGTACTACCAAGTCACAAATTTGCATCGATCAAGAGGCAGTGCAAGTCTGGGATCCACCGCAAGCAACAGCCAGAGTAACAAGAACTGTAACAGCCTGATATCGCGCAATAGGATTGTGCTCTAACCAGAATACACTTCAAGGAACAAATGGGACTTATTAAACAGAGGGAACATTTTAATTGGCCCAAGGTGAGCTGGCTCCCTGTTGTGGAAACTCAGGAACGCAAAAGTTTCCAGAAGTGTCTCAGCGACGCTGTGTGCATGTGCTTTTTGCAGCCTGAGATCTTTGTAAGCTGTGCCCTGTGATTGTGGGCACTTGGAGTCCAATCGAGTCTCTACGACACTGTGTGCGTCTGCTTTTTGCAGCCTGAGCCCTTCATGAGGATTGTCCTGTGATCGTGTGCATCTAGCGTCCAGATGAGTCTCAGCAACCCTGTGCGTGTGTGATTCCTGCAGCCTGAGACCTTCGTGAGGATTGCTCTGTGACCATGCACACCAGAAGCTCAAGGGAGACTCAGTGACGCTGTGTGCATGGATTTTTTGCAGCCTGAGACCCTCTGAAGAATTGCTTTGTGATCGTGGGCAATAGAAGTTCAAGTGTCTCAGGGACGCTGTGTGCGTGTGCTTTTTGCAGCCTAAGACCCTCAGAAGAGTTGCCTTGTGACCGTAGGCTCCAGAAGTTCAAGTGAGTCTCACTGACGCTGTGTGCATGTGCTTTTTGCAGCCTGGAACCCTCGGAAGAATAGCCCTATGATCTTGGGTGCCAAGAGCTCAAGGGAGTCTCAGCAATGCTGTGTGTGTGTGTGCTTGGTGCAGCCTGAGACCTTTGTGAGGATTGCCCTGTGACTCTGCAAACCAGAGGCTTATGGGAGTCTCAGCAACCCTGTGTACATGAACTTTTTTGCAGCCTGAGACCCTAAGAAAAGTTGCCCTGTGATCGTGGGCAACAGAAGTTCAAGAGTGTCTCCGCGACGCTGTGTGCGTGTGCTTTTTGCAGCCTGAGACCCTCAGAAGAGTTGCCCTATGATCGTGGGCACCAGAAGTTCAAGTGAGTCTCAGTGACGCTGTGTGCGTGAGCTTTTTGTAGCCTGAGACCCTTGTAAGAATAACCCTGTGATCGTGGACGCCAGGAGCTCAAGGGAGTCTCAGCGACCCTGTGTGTGTGTGCTTCGTGCAGCCTGAGACCTTCCTGAAGATTGCCCTGTCTGTGACCCTGCAAACCCCAGGCTCAAGGGAGTCTAAGAGGCACTGTGTGTGTGTGTGTGCCCTGTTGCCGCCTGAGATCTTCGTTATCGTCATCAGACCAGAATCAACCAAGCTGCTTCGGAGGCCGCAGTCGCGGGAGGCGGAAAGGAGAGCAAGGTCACACCCCCCAGCTAACGTGTGTTGGCTCAAAGAGAGACGCTCTCGGCCTCTATCCTTCTGGCAGTGCGAGTCTCTGTCCCAACTTGTGTTGCGGCCCGTACATGCCAAGGAGTGGCAGTACCGGGGCCGGAGCAGGAGCTGCACTGTGGTTTACACCAGATCTGTGTTAGGGGCATATGTTAACAGAAACTGACTGCGAGTCAGTGAGAGGGGAGGAGAGACGTCTGTAGGACTGTGATCAGTGCAGGAGTGTATTACGTATTGCATTAGTTTGCAGAGCGAACTACCTGATTGTTGCATTGCGCATTGCATTATTACTGCATAATAAACTGCCTGATTGTTGTATTATGCATTGCATTAGTTTGCAGAACGAACTACCTGATTGTATTAGTTTGTATCATGACCTGCATTATTCCTACTTTGCAAAGTGCCTGATTCTGGCATTACAAAATGCATAGCTTTGCATTAAACCTGCATAGGATCACCTAGAAGTGCTCATTAATACCGTCAGAACTTACAAAAGCTGGCTGACTTAATAACTGGCCAGGAGGTATATTACAAATACGCATATGTTGGATTTTTATCATGTGGTCTCATCATATATCTATACTAATATAATAAAGAGAGAGCCCACACCTTTGAGGCGGGTAATCTCAGGAACCACAGCACCAATCACAACACCCAATACAGCGTTGGAAAGGGCAGTTGCAGCAGAAGGATATAGGCTATGCAGATGCCCACCACATACATTTAGAAGGTAAAAGAACTGTGCCAGCAAAGTAGTCCCTTGTGGGCGTGTCTGGTTGTGCTTTGGGCGTGTGCTGGGGGCGTGACAAATGCTGGGGTCGTGTGGTACGTTCCGCCCTTCATGCCATGTCTCATATCGTGTGCTGTGGGCAAGTGCTGGGGGCGTGGGCGTGTGCGGGGCAGAGGATTACGGGAAAAAAAGCGAGCGTTGTGCCCAATATTTCTTTGTTTTTTCTTCCCTGGTTCTGCACATTCCAGCTCTGGGTGTGCTTTACCCATGCTCCCCTTTACACCCTAAAAACTAATTCCACCCTGCTCCCTTTAAATACCCCTGCACCCCATAATCATAACCCACCCTTACTCCTTAAAATACCTCAACACCCTTAAACACTAACCCATCTTAACCTTATAAATTTACCATGTATCCCAAAACCCAAACCTATCCCTAAACCCTAAAATACCCCTGTACCCCAAAACCCAAACCTAGCCCTGAACCCTATAAATACCCCTGTACCTCAAAACTCAAACCTACCCATGAACCCTAAAAATACCCCTGTACCCAAACCTAGCCCTGAACCCTAAAAATGCCCCTGTACCCCAATACCCAAACCTACCCCTGAACCCTAAAATACCCCTGTACCCCAAAACCCAAACCTAGCCCTGAACCCTTAAAATACCCCTGTACCCCAAAACCCAAACCTACCCCTGCACCCTAAAAATACCCCTGTACCCCAAAACTCAAACCTAGCCCTGAACCCTAAAAATAACCCTGTACCCCAAAACCCAAACCTACCCCTGAACACTAAAATACTCCTGTACCCCAAAACCTAAACCTAGCCCTGAACCCTAAAAATACCCCTGTACCCCAAACCCAAACCTAGCCCTGAACCCTAAAAACACCCCTATATCCCAAAACCCAAACCTAGCCCTAAACCCTAAAAATACCCCTGTACCCCAAAACCTATACCTATCCCTAAACCCTAAAACTACCCCTGTACCCCATAACCCAAAACTATATCTGAACTCTTAAAATACCCAAACACCCTAAAACATATACCTCAGTACCCCAAAACATATACCCCATACCCATATTTACCTTATCCAAACATTTTTTTAAAACATGCTTTTACCATTCATGCATTTACAACGAATTTCGTTGTAAATGTATGCGTGGTAAAAGCATATAAAATGTAATGCCATGCGTTATAATGGCATTGCGGAGTCATGGTACTTTCGGAATGAAAGTATGCAGAGTGATGGTATGCGGAAAGAAAGTCGTGGAATAATGGGTGTTTACCCTCCCCGGTAAGTACATTGGTGGCACGGCGGCCCACATCTCCAGCAACATACTCATATTTTTTCACCGCCCATTTGAAAACTGCACAGGCCTCTCTCATTGATGGCCAGCACCGACATACACTTTTAGACACACCTCCCACCACAAGTTCTAGAATTGCGAACTTTAGAGCTGAGGAGCTACGTTCGAATCTCGGCATCAGCTCAACATCCAGTGATTCCAGGCAATTCGCTTTGTCTCCCTGTGCCTACCACAAAAAAATGTGTTCTTCTGTAATGTAAATTGTGCTCATGCCATGTTGCTGAGTTTGCGCTATATAATATTGCAAGGAAAAATAAAGTAGGGAAACTCGAGTTCACGCACTACTGAACGCGCACTCTTAAGTGCATCAGCAGTGCACTGTGAATCAGAGCGTTTCACAGGTCTGTCACAGATAATAAATGCTATTGTTAGAACCGGCTGTAATGTTAGAACCAGCTGTCTCTAGTTGGCAGAGGTATGCACTTCTGACAAATAGGGACGCACCTTTTCTAGTCAGGGCAAGGGGATCACACCCTTTGATAACCCCTGCTCACCCCCTTGGTAGCTTGGCAGAGCAGAACAGGCTTATCTCAGAGGCTGTGTGTTAAGCATTTATGACCACATACAGTAATAAAGTGAAGGCACTACAAATGGACACGACACGGTAGTATTATAAAAATAAGTATTTTTATATAAGGCTTAGCACAAGACCAAATAACGACAAAAATGTACACAACCTTAATAAATACTCTGGGAAGGGAAGTAGGATAGTTCAAAGGTAGTTTCTTCTTTAGCACAAAAGTTTTTAGTATCAAAGCAAATCTTCTTCTTGGCAACACAGTTCTTAGCAACAGGGTAACCCACACGGGGGCTATACTACGTTAATCCAAAGGTTCGGCGTCGACCGCCAGGAGCGCTACGTCGAGCCCGGAGTCACACGGACCCCCAACAACACAGTACCTTTTGGAAAGTGAAGCACACGATGATCAGCGGCGTCGAGCAATCCGGCGTTGCGTCTTCGGTGTCGATCAGGCCTCAGCAGGCGTCGTCGATGATGCGGTTGCACAGAGTGAGCAGCGCTCACGGCGTCGAGAGGGCACGAGGGCGATGCGATCAGCAGCGGTGCAGACACGAGGTCCCTTGGAGCTGGAGCCGTACTCCCACTCACTGGCGTTGCTGCTGGCGTCGGTCGGGCCCGGCGGCCGGTCGTCGAGGAAGCGGGACACTAGGGCTGTTACCCACTATGTCGAGCTGGATTCGGCGACGTCCGTCGGCGTCGAGGTTGCCGGCTCTTTCAGAGGTGCTGGATTCACAGTTCCAGCAAATAGCACTTTAAGCAGATGAAGTCCTTTAGCCCTGTGACTTCAGCAGGAGACTGGCACTCTTCCAGTCCTTGGAGATTTTCTTAGCAAGCGTGAGAGTACACACACAGTTCCTCTCTCCTGGTTCCTTGGCAAAAATAAAGAAGCACTGCAGGATTCCCCCCAGCAAACAGCACACTGGCAGAAGGGGTAGGCAAGTCCTCAGATCAGCAGGCCTCTTGTCCTTGGTTACAGGGTTCCTTGTCAGAAGTGATCTGATTTCTTAGTTCAGGGGTCCTTCTCTTATACCCCTTTTCGGCTTTGATCCCTTTGTCCATGCCGGGGACTTTCCCAACATCCTGGGTCTGTTGTGGGTGGAGCCAGGTAGAAGCACCTGGCGTATTCACTGAGCAGGGCTGGGTCCTCAGACGCCCAGCAGGAGGTGGAGCCAGCATTGACACTGGCAGGAGGTGGGGCTAAGATCGTCCATGGCAGGCACAGAGCCATCAGCCGCTTGGCAGGCGGTGGAGCCAGCATTGTATCAGGCAGGGCAGGCTATCAACAACTACTCTCCCCCTACTCTCAACGCAAATGTCCCACTCATCCCACACTGACTCATCCAGACCTGCGGAGCCACCCAGCGCCTGTCACACACACGCAAGAACAGCAGAAACCAGATATGGTTAGACAAGAAAATAGACACTTCCTAAAAGTGCTATTTTCAAACCCAGAGTCCTAAAACCATCCCCACCAACGGATGCGTAATTAAACCCCGAGTTCAGGGATACCAAACTCGACATTGCACCATGCTCCCCGAGCCAGCTAGGATCATAGCGTTAATAATCCCGGCGGCCCATTCTACACAACGGAGAGCAGGCTACCTAGCAATAGTGAAAAACGAAGATGGCGGTAATTCACTATTAGCACATGCCAACTTGGTCAGGCGTGTCCTACCTTATACTTACAATGCACCCTACCCGTGGGCCTACCATAGGGGTGACTAACATGAAGTCAAGGGAAGGTTTGAGGGGCTGGCAAGTAGGTATACTTGCGCAGCCTGCGTGAGAGCACTAGGCTGCACGTGGGTCTCGCAATGACCGACCCGTAGACACTCTTTTACGAGGCCGCTCCTGTGGGTGGCGCAACACGTGCTGCAAGCCCACGAGCGGCATTTGTATTTACAAGCCCCGGCACGCCTGGTGCGCTAGACTAGGGACTGACAGTAAACCAAATAAGCTAAACATGGATACAATACATACATCAATTTAACATACGGAGCACTTGCGCTAGGGCACTGATCAGCAGTGACACAGCGCCCAAAGCATATACCAGCAAAACATCGAAAAACAGTGGAGGCAAACAGAAAAAATGGAGGAGAGACTCAAGCCAATGATGTCAGGTCTAACACGTGTCCCCTCCAGCTGAAATGTGGGGAGAACTACCCTTGACCTAGGGAGTCCTCATCACTAAGGCGGAAAAATCTGGACAGACCATCAGCATTGGCGTGCTCTGTACCAGGGCGGTGTTCCACCGTAAAGTCCATCCCCTGTAGAGAAATGGACCACCTTAACAGTTTCGGATTCCCACCCCTCATCTGCATCAACCATCTGAGGGGCCTGTGGTCTGTCTGAACCCGGAAGTGAGTCCCAAACAGGTAGGGTCTTAGCATCTTCAGCGCCCAGACCACAGCAAATGCTTCTCTCTCTATCGCACCCCACCTCGTTTCCCTGGGAAGTAACCTCCTACTGATGAAGGCTACAGGCAAGTCTCGGCCCTCTTCATTCACCTGAGCTAGAACAGCCCCCACGCCATGCTCTGAAGCGTCCGTCTGGACAATAAATTCTTTCGAAAAGTCGTGCCTGGAGTATAGGTGCTGTGCACATTGCAGTTTTCAGGGTGTCGAAGGCCGTTTGACAGGCATCAGTCCAGATCACGTTTCGTGGCTGCTTCCTGGAAGTCAGCGAAGTCAAGGGGTGCACAATGTTACCGTAATCCTTGACGAACCTCCTGTAATAACCCGTGAGTCCTAAGAAGGCTCTCACCTGAGTTTGGGTTTTGGGCGGCGCCCAAGCCAGGATGGTATTAATCTTGGGTTGCAGGGGGGCAACCTTGCCGCGCCCTACTTGGTGCCCCAAGTACACCACCGAACCCTGCCCAATCTGGCACTTACTGGCTTTGATTGTGAGGCCTGCTCCGCGCAGGGACAACAACACTTCCTGGAGGTGGCGCAAGTGTTCCTCCCAGCTGGCGCTGAACACTGCGATGTCGTCCAGGTAGGCGGCACTGAAATCCTCCAGTCCAGCCAAGACCTGGTTGACCAACCTCTGGAAGGTGGCAGGGGCATTCTTCATCCCAAAGGGCATCACCCGGAACTGGTATAGCCCATCTGGTGTGGAGAATGCGGACCTCTCCTTTGCCCCATCAGTCAAGGCGATCTGCCAGTACCCAGACGTTAGATCAAACGTACTGAGGTACCGGGCAGCCCCCAACCGATCGATGAGCTCATCAGCTCTGGGGATAGGGTGCGCGTCAGTCTTCGTGACCGAATTGAGTCCTCGGTAATCCACGCAGAACCGGAGTTCTGGTGAAGCACCAGGCGCTGCAGCCTTCGGGACCAAGACCACTGGGCTGGCCCAAGGACTGCTAGAGGACTCAATCACCCCTAACGCAAACATTTTGGAGACCTCCTCCTTAATGTATGCTCTAACCTTGTCAGTCACCCTGTAAGCCTTGTGCTTCACAGGAGGGCTGTCTCCGATGTCAACGTCATGGACACACCAATGAGTGACACCCGGAACCAAGGATAACAGATCCGGGAATTGTCCCAACAGGTGGCGGCAATCTTGTTTCTGCTCAAGGGTCAGTGTGTCAGAGAGGACCACACCATCCACTGACCCGTCTTGCTCTTTAGCACACAGGAGGTCAGGAAGAGGCTCACTCTCCTCCTCCATTCCAGCATCTGTAGCTAGGAGCATGCCCACTTCGGACCTTTCTAAGTGGGGCTTCAAACGGTTGACATGCAGGACCCGCAAGGGGTTCCTGGGAGATTTCAAGTCCACCAAGTAGGTGACATCGCTCTTCTTCTCCACAACCTTAAACGGTCCAGTCCACCTGTCCTTGAGTGCACAAGGTTCCACAGGGGACATGACCCACACTTCCTGACCTGGCTGAAGCTCTACCAGAGTGGCATTCCGGTCGTACCAACGCTTCATCTCCTCCTGGCTGGCCTCCAGATTTGCCTGAGCAAGTTCTCTGAAGCGCCGAGTCTGGTTCCGAAAGGCCAGCATGTAGCTGTATACATCCTGGGGAGGTTTCCTGGGAGATTGCTCCCAGCCTTCCTTGACCAGACTCAAAGGCCCTCTCACCGGATGACCGTACAAAAGCTCAAAGGGGCTGAACCCTAGAGACTTTTGCGGCACCTCTCGGTAAGCAAACAACAGGCATGGCAAGAGGACGTCCCATTTCCGCCTCATTGGTTTTTTAAGACCCATGATCATGCCTTTAAGGGTACGGTTGAATCTCTCAACCAACCCATTTCCTTGAGGGTGGTAAGGAGTGGTGAACTTGTAGGTTACCCCACACTCCTTCCACAGAGACTTCATATAGTTCGAAATGAAGTTGGTGCCTCGGTCTGACACCACCTCTCTGGGGAACCCCATCCGGGAGAAAACACCCATCAGTGCCCGTCCCACCACGGGGGCCATCACTGTTCTGAGAGGGATGGCCTCCGGGTACCGTGTGGCATGGTCCACCAAGACCAGGATGAACCTGTTGCCCAGGGCTGGCTTGGGGTCCAGGGGCCCAACAATGTCAATACTCACCCGGTCAAAGGGGGTACTGACCACTGGAAAGGGTTGGAGGGGGGCCTTCTGCTTCCTTCCGCTTTTCCCACTTGCCTGGCAAGTGTGACAAGTCTTGCAATGGATGTCTACATCCCTTCGCATCTGAGGCCAATAAAAATGGGTGACAAGCCTGTCATAGGTCTTGTCCTGCCCCAGATGTCCAGCTAAAGGAACGTCATGAGCCAAACCCAGTAGGAAGGCTCTGAAGCACTGGGATACCACCATCACACGGGCTGACCCAGGCTCAGCAGCCTTAGGCTCGCTATACAGGAGGTCGATCTCCCAGTACACAAAATGTGACCCTGACTGATCACCTGAGGATTGGGCTGAGGCCTGCTGCCTCATGCCCACAAGAGAAGGGCACACTTTCTGTTCCACACAGAATTCCTCCCTGGAGGGACCACCATCCTGCTGCCAATGGGTCAGCTCGGGCAGGTCTCCCAGTTCGGCAACTTGTTCCCCTGTGGGCTCCAGGGCATCCCCCTCGGGGTCTACCTCCTCCTGGACCACGGGAATTACGGGGGCCGGTTTCCCGCGCCTCCTGCCTCTTCTCTTCACAGCTGGGTCCTGGGCCGTTTTTTCAGGCTCCGGGACCCCATCAACACCCTTACTCGCAGTCATCGATCGAGTGGTTGCACACACCCACTCTGGCAAACCCAACATTTTCAAGGGCGCCTCTCTCTCCACCTTAGCCCAAGGGGAATCTTCTAAATCATTGCCCAGGAGACAATCGACAGGCATGGCGGGCCTCACAGCAACCTGAAGAGTACCTGAAACTCCCCCCCATTCAAAGGAAACCTGAGCTACTTCACACTCTTTCTGGGAGTTGTCAGCAGCTATCACAGGGTAGAATGCGTGGGGAACCACCTGCTCTCTGGACACCAAGTGACACTTGACAGCTGTCACACTCGCTCCGGTGTCTCTGAGAGCTTCCACTCTATGGCCATTAATGGTCACCCACTGCCTATATTTACTAGTGTTACTAGGCAGAGGGGGTGGAGGGACCATTTGCATGTCTCCTAGCGATACCAGGGACATTTCTGCGGGACCCCTCCCACCATGGACAACCATCTCCTCCCCTCCCAGGGCTACACTCGCCAACTGACGGGGGGTGCACGCGGCGGTGCATTCGAATCCTTTTTGGGACACTGGGGGTCATAAAACCGGTGTCCCACCTGCCCACAACCGTAGCAGGTTAGGGGGCCCCTGTGAACAGGTTTACCCGTCGGGGTCCCTGGCTTCTTCTCAGGGGGAGGCTGGGAACCTTTCCCTTGGTTCCCTTGGGGATTACTTTGGGGCCCTTTCTGGGACTCCTTCTGTTTACTCTTGTCCCCCCCACTCTTCTGCTGGGGACCCTGCCCACCCTTGGCTGAGTCTCCCACTGGACCCTGGTACTGACCCAGCGGTCCGCCTCCTCAGCAAGTTTTCTAGGTTTAGATATCTTGCTATCAATCAGGTGCTGGCGCAGCTCTGGAAAACAGTTATTAAACAAATGCTCCCAAGCAAACAAATCATAAAGAGCTTCATAACTTTCCACCTAGCTGCCCTTTACCCAACCATCCATGGCTCTGCAAAAATAAGACACATATTCAACCCACGTCGTACCAGGCAACTTCTTACATTCTCTAAAAGCTTGTCTGTACTTCTCGGGGGTTAGGCCATACCGTAACATTAAAGCATCCTTCATATGAGCATACGACATCCTATCCGCAGCAGGCATGTCTAACAGGGTATCTCTCCCCTCATTCACAAAGCGACCCCACAACCCCGCTCCCCAATTCTTCTCAGGGACCTGGTGGGCCAACAATGCTAGCTCATATGCTTTAAACCACTGACCAATATCTTCGTTCCTATGATAATCTTTTATCACATCTTTGGGAAAGTAAAACTTACTTTCTGCAGGCCCAGATGGAATGCTGCCACCAGAGGGATTCAATTCTAACTTCTTAGCTTGGATGTCCAACTCCCTCAACTTGGTTTCACGCTCCAAAGCTAACTTCTCTCTTTCAAACTCTAACTTTTTGATCTCCAAATCAGCTTCTCTTCTACCTCTTACATTTTCTAACTCCAGCTGCCCATTTATCTTTAGCCTTGCCATTTCCATGTTGTATGCACACTCCTTCGCCCTTTCTTCTCGTTCTTCAGGGGAAAGACCTTTGGAGGAAACACTGCTTCCGGGAGAGGACTCCCCCTCCACTGGCGGTACCACCACCGGATCAGTGGGATCTCTGGCTTCCAACCAGGCCTGCAATGCTTTGAGATAGGTTTCCTTAGCCTTGAGACCTTTGGTAGGAACTTTAAACTTCTTGCAAAAGGATTTCAACTCCTCCAATCTGTAGACGTTTTACTTCGCTCTGTCGAATTCCTCCTCAACAACAACAACAGGGGTAGTGACTCCGGTGTCACTCATGGTCAAAACTGGCAGTGTTCAAAAAATCAAGCTTCAGAAAAGCGGAGAACCAAAAATAGGATCCTTCCCAATTAGATTGTGACTGCGCTATGGTCTGCTTTCACTATGTAGCGCACAGTAATCACTGCATATGGGTCATAAATGCAAGGTCCAAATCCTCACCGCTGCATCCAATGTTAGAACCGGCTGTCTCTAGTTGGCAGAGGTATGCACTTCTGACAAATAGGGACGCACCTTTTCTAGTCAGGGCAAGGGGATCACACCCTTCGATAACCCCTGCTCACCCCCTTGGTAGCTTGGCAGAGCAGAACAGGCTTATCTCAGAGGCTGTGTGTTAAGCATTTATGACCACATACAGTAATAAAGTGAAGGCACTACAAATGGACACGACACGCTAGTATTATAAAAATAAGTATTTTTATATAAGGCTTAGCACAAGACCAAATAACGACAAAAATGTACACAATCTTAATAAATACTCTGGGAAGGGAAGTAGGATAGTTCAAAGGTAGTTTCTTCTTTAGCACAAAAGTCTTTAGTATCAAAGCAAATCTTCTTCTTGGCAACACAGTTCTTAGCAACAGAGTAACCTACACGGGGGCTACACGACGTCGAGGCAAAGTTAATCCAAAGGTTCGGCGTCGACCGCGAGGAGCGCTACGTCGAGCCCGGAGTCACACGGACCCCCAACAACACAGTACCTTTTGGAAAGTGAAGCGCACGATGATCAGCGGCGTCGAGCAATCCGGCGTTGCGTCTTCGGTGTCGATCAGGCCTCAGCAGGCGTAGTCGATGATGCGGTTGCACAGAGTGAGCAGCGCTCACGGCGTCGAGAGGGCACGAGGGCGATGCGATCAGCAGCGGTGCAGACACGAGGTCCCTTGGAGCTGGAGCCGTACTCCCACTCACTGGCGTTGCTGCTGGCGTCGGTCGGGCCCGGCGGCCGGTCGTCGAGGAAGCGGGACACTGGGGCCTTTACCCACTATGTCGAGCTGGATTCGGCGACGTCCGTCGGCGTCGAGGTTGCCGGCTCTTTCAGAGGTGCTGGATTCATAGTTCCAGCAAATAGCACTTTAAGCAGATGAAGTCCTTTAGCAGGAGGTGGGGCTAGGATCGTCCATGGCAGGCACAGAGCCATCAGCCGCTTGGCAGGAGGTGGAGCCAGCATTGTATCAGGCAGGGCAGGCTATCAACAACTACTCTCCCCCTACTCTCAACGCAAATGTCCCACTCATCCCACACTGACTCATCCAGACCTGCAGAGCCACCCAGCTCCTGTCACACACACGCAAGACCAGCAGAAACCAGATATGGTTAGACAAGAAAATAGACACTTCCTAAAAGTGCTATTTTCAAACCCAGAGTCCAAAAACCATCCCCACCAACGGATGCGTAATTAAACCCCGAGTTCAGGGATACCAAACTCGACATTGCACCATGCTCCCCGAGCCAGCTAGGATCATAGCGTTAATAATCCCGGTGGCCCATTCTACACAACGGAGAGCAGGCTACCTCGCAATAGTGAAGAACGAAGATGGCGGTAATTCACTATTAGGACATGCCAACTTGGTCAGGCGTGTCCTACCTTATACTTACAATGCACCCTGCCCGTGGGTCTACCATAGGGGTGACTAACATGAAGTCAAGGGAAGGTTTGAGGGGCTGGCAAGTAGGTATACTTGCGCAGCCTGCGTGACAGCACTAGGCTGCACGTGGGTCTCGCAATGACCGACCCGTAGACACTCTTGTACGAGGCCGCTCCTGTGGGTGGCACAACACGTGCTGCAAGCCCACGAGCGGCATTTGTATTTACAAGCCCCGGCACGCCTGGTGCGCTAGACTAGGGACTGACAGTAAACCAAATAAGCCAAACATGGATACAATAGATACATCAATTTAACATAGGGAGCACTTGCGCTATGGCACTGATCAGCAGTGACACAGCGCCCAAAGCATATACCAGCAAAACATTGAAAAACAGTGGAGGCAAACAGAAAAAATGGAGGAGAGACTCAAGCCAATGATGTCAGGTCTAACAGCTATCAAAACGAAATCCTACAAAACAATATACTACTGGCCGGCAGCAATTCATACCCGGACAACGTCGGGACGGGCTGCTAGTCTTTTTAAATAAACATATACTTTTCTTTACATGAAACTCAAGTGGAGTCCTTTTGTGGTGTCACCATTGGGTCACTGGGAGCGTGGTTGCAAATACTTTACCAATTTACCTTGAAGATAAGCCTGGCTGCTCATGCCAAGCTACCAAGGGGGTGAGCAGGGGTTATCTGAGAATGTGTCCTTCCTTTCCCTGACGTGGAAGCGAGGGTCCCTACTTGGCCTTATGTACCTACCTCAGCCAACTAGGGATCCTGGTTCTAACACTGCCTCCTGTAAGGGGAGATAAATAAATGCACATACATTGTCTCCACTAACTACAACCTGGTCAAGGTCCTGAAGAAAAACGAAGCTCACCTTGAACAATGGGGAAAACATCATTAACATGGATGAAGCAAATATATCAGGCAATATTCATGCGCAAGGCGTTCATCCCTGTCAAAATAATAAGGGGAATGCCAGAAAGACTATACAGAACAGAGAATGTACATGAACCTGTGCTAATCAGTGGCAAATCTGCAATTGGATCCCCTGGAATATCCTCAGGTGAGTTGATAATAACTAGCACAAGCCACGCAGGAAATTGCCGCTCATTTATCACCCACCAAACAAAGTCACAGACTGGGCATGGTTGCAAGGAGCCTTAAGTGCCTAGTCCTAGAGCTCAGACCAAACCTCAGCAGGCAACTCTAGAAATATGCTCATGGAGTATAAGAGGGCTAATTGACTCAGAAGCAAAGAAGAAGGCACAAGTGCAACTAACAGGATCTGACATTATCTCAGTTCAAGAAACTTGGGTCCTTGGCTAAGTCCCCTTGCACGCTTTTATGACATATGAAGTGCCCGCAATTAAATCACAAGCAGAAGCCCATGCATCAAGGGAAGTCTCAATATATGTGAAAAATTAGCTGGCAAGGGCATCAACGGTAGTGGCAGAGGGAATGGGGGCCTTCATCATTATCATTGGTACCCAAAGAACATTAAATCATAGTATTATTCCATTGCTGGTTGTTCGGAACATCTATCTCCATCCTGTAAAAGATTAAAGGGGAAAAACACTGGCACTTCTTTTTCCAGTGCTGAGAGGGCTAAAAAAAGCACTCCTGGAGTTAATATGGCTAATAATACGTTAGTTTAATATTATTTTAATTTTACAATGATATTTGGGCTATCCTGGTGATGAAGAAATAATTCCAAAGACCAGACATGTATGGCAATAATCTTAGCAATTCTGTAAGCAACCTGGGGTTACGCACATTAAGCGGCAGGTTTGAGACAGACACATCAGCTGCTTACACCCACTTCTTAAGCACCACGATGGCCAGACCTGCCTACATCTGGGGGTCAATAGCCCACTTCCATCATAGAAGCAAATTTGCACTACATCCATCTATCTGTGCTATGCTAAAAAGCTAATTATTGGCACCAGGAGTCTACCACTCCAAGACAAACCATATCAGGAGGTAGTGGGACCTGTAACCCATCAGAAGAATAAACTAGACCATGGAAGACCTAGCGAGGCTAAGGCCATGAGCAGAACAGTTACTAAAATCGTTCTCCAATAAGTCCACAGGGCAAATACTAAAAGTAGATCCATGGAGGACTATTGTCACAATCTCACAAGTGCCACAATGAACTTGGCCAACAATACAGACTCTGCGCAAAACAGGAACATGGCAGATTTAAGTGGACCTAAAGGGAAAATATCTAGACTAAAATCAGAACTGGATTACAATGTAATATACGGATTCATTTTGAACAGTGGGATTAATGCCTGCACTGGGCTATTTCGGTTCTGCGTTTGGCGGGGGCAACAATGTGCCCCCATTTAGAGAAACAATCTCATAGGTGCCACAATGAACTTGGCCAACAATACAGACTCTGCGCAAAACAGGAACATGGCAGATTTAAGCTGACTTAAAGGGAAAATATCTAGACTAAAATCAGAACTAAACAAAGCCCACAGAGCTCAATGCCGGAACAAGGATTGAAATTCATTGATGAGGAACAGATTCCGCCAGATAATATTGAGCTATAGAAAAGCTTTATACACCAGAAGAAAGGAAGAGGATCCAATAGGTGGGTTCAATCTCATGAAATAATCATATCAGCAGACCAAAGGAAATTTTGCAAATGGATCAATAGTATATCATCTGCAAAGCGCCAGCAGAAAGAACCTAATATCTCCCGAGTGGACTTCTAAACGTACATCAAAAGTCTATATGCAGATTTATTTGGAGCCAGTTCTTCTCATGCAACATCATACCAGGAAAGAAGCATGAGCACAATGGAAATAACACAAACCAAGGTGGAAAAGACAATTAATGCAATGCACACAAATGGTGCACCAGGCCCGAGCAGCATCATTGCAGCAGTATTTAAATGGGTCCCCAGAAAATAGGCAGAAGGCATGTCTCCACTATTCCAATCTTATATCCTCTGCACCTCTATATTGGATAGTTAGAGAGGCTTTTTTGTGGTATGTATAAGAAAGGGGACCATATGCCCAGGCCCAGGCTTGTATGCCCAGGGAATTATAGACTGTTTGCTCTCATTGACACAAAGAGGAAGTGGCATGCAGGCATCCTTAACATGACATTGCAGGAATGGGCAGTAGACAAGAACCTGGTCCCTTCTAGCCAAAAGGGACTGCCACACTGAGGACAACCTGTATTGCATTACCCACCTGATGGAGGAGACAATGGTGGCCAAAAAAAAGGCCCTACAATCAGAGTTTGAAGACTTCGAAACAGTCTCTGGCAGTGTTTCAAGAGAGAAAATCAAACAACTGGGGTATTTATTCTCCTCCACTAAAGGTCATTATATAACAGTATTCAAACACCTAGGCAAAGATAAAAGTGAGCTGTGGGTGGCCAACAACCTAAAAAATCACAATTAGTAGAGCCCTAAAGAAAGGCTTTATGCTGGCCCCATTTGTGGACCACAGAAGCCAGTCCCTCCCCTATGCTCCTCGATCACACGCAGATAGGCCTGAAGAGACTCTTGACTTTGCTGGGCAATCACTGCAAAGACGTCAATTTAAAGAATAATATCGCACAGAAAAAGGTTATGACCATTACCCTTAAACTTGTGAAAAGAGGAGCGAGACATCAGAGTTCGAACATCATCCCACATCCTTGCTTGGCAGGCAGCAGCAGCAAACTCATTGACTGGGGCATTCTGTAAACTTCAAAAGTCAATGGTGAATCCCTATCTCCATCCCTTCTTAATGGTGTTGGCCAGCAAGTTATTGACAACTATCTCATCTGAGGTGCTGCCATTTAGAGATAAAGTGGCAAACTGGCTAGATAAGGCGCAAATCACTTGCTACAGAAAGATCTTTGCCTTTATAGACTATGTAACGCAGGCACAAGTTCTCCTAGAACTCAATCTGACTTTGCAACATCTGACAATAAATGTAAAATTCTAAACCTACTGCCTTAATGCCAAGCAAGCAAAGACTGAGACCGTAAAACATTGTTTATGGGCATTGTTAAACTTTCCTCAGTCCTGATGGCATAGATATTTGAACATTTCATTGGCTGACTTGGAGGCACAAGACATTTAGGCAAGCAACCTTCCAGCTATCCAGATATCTAAGCTACTTTTAAAACAAGCAAAACTAATATATGTGGATCAGGATGTGCAGTCATTCAAGAGAAAGGCACATGGTAGCTGGGCAGCCATGCTTCACGAATCAGGCACTCTCCCAAGCTACCTTTCCCAACCGTTCGGTAAGGAAATAAAAAAAAAACACCTGCAGAAATTAAGATTTGGATTGATCCCCTTAAAAATGTATTGGTACAGCCGGAAGTAACATAACAATAACAGGCAATGCCGATTATTTGTCAGAAGAGTAGAATGTTTGACCCACACTGTCTGCATCTGTGAACCATTAACTCCATACAGAAGATTCTGGCTGTGACCTATACTTCAAGCATTAAATATTCCGACATGCTACAGAGCTGTCCAATACTGCTTGAAAGACGTACCTGCACGCTTCGTGACAGCCGAAATACCCACCCCACCCAGACGATAGACAATGCAGCCACAACAAGCATGCCTTCATTAATCTGCCAAAAAGGGTTGTCAATTTGTCTTCAGGACCTCATGGACATGGCACTTTGACTAGCCATTAATCGAAGGGCCCACTAAAATGCATGGAATAGAAGCCATGAAAAGGCACCTAGCCACACTGAAAAAAGCATCATGCACTGGCTCTAAGAGGGGGCTGGGGAAATGTTTTAGAGTATTAGACTGCGTTCTCATAAGCACTTTAATTCCAGTGTATGTTGGATGCTGCAGAGTTCTACCACATTATGTATTTAAATTTGAAAATAAGAACTTTTTAACCATAGGGACTTATAGCTTAACTAGTGTGAACAAGAAAGTTTCAACATTAATGTGTCATTGTAATGATTTCACTTTATCGTGCAATAAAAACCAGCTCTAATTGTGATTCTGTTTAACACTAATAAAAGCAAAAGCACTGGTTTACAATAAATATTGTGCTTTATAAATAGTATTCTAAGAATAATGTTATGTATTTTATGTTTTTTGCCATGATATTATTGTTTATAATATATCATGAAAACTTGTTGTCTGCTTTATTGTTGTTATGTTTCTTTTAATTGGTTGCCCTGACAGCATTTTGGAAGGTGCTTAGTTTAAGGTTCCATTTCATTTAAAGTATATACGTGTGGCCTGAAGAGCTTGAGATGGAGTTAAATAATGTATTCTTCTGTAAGAAAAAAGTTGTAATTGACAAAAAAAGTGTAATAATATTATCTCTGACTGCACATATGAGATACGTTTATTTTAGTAATACAAATAATTATCGAGCCCCAATTGAAAATACATTTCTTGTCAAAATAAATTACCTGTTGTTTCATATAAATTATTAAAAAGGAAATTATTAACACAAAGAAAACAACATCATAGATTTATTGCCACACTAAATCAACCACATGCAGGGCTAACTTAAATGTTATAGATCTACAGATGTACAGCATGCACTGGACAAAACGTCTTCTTCTACTTCCTTTGCTCCAGATTACACAATAATAATATTACTGCCTTGTAGCAGCAAACACTATGAAGAGATTAGGGACTGCTCTTTAGAAAAAGAACATGCAATAAACATTTTGAGATATAAAACTCCTATAAAGAATGCATGAAGTTGAGCGCCGATGTTCCCACATCAAATGGGACAGACCACGAGGGAGACAGAGAGGACAGCAAGCCCAAGTGCATTAGAGTCCAGCACCACAGTCAATGGATCTAAGGAGTGGCAAGAGGATACCACAAGAACAAACAGGACCAAGCTCAGGGACAGCCTTGTAGTCAATCTTAGCACCAAGGTCCTCACAGATACTGAGGAAGCGGTACTCAACAAGGGGTTGGGTTTTGTGTCCACGCATTTAATTGCGATCCCTTTCAGGGACGAATTGAAATGGCCACCTTTTTCCGGAAAATCATGCTGCACTTTTTCTCTTCGAAGGATAGTAAAGAGTGGATAGAAGAAGTCGATAAGAATACTGTTTTAAGAAACCTTTGACCTTCAATCCACCATAGGTAGGTCTACCAGCCAAGGTTTTGGCCTTTGAACAGGCTGTGGAAAATTATATTTCCAGGCTTCACTTTGAAGATGAGCACACTTTTATAAACTTGCCAAAAGCAGAACAAATTGCACTAAGGGGCCTAATGAGTGACAAGGTATTAACCATCAAGCCAGCTGATAAAGGGGGCGCAATTGTTCTCCTGGATACGATAACATACCGGAATGAGTGCCTTCGGCAACTCCAAGATAGGAGAACATACCGCCCACTTACAGAAGATACTACTCAAATGCTTGATAATATCATTGGCCATATGGTTGAGGAAGCTCTAGCTGAAGGTTGGATCAGGGCAGAAGAGGCAGGCTTTCTTCGCACTGCACACCCTACAATACCTTCATTTTATATCCTGCCAAAAGTTCATAAAGTCCAGAGGCCTCCACCTAGTCGTCCCATCATATCCGGGATTGGATCTATTCTCGAACCATTGTCTAAGTTCGCGGATTTCTTTTTATGCACAAAGGTAAAAGAGATGCCAACGTTCCTTCAGGACAAGAAGGACGTTTTGCTGATACTTCCTGACAGAATTTGACACCACAATGGACCACCTGGTGTCTTTCGATGTAGAATTGCTGTATACGTCGATTCCCCAGGAGGAAACTCTTGAAGTCATAGCCACTCAGAGAGGAGTTTCGTTTCCATTACTCCTGTCAATTTTATAATGGCCTGTGTATCTCTTGCATTGAAAGAGAACTTCTTCCGTTTCGAGGATACAATATACCTCCAGACGTGAGGGACCAGCATGGGAAGCGTTTTCGCCCCAAGCTTGCGAACCTGTATGTTCATAATTTTGAACAGAAGCATGTCCTGACACCCACCAATCCGTATCGTGAATCGATACACACTTGGAAGCGCTACATTGACAATATTTTCGTCATTGAAGATCTTATCCTGTTCCGGCAGTGGCTGAATACCAGGAATACCAGGAATCAATTCCTGCACTTCACGGTGGAGCATGATCACAATCGTTTGGCGTTTTTGGATTTGTTGATCACAGCAACACCTAGCAGCTTAGCTTCCCAACTTTATAGGAAGCCAATGGCATGCAATTCACTACTCCGCTTTGACAGCGAAGAAGTGGAGAAGTGTGGCTCAATGATTAGAGCGGCAGACCCTGATGCAGAGGTCTAGCCCGGGACCAGGGTTCAATTCCCCGCCTCGGCGGGTCTTGGGCTCAAAATTCCACAGACCTGATAATTCTCACTTCGGTGCCTATTCCAATCATGGAGTCCCACTCTGCAACTCTGGGCAATAGCTTGCTTAATCTCCACAACGGCCCCCACAAAGCTAAGGATTCCTGGCCGCCACCTTGGGGGTTCCCAGGAGTGGATTCCTCACAGGGAAAGCCAGGATGTGTTCCACAGCGGTATTAGTACAAGCACCTTGAGACCCTTGCGGGTGAGTAGTGCGCTATACAAATTTCAATTTACATTTACAGCTGTCATCCAATGGCTCTCAGGAACAACTTACCGTATGGACAGTTCCTGCGGAGTCAGAGGAACTGTTCAACCAGAGAATCCTTTGCAGAACATGCACACAATCTGGAGAAACAACTGCAAGCCAAACAATATCCTAATAAACTGGTGCGCCAATCACTCATACGCGCTGCAAACAACAACAGAGAGGAACCAGCACCAATGAAGGAGAAGACCCAGAGAATTACCTTTGTCAACACCTACAACACCAGGTCTAATCAAATACAGAAAATTGTTAAGAGACATTGGTCAATTTTGAACACTGGTACAGATACACTATTGCCTCCACTTTTTGCGTTCAAACGCGGGCCTAACCTCATAAACAAATTGGTGCATACCCGACCAAAGACCAAAACACCAAGGGCAGTTGGAACATTATGGGATCTCCCAGCAGTGGTAGGCCATTACCCATGTGGTACTTGTGCGGCCTGCCCCCAGACTTCGAGATCAGTCTCTATCGACATAGGCACGAATCGACCATAGGAACAGAGGAGATTTACTAACTGTAATAGTGAACGTCTGATTTATATAATTACCTGCTCATGCCAATTAAAATATATTGGCATGAAAACGAGAAAGATTAAGGTCTGTATCTCCGAGCATAAGAGCACGATACGGTGCGGAAGTAAGGCCACCAGACTCACTAGCCATTTCTTAGATGCAAAACACAGCCCCACTGACTTCAAATGGACAGTGGTTGAACAACCATTCATTCCAGAACACACAGCTGACGTCAGCAAATACTTACTAATTAAAGAACAAAAGTGGGTGTTTAAGCTTGGCACTGACAATAATGGCCTTAATGAAGTCATACCTTGGATGTCCCTCTGATTGGCCTTCTGAGACGTGACCACCCATTGGTAACTTCTGGATATCGCCATGAACTACTCATAATTTGCCAACATATAGTTTTGATATCTTTAGCTGTGCACTTTACCGTTAGAATGAAGCACATCTCAGACTGTTAAGAGGTAATTTCCCTTTCTAACACTGCCGTTTTAACATCTGTGCCTTGTTCTACAGACCTCGCACACTATATTGGTAATCACATTATGACATCTTTTGAACTCATTAGTCCTATATTACAGTATCTCATTCTTGACTTATCTATATAATAATTCCTAAAATTCTTTGTATTGTACAGCTGGGTTGTTGGTCCCTCAGACTGAATAATAACTTGCTGGCTAGGTCATTGGAACACCGATCATTATTGCGGACTACATGTCCCATGAAAACTTGGTGCAGTTTCACCAGCGAATGTACCATATACCAGCTGTATGAACAGCGTTGCTGAGCCATGAAGCCCTATCTTTCACACTGCAACATGGTTTTCTAAACATCCAACTGGCAGGATAAATTGTATGCTGCTTTCGCTCGCATTTAACTGCACATGTGGTTTTGTTTTATCTACCTTTGAACGTATATTTAATTTTCCTTTGATTAAATGTTTCATTTAAAAGTTTGCTAATTTGGCTGTATCAACATGTTTGCGGGTGACGTTATCAATCGTTGACTACGCTTCCAAATGGGACTTACTTTCCCATGATTCCACCAAATGCAATTCCACATGACCGCGCTATTGCGTGTCACATGCACGGAAGCCTAAACAGAGTTAGAAAATGGAGGCGCAGCTCCCACCGACCACCTCCCAGAGTCAGCGTGGATGTATGCCGGGAGTACCGACGGAGAGGTAGGCTGGTGCGTGTGTTTTTGGGGGGGAAAGGAGTCCTCTTTGAGAACTGCCGTCACAGCAGCCTTTAAGATAAATATAGCGGACAGACTTTTGTCACTGTCTCGAGGCTTCGATCTTTTAGAGGGACCTTTCCTTCTCTGTAATAATCGGCGGCCTATGCTTTACGTAAAGAGTAGTATCTTTCCCTCTTTTCACGAATGACGATACGGGCGACCAAGCCTTTCTAAATTCGGGTATGTCATATTGTATATTAACGGGTGTAAATTTAGACAACTTTTAAACAGAATGGCATTATCGGTCGATAGTTTCGACACTCACTACTCTGATACTGATTTTATACGCCAATATTGCTAACCTCTATTTTCAATATCACTATCAAGATTGTAAGCCCTTCATAAATGCGTGTCCCACTTAATATCAATACTCAAGACACGGATCTCAGCCACGCAGGATGAATGCACACATGAGAGATAGTCAATGGTAATGTTATGATTTGTCAGCCTAACCAATCAAGTCCTAAGGAGCGGTTACTTCCTTTTTAAACATGCACATACGAGGTACAGAATGGAATGTAAGGACATTTGTTAAGTCTATACACCATTTCTGCCTTTTCAGAGCGGTGCTCCATTTACCTGAGCCGCAGCCAGGTGAGGTGAGGCAAATCCCTCCTGCACATTAGGTAAGAGGTATGAGGTACCCTGTGAACCACTCTCAGGGTACAATGTTGTTGGATACACTACACTGGTAACATGAGGGATACTATTGATTGATATGTTACCTATAATATGTTTTTGTGTATCTCTCTTTCCCTTTGTTCTTAATCTATAACGGATATCCCTCTCCAGGAAAAAAATTCTACGCCAGTAGGTGGAAAGGAACCACACCTAGAGATTAAGGTGATATGGTTTTGATTACATTTTTTTAACTTTGCAGGTGCATTAAACACATTTCTATAGGTCATGATGAAGGCAGAGGAAAATTGTGTCCATTAGTCGGCTGAAACATGTTGACCACATATTAGATATAGCAGATATTTGTTCATACTGCTATTTTGCACTGGTTTTAACATTTGGACGAATGAGAGATACTATTAAAAAAATGTCTTTCCTCCCATGCTCTCCAATATTAATCACACACTAGATATACTTTTTTTCGTAATTCTTTTTGCACTGCAAATCAGTAGTCACAACACTTATACCCTGTTCTCTTTCTATCGTGTTCACACCAACTTACGGGATATTTACTTCTGGTCCTTGTGGGTGAACACTTATGATAGATAACATGAGGAAGCCCAAATGATGAATAGGGCGGTACAGGACAGCTACTGATGGGTATCCTTTAATACCTACAAGGGTCTAGAGGTAGCATTCTTTTCCCTAAAACCCTCTCTCTCTTTCCTAGATTTCCGTCGTATTTTTAGCACAAAGTTTGGTTTGTCTTTGACCCTTGGGAGCTTGTTGTTTGCTTAGTTGATTATCTTTCTCCACATAGAATGAATATGTGAAAATATAGGATGAGTAGAATAAAATATTTAATTTAACAATAAGGGTATTAACATAATTTTTTGGGTTAATGTACAGGGATAGATATTCTCAACAAATAACAAAGTCACATTATTTGCCTTTTAACAACAGAGGGAATAATTACGAAGTCGATCAGAGTTACTGACTGACATCGTTTCTTGGAAGGAACCGACTGACGAAAGGTCAGCAGTTGCGACTACGCAATAAGTATGCAACTGCACATGGTGTGGTCATAAACATCCATTAGTGTGGTGTCTACCGCTTTGCCTTCAACATTCTACACGAGTTTCATGTCTATTGATTTTGTATCTTTCTCTTATGTAATTTTAATTGAATATCATATAACAAAAAATAATCACCCAAAAAAACAAAATAAGATAACAAAGAAAAAAAGAATATAAAAGTTTATATTTATACACAAAAATAATAATAAAGTTATTTCAGAAATACCTAATACTTCTTGGTGTTGTATACAGTTGGACATCTACACATCATATATATATATGTGGTGTATAATACCTTTGGTTTCACTTTAGAAAACAGTAAAATAATTTGTTTTATCTACTTTGTCACTTGGCTATAGACCTTTCTTAACCATAAACATCCATTATTCATTGGAAGCCTGTGCAGCAGGCACAAACCGTCCACTGCACAAACACTCATTGAAAACTTGAGGTTTTTAAACATCTCTGCGCCATTTGGGTGGCGGGGTGTTTAGGGCAGGGCCAAATGCGGAGGTCCAGGGAGGAAAGTTGGCCTGTTAAGTGCCCCTAAAGTCAGTTTCTGACAGCCAATCCCTAATGGAACGACCAACATGGATTGGCTTTTGGAAACCACCAGCCTTAAGGGATTATGAGAGCTTTCTGACTTGCTGACGGCTTCTCGAGCCTGTCGGAATTGCAAGTTTATGGCGGTCGAACTTTAAACCTACCATGCCGGTCAGAAAGCCTCTGACCAGAGGCCGGAGACTTTCTGACGGACATGCTAATCAGGGCCAGAGTCTCCAAATAATAAAGAGAAACTGAAATTGATTCCTTTGAGGAATACAATTATTTCTCCATATATTGAGTTAAATTGCATTTGCTGATACTTGCAATGTTTTCCAACAACAAGGAGGACCTATGTAAAATGTGTAAATTACTGTTGAAGTATGCCTTTTACTAGGAATTGTTCATTTAGGTAATGATGTATGAACATTTATCATTGCAATGCACTTTGCAGAGTTACCTCATATATGCATATCAAATACAGCATAATATTATAAGCACCCAACACTGTTCACATACAGAAACATCTATAACAACAAGCATTTTCATACAAATTTTATTTAATGTTTTTAAATAATCCATTGCACTGGTGGTATGTTTAATCCCTCTTTGAGAGAAAGAAACATACCAGCTCTGCCATTATTATTTTTACAGAGACATTTTATTTAAAAACAACAGAGCTACATTTAAAATGTTTGTACACAAAGTATTACTGTCTTGTTTTGTTTTAAAAAATAAAAAGAAATGTAAACAAAATGAGAAAATGTGCAACACATTTGAAATACATAGCAAAACAGGCGGGATACAATTTTTTACATTATAAGCAAAATTAAGTTTTTGAAATATACAATGTTTCATTCATTTCTTAACATCATTACAATAACCCTGGTTTGTACAAAACATCTTAACTTACGAAAACTTTACAAGAATAACATGCTTGTTAACAAAAGGACATCTTGTGAAACTTTAATGTATATCTGAACTTGAATTTTGCTAATTGAAGTAGATCTGACACATAATGTTTATGTAAACAACTGCAAAACATAGATATAAAAAATACACAAACAAGGAATACATTATGACAGCTGGGCTAAACTTCAAAAAGAGCTTTTCCTTCATTTTGTTATTTGGGAAGTTCTTCAAACAGAAAGGGCAATGGTTTGTAAGGTTGTGCTGTTCAGCTTGTATGCAAGAACATTATTAAGTTTTGACTGGTAGAAAGTGCAATCTATGTGTTTCCTATTAAAATGACTCAGTATGGTTAGCGTCGGTTGTTTCTTTGTACAGTATGAAACCATCATAAAAATGAGTGACAGCACTTAGTGAAATAGTATTACACAAGCACAGATCTATTCTAACACTACTGCACATGACAAATCACTGTTCTGTGCCAATAGCCCTACAATTAGTCATGGTAACTATACAGGAGTAATGCCATTACGCTTCAAAATATATTTTTGCACAATCTAGTATTCAGGCTCTGTACATGTTTCAGAAGAAGTGGGATTTCATTTCCTTTGTAGCTTGATACAATACTAAACAAATATCCAAATAAGCATACCCAATGAATACTTTGGGCTGTCTGAACAAAGGGTAATGTTATGCTGTATTAAATACTTAAAACAATTAAAAAGCACCACACTAATGATCTTGGCAAATAAGGAAATTTGAGAGTTCAAAAGACCAAAAAGTATATCAGCTTCATAGCTGCAATTTGGATTGTTTCAATAGAGAATGTAAACGAGAATAGACTGCAGAAAGTGCATGACGCTTTGGAAAAAAACAAAACAAAGCTACATTTTTTTAGATTTGGAGAATTTGTTGGGAATTGATATGTCCTTGTCTGCTATACATATAAGTGGACTTAACATTTCATATCTTGGATATTTCACACTTTTAGCAAAACTGAAAGGACAATTTGGCATTTCAATGGAAAATCCTTATATCAATAACAGCTGTGGTATTTTTGTTGGACCTGGAAATGACACTATTTTTCACAGAGCGAAGTTGCTTATAATCAGCTTTGTAAACAATGAAAGTATTTCTGGGGAGCACCTAATGTATTTTTAAACAAAATATTTTAACAGGTTTTATCGTTCAGTCAATTTTTTCATATTCATACACATCATCCTTAAAGCTGATTCAAAATAGTCAGCACAGCACACTTCTTTCTCAAAGATATAGAAGAGACTGTGGACAATAAAGAACATATGTACTAATCAGGGACTTATAAATAGGTTTTTCAATTTGGCCCACTTTGGTCTTTGTTTGCCATCTTATCCCATTACTAAAAACTTTTTTTAAAAAAAGGCCTTCCTTTAACTTATTAAGGTTAGCAAAGAATATTTTTTCCATAAGATCTTAATAAAAGACATAATGTTGAACACTGAAATATGCCCATGGAAATTAATGCATTCATGAAACTAATTACATCTGCAAATAATTAAATGATATGTCAAGTGAAAATATTTATTTGAATGAGCTACTGTGTTTTTCTTTCTCCTGTTAAATTTTGGTACTATGTACAATTACATATGGCTGTGAACAGCAATGCATTTTTGGGTAAACCTGTATATGAACTACAAGATGACCTAATATTTTCATGATATATGTTATAAATGTGTCTTAAAATTATTCAGAACATTTGGCATGATGTATATTATTACATATTAGAATCAATATGCAAGTAATTGCTAGGGAAGACAAATATGCAGTTTGTTAATATTACATATTTCCTTCCTTCTTTCATATGTGGAATTTTTGATCTGGGATATATGAGGTTAATAACACATTGCAGCTCGAGGGAACTAGGTTTTCAGAAATAATATTTTTGACAATGGACATCCTGTTGGGATTGGGGCACTTGATAATAGAAAAGATTCAAACTTCCTCCTACAGAGCACACATGTGCTCAACATACGTTGTGGTGAATGATATTCACTAAAAAAGCAAAACTGAGCAACTCCAACCTAACAAGGGTATGTGAGAAACTGGTTTGAATGTGAAAGTGCATAATCTCATCTACTGAAATAGTATTGGAATATGAATGTAATATCTCATGTAGAATCTCTACAAATTTCTATCAACATTATTGTATTGAACAAACTTCATTCATATTGCTCTTAGGATAGCAATTTAAGTGTTTTTGTCATCTTCAAGTGCATAATAGTGCTTGGTAGATAATAGATACTCCAAATCTATTAACTACCAAGATCAGTAAACTTTCCAAGAAAAAACCAAATACCATCCAATTACCATCAAAAATGGTCTACGTGCACCAGGTTCCATTCTTTTTTTAAAATTGCACTGCTGTTTGCTTATTTAGAAAATAATTATTGACTAAACTGGAGTATTAAAAAAGACAGCAGAAGGAATTTCTTACCGATCATTTTTGGCACATTTTTCTTTGTATGACCATTTTTATATTATAAAAGTAGATATAAAAAACTGCTAAAACACAAGAACATTTGAACAGGTCCAAAATATTTTCACAACAGACTACCCTGAGGAAAAGGATGAAAGAAAAAGCTTGAAAGAGAATATCTAATGGTGCATGCAAAGAGAGGAAAGGCAAAAATTCAAAGATATAAAATTGAAATGGTGAGAAAATCAGATCAATGATAATATAGGTTATATGTATGTAGAGTTACTTAATTTATTTATTCATATTTGTGTTTTTACTTTTGGCTTTCAAAATGTGTGTGAGACTTTATGTTCAAATGTTTTATTCCTACACAGAGCTTTCATCAGAATTAAATATTATATTGAACCAGAATCAGGTCAACCAAGTTCTGCAGAATCTCAACATTAAAGTAGGGTTTCAGGGATCTAGAGTTAGGTGTACATTGTGATGTTGCTGAAATACCATACATATATACATGAGCAGCTACAATTATGTCACATAGGCAAAATGAAATAGAGAACAAAGTAATGTCTTTGTACCTATTTTCTGAACTTGAAAAATGGGAACCTGAAGGATTTCCTCCTAATAGAATGAGGACAGCAACAACACACATGTTCTAGATCACCAAAGAAAGGTATCTTACTCTGTGCATCATGCATTCTAACAGACATGAAAGGATTCTTAGATGGTCTTGAATGAGCTGAGCGTGTTGCTGTCTGTGGTGCAATTTAAGTAAACACTTTAGCCTCAAATGCGTACAAATAATGTACACTGAATGTGCTCAAATGAATTTGATTTTCAAATTCATATCATTTCTCCCTTGTGGTTTCTATCTGCCAATATGCTTTACATTTATTCCAATTTGCACTTTTACTTTACGCAAAGGTTTGCTGTACTAAAACATGCAATAACATATTGAAAGAGAACTAATTCATATGTATACTGCAATTATCTCTTTCATTCTAAATGCTTAATAATAGAACGAGGTTTTTTAAGAATATGACTGAAATTAATTACCTCTAGTAAGCCTGTTAGTAGCCACTTCAGTCTGTGGCTATTCAATATTCTTCTTAGGTTTTAGATATTTTTTAAACATAGGATAACTATTTCTACATTTTTTGAATACTGCCTGGCCAAATTATCCCAAGTGTGTTCTATTTTTTTTGTTTCACTGACTGAACACATTAATGGGTTTCTGGACGTGTATGTGAGATCCTTCTATGCATTCTCATTGCGCAGTGGTCTCTAATTTGTATGGTTACTGAACATTTCATTTGTCCACTAGAGGCCCACCTGACTAACCATTTTGCTGGTGTGCTTTTTAGGTCTGTCCATGGAGATGGCCTTATCTGTCTTGGCAGACTATTGTGTTTCTGAATAAACATACAAAATCTAGATACATAGAGGGGCTTTTGCTTAGCAGGATTCCGTGCTTGTTCTGTTCAATTACAATTATCATTCATGTTTTGCTTCCACCTACCACAGAAGACAAAATGGGACAATGGGTCAGCTCATTGGCTCACTTTACTCTGAGTTCTTACATTAAGCTTGTGCACATTCTTCACATCCGTTTACAAATAGGTACTTACTCTTCAGACACATCTGGTTCAAAGTATGTATTATTTTCTTTATATTTTTGTTTGGGTGCAAAGGTTAGGTGGTGATTTCTTTTATATCAGCCTTGTAAAGTTGTAAAAAAGATTTTATATGAAAGCCCAACATTGTAGCTGATAGCAATTTGGGGGATTGGTTAGCTTATAATTATGCTTACCTCCTTTTCTAATAAATAATAATAATAATAATAAAATGCATGGCACAATAAGCTACTGTATCCAAGTTGTATTGCTGTATGATGAGAACACTAAATGCATTGAAGAAGATACTGCTAACCAAATGCTTGTAAATGTATGTTGTGACATGACAAGGATGCAATACCAACTTGTACCAGGATATGTGAAAATCTTAATAAACACATTTAAAAAGAAAAGTGCATGGCACAACTGAAAAGTGTGTTATTTTAAAAATAACACTAGGAAAATTGCCACATCAGTGAATGTTTTTCAATTTTTGTAACAAGTATATGGCCACCATGTGCAGGTTACTACATGTTTTCTTGTATTTCCTTTTTATTTTGAGGAATTTTCTGAAATATAATTTTCGTTAAAGTAAACTATCACACAAGATTGCGAACACATGATCTACTGACTTTTCTAATACTTGTTTAATATCGTAATCATTCCTGTAACTACTATATCCATCAACTCTTGTTATGTAAACAAGGGTGAGATTAGACAAAGTTCAAAATGATATAGTCAATATTGACAAATGTCAGATTTACTTATGATCATTAGTTCTGAAAACTGTTCTCCTCATATTATATATAACATCTCAAGCTAGCAAATCCTCTCCACTATAAGTGTGCATTGACGCACAAGAGGCATAAAATAGATATGCTTTTAGCTTGCTTGCTCGGTATAAAACAATTAAACTACATCAATGAATTTAATGTATTTGATAAACACAGCCTTGTTGTCTTGAAATGACAGTAATGTCCGCAAATCAATTACCAAGGAATCTGTCAATAGGCTACCAAATATGCATAGGCCAGGCAGTAATTCTGCAAACCTCATCATGTTTCAGTTGTTTTGTTTGCTTTGGTCTTATTATATTTGTTCAAGCACCTAAAGAAGTAAAACTTCATGCAAGTGAAAGGTTTGCTTTCAGTTCTCCTACACAACACATTAAAGTTTAGAGCTGTTTATAGAGTAATTGTGAAGTATTAGGTGCTGAAAGACACTTCTGTCTCTCTCCTTTCAAAGTCAAAAAGCCTATTTAATAAGGAACACAAAAGCTCTTAACAGCAAGATACATTTTAGACAATTTATCTAAACAGAAACATTATATCTCTGCTCTCAAGGTGAAATGCAACCAAAGAGGTGGCAGCTTGCCTTATCTATTTTAAATATTTTTCAGTCTCCATTTTTCCATTGATTTTTCTGCAACATCTAAGGAAGCAGTTTGCATAAAAATCAGCAAAAACAATATTGATTTAAATTAAAAATGCTTCATTGGAAAATGGGCATATCCATCCTTTGATAATGCTATTCTGTGGTTAGTTTTAAAAAGGCTACCAATTAACGTTTGAATGTATGCATACTTACAAATTGCTCTCACCTAACCAATTCGTACTAATTTCATAGTATTATTAAGTTATGTAGCTTTTATCTTTTAATAATCTTGCACCTTATTTAATAGCGGAAAAATGTACCTGACATGCACATTGGGAAATCAGAATTTGAGTGAGGCAACACTTTAATAATGTATAAATTCTCCATGATGAAATAAATATTTGATGGAGGCCATGGCTGTGAATAAATAGTCAATAAAAACATTATGCGAGGCCAAATATATTCACCTTTCCACCATTTTTTCTGAGGTTATCAGTCAATACGATATCAATAAATACATAACACAACAGCCTTTCTCAATAAAAAATATAACATCACCATGCTTTCTTTCATGTCTATGTTCATCTGATTGTTTTGTGTTGGGTCACATTTGCCTTCACAGGTGTTTACATAGGACATAAATCAATAATCAACTATAGAGCGAATCCTCTCCATGAAACTGACAATACATACATTATTCGTGACATGTGTGTATAAGAGTAACGTAAATCAGTCTTGATCTGGAAACTGGATGTGCAATAATACTTTTCGTTTTATATACAATGACATATAGGATATGAAATTTTACAATGAGGTTTGATTTCTCAGAATTGCCATCAAGTTCAGGAGACTTCATGTTGTGTTCATCTAAAAAACTCTCAATAAATAAGTATCAAAATCTAAAAGGAATAGGTGTTGAAAATAAATATAAGAAACAATGGATTGCACTATTAATATGTTATATATTGTTATATATTGCAGCTACATGCATGGCAGTGCTGAGGGAAAAATCTAACAGGCGCACTTGTAGAGATTGCAACTTGGAAACTTCATATTTTATATCTGAACCAGATTTAATTTGGTGCTGGATTGATCTGGTAAAAAGCTACGCATATGTAAAAATCTAAATCCACTTTAGTAGTGTGAAAATGAGTAGTAGTGAAGAAATGAAGACATCCACATAGATATGATTTAGGGTATGCCTTTGATTTGCATAGATGTCCTCACAGCTTTCCTGTGTCAATAAAGCAGGTGTGTTCCAGGAAAAGTGTGATATTCAATGCTTTCACTAGCAACCACCTGTCAGTGCGAACTCTACTCCTGCAGACTGGCCTTACAGAAGAACATCCACATAATGTTATTTTAGACAAGAAATCATACATTTTAATATTAATATAAAAATGTCATCCTTATGGAGCATCCCTTTCACAATGTTGCAGGATACAATGGGGGTGTTTCGGATCTTTCTCATGCATATTGCGCCACTTAAGCTTCCTTGAAGAAACTATAGTTTTAGAAGTGCTCATGGAATTACGGATACCCCCACAACTGCCCAACACCAATATCATGGGAATATCTGCACAATTATCACATTTTCCAACTGTGAATAAAAATTCCACAAAATCTGATTCATTGAACCAATATCTTTGTGGTTTCCTTGTGAAGATGTAAATTTGATTGCCATGTACAGAAGGTTATTGAATCGGCTTGTGTATTTTTACTTTCCCACCAATGAATATCAAATTATTTGTGTAATGACATTTTCAAATGTAAATCAACCATGTTAAGGTGGATATATTTCAATTTGATAACTTACAGGTCATAATAAGATTGCAATCTTTAATTTAAAAAAATGTGCCAATTAAGATCATACTGAAACATCCGACTCAATAATATGTTTGGAAATTTTAGTCGAAACTTTGGGATTGATGACTAACTGATGCTGTATTATGCACTATTCAATGTTAAAGTAATGGAGCTCTGTATTTGAAGCTAGTTAATGCTTGTACTATTAAACAAACACTATATCCACAAAATGAAGGGAGACAACTTCATATAAATATAATGTTGTTTTGAGGCTGCATATTGTCCAAAATTAAAGGCAATGTTTATGTTATCAGGTCAGGAAATACGTGATTTCATAAAACACGATGTAATGGCAAGATCCAAGTGAAACAATGCAATAAAAACGGAAGCAAATGGTTAAACAATACAATATATTTACAAAGCTTTACAGTTGTTTCTGGGAATGTTGATTTCAAATGGACAGGATATCAAAAGAGGCATAAAAAATATCTAAAAAAAAGTTACAGACATGAATGGTATTCCACCAGTAAGAGTCTCTGTGCTGGTAGAGGTAGAACAATGACCATGATAAGGACATAATAGCAGCTGCTATAACAAGTGAGCTTCAAGACGAAGCCAGTGGAGTCCTTGTCGCGTGAAACGGACCAGATCAGTCATGCTGGTGTGTTGTGTTAATGGTCCCATCACCTTATTTAGATCTTGAAAAAAATCTGTAATGTAGTAAATAGAAATTTAAAAGTTAATTTGATAAATCATATTTATGCAGGAAATCATACAAGATCTTTCAATATATTCTCGGAAGACAAAAGAGGCACATCAAATATATGCTACGCTCATATCTGGCGTATTTTCTATTTATAAAAGTGACTATAACACAATAACATTGTAATGGTTAGATTTTAGAAGAACTGAAGGACTGTGACACCAAGCCAATTCTAACCGAATACAAAATACACAGAGACACAGTTATTTATTAGTGAAAAGCTTTAAATGATACACTAATTGAGCTTCATAGATGGGATACCGAATAATTCCACAAAAATAGTCACAACAGCAACTAACCTATTTCACCTACAAGTGATAAAATGTTACCAATCTATTGCTCAATTACAGTGTGATGGCCTACTTTTATTTAAAAAAAAAGGCAAAATAGAAAAGTTCGGGAGAATATTTCAAATACCTAAAATCATACCACTACCTCCTTACATCAGCTCATCTTCCAACTCTTTTGATCTTAATATCTATGAAGGAGCAGGAAGTGAATAAGATACTATACTACAGCACAAATGCCAATGTTATGGCGGGAACTCATTTGACATCAAGGGTCAGATTGACTAAAATATACCACAATGCTACAACCATAGTTGCTGTGGTGAACAAACAGGCTGCCTATCACCATGCAAGCATCATGGTGAAAAGGTGTATGCATGATGTCTCGCATATTTTTTGTACTGGAAGTACATACTTCCATTTCAAAATGATTTCCGTAGGCACTTTTAAAAACATTTCACACATTGTGTAAACTGTCAGGAGAAATAAATATATTTCTCCAACTTTGTGATTGCTCAAAGGATGTGCTATTTTGTAATGCAAACCCGATCTGCTAATTTTAGTAGCTAAGGCATTGCATCAAAAAGCATGTGTGCTTGTATTGGTATTTCCAAATACTACCCATGTAACAAACCCTTTACACAAAGTGGCTGAGAGCAACACAGATGGCAATTTGTGCTGAAAAAAGGACACTTTGTCAGTGCAAAACTGAAAAACAAAATGCTCTTTTAAGACTTTCTGCCAATTTGCAGACATACAAAGTCTTCATGAGTGTACCTTCCTGTATCATGCATTTCTGCCCAACATTCACTAGAAAGAGCCTGGAAATCTGAAATGAAATGGCTCTAGGAGTGCTGTAAGTGGGTACAAAACAATGCCTCACTATCACCTTCAAAAGTGGACCCGTATCAAGGATGTACATTTGTTGGCAAAGCTGCCAAAGGGACGTGCTATACATACATTTCAGATACGTTCAAAGCCTTTCTGATCTTCATTTTAAATGCCCTCATCAATTTATAACCTGTACTGTGAAAGAAATGTTTGGATTGATCTGTCTAATTTCATACCAACTTTTTGATTTGTGCATAAGATTGCCACAGGAATCACCAGTATCTTTTCTACTTGACTTAAACGTCTTTGTCAAAACCTCCCAGACCCCTATCAGATTAAAACATGAATACAAGGATAACACCACCATTTGAAGTAATTGATAAGAGAAGCCAAGAGTCAGACCCCCCAGGATATAGCGGCATGGATTAGCAAATTTAGCGGCACAAAAATGGAAATTTAGCGGCACAAATATGGAAATTTAGCGGCAATTTTACGGCATTTTATTTGGCCATTTTTCCTACAACAAACACAGATATCTTAGTTTTTTTTAGTTCTTTAACAACATGAAGCTATGTATATTTGGTTTATTTACAATGTAGACACTTTGTTTCCCTCTAAAAGCAAAAGACTGCCCGTCAGCAGCCCAGGGCAGCAAAACAGCGTTACAGGTGTCCCGTGTTGCGTGGGGCGGGGGGCTAGGACCGTCGTCCCACCATGAGCTACCGGCAACATTCATGGGAGGATGGCAGAAACTGGTCCGCTTATGACGTTGGATAGAATGGCATGGAGTTTCTTCAGGGGGAGCTGCTGGAGTTTGGAGGTTCATCACTCAACAATCATTCTCGCCCTCAGCTCTTCCTCAAGACCAGCGACGGTGCACGTGCTCCTCAGTTTGCACATGCTGGGTAGTGAAAACAGCTGTAATTGGGGTGCAGGTCCCCCTTAGATCCCTGGGCACTGCTGGCAGTGCACCTGCTTCACCAGTGGTAGCTGCACCCTGATGCGTGGCATCCCAGATGTGGGAATGAGGGTATCTGATAGTAGGAGCCTTAACATGGTCATGGAGAAAGCCTTGTAGTCTGCAACATAACTCAATTCAGACAGAACAGTGGCATACATATCAGTGAGCTCACTACAACCGGTCCTTCCGGCTTTAAGAAACAAGGCTGACATGTCATTTGCAGCTTTTATTCATCTCTAGGGCTTAAATTGCTCCCAAGTGCTTCCTGTGCTGTCAGTTAGGGGAAATGAGACATAAGGAGATACAGTTGTGTGCTCAGGATCAACCACTTTGATAACATATGGAAGCCAGGATCAGTGTTTTGCGGAAAGGCAATACACAAATGTGGGCCAGTTTTTTGTGTGTGCCTGGGACGACTTTTGATCCCAATCCAACCCTGCCAGGGGGGCCCTTGGAAGGTGAGTGCCTGGGCAAGTGCCCAATATGGCCGTGCATTAAAACATCTCTGCTGCTGAGTCCCCCAGAAAATGAACACAGATGAACATTACAGCCGAAGGTAGTCACGTAATAGAAAGTAGTGCTCACTCTGGCTGCACAAAGGTTTTTTTAATGCCTCCTGCAATGGAGATTCGCAACCATTAAAAAGTGGGCGTGCTCTAGGGTATACATTCAAAAACAATTTCGCACAAGCAGGCGATACATAGGTATTGAAGTTGACCAAATTAAAAAAAAAAAAAAAAAAAACACCTGTGCGCTCACAAAATATCAGAAAGCGGCTGAACAGGTAATATTACAATAGACACTTCATCTACACTATTCCCAATTTGTGTAAATTGTAATTCATTGAAGTTATCAGCGCTACACAAAATACAACCCAAAATAAGAATATTTGTGTTTGTTTTGCAGCCATGGTGTTGCTGAAAAGATCCCGGACTCCTGTGTTCAAAGCACACTGACCGTTTCTGTTTTTCCTGAGGCAAGCGATCAGCCCCCTTGGCACGTTTCTTGTTGAGCAAGAGCTTCTGCGAACTTATTTGGGCCCAGAGGGACAGGCGAAGGTCTGAGCATGCCATGCAGGTTTGAAAAGCACACCTTGGAACGTTGACGTATCTTGCTGACGAGCCCCACCAAAGTGGCCAATCAGGTGCAGGGGCGAGCGTGACCTCAGGCATGGCTGTCTTTTCAACCACCGGCAGGAACATGTCAACTCAGACCCCCCCAGGATATAGCGGCATGCATTAGCTTTTGTAAAAATGTTGCGATTTCTACAAAAGTGCCGATTTCTCTGGCACTTTTGTAAAAATCGCGGCATTTTTACAAAAGTGCCGATTTCGCGGCAAATCGCAAAATCGTGATATCCTGGAGGGTCTGAAGAGTTAGTAGTGTATGTATTTATTATCTTAACAGAGTTCAGTTTCATGAATTTGAAATAATTGCACAAAATAATTAAGAAACAGACAATAGTGAGAAAAGGGATGCACTGACTATTTCAAAATGTGCTGCTTAAAGTGCTTATGAATTAATTATTTATATAAGTGGAACTACAAAATGTTTGCAGACATATGCATTGCATTTATATGTTCATTGTATTTTATATGCTCACTAATAGGGGTGAGATGATGAAGGATTGTACACATCTAGTGATTAATTTAATATTTCAGATGCACAATTATATATACAATTATATGTCAAGTTTTTAAGTGACAAGGAGATTCTAATTTCCCAGCAGCACACTACTGGAGCTGGAAGTGGTTAACTTCAGGTAGTGGTTTCCAGTGTTCGGCACCACCATTTAATTGTCAAAACCAGCATTTATGACAGTCTGCAACATGATGTAGATGATGTAGATGATGTGGAAGAGGTGTGGCACAGCGGCCAAAGCGACTGACTCCAGGAACCTGAGGCTCACAGTTCGATCCCCTGGGCTGGTGGCAGATCAGCCCAGCACCATGGGACTCTGGGCAATAGTGTGCTTAATCTTTCCGAGGGCCCCCAGCACCTTGACACCTTCGGGTAATTATTTGTGCTTAACAAATACTGGACATTTACATTTACTGTCTAAATTAGAAATGAGCACAACCACAGTTGTTTATTAATTCAACATATTTAAAAGGACTAAAACCTACTGCCCAAGGCATTGTTATATTGATGGGTGCCTGGAATAGTCTGAATTGTCACACTTGTAGTAGTGTTCTGGGCAGTTGTTGTGTTGGTACTGTCATTGGCAGTGCTGGCAGGGGCAATGGTTAGTGTAAGCTGTAGCGGCCTCCTGACGAGGGCCCTGGCACTTATTTTCTTTTTACAAATTAAGCACTGGCTGGGATTCGAACAACAGTCGCCAGCTACCAAACTGGACAAAGTAACTAACTGAACACCATCCATGCAGAACTATGTATGGCATCTCACAGCCCCCACAATCTTCCTTTCTCTTCATCACACATCATCAGGCTTTTGTTTAACCATAAATGCCCATCCGGCTAACCTATAAAGCCACGTTTATAACGTCACCAATTTATTTTGTTTCTGATATATTTTTCTTTAGATGATAAAACCCTATGCTGCGTACAGCATTCTGAACATACAAGAAGTGTGGCTCACTGGTTAGAGCAGGCAGACCCTGAAGCAGAGGTCAGACCCGGGACCAGGGTTCGATTCCCGACGCGGCAGGGTCTTGAGCTCAAATGTCCATGGACTTGATAATTCTCGCTTCGGTGCCTGACCTAATCATGGGTTCACACTCTGCAACTCTGGGCATTAAGCGTGCTTAATCTCCACAACGGCCCCCCGCGGCGGGATGCCTGGCTTTCACCTTGGGGATGCCCTGTAGGGGCTATCTCACAGGGAAAAGCCAGGACGGGTTCCCAAGGCAAGCGCGGAGATACCCCTTCGGGGGTCGAATCTGGTGCTATATAAGAACATAATAATAATAATCTAATGCACAGTACATTTTGATGAAGCACTTTATTACTGTATGAAAAACATTTTACAAACTACATATTAGAACACATGCTTACCTTTGTTCTCTTTGGCCAGTTTGTCTGCCAAATCCCAGTGTTCGTAACAGCGCAACACATTGTTGGTGATGTTAACGTGACTGGCTGCCATGTGATGAATACGCTGTGGGATTGCAATTGTGCCAGTGGCAGTGCCTGGAGCACTGCTGCCGCTTCCAGCAGCTGTGACTGGAGAGGGACTGACAGCCATTGGGGAAGGTGTTTCTGTGCTCCTGAAATGTTAAAAAGATTCAGATGAGCACAAACTCATTAATGACCAACCCTCTTTATATAATGTTCCTGCATTTTTTTTATTATAAATTGTCCATTTTCAAGAACCTTATTTAGCCATAAAATAATACCAGTTATATTTATGCTGGTACTTGTTATCTTATTCATTCCATTATATACAATAAAAAAAAACAAAGACAGAAGAAAAATATCATTCTGTTAATTGTAGGGAATGTGTCTTTTTTTATTGGACTGTAGTTTCTGGACATGTTCCATTTGCAGAGCTGTAGATAAGTAAAACACAAGGCATTTTATGTTTCTGAGGTCAGTGTCATTACTCAAATGAATGCATTTCTATTTGAATTTCACAATAATTGTCTCTGTTCTGCCATTGTTTTTTTAATGATCGAGATAGGGATGCCACAGCTTGTACTGAGGAAACTTCACTCCGTTTTTGGTCTTCACAACATCTCTATTATTGAGACAACTACACACTCTTATGGGTAAAGATACTCTACCTCACCCCCTAATTGAAGTAACTTCACTTTCCTTTGCCCATGGAATTATAGTGAGTCTAAGAGTGTCTCTCTCAGTAGAAAAACTGCTTTGTTTTGTAAGTGTAGGTATCATACCTGGGCTCTACCTTTAGGATGGTTGCACTATCTTGTGAAAATGACCCTCTCCCTTATCACTCCCAATGGTAACAGCTGCAAGTGTTTGTGTTTATGGATGTTTTACCTTGTCCCTATGCCATTACAGGTGCACAGTGTTGTGAATATAAATACAATAGCTTGCTTCTTCCATTAAGGCAACTGCATTATTTCATGATTATGGATACTTTAGATTATAACTTTCACTGAGACAACTGCTCTCTTTAGTTTTGAATAAGACAACTGCAGCTTGTCTCTGCCATTAAGGCATGTCCATACTCTTATTAGCCTTGATTAAATTCTTGTCCACTGATACAGCTGCACTCTTTTTTCATACTAATATTTTATCTTATTTCTGCCCTAAAAAATATGTACTCATTCAGGAGTATCAATACTCTAATGTGTCCCTATCATTGAGATAACTGCACCTTTGGTGAAAGATTTCTATTATTGCTCGTCTTTTCAGTTCAATAAATTGTGTCTGTCACTGAGAAAAATGAGAGTATAAATATTTTAGTTTCCCTTTGTCATTAAGTGTGTGTATTCTAGCTTTTCAATTTTATTGAGACAACTACCCTCTTCTTTTAGCATGGGTATTCTAGTATGTCCCTGTCATTAAAACACCTGCACTCTCTTGCAACTAGCTTGTTCAGACAACTACATTGTTCTAGAAGTATGCATACTTTAACTTTACTTTAACTTGTCGCCTTTATTGAAACTACTGCTCTCTTCTGTTGTGGGCTTGGAAACTCCACCTTCTAGTGTATTTTTTCAGTTGAGACAACTTTACTAATTTGTGAGTATTGCAGGAAAATAAATATTTAATTGTGATTGCAGATAGTCCCCACAAGTAATAAAAAGTCACTAATCTGTAAGGTCCAGTTTCAGTCATTTAAACCTGAATTTATTCCCTGGTAGCTCAATGTGTAAAGCATGTAGAAGTGCCAAGAAGCTAAAATGCTAAAGATACAACACAATAAAATGCCACTCCCTTTTTTTAAAATAGAGAAACATTTATTACGCAAAATGGCACCCAAATAGTAATAAGGGTACGCGGGGATGTGATTTTAAGTGAAAATAATGAAAAAAAGCCCAAAATGCCAATAATGGTTGGATAAAACAGTCGCATTGGTGTTAGTGAAAATTCGTACGCCTGAAGCAGAAAAGGAATTTAAAACTTTTTAAGAAAAAAAATCCTCCCTAAGCGGGCCAGCACTGAAATCGTTGCCACTGCACTGGAACCTAATTACCACTAGCTGGAGGTGCTAAGAGCGGGTTGAATCCTTTTTCTGGCTGGTCTTTTCTGAACTTTTTTCTGGGGCCAAAGCAACCAGAGGAGTATACTTCTAAGGTCCCCAGGGAAGCAGTTAGAGGCTCTCACGTTGTCAGAAAGAGGTCAACAGCAGTGTCCAGTGCAGCTCCAGTTGCTATTCACCAGCTGAGCACTTCAGGAAAATTGCCTCTTCCAGCTTGTGGTGCCCCTGTGGATTCTGACTCTTGTTGTCCACTGTGGTGTGAGCATGCCCAGCCCTGTAGGTTTAATCACAGGTCTCAAACAGCAGGTGCAATCCTTCTTCTGTTTTTCCAAAGGTCCAAAGAGTGTTCTTTGCTCCTTTGCATTTATGTCTGGTAGCAGTTACTTGTTGTGGAAGACTTCTGGACACTCTGTAACCAATAGGGTACAAGTACCCAGGAGCAACCCACCCCCTTTTTCAGCAGCTACTATCTGCAAGCAATCACCCAGTATTCTGCACCCTCAAACGGGTAAATACGTCTCCCCTGAAAAGAGCCTGTGAGCCTATCGAGAGGTTTGGCCAGGGTAAAGAGCAGTAGCTTCCTATGTGGTCACTCAAAACTGGATCCAGTGGCTTTTCCCCTCACTGGATGTGGTGCTAGACTGCCTGAGGACAAAGGCTGGGGCATTTCCATGTGTCCCATTTGCTTGTGATAGGGACAACAACATTGAAATAAATTAAGTTCCTGGGCTTACCTCAACTGGAATTTCTACCAGGGTAAGAAAACACCTCCCTACTCCTAGTCATTCATTTATTCAAGAAAACTTTATTCGGTTTGTAGTTAAACTGTAAATGTTGCACAACATAAAAACATTTGAATGACAGTGCTTGTGTTAAGATGACAACCAAAACAGCATTTATAATTAATAAATAGATATAAGGAAAGAACCTGAGGAAAACACACGTTACTGATCCATTTAGTTCCTAGAGTTGATAATAGCTTTTAATAAACCCACTATAAAAAAAGAAACAGTCCTCTTTCAGTAATTGCAAATACACCAATGCAGGACAAACCTGTCTAAAATGTATTATTTTTGAAATAGGAGCCAAATAGTGTTTATGAGGGAAATCATACAAGGTACATAAGAACATAAAATGCAGCATATTCTGAGGAGACTGTCCGTCGCAGCCGCAGGGATCTGCCGCTTTGCCTCTAGGGAAACATTTGGGTCTGGCGAGCAGAAGGGGAAAAAGGTTCAACGGAAACCGAGTTAATAAAACATGTTATGTGTGGACAAAGACCCCATAAGGTATGGCTCTGCCCTAAGGGTTGTTTTAAGCATTATGTATGTCCGCACGCTAGATTTCTGTACCTCCATGTTCCTTTCTGCCAAAAAGGCTACCTTGATCACCTCCATATCCCTCTTAGTAATGCATTCGGGATTTGTAAATAGGTTCCCTCGACCTAGCCTTCCAAAGCTTTTCTTCACATAACTCAGCCACGGAATGTGAGCCGAGTTATCAAGGGCCATGCAATCTCTTATGATCAAATGGGTGAGACGAAGATCTGTATTCAACCAACTTTTTAACCAACAGGTCAGGGGTCGCAAAGAGATTACATCATTTGCATAAGGGACCCCCAACTCCTCACGGACCACTAAGTTGGATGTACCCCGTGGAACACATATTAAGAATTTCAAGAAGTCGTTTTCCGATACTTGGAGGGTATGACCAGCATTGTATCCCCATATTTGGCATGCCATAAGAAGCTATGGCAGAGCTTTTCGCCTGGTACACTTGTAGCATAGCTCCTGTGGGCTTCTTCCCTAGTATGGAAGCAAAATTGAAGATTACTGAGTTCGCCCTAGCCAGGTCCCCTTTTTTTTCTCTAGTAATGGGACGCAATTAAGCTTATCATCAAAGAGGACCCCTAAGTAGGAAAACACATTTGTGCGGGGAATCTTGGAGTCTACCACTCTAAATTGGAAGTTCTTCTTGCCCAAACACCCCACCTGCATTATATATGATTTGGAATTGTTAATTGCCAGATCCCTGTCTGACATAAAACTCGAGAAAGCAGATAAAAGCGTTTGTAGCCTCTTTTGAGTCCTGGATATGAGAACGGCATTGTCTGCATATAGCAGGACGGGAACCCCACGCCGTCCTACACTAGGGTAATCAACTCCTGTTGCCCTTAATGCGTTATCCAGTTCGTTAATATACATTTTTTTTAAAAAAGGGGCCAGTATGCAGCCTTTTATGACTCCATTTTTAATATTAAAATCCCTTGTAACACGCAGATCCTGTGAGAACCTGACATTGACTTTAGTGGACTTGTGCATGTCCTCCAAAAAATTAATAACACTGGTCTCCACTCCCATTGCCCTCATGGACTTCCAGAGCTTATTCCTATTAACACAATCAAATACCGATGACAAATCCATGAAGGCAAGGTGAATGGTCCCAGTTTGAACAACAGTATACTTGCTCAAAATCAAAAATAAGTTAAGTCATTGAGCTACAGTAGACAGTCCCCGTCGAAATCCATACTGGGCTTCCGACAAAATCATGTTGTCCTCTACCCAGGATGATAATCTCTGAAAAAGGACTCGACCTGCCACCTTTACCACTGAGTCTATTAGTGAGATGGGTCTATAACAATGGGTACTTCTTTCGTCACCTTTTTTAAAAAGAGGAACTATAGTGGATGTTGCCCACGACTGAGGACAACGATATTGTGCTGACGCATTACATACAGACTCCGGTATTGGCGCCCAGAGGAGGGATCAGACTTAAAGAAATCTGGAGGGATCCCTTCAGGGCCAGGTAATTTTCCAACAGTTAAACCTGTTATACCTTCCATGATTTCGCCCCTCTCAAATTTTATTACTACCTCCTGAACATCATAAGGCTCCCTGTAACTATGCCCAGGCACACAATCAAACATGGTTTCAAAATGTAGTACCCACTCCTCCTCAGTTATGTGGGATTCAAGGCCCCCCCTTCCTGGGTAAAAAGCGGTCTATTCACAATGCTCCAAAACTTCAAGCTATTTCTGAGGGTGCTGGATTCAAGCAGCTCCCTCCACGCTTCATCCTTTAATGCTCCCTGTCGAATATTCCCTGCGACAAATGATGACGTCAGATTGAATTCTGGGTTTAATTGATAAAGCTTCCCTCAGCCTCTTTGCTGCTTTAGAGCTGTGGGAGTCAAACCATCTAGGACCAGACATAGCTTTTCCTCTTGCTGGGGCAGATAAAAGCGCAGACACCTTGTGTGAGATAGACTTGAAAGCATCTAAGATCTCTGTTGGCGAGGACTGCTCCATTAAACAGAGAGACAGTCATCAACACATGCTGTTTTAACCTTGTCATAAAATATTTCTGAGGTTACTTGAGACCATTTTAATCTGCACCTACCGTCAGTTGGACGTAGTTGGCACTGATTTGATACATCCCCAACCTTTAATGCCAGTGGACCTGACACATACAGCTTTAAGGGATTATGGTCGCTGAATTCACTCTCAATAATTTTAAAATTGTTCACTAAAGATTGTAGAGAGGACAAGATTAAAATAAAGTCAATAAAAGACCCCTTACCATGTCCATTAAATGTGGGCACTGGAAATTTAGTCCGCGAGTCGTTGAAGGACAACGTAGTCCCCATATCTAATTAGTTAATCATAGACTTTAAAAACTCTCCTTGAACAGAATGTTCGAAGTGGAAACCATACAAACGTGGGCAGCCTAATTCAGAAATACAAGCCGTAAGTGGCTCACCACAAGGGTGTATATCAAAATCACCAGCTAACAGGAGGCTGTGTAGGCTTTGACTCAAGGATTGTTTTAAGGCATCTCCCAGGGCAATAAGGTTACTGGACTCAGACGGGGAAGAAAATGCATTATAAAAATGAACAATTCCTCAACTCATGCCCCCCTTGCAGGCCGTTAACGCCAGGATACCTGGGTGTGTAATGGGCATTGCCTGCAGTTTGCAGTTAATAGCCATGGAGATGTAAATGGCTAAGCCACCCTTAGATCTCCCACTCAGAGATGGTCTAGCTGGGACAAAGAAGGCCTTGTAGCCTTCCAGGAAAAGGTTGCAATCTATCGACCACATTTCCTGTAGGCTTATTACCAAAGATTTTTTAACATAAGCTACCCATCTAGGATCCTGTAACTTTGCTGCCAACCCGCTCTGTTCCAGGATAGAACGTTATTAGGAGAAAGCCTTGAAGACCTTGCTGCTGCCTCCCTGGGATCCTGATACAATGCGGCCTTCTCAGACCCTGCAAATTCAGGCTCCGCAGTCAATCACATTCTTCCATACCAGTCATGGTGTCAAATCCATTATTTAACACCAATCTTCGGTCAATACCAAATGGTCTAATCACAGTTAACAACTGTTGGACCATTGGAATAGAGTGATGGCTGAAATATGATCTTGATTGGCCACCCCCAACTGGTAGTCCCCCAAGCCATCTGCTGTCCTGTCCCTACTGGTATATGGCCTATAAAAATATCCCACGGGTAATATCTTAATGGCGGAGCCCACTACTAGGTTGGTAAGACTGTAATCCCTGGAGAGTATCCGACCAGCAGTATAGGGGTTATCAAAATTTATGATAATACAGTCACCAGTCCCTTGTTTACGTGAGCTCCCAATCCAGTTAACCCTACGGACCATAAGTATATTATTCAGTAGATGCGGGCCGACGGTAGTGTTAAGTGTGAACCAGTGGTTTATTTTGTTAAGGGGTTGATCGTATTCTTCACTCTTCCCGGATGGGGGAGGAGGAACACTCCCCAGGATCACTACATATGGGGTGGATTCCAGTGGAAGATCAATGGTAGGAAGGGTTGTCACCTGAGGAGTCTTATCTTCTTGTCTCTTATCTCTCTGTAACATAGAGGGACCTGTTGCTATAGATGACTGCTGTATGGGAACTGGAAGATCTGTACAAGCAGTTCTCTGGCTAGTGGAACAGCTCTTATCTGGAGGCCTACTGATTGCCTCACACTGGAGGCTCCTCCTTCACTGTCTCACCCAGCTCTTCCAACTTCCGTGGTCACAGGGACTTTAGGCTTATTAGAAGTTGCTGTTAACTTCTCTGGGGGGCATGCACCATCAGCCTCTCTAATTTAGACAGCCTATCTTCAACAGAACTTATTTTCTGGATCATGGGGTCTATTAGGGCAGTCATCGTAGATTCTAGCCTACCCCAGAAATCTCATTCCAGTCCGCTGACAGATGGTGACCCTGCCCTGTACTGATTCAGAATAAAAGAGTTGGCCTCACTGCTAACATCTGCAGAGCGAACAGCAGCCTCAGTTCTGCTAGCTGTGCTCGTCACAGGTTTTTTTGGCTTCAAGGCTCCCTGAGTCTCCCTCACTACAGCAGGTGAGTTATTCAGGCGATTGGCTTTAATTTTTGCTTTCTGCCCTCTAGTTCTCAATTTAGGTTTAACTGGGCTGGATTCCTGCTCCACAGACATAGAGGTAACTGAAATATTCGGTGTTACAGGATCAGCAACTAAAGATTGACTCAACCGTTCTAGCAGCATATCCTGGTTTAAGGTCGGCAGAGCTTCTGGAAAAGCAGGAATAAGAGAGAGCATGCCATGCAAAGTAAGGGGCTCAAATGATAACCTGCATTCTGTTAGTAAAATTTCATTATTAAGAACAGATTCAGCCCTCGTTAAGAAGGCATCTAAAGTTCCTACCACGCTTTTCCCTGGAATTATTTTCCGCCTACTCACTTTTAACTGATTATCCAGCTTTCAAGACTTATTTGATCAGCTCCCTGGTACAGTGCAAATTCGCTAGTGAGAATAAGGTGACTAATGCAATATTAAAACATATACAAAAAATAAAGGAATTACATGAATCTATACAAGTCACAATGTTAAAATGTTCCACAGGACTATATTAAAAACTTATACTGTGAATGATTGGCATTTCAACTAACATTTCATCTGAGCAATCAAACATGTCAAAAACACTAAGATTCTCTTATACTAATAAAAAGTAAGTTCTATCTACACCAATGATAACGTCCCCACATTTATGAGTTTGTATAATCAATATGGGCCGCAAGTCCAGAAATATCTAGATAGTCAATCACACCTTGGTCCAATCGCTGACTCAAAAATAATAGCAAGTGGAACCCAGAACTGACAGCACCTGCACTGAGGTCCTCTCAGGCAGCAGGGGCCCTCGAGTACTGCCTTCTGTCGCGCTGCACGGGGTCAGAGGCAGCATTGAGCAGCTGTTGCTAGGTCTTATGATCCTGACCTCGGGACGCCGTTCCCTTCACGACCCAATCGAATCTTTGTGACTAAGAAGATGACCGTTGCCCCTCAAGATAAGTGGGCAGAGGTGCCTAATAATAACTGAGCTGTTGGGTTCCATTTAGAGAGCGCGTCCCATGTGTTATGAGTGGGATTAGAGGGGGGCCCGGCCCGGCATCGTCTGGTCTCCGACGGGCTCAGACGGGCCAGCCCTTTGCCTGGACTTCGCACGGCGCGCGCCCGTACTCGTTCCGTGAAGCAGGAGCGGCGAGGAGTGATGTAGAGAGTGGCAGCCTCAGGGGCTGGCAATTTCCTTCAGCAGCACCCTGGGACTTGGAGTCCTTTGCGGTAAGTTTGCAGCCTCCTTTTGTGCGACGCGGCTTGCGAGTAATGATGTAGAGAGTAGCTGGCTCAGGTGCAGGCAATTTCCTTCAGCGGCCCCCTGAGACTTGGAGTCCTTTGCGGTAAGTTTGCAGCCTCCTTCTGTGCGACTCGGCTCCTGGTCAATTGTCCCTGCTCTAGGAGTACTTTCCCCATCTCTTTGACACCTCATTCAGGCCAAGTACAGGCTGTGGCTGAAGAGCTAATACAAAGTTAATTTCCAAAATATTTAATAAAAATGCAACTTCACCATAAGTTTGGGTTTTTCTTATATAGAACAAAAATGCATGTGAATTGGGCCTGTAGCTGGAACAGATCAAAGGGTATAGAGTAAAGTGTATAATCAATACTTTGACTTTTCTTACGTGCAAGCTACATCCTGACGAGTGGCAATGCTGTTTTAGGCCTACTCACTGGCAGAGCATGCCACCTCTAATGTTACACATGTTAAACTCTTAAATATTATGCACCCCCCCCCCCTCTTTAGATAAAAAGATGTCCTTGGGGGTGCCGTATTTTATTTTTAAAATTAGGTTTTGTATTTCTCAAAAGGGTGATTTTGACTACTCTGCTCAATAGGGTTAAAGCAGTGATTATCAAGCTAAACATGAAAGGCCTGAAGCTGTGGATGACACAATAAGTGCTGCAATCCGCATGTTACATTTAAAAATGTTATGCCATAGGTGTATTTTTTAAACCATATACAATGGACTTATAAGAAAGGTAAACATGCCAATAAACAATTAGGCAATTTCTACAGTCTTTAAAGGTCAGGGCACAAACACTGGGTAGTGGATGGCAGTGCCCCAGTGTGCAGAGTCTAAAACCCTGCAATAAAATCCAGCAATCATATGGTGGGGGGCCACACAAAAAGGAGACCTTTCTCACAAGAATGATAGGAATAAGTGAAAGCATCAATTTTAGTAACTGAATAGCAATGAGAGATACAGCTTAAGATGCAAGCATTCATTTCAGATAATTAGCATGTTTTAGTCTTTAAACTTATTTGCTGATACTTGTTTCTCAATGTTATCCACAATATTAAGGGTAACAAGCCAATGTATATCAAATTTAGCATCCCAAATGACAACGATATCATTTATCGATAACAAGAAAAGCAACAGTATCACTTTTGGGATAATACAATTGTTAAAATAGCATTACAATAACTAGTATGCAAATAGTTAGATAATATTACATAAGATATAAGTACAATGTAAAAGAGAGGTCATTAATGTTGTTTCATCCAACTCTGACCCTGATGCATGTGGAGGGTGTTGAGCGTCACTTAAGCAAAAAGCGCTAATTTGTTTTTAGGTTTAAGACCCTCACCCACAATTTGAGTGGCATGTTTGAATTAATGGCCCTTTTTAATGTATATACGGGTAGTGAGTAGAACAGAAATGAACTTAAGGGAGCGGATAAAGAGTGGTAGCTCCCCTCCTACAGGAACAGCACTCATTTAGATAGGTATTCAAGGGATGGTAATAAGAGAACTTACACAAGGGTTCCTCTGATTTAGAATTTATTATATATTTCCATATTAGTAGGTTTTCAGAATACAGTACATTTGGTTTCAGACACCACCAGACAAGAGGGTAGACATACTTTTTAAGAGCCTCTCAGAAAGGGATTTTTGGTCATGAAGGAAGCTCCTTGACTTGGTTTAGGGCACTTTTATGCAGGCTGAAATATGTCTGCCTCTTAGCATGGTTGAACTAATCCCCTGCATGTTTACTTTTTTTAACCCTTCATACTGGTGAGAAGCAGAAAAATGTTATTAAGTAGTGGGTCGTTTTACTTTCTTTTTTGGTGCTCCCCTTTTATTTTGGGCAGGGTCAGAAATAGCAGCCCTAATAATGGCAGTATCTTGCTTTGTTTAAATACCTTTGACATATGCATGGAAGGGGCCCTGCAATGAAAGCTTCTAATCTAAACAGTGGTTGAGGCCTCTTTCCCTAACAAATGAAAGTGTCTTGTTCGGAATATGTTCAACACCCTCTAGGGACACAAGGGTTATTGTAGTGTAATCGCAGTTATATAGCACTCACTACCTCTGAAGATGCAGTTGAAGCGCTTTTACAGCGAGTAACACACTACTTCGGGACCAATAAAGGATTAGTGGTGAATTATTATATTGAAATATGAAAGTAATTTAAGTGGTGGATATGTTAGTCAGTTATTTGGATTAAGAACGATAGTGGAGGGATAGAAGAGGGAAAAGGTTTGAATTTATATAGCGCTTGCTACCCTTGATGGGGTGTTGAGGTACTTTTTTGGCGAGTAGTACGCTACTCTGGAACCCATAAAGGATTAGTGGTGAATTAGTTAAGTGAAATAAGAAAGTAATTTGAATGGTGGATATGTTAGTCAGTTATTTGGATTGAGAGGGATAGTGGAGGGATAGAAGAGGGAAAAAAGGTTTGCATTTATATAGTGCTTGCTACCCTTGATGGGGTGTTGAAGTGCTTTTTCATCAAGTAGCAAGCTACTTTGGAACCCACAAAGGATAAGTGGTGAATTAGTACAGTGAAATATTAAATTAATTTGAGTTTTAGACATGTTAGTCTGTTATTTGGATTGAAAATGATAGTGGAGGTATAGAAGAGGGAAGGATTCAGGTTTTTATTTGTTCGTTTTACAGCTCATAGCAGTAGGATTAGGCTTGGGATGAGAAAAAGGGAGGTGAAGCGGGAAGAGTCAGAGGGAAGTGTATAGAAAGGCTTGTTTTAGGGGATCTGAATAGTAAAAGATGTATGAGATGATGCCAGGTAGGGGACCTAGTAGGGAAGAGTCTTGAAAGCGTTATTTTTATGTATCACAGCAGTGGTATGGAGATTGGGATGAATGAGAGAGTGGAGGTAGAAGATATATTGATAGCAGTATAGGCTGAAAAATAGGGTAGTGCATTCGATATGCTGAATTAGAGGAAAAACAATAAATATATAGATCCATAATACATGGAAGGTATGTGTATGCATAAATGAAGATTGTATATTTAGATTAAAGATACATTAAATGAACTCCGGCTTTCACGTGTTGTTGTACTTTGAATAAATTGAATCTGTTTATTTATATATATACATTTTTTGTGAATCAATAGTGAAGCAATTACAGATAAATAGATATGATAAGAGATGGAATTTATTTTTGCAGTCACTTATATACATGTTGAAAATAATGTAACTATCAGTAATATATACATTTGTCAAGCAGAACTAATTAATATCTATACATTTATAATGAGCAATCAACATATATGATACATATCTATAGTACAAATGAATGCTTATATACAGAGAGATATGCTGTATATTTCTGTTTGCGTATGGTGGTTATGTGGGGAAGAGCCAATTCTGGAGTAGTTTTCTGAAGATAAGGTGGTTATTTGTGGATCTTAAGTGAGGGGGTAAAGAGTTCCATAGTTTGGCTGCTTGAACAGAGAATGATGTACCACCCATGGTATTTTTCCTTGTATCTTTGAATTTGAGGTTGAGGTGCCACTCTAGAGCGGAGGTTCCTTTGTTGAATGTCTTTGGTGGATTACACAATATTAAAGGGTTCCCTTGCACCAGAGTACCTGTTGTTTATGCACTGTAGGGAGAATATACCTATGAGTCCCATTTCCTATTTTCTCCCACCTTGTTGTACATCACACAGCTGTAAACCAGGAAAATACTTCTTTTTGTTTGGCAAGCAAGCATCATTAGAATACCGACCCACTAAAATTAAATTATCGTCATACAAAAATATCATCTCCGATATATTGTGCTATGGAAATATCGTCTGCAAGAAATATCGTTGTCAAGAATAATAATTTTAAGGTAAGTTATATTGATTTTTAAAGTATCAAAGTCATTAATATCGTTTACAAAAATATAGGTAGTTATAAAATATTTTTTAATTACTGTTATGAATTTTAGTATTTTTTAAGTGTATATGATGGGAATTTTTTGCATAATTATTGTTTATGTTTTTATGATAGTTGCACAAGTTTTAGTGGTTATGAATTGTAATTTATTATTTTTTGTGATTTTTAGTACCATAGCAGGTTGTGGGTTTTTTAGGAGTACAGACTGGGAAGTAATTTACTTATAATACATGAATAATAATTTTGTTATTAATATTATATATGTAATTGGTAATTAATAATGTTAATTGGTAATTAATTATGTTAATTGTGCAATCTATTTCATTTTTCATTTAATTAATGTTACTATTTAATATGCAATATTAAAAGTATGCATATTTAAAAAACAATATTTAAAGAAGAATGATATTGATAACCGAAATAGGTTTTTCTCGATATTTCTGTACTTACAAGTATAGGATGCCAACATTTTTGACATCAATATTTTGGTCATGATATTTGGTATAGCAATAATTTCAGAGGTGATATTTTGGCAGTGAACCCCCACTAATCACTATGGGCCTGATTTGGATGTCGGTTGGTAAGCCTCCGGCTGCTTATCGGAGGCTTACTGACTGACATCCTGATTTGAACGACGACCACCGTATTTCAAAGCCCACATCGGCCACTCAATCAAACTAGCTTCCAACGGTCTCAATGAGCCCGTTGGTCAGTCGAAAGCTGCACATAATCCCCTTCAGATGGCATTTCCACAGCAAGGATTATGATGTTGGTTACCAACAGCCTTTCCATGTTTCCCTTTCTGACAGGGCAAGGCTGTCAAAAAGCGACTTTGGGGGCCCCTAGCAGGGTCCCATCCCTCCACTTCCTCTGGTTGAGGGCCTGGGGCACCCCTGTAAATCCCTGCACCATGTGGCAGGCACCATTAGATGCCTTCCACACAGTGGAGGGATTTACAGTAACTCCCATTTCTCTACGGGAGCTTGTGCTGTGGCCCGTTTCCGACCGCCACACAAACTCCCATAGAGAAATCTGAGTTTTCAACGGCACATGAATTGCATGTTTGGAATCAGCAACTAGAGGTCATTCAGTTCCACAACTGCAGAGATGTCAGTGGGAGGCAACTCCGATCAACATCATAATGAGGCACTTAGTCTCTTTCTCATCACAGTTTCCTGAGGGGATCACAGAGCTCTAATAAAGAAATAAAATTCATGCTCAATGATGTGCCTGCACTATTAGACATGCTGCTGAAGAAGACAGCTTTAGAAGCATTCTCTTCCCTGTACAGAATGCTGCTTATGTACAGTATAATGGTTCTCTTCCTGTCTGCTACAAGTTCCTGAGTGCCTGAAAACATTCCTTTTTATGTATCTGCTTTACATTCATAGAGTGTTTCCGTTCTGTGAAAATTGTGTGGCTCATGAAAGACTTAACAGTGTTATAAAACTGTTTCCTTATTGTTCTATATTTAAAATATGTTTTAAATGATAATCTTATGTAATGAAGACATAGAGAAAGACTTTGTAGACAATAGATACAGATTTTTAAACTGGTTCTATTATTTACCTATATTTAACACACAATAAAATGTATTTTTAAGTCAATGCACCATCATTTTAGATGATTCAACTATTGAAAAAAGGCAGCAGTAAAAGAAAACGTAAAGGTTCCAATGCCAACTCATTCAGAGGGCCTCAGTACCCAATGCATGACAAAGGTTACTACTTTAAAATTAAGGAAACATTAGGAAACAAATGTCATTGATAGGATGAGTAAAAAGATGTGGAATTGGATTTCTGAAGTTATGTAGCGTCTCTCTCATCAACAACTGTACGCTTGTTAAAAATATATCATGACATAAACAACTAAACACCCTTCCTTTCCTGAAATTTTTGAAACAACTAGTTTCATATTGACATTAACTTGTCAATACTCACTTATAAAAGCCTGTACTATTAGAAAAGTGTTCTGATCCAGCCACTGGACACCCAGGAGTGACTAGCTTTTGATATGAAAATGGAATGTTAGCATTCTAGTTGTTAATTAGAACTCTATGGAGAACCCACGGTAGATCATTTAGGGGAATCAACTGATAGGCTGTTACAGCTGTTGTAAGTACATGCTTTATTCATTATGCCAGCCTTTTTTCTACTAATGATGAGAAAGATATTTGAGAAATTACAGAAAATGTGTCTTGTTTTAGCTCTCTGAACCATTATCCAGCATTTCTATGACACAATTAAGCACTTCTTTTGTTCGTTTACTGCAGCCTCTTTTTAGGAAATGCTTCTTACTCTACACTCCTATTACAGCAATATTTTCATTCATGGGTGCCTTGCATTTATCATGATTCGAGGATGTTAATGTATGCATGTGGTATCAGTGTAGAATTCACCCAGCAGAAAGGAAGCAGAGTTGTGTACAGGGTCAAAGGCAAGCAAAGGGACAGCAATAGACCAGAGAAGTCATTGGATTTTGGGATCAGAAATGTTCTATTACTGCATTGTGATGTAGTGGACTTTATATAGGTGCCTAATGCCTATATAATGTTTTCTGTAGCAGCATTGTGGCAGTCCTGATAGATTGAGGCATGTTCTTCCAGATACTGGCTAAATAGATGGGAAAGGTCTTCTAAATTGTTTTTTTCCTTTTAAGCACTTTTTAGCAACCAGTCTGATGGGGCCCTCACTGCACGTGTGCCGAGAGCCTCCAGAGATGGTGAGCTTGTCCACAAGATAAGCATGGGTTCTAATTGTGATGGTTTGAAGACAATGGAACTGGTTTTGTAGATGGTGTGGTTGGCAAATGGAGTCAATGGCATGCCATCCTGTTGGGGTTGAACTTATCATAAGTCTTTAGGCCTTGACTGAGACATGCAGTAATATGCATGATGTTGTAGGATGCAATTAAGGCATGCAATTAAGGGGTAGAGTCTGGAAGGCCATAGTTCAGGGCATTAGCACAATCCAGATATATGAGTATGAAGGCTTGAACCCCAGCTCATTTTCTGAAATAAATTGTTTCACTTTCTTTAGAGAGAGCTGGTACCAGCACATTTTCTAAAACAAATTTTCACTTTTTTTAGAGAGAGCTGGTACCAGGTCATCTTTGTGTTTTTTAGCACCATGTTCCTTGAGACTGAGGTTAGTGACTAGGATGAATCCAAGTGACATGGCATACAGAGCTATAAACCCATCAAGGTTCATGTCCTTGACCAAGGTTTGCACTATTTCTTGGCAGATAACAGTAATGATGTCTTGGTGGGGCTGAGCTTCAGATAGCGACTGAGCATCAAGGTCTGGATGTGCTGCAGGTAGTGTCTGACATGTTCGATGTCTGGAGTAGAGGAGGTTTTGAAGAAGAATTGTGTATCATAAGCAACATGGTGAATTTCAATACTATGGAAGCCAAAGGGGCCCATGAAGACGGTGAAGGTGATAGGGGATAGTATGGAATCCTGGCAGGCTACAGGTGATAGGATTCTTTTCTTTTGGAATCTAGTGTTACCCATGTGGAAAAACGGGTGTCATTTGGATGGTAGGTCAAGAACCAGTGAAGAATATTGTCAGTGAATACTAGGCTGTGAATGCGGGAGGGATGGTTAACTGTGTCAAAGTCAGCTGAGGGTCTAGCAATATTAAGAGGCAGAGGCCTCAAGAGGGCTCTGCCTACGATGAGTAAAATAGAGATTTCCGTGCTGCAGCCAGATCCAAAGCTAATTTGTTAGTCATGCTGGAGATAGTTAGCAGTTTGAGTTCTTCATTAGAACTCTATGGTGAAGTTGCCCTATTACCATATTACTATATTATTACTTATTACTTAATATCCTGGCTGATGACGACTGATAGCCAGAAGCCGGTCCTAGGATGCTTGATTCTGGTCCAGGGAAGACATAGCTTGGCAGATTGGGCTAGACTGTTCCCATGAGGAACAGGGCCAAGACTAATTTGCATATGGCCATGTCTGCACTGGGGTGGCCTGGTGAGCAAAATAACAATGGATTAAACCCAGATCTGTGACTGGGGGAGAATGTTTTGCCAATGTGCAACATTCTACCATCATCTTGTGTGTTGTGCTGTTCACCCTATGTGGGAAGGGTATGCCCAGACGTAGGTCCTGTGCTCACTACACCACTGGAGTCAAGCTATAATGGCTGATAACGACCGTTAGACAGAAACCGGTCCTAGGATGCTTGATTCCGGTCCAGGGAAGACATGGCCTGGCAGTTTGGGCTGGACTGTTTCCATGTCTGAACTGGGGTGGCGTGGTGAACAAAATAACGATGGATTAAATCCATATCTGTGACTGGGGGTGAATGCTTTGCCAATGTGCAACATTCCTTCCATCATCTTGTGTGTTTTGTTATTACTATGGGTAATCAACTGACTGGAGTTGCTTTAGGAAGTACATGTTTTACTCAGAATGTCAGGCTCGTTTCACACATGGATGATGAAGATATTTGTAAATTCAAATAAAATGGGCCTTTGCTTTATCTTTTGAATCACTGATCATAACTGTTCTCTTTCAGGGTTGGGACATCAAATCCAAGCAAAGTATCAGCATTTTCCCAGCGTTGATTCACCTCAGAACTGACAGCAATCCCTAAAATTAGTGTTGCACCCCAATTAAAAGATGTACTTTGTAACTAATATCTGTTTTTAATCTTCATGTGACATCCTCAAAACTTAACTTGAAGCAATCAGATTCACACAGCTGATAGAAATGATTTGTGGATGTAAGGTTCAGTACTGGAAAGTGTCCATCAAGAGATGAAGTGAGATACTCATATTAGTCAAAACCAACTAACATTGCACTGCATTTCAGTTGGACAAAAATGACAGAGTCTTAACAGCAAATCAAATCCCAAACCAGGATTATTGCAACCTTTATTTATTTATGTATTTATTTATTTATTTATAAAGTGTTATATAGTGCGAACTTGATCCTGAATGATATCAGAGCTCTTTACAATTTGAAGGAAAGGAAGGTAACAGTTCAGTACATGAGTCAAATGGGGAGTCTACATAGGCATTGAAACAAATAGGGATCCCATATCAGACTGTTTACAAACCTGGGGTAAGCGAAGAATGGGCTACGATATGAAACATACTTACATAAGGGGAGCAAATACAATAATAATATAAAAGATTATCAACTAATTCTGGAGTATGTCCGCTGCAATTAGAGCTGACAGTCGCACGTCTTATTCAGGTAAGAAATTATTCATGAGGAATCTTTTTACTTCCAGTTTGAAAGCAACCTTGGAGGAGATTCTACGAATTTCCGGTGGAAGAGAGTTCCAGATTTTTAGTGCAGAGCCAGAGAAGGCTTGTTGGCATGTTTTCTTTTTGCGAAAGGTCTAAGGTTACAGGAGGAGGGTATAACACCTAAATAGTACCTAGAAAAACATATAATCTAACAAATAGTTTTGTGAGTTTATACCAAATTGTAAGGGTCTGAAGTACAATTGCAAAACTTAGCCAAGGGTAAGAGCACTTCCAAGTAGGCATTAACCTGAGAGGGTGAGACCCCCGAGCTGAAGGTCCACTCTTGCCAATAATTGCATGGGGGTACCCTCCATCTTGGATAATATTTCTTAAGCTCATCATTTCTCTGGCACCATTTTCAATGGTCAGAAAAAGACCTGAGCAACACAATAAACACAAAATTGTACACCCTTCCAATATGTAACTGGATGCCCAAATGGAACTGGCACACACATTAACACTACCTTGCAGAGTGTATAGCATAGCTTGAGTAATTTACATTTTGTTTACGTGAAAAGAGTGTACTCTACAGGCAAACACCTTTCAGTGCAACTCAACTCAGCTCTTATACACACAGCTTGCCACATGAGAAACAGGGAGGGGCAGAACTGGGACATTAAATTAGATTTATAACATTTTTGGGCATACAGTTGGTGTGGTGGGCACAGCAAATGGTAGGAGAGCTCATGAAGTACTTAGATACCAACAGGGGAACAATGATGATAAATAAGCAATGGTACTGATAAACAGTACTGCGTGAGTAACATAGAGGCAAACAATGTGCAGGTTGGATGGGCCAAGGTAGTCTTACTCAGCCATTGATGACAAATATGCTTGATCCACTTAACATTCAATTTAAAACAAATAGAATCGGTGATGTTGAAAAATAAATATATGAACCAAATACCGATTCAATTTTATGTGCATCAGGTTCTGGGTTTGCTACTCACAGCGCATTCTACGTATGCAGTGCTGGTGTATCATCAAGGTCTATTGTGCAAAGTACAATGGCTATTTCTTTCAAGCACAACCACTACAATAAGCAAAGTGAAAACGTCTAAAGCACCGCGGGAAATGGTATTGGCTCCGCAGAGTAAAGAAGAATTATGAAGGCCTCAGCAGGAGTCCTTGGGCGCTTCAATGGAAATGTGCTTCTAATTGCAGAGAGCGCGCTCACACACTGCTTCCCAAAGAATGGGACTTTGAAGGAGCTGCTAAGTGCATCACTTATGTTTTGTTATAGATTGCTTCCTATTTCTTACAGTGGCAATTAGAAATCACTTGCTGCCAGCCCACTGCATGGAGGTTAAGTAATGCAATATCATACTGCCTGCTTTAAATGGGTTTCAGACTGAATTTGTCCACGGATACCTCCGATCTGAGGAAGGAGTTCTAAAAGTATTAGAAACACATCGGAAAACACAAACCTTTTATACAGCTATTATTTTCACGGTGTAAACCATAAATTATATAACCGTGGGGTCTTAAAAGCCACCAATCATTTGCCCCTCGTTACTGTTCTTTGTCACTTACCAAAATGACTATTTTGGACTAATACTTTCCAATTGAACTAAGTGAGAGGGATAATGAAGTATGATACACATGCTTTGCTCTCCGTATAAAGGGATGCACCGCTAGGCAAAAAGCCTCAATCAATGAAAAATTAAAACTCATGCCATACCAAAATCTATATACTCGCATGCGCACTGAAGTCAACGTGAAGGAAAAACTGCATAAAGCTGTTAACAAAAATATATTTTAATATTTTCAATCATAGCCTCGAAAAATCATCACACAATATTCCACTTCTTAGCTATACCTTCCAGCCATTAGAATGCAACATTTAAATGTCCACTCCCAGGTATTTAAGAATGCCCGTCAATCTCTCTAAGTCAGTGATAAAATGATGTGCTTCTGCACCTCTTCATTCTATGCTAGTGTGCGTGACTTCTTACTGCTTGATTCACAAAACCTGGAGAAAAATGTTGTCAATTGCATCGACTACTACAACAAAGTATGGAACAAGTGCTGCTTTTTATTAAAGGCTTCATATAGAAATCCAAGACGCCTCCCTTAACATTCCATGCGTTATATCTCCCATATCTGCAAATGTAATGCAAAGTGCTCTTTGCAAATGCAACTTCTGTTTTTGTTTCTATGTGACAATAATGTGTTCCCTCCTGGAGATATTTTTTATCGTTCGACACACATTCACTGTGGGGAAATCCAGGCCCATTGCCACTCTGTAACATGCTTCCTATCGCACAGTTTCATGAATACTTTGTCCACGTTTACAATATCCTTCCTGTCTCGCATCCTCATTACCAACAGAGTCTGGAAGCACTTATCTTTTGTAAAAAAAAAAAAAAAAAAAAAAGACATCAATGTAATGATGTATTTTGGACCGGAATCATACAGCCATTCACTCAGTAAAGTTCATCTTTGAGGCAAAAATGGTATAAAGTACAAATGCAAATTCATTTTGTATTTCACAATTCATGAATCCACACACGCACAAATACCTTTTTTTCAACTTGAGAGTAATTGATATTGCAGGAATACATTGAAAAGTGAGTCAACAACCACAAACTTACAAGTTTGTGTTAAGTCACAAAGGTTTTTGAGGAATACTTCCACTGTGGATGGTACGAGAGATTTACTCCTCTCAAGGGCAGACCTAAATCTGTAACTAGGATGGAAAGTGGGGAGTCAGGAAACATGGCGGCGGGCTGACACCAGTCTCGGGAGCTCCCGGACGAGGCAGAGAGGAGAGGAGGCAAACAAACGTTAAGACGGGCAAAAACAAGTAAAATCACACAGACTAAATAATGCAGGTCGCGCGACAACATAGCGTGAAGTATAAAGCATAGAGTACTGTGCTCCAGGTCAAATGAGCGCAGTGGGGGTGAAAGGACACCTGGAGTCGGACGGCCGCGATATGGAGAAAAACTAGAGTGGCGATTCTCCTAGTCGGCTTTCGGGTTAACAGTGGAAGCGCGGCGAGGCTACAAGGCAAGGGGAAGGATGCCGAAATATTGGCACAGTACAGCGGAGGCAGCGGATAAAGTAGATGCAGCGGAGATTGTATCGGAAAAGAAGCTAAGTCCGCTTTTGGATTCCAGAGTGTGCAAAGTGTCCGACTGACGTCCCAATGGTGGTAAGCTGGTGGGAGTAGAGGGGGGGGAGACTTCACAGCTACTGGAGGGGGGTTTGGGACTGCAGAGGCCGATGGAAGAGTTTTCCCCTGTTGCTTCAGAGGCTGGTCGCGACCTTGGCTGTGGGGAGGGGCCTTCGCGGATATTGGGCAGAACATAGGAGTGGTAGATAATTCCACTCTACTGTCCCCTCTAAGTGAACAGCGTCCGGTGAAAGGCTCATTGGTGTACCCAAAAGAAAGCGAACAAGCAGCACTGAAGGTTCGGGTGAAGAATCGGTACCAGCTGAGATCCCTCACTGAAGGAAGAAAGAAAGACAGAGGTGGAAAAGGAGAGATAAATTGGGAGCAGTCACTTAAGGAAGCTACTGTGGTTGCCCTAGTTTCCCCAAAAAAGAAAGCCTCAAAAGGCGCTGGAAAATCCAAGGCGGTGTAAGCAGAACAAGGTGTGAGCTTCAGCAAAACCACCTCCCTCTCTGAAGGCATACATGTCAAAAACCGGACAAATTAAGGGGAAGAAAACTATGACACAAATTAACCCTGTTCCTCTCCTTAAGGAGAATAGGTTTTCTGTACTAGCTGGATTATCTTCTACTGATAAAGGGCAATAGGTTGTAAAAACTAGGGTGCTAATTAATGGCATTGCTAAGTCTGAAACTGGGCCCGCTATATCCGCTAGCTCAAATTGCAGTCCTAATACTAATTACAGCCTTAATACTAATCTCAATTTGGGTACCAGCTCCAGTCCCCTCATCACGGTGCATATAAATTCAGAATCTCCCCACGGCGGAAGTGTTTACTCAACCCTGGGGTATAATGGCCAGGAGTGCATAATTGACCGAAGAGGTGGGGGCGATGAAAAATCAATAGAAAATTGTTCTTGAACTTAAGGCAAGACCTCTTTCATAAATTTGAAATATCGGAGTCCAACCAAAAGGTGATCCATGATCAATGTGATGCATTAGAGGAAAAATTGGACGATATCATGGCACGAGCCTGTACCTTGGAGGGGAAGTTAAAACTTTGCAAGGAAGTGTCTTGGAAAACTCCAAAGATATCGATTGGCTAAGGAAACAGAATCGAGGTTTACAATGACTTAGAAAGACTAGAACCCCAATCCTGTCACAACAATTTGAGTTTCTTCAAATACCAGAGGGGGCTGAAAAGGGAGATGTTAAAACGTGTATTTGTGGTTTACTAAGAGAGATCATGCCCGATAGGCCGGATATAAAATGGGAGTGAGAGATTCAGAGGGTATATCAGGATCCCTTTAGGTTAAATCCAGAGAGGAAAACTCCAAGAAAAACCCTGATAAATGTTTTGAATTTCACTATGAAAGAGCTGATATTATTGAAGGCACTAAAAGAGGGCTCCCTTAAACATGATGGCTTTAAATATCAGATAAGATCTGACCTTAGCAAGAGGACAGCCCTGCGACAGTGGGAACTATGTACCAGGATGAGTTAGTTTTGAGAAAAGGGAGCACAAGTGCAATTAAAATTCCCGGCTATATTGAAAATAATGTGGCAGAATAAGATGCACAACATTAACGAACCAGAGGAGGTAGATACATTTACACAACAGGATGTTGAAAGCTAAATATAATAGCCCACCAAAATCTTTCTCTAGATTTATGAACACAATGAGGGAATTTAACTTAGTAGATATATGGCGAACATTAAAGAAGGATAAGAGAGAATTTAATTTTTTTACTAAAAAAATACAGATATCACTCTCGTATAGATTTTTTTTAGTTTATCAGGAGCTGTGTGGAGAGGTGACAGAGGTGACCAATTTTCAGACAACAATATCAGAAAATTCTGCTGTAGCATTATCTTTAAAGTATCATCAGCCAGAGGTGTCTAGAAGGTGAACTCTGGACAGGGTAATTGTTTTAGAAAAGAGGGTTATCGAGGACGTAAGGGATAAATCAGAGAGTTTTTTAGTATTAATGATGGTTCAACAGAAGAGCACATAGTCTGGGATGCTATCAAAGTGTATCTAAGGGGTTTCCTAACATCTAACATGGTAGGGAACATCGAGCAGAGAAGCAAGAAAGAGAAAGGGCTATCCAAGATATGAGGAATAAAGAGGGTGAGCTACAGAAGGCGTCCATGGAGGATTCAAACAGAGTGGGGGGCTTTAAGTAAAGAGCTGGAGGGGCTACAAGCTGCATTTAGGGCAAAAATTGATAAAATATCTCAGGATAGGTGAAAGGCGAGCAAACTTCAATACTTTGCTTAGGGTGAAAAGTGTGGCTCATTATGAGCCTGGAAAGTAAAAGCAGACAGGTCCAGAACTACAATACGAGAGTTAATCAGTGGCGAAACGGGAGACCTTTTCAATATCAATTTCGATTTGTGCAAGGAGGCTTGCAGATATATGCAGGAGTTGTATAATAAAGATATTGCACCTATCCAAGTGGAAATAAAGGAGTGCCTTAGGTTAACAACCCTGCCTCTGCTATCTTCTGATCAATTGAAAACTCTAGTAGGAGAGATTAAGGAGGTGGAGATAAGGGCCCAGAGCAAAAAAATCGGTTAAGGGAAAGGCACTGCGTTCTTCAGGTTTTATTTAACAAGGTATATCTGAGTGGAAAAAAGGTTCCTAAATCCTGGTTAGAAGCTACAGTAACTATGATTCAGAAACCTATTAAGGATCTACGGAATGATAGACTCATACAGGCCGATTTTGCTGTTAAACACAGATTATAAGATCTTTTCTGGGATAATTGCAGACTGGCTTGCTAGAATAATACGCAAGGCTATCCACCCTAACCAAAGAGGCTTTATTCCAGGGAGGCAATTGAATGAGTTGACTTTCCAGTTGTACAAAGCTATTGACTTGGCGGAGACTCAGAAACTGCCTCTGACAATAGTGGCAGTGGACGCAGCCAAGGCCTTTGATCAGGTACATTGGGCCTACTTATGGGAGGCTTTGCGAAGCTTTGGCTTTCCAACAAATATGGTATCGGCAATTCAGACTTTATATCATGGCCCCAAAGCTAGAGTTTTAATAAAAGGGCTGTCCCTTTTCCCCGCTTCTTTTTAATATGTACATTAAGCCTTTAGCAAATCTGATTAGGTCTGACATGGCTATTTTCCCTTTTAAATCAAGTACTTGATAACCCAGAAGATGGAAGATATTATAAAGGTAAACTGAAAGAATGTTAGACATGATGTTATGGGTTTACTTTCTAAGTGTGTGTACTTACCTCTTAACCTTTATGGTAGGGTCAACCTCATAAAGATGATTATCCTGCCAAAAGTGACGTTCCTGTTTAATTCTATCCCATTGACTTTTCAAAAGAAAGATACAGCAAAATTCCAGGGGAGAATAGGGAGCTTTATTTGGGCATCAAAAGGTCCCAGGATTTCCTGGAAAAAACTACATAGGAGATTAGATAATGGAGGATTGACACTATGAGATATTATTGTTTAAGAATGTCCGCATTTTGGCCAACAAAGTAGATAATTTATCGATCGGCGCATTCTTTGAGGTACTATTGACTGATGTACCTGATGGTCAAATTGGTTTTCATTCCATGTACGGAGATCCTAAATCTTTTTTAAAAGTGCTGTTTAAGATTTTAAAGTCCGCCCTGGATACATGATGTATGTACGAAAAACATTAAGAATTCCATATTTTTCACCATGGGCACCAACTTGGGATTCTCCCGGTACACCGTAGTGTTTGAGGGACCAACTAAGTCAACCTTTGATAAGTGGTGGTATTTTTCGCTGGGTTGAGTGATTGTACCAACGTTTTACTAACAAGGTTATTTTTATTGTTAATTGTTATTTATTAAGCGTGTTATCACCAGCAGGTCTCAAAGCACTGTCAAAGGGATCCAGCCTTCACAAGAGGGGGTTCAGATTGCGCCCCAGGCATCCCCAAAAAGTACTGTTTTTAATTTCTTCCTGAATGGGAGAAGGGTGTGTTCCTTTCGTATATTCTCCAGCAGGTTGTTCCAAATGAGGGGGATGGATGAGGGGAATGCTCTTCCTCCTTTCGAGGACTTGTTAAATTGCAGGCAGGCCAGAAGCCTGGCATCGAAGGACCGTAGCGCCCTGCGGGGAGTATATTTGGCAAGACTGTCCTTGTTATAGCTGGGGGCTTGGCCATAGATGGCTTTATGTGCGATCAGAGGCCTTTGAATTTTGTTCTCTGTCCAGGAGCCAATGTAATTGTTTAAGGAGGGGTGACGCATGTGCTTGCCTGGGCGCTCTAAAGATAAGCCTAGCAGCATCGTTCATAATCACCTGCAATCTGATCAGAAGGTTACCCGGAAGGCCAATGTACAAGGAGTCACCGTAGTCAAGGCGTGATAGTATCAAAGCAGATACTGCCATTCTGAGTGTATTGAAGTTGAGTAAAGGGGCGAACTTACGCAGCTGTCTCAGCATCTGCTTGGCATCAATTTTGATACCAAGGCTTTTTACAGCCACGGCCGGCTCCAGGTAAGTGCCAATCTCTTGTGGCCAAAAGAGCTCCTTTCAAGGGTTAGAGTCTGACGTGATGGCCAATACTTCCTTTTTATCCGGTTTGATTTTAAGGGAGTTGGCCGTCATCCAGTTAACAGTTAATTTCAAAATGTTTTGGAATCTTGTGTGGGCTGGCGCGGAGTTGTCTATCTGAATGGCAATTTGAGTGTCATTAGCATAGTTGTAAATTTGACATTCCATATAGTTCAGTGCCGCTATCAAAGGGCTGGAGGTAGGTATTGAAAAGAAGTGGTGATAATGCCGATCCCTGTGGTACCCCGCATGAAAGCAGTCCTAAATCGGACACATGGTCATTCAGTTGTGTTCTCTGGGAGTGGCCCTTAAGAAAAGAGATCAGCCATGCAAGGGTCATGCCCTGGATTCCTAGCTCCGAAATCCGGGACACTAGTTGGTCATGATTGACAGTGTTGAATGCCGTGGATAGGTCCAGTAGGACCAGGGCACATGTTTTTTTCTTGTCGGCCTACAGTCTGAGTTCGTATAGAACAGACAGCATCACCAGTTCCGTGCAGTGATACGCCCTGAACCCTGCCTGGTTAGGTTTTAGGAGATTGTTGTTTTCAATATGGTTGGTCTGGGTGTTTAGCACATGTTGTTCTAGTACCTTTGCGAGGAACTGGAGTTGTGAAATTGGCCTGAAATTTTTTAAGTTTTTCGTACTGGCCCCAGGCTTTTTCAAAAGCGGGATGGCACATGCTCCCTTGAAGTTAGAGGGGACATGTCCTGTGGCAAAGGACTTATTGAGGAGGGAGAGTACCTCGTTTTCTATTCCAGGAAGCACTATCTTGAAGACCCTAGGCGGAGAGGGGTCGGCGGAGACCCTGATTTAACCCTCTTTATTAGGTGGGACAGGGAGTCGTGCGTAAGAATTTGGAAAAGTGGTAAGCGGTTCAGTAAAAGTGGGAGGCGGTGGTGTAGGTGCCAAAGTGCATGGAAACTTAGGGGTGGAGTAGATTTCCATTATTAAATCTTTAACTTTCGTTTTAAAGAAGGACTGGAAGTTATTGCAGTCTTCCGGGGAGTACTGAGGTTTCTGTTCTTTGACTTGTCTCAATTCTTTCAAAATTCGAAAGGTCTCTTTTTGTTTATTTTCCGTGGCAGTGATTTAAGTCTTATAGAAATCTGCTTTACGTAATATAATTGCTTTTTATAAGTTACGAACGCAGCACAGTATTCTCGCCGGGCGCAAGGGTCGTAAGCTTTCCGCCAGGCTCTTTTGCTTTGGCGAGGGTTTGTTTCAGGATTCTTAAGGCGTCATTGAGGTTCAAATATTACCAACTTAGTGCCTGGGGGGCAAGGCATGATTGGTCAGAGATGGAAGATGATAACTCCGATCAAGTAATGAGAACTGGACAGTGGTGAAAGGAAACAATGTTTTGGTATTGGGCTTTTGTAGAGGCAGACGGAAATATGGAAAATGAAGTTTACAAATTGTGGGGTGAAGAGTTTGATAATCAAGACTTGATGCAGATGTGGAGTAATTCATATGTCACATTGCGAAAAGTAGTAAAATCTGCACCACTAAAATGAAACCACTTGTTCAGCACTCATCGGGTATATTGGTCCTCTGTAAAACTCTGGAAGGTCACTGATAAGGTATACACACCCCAGGTGTAGCAGATGGAGGTCAATGATATACACATGTTCATGTCATGTTCGAAAGTCGTCCGTTTTTGGAATGCAATTAATGTTTTCCTGGAAGAAACCATTGTAATATAACTAAAAGTAACAATTAGTTTATTTTTTTTAATCTAGTTTAGATCAAGGAATGCAAATTTCAGCTGTAGAATCCAATTTTTTGTTTTATACTGTTTTGTTAGCAAGACGGGAAATTTGTAAATTATGGAAATCCCAGATTTTTTCTGAATACTTGAAGAGTGTTATAAATATAAGTGAATCTGATATGGCATTTGATCAAAAAAGTAGAGAGAGTATGGGCCTCGTTGATAAAGTGTAGAGAAAAGGAAACGTGAGTCCAATGATTAAGCCATTCACTCTGTTGGCCATATTGTCTCCTCATTTCCAGGGTCAACCTAGTTAGTGCAGAGATGGAATTGGAAATAGCTGTATACTTGTGGGTGAATGTACAAGGGTCTCGTTCTATGGTCTTTGCTCAGGTCCTCCACTAAAAGACATAGAGACAGGAGTATAAATCCATAAAGATATCTGGCAAAATGAGGACAAACAAATGTTTTTTTTTTAAAAGGATGGAAATGGGGAGCAAACACCCTCAACTTTGGTGCAGTGTGACGGGATGGGTTCCTCCAGCGAGAAAAGTGCATTCCTCGCAGGGAAAACAAAGAACAGAAAGTGATCTAGTAGATTTACTCTTGGTCGGAGATTTTCAAGTTGGAAAAGGTACACGTGTAATTTGCTCATGCACAGAACAAAACGAATTCCAGTTGTACTCTTGTAAAAAACACTAGCATTTTCAGCTTCCCTTCCCAATCGCACTCCTGGAAACACTGATGAATTCAAAAAAGCTAGAAATATACTTCAGAGTTTGGAATAAACTGACAGGAAAAATTGTTCTTAATAATTGCACTTAATACTGCATGATCTGTACTGAAAGTCTACTAAAGGTCTGAGAAATAATAACAATAACAGACTGCAAATACTGTGCGTCATGATATAGCTGAGGAGAAATAGCTCAGTGGCATAGGGATTAATTGTATCTAAAAAGCAAAAGGCACATAAAGGTACAGCTGCCTTATAACGTATGGTGCTTACAGAGCAAACATAACAAGAGAGAACATAAAACTAAACCATAGATCAAAAAGTATAGAAGAAAACAAGGAATTATTAACACAGTACATGTATGATGATGAGTTCAGGTTATTTGCTGGAGCACCATGTTTGCAGCAGAAACAACTTGGTTACAATTGAAAAGACAAATAATAAAGCATGAGGCATTTACCACTTACAAAAAGACGATTAGCTGTAATTATAGGTACAAAGAGCAGAGGAGATACAAAAGCAGAAATGTAAGTTTAAAAGTTTAAATATTTCTTTTTGTATCAAAGCTGACTGCTGGCATTTCAGCTTTTTTACGTAATAATATTTTTGTCTATTAAATGGATTTCCTTTCCATATTGTGTTTATTAAATAATAGATTAGCACAGAAACTGTCCATGGAATAAATGCTCCTTCACTATATTTTACCCTAACTCCACAAACTAATTAAGGCACAGTAAAGGTGTTGGGATATTGGGAGTCGCGTAGAGTACCCGCCATGCTCCGCGACTGAGCTGAGCTTCCGGAGGAGGGGTAGCGGCCGATTTGCAATCATGGCCTGGTTTTCGGCACGGCGTTAGACACGGCTGGTTCCTCGCAATAACACAGATACGGTCTCGGACTCAGCCTCAGGCTGCTGCGCTAAATTAGAACGGTTGTGAGCGCACTAGAACAGGCTGGCACTGGCCCCGGTAGCACTGGGAGCAAAAAGAATTGCCAGGAATTGAGGAGGCCAAAGGGGTCTCCTCGCTGAAATTGCTGCCATGGGGAAGGGGGTTACGCCCCAACTACTGGCGCTCTTTTGGATGGTGAGCACTCAATTGTAGCGTGACTATTGCGATCAAAACAAGAGATGATTTCTTGTTTTGCATTTTGAGAGAGGGGACGCCTAGATTTACAGGCAGCCAAAAGGAGAGAAGAGGGAGGAGAGAATCCGGCTGCACGCAGTGACCTGGATAAAAGGTCTTGGGTTTTTTTCACAACCAAATGAGAGATGACTAGTTTTGCTTTGTTTGCATTTTGTCTACTGAGTAGGGAGCACCTGGAATTTGCTTGCAGAAGCTATTAAGGCATGAAAAGGAAAAAGAGAGGAGAACTTGAGCTGCACACAGTGATCCAGGGGATCCCAGGGAAGTTCAGCGCTCAGAACTCTACAAAAGCATCACAACATCATGGCTCTGGTGAGTCTTCCAATTAAGGGGTACAATTGATTGGTGTAATTGACTTGGTCTAATTGACTTGTATTTAATTTGCCCATCAAATACTTTCCTCCTCTTTCTAAGATCCTTATACCCAGCATCCTGGGTCTATCTCGCTAAAGTTATACAATATTAGAAAATACTAGAAAAGAGACAGGCTCTTCAGGGGTGGCTCGCCTGAGTTATTAGAACACTATAAAGATCGGCCAGGCTGGCTATGCCACACCACCAAGAACATACAGAGGAGATACAGAGAACAAGAAATATAAACTAACAGTAGGTGGTTTAGCAGCTCAGAAGTGGAGCTATAGGCTCCCCCAGAGAGGAGGGAGTTAAGCTGGCCGTGAAGGCGGTCCGCCTACTGAGGATGTGGCTTGCGACCAGTTTGTGCAAACTCTCACACTTTCCCCTCATTAAAACAGCTACATTTGACACACTCAGATGGGACTACATGTTTGGGATCATGACCAAGTTCGGGTTGCCAGCCGGGTTTATAGTCTGGGTGTCCCTGCTATACCGGAAACCCATGGCACGGGTTCGGACCAACAAATGTATCTCTGATCGGATTGAGGTAGCGAGAGGCATGCGGCAGGGAAGCCCACTCTCGCCCTTGCTGTTCATAGTCGCCCTAGAGCCCTTACTGCTGAAAGTGCGATCAGTGGTGGCCGAGGTGGGGATAAATAGGCTTACCATTCACCATGTCATATCGGCGTACGCAGACGACATACTACTGTTCCTAAGAGACATGAATAACCCAGTGACACCATTGCCGCGGATCTTAGAAGACTTCCGCGAGTTGTCGGGCTTAGCCATCAATGAGATGAAGTCATACGGGTTTGGCTTCCGGGGCCCGGTGGCGGGAACACACGTCCAGTTTCCGCCGCACTGTTTCCAGGTGGCACCCATGACATTTAAGTACCAGGGTATCCAGATATACCGACAGCCACAGGACTTGCTGGACGGTAATCTGGGACGAGCCCTGACTAACCTAACTACACAGGTACAATTCTGGAATACCCAGCCACTATTGGTGGTAGGAAGAGTGGCTATTTCAAAAATGGTAGTGCTGCCGCGTTTGCTGTACTTCTTTATGAATTTGCCAATTTCTATCCCTATGCCCTTTTTTAAGAAACTAAATACACTACTACTCGAACTAGTATGGGGAAAGGGCAGAAGACGCATAAGCATGACCAAACTGCAACTTCCCACGGATAGGGGCGGCTTGGGAGTGCCTGATTTGTTCGCTTATGGCTGTGCGTGCCAACTGCAACGGCTAGCGTATTGGCTTGCAGGCCGCAATTTACAAGAGCTGAACATGACGGAGGGTGATAGAAACCGGAGGGTTATACATCGATTGTTACTACCAGGGACCAGAGCACCGGCAACGACTCCTTCCCTACTTAAACTGGCTCTTACATACTGGAAGAGAGCGATCAGATATACCAATAGACGTTCGTGCTATGCACCCTCAATACCACTGTTGGGCATCCCACTGGGGACAGGCGCAATGACAGAACAGAGACTACAGGTGTGGCAGGAAGCGGGAATAGCGCAAGTTGGAGATTTTTTCTCGGATAACAGGCTACTGCCATACGGGGAATTCACCAGGCTCCACCAAACGCCGAGGGCACTCTTTCTGCAACATGCACAGCTGGCTCACTACATAGGCACCCACTGGCTGGAGGATGGAGCGGAGCCCGCCACCAACACACTGATCACTATGCAATACCTCATGGGAACGGGCAGTCACCTGACAAAATGGCTGACTGCTGGCATACGGGAGGGCAGGGCTGACCCCTTACAACCCCTGAAGTTACGATGGGAGGTGGATCTCGGAAGGGCAATGAGTGACAAGGAATGGGAGACGGTACTGAAACTGCCAAGGAAAGTGTCCCGGAAACCTAGGTTTAAATTTATACAATTGATGATCATACATAGGGCATATTTGACTCCCCACAAGATACACACGATGTTCCCGACAGCGGCTGATAATTGCCCCAGATGCCAGCTGGAGGATGCAGGCATGATGCACATGTTTTGTGAGTGCCCTAAGCTGGGACACTATTGGGGTACAATACACCACATTTTGAATGACATAGCACCAGGTAGCCCTTACACATCCGCTTCTTATTGCATGCTGGGGATAGGCTACAAGGAGAAAAAAAGAAGTGTGGAATCCAGATTTATAGATTTGGCACTGTTACTAGCGAAAAGGTCGGTGGCGATGAGGTGGAAATCTGCCAGGCCGCCGGAATTAGAGACCTGGAGTGGGGAGGTGATCAGATGGAGCAAAGCCGAGGGTCTGGAACTAGGGAGGGAAGAACGCAGAGGCCTCAGGAATCATCCCATCTCAATGGAATGGAATGCTCTACTTCTAGCGTTAGAACAAGGAGTACAAGACCAGGGAGACTAATACGAGTATACCGACCATTACAGGGGGACAACATGTACATGACCAATCAAACCCGGGAGCCGAGATGTGGACCCACGGGAAACCAAATGTTGTAACAGTATGATGTGAACTTGGGGACCGGTAACCCCGACAGATACCGACTGTAACATAGACATTGAAGCGAAACCATCATACTACTGATTTGTGGATAGAGTAAGTGTTGGGAGAGGGTGGGATAGGGGGAGGGTGTTAGGGAGTTAAGGGATGTTAATATTCAAAGAAAACGGAAAATGTTAATGCAGAATTACATTTTGAGATATGTGTCACGTTACAGAGATACACTACACGATTGTTTGTAAAATATGCAGTGACTTTCTTTTGCAAATAAATTAATTTACAAAAAAATAATTAGTGTGGAAATGTATCTGGGCAGAGAAGAAACCACGCACAAAATTGATAACATTACAATTGAGTCCTGAAGAAGGTGTATTAGGTTTTCCTCACATTCAAAAATACTTCCAAGCCTCCTTCTTAGATTGGTGTGGACGTGTAACATCAACCCAAGATCATGGGTCGAATTTTTATCTTCACCAAATGCTTTTGGAGAACAATATAGATCTAAACCCCTGTATCAAAATTCCCAAGCTACCTAAATGCTATAGATATAAGACACCCGTATAATTCATGATAGACTTAAACAATTGAAGGAAGAATATCGATTTACACCTTTACATTTAGAAACTCAACTAAAACCCTGCAGGGAACTAGGAGTTTCAATCAATACACTGACATTAAAAAGATGGGAAAGGTTGGGAACCTATCAAATAAAAGATATGGTAATAAAAAGTGAGATGAACTCATGGAAACAAATCAGACAAGACAAAACAGAAACTGTCTTGAACCTTATATTTTCCTTCCTCCAAATCTCGAGTCTAGTGCAAAAGCTACGACTCCCGTAGGGCTGACTTCCTGCAACCGTTACCCATACACTATATATCAAATAAATGACAGGAATTGGAACCTGGTATCATATTCTCCAGCAACAAATCTATTAACAAATAGTCCAGAGAGCTCTTTTAAAAAAACAGATGACCACAGGGTGTCACAGAGAAGCAGCCCAATGGAAGGATTGCAATAAATGGTCTATTAAGGCCATTCGCAGGGTGAATTTTAAACATATGGCACACTTCTCAAAAGGTAACTATATCACACCCCTGAGAAATTGCACAAAATATTCCCAGAAATATCACCAGGTTGTCCTAGATGTAATTATCAAGGAGGCGACTGGCTTCATATGTGCTTCTCTTGACCTAAACTGACAAACTACTGGACTAGGGTCTTTCAGTCAATTAGCCGGCAATGTAAACAGAACATAGACCCCAATCCTGCAGTTAATATTTTTCAGGATCCCGAATCCAACTTTAACGGTGCGACAAAGACAATTTATTTTTAATGCTTTTTTAAGAGCTAAATCTTTGATTTTGCAAAATTGGAAATCATCGGATTCACCGAAATTCGTTAGTCAAAATGAGAAGCACAAAAGAAAGGAAAATTTATACTCCCTTAGAATAGAAGCTATCCAGAAATGTGTACAAATATGGGGGGCAGACTAGAATTTAATATTTGTAGACACTACAATAAAAGCATATGGTGAAGGAATGGATACGGATAGCTGGCAACAACTATAACTATTTATCATATATATGTCAATACGGTCTATTTATCATACTTTACATATATTTACAATGCATAGAAACTTATCAGCAACAACAAGAATCCTGAAAATATTATGAATGCCAGTAAACTATACTGTTTCACTAGTATATTTTTTTAAAAGAAAGAGAGAAGAGGAAAGAGGGTAAAAAAACACTTTTTGAACCCGGATACAGATGTCCATCCTAAAGCATTGAATAATCTAATTGTACATTATTAGTTATCATAATCAAATGATGAATTGTCATTATGGGTCTGTGATTAATTAATTGGATAAATAAAGCTTTAAAAAATCTACAAAGCATCTTCTGACAGCGTGTCCTCAGTCTACTATCTCATACAGCATCAGAGTGAGAGGGCTAATGAAGACAACTGCATTGTAGGACCTATGAACACCAATCTCACTTTACCAGAAGGGACCAGAGGGGAGGGCCAAAATAGCTATACAGGCTGAAAGACAACCATTTATGTACAAAATCAGACACACACGCAAACATGCACACACACACACACACATTGATTATAGGAGAAATTCCAACTTGTAGCAAAATGACTTCAATTAAAACATTATTGAATGTTGCCTTATCCCTACCGCAATATGCAAATTGCCACCAATTCCAAGATCAACACTTATCTCATTTGAACACTGGTGGCCTTACGTCCACAGGTGTTTTGTGGTCACAATGTCTGCATTTTCAAAAACACAGGATTGGCAAATGTAAAATACATCGTTTAAAATGCATCATAACCATTTCTCTAGTGGGAAAAGTCTTTCTGAATTACTAAAGGGCTTTTATGACTCATTATGAATTACAAATAGGAGGGGGTATAAAGGAGTAATTTCCTCTAATTAGGGATTGCGATGGAATTTATCAATTGTTCACGACTACAATTGTGGCTGCAAATCATTGTTCAGTTACCAACCCCCTGACTTGTGGTGGTAACTGACTCACAGACAGAAAGCTGTCCTCATTGGACAGAGTACCCTTTGGGAGTCAAGTCAGTGGACTTGGGTGGAGAAGGCAGAGGTCCAAAGTACCTGCTCTCCCTGATGTGATCCTAAACGTTATTTAAAAGTATTACTTGTCGGGGGCATGTCCAAGATGGCGGGCGAGTAGGACGTTTCTGCTTGCCGCTCCGGCCCGTGACCGGAGCCTTCCCTACACAGCACTGTCCAGCATGTCCCTCCCGGCGGATTTTGCCTCAGAAGCACTTGGAAATTCCTACCTGCTCCTCGGACGCTCTGACGGACAAGTGGACACCTGGTTTAGGCCCCGAGCCCGGAGGCGGCTGAGCTGAGGCTGCCGGGGGCGCTCCTGACGGTGGCGGCTTTTGGCGGCAGATGGGAGCGGGAGGCATCGAGATGGCTCCTGACTGCCCTGGCGGTCGGGGCTGAAGTGGTGGTGCCGGACCCTTGCTGTGGAGCCCCCCGGTTGGGATCCTGCCATCTCGGTGGGCTGCCTGAGGGCTATCGGTGGCGGTAATAAAATAGCGGCTCCCGTCCGCGCCTGAGGTCCTGCGGGAGAAGCCTGGCAGCGGAGCACCAAAGGAGGCGGGGGACATAGCTGTGATCGGAGATCGCCCCGGTGAGTCCCGGCGGTCCGCAGGAGGTCGCGGCTGTTGGAGGTTGGTGCCCTGGCTGCCATAGTGCTGAGTTCCTGGTCGTGCTAAGATGGCGGCCCAACCCAGGGATGCAGGGTCGCTGAGGTGACTGCTCGGTGTGCCGGAGAGAGTGAGGTGGGCCGGCCTTCCGCTACGCTGTGGGGGCTGCAGCTTTTACCCATGAGATGTGCGATTCAGTGGCGTTGTGGACTGGAGGACCCTGGGGCGCGGGTGTTGGTCCTGGCCTGCCCGACCAGGTGGACAGAGGAGCAGATGGGCCTGGTATTACAGGAGAGATGAGAGGAGCCTAGTGGCGGCTAAGTGGCTGGGCATCGTTGGAGTGGCTTATCTGTGACATTGTGTGGTCCCCTGCAAGATTCATCAGCGTGTAGCGGACCATAGCGACAGTGGTTGGGGCTTGCCTTTCTACTAGGAGCAGCGGCAGGAGGGGGGCGCCCCTCATTGTGAGGCCCACGCTGTGGGTCTAGTTTGCAGTTGCTGGAGGCGGCACGGACGGGTCTGGAGTGCCCAGCTGAGGCGAGAGGTGCCTGGTGAGGCCGACAACTGAGGCCCGCCGCGTGAGAGTGGCGGTGCGGTGCTCCTGCATCATGGCCGGGGGCCAGCTGGCTTATCATCCACGCTGGTAGCACAACCAACCAGTGGCTTAATAGCTAGAGCGGCAGTTTCCGACGTGGGTGCTCTTCTGGAGCGATTTCATTATTTTCAGATCTGACACTGGGTGCTGCAGGAAGGGGTACGGGAGGGAGCGGAGCGGTTGCTAATGCCATTTGAGAGGTGGCTGATTTTGAGGCACAGTGACGCGTGCCTGATGTCGGATCTGTATACATTCTTGAGGGTCCCCCCGGACACTGCGAAGACTGCGGGCAATTGTGGTGGGAGGGCGAGCTGGGAAGGGAACTCACCCCAAAAAAATGAAAGGACATTCACCACCGGGCCCGCCGTACGGCTCGCAATGTGGCATCCATTGAAAGGGCCACCAAGTTGGCCACCTACTGGTACTTGACGCCTGTAAGGCTCAATAGGAGCAACTCCTTGCGCAGCCTGTTGTGCTGGAGAGGTTGTGGCGCGCAGGGCACTCTCACTCACCTGCTCTGGGATTGCCCTTCCCTCGGGACGTATTGGTCAAAAATACTGGACGAGATTGATTCCCATTTTGAGACAGAGATCCCGAGATTCCCAGCCTATATTCTTCTTGACCTTCCCAATGCCATCACCTTCCTGCTCCATTCTCGGAGAGGTAAACAAATAGCACTGACGGTGGGAGCGGCAGTACAGAACATTCTGACACACTGGGGTTCCGCGGTACTTCCTACTAGGTGGGCTGGTTACACAAACTGTGGTTTATCTTGGGGATGGAGAAAATGTCTCTCTCTTTGACCAACCCGAGGCTTCCTTTCACGAACTCTGGGCCCCTCTGGTAACGTTGCTGACATCTGAATTCACAGAGCTCACATGTCCCAAATATCTTAGGCTATTACGCTTGGCTGACCTTCCACTGTCGCTCACTTCTGCCACATCTGCTCCTTAGCTGGTTGGGGCCTTCTTGCTGGTCTACACTATTTCTATTGCGCAAGTTCATTTTTCTTTGGAGGAGGGGGGGAGGAGAGAAGGGAGGAGCGGGAGGGGGGGGGGCTTTGTATTTGCATTTACTGTTCTTTTGCCAGATGCACAATACTACCATGCTGGGTTGTTACCCGATGTTTGTGGAGCACACTGGCTCATTGTTCTACTTGTGAAAACTAATACTTCAATTCAATTCAATTTTATTGAATAAATGATTTGGAACTTCTTAGAGATCCACATATATTAACGTAACACAAGAGTAATATAAAAAAAAAAGAAAACTAATAAAGATATCGTAAAACAAAAGTATTACTTGTCTCTTCAATGGACATGGCTGCTTTTAAAAGCAAAAAAAGTCTCCATTTCGAAAATGCAAATGTAGGACAGGATATCTGCTATCCCTTGCAGGCCCCCATACCTGGATTCATAACCAATCACAGGGTGTTGCAAATTGTGACTTGCCTTATAAATATTTATTAAGCGTGTCTTGAAAATGTGCAATTTGTGCGGTAACATACATACATTCTACAAATTACTGCTTGCCTAAGGCAAATCCGGAGTTTTGTGACTTATTAAGAATGTATTTAGGAAGTGTGATGACTACTTGCGATCCTTGTAAAACACAGTCTCTTGTTATTACATAAAGCACGATCATCTTTTTGAGGATTTCATTGGGCCCAGCATCGTTGGACACATGTACAGAGCTACGGGGTATACTGTCAGAATTCAACAATCAAACAAGTTCTCATCAGGACCAGCTAGGTTCAACATCTCAAATCTAACAGTTAAAACATCCGAAAAATGATGTACTAGTAGTTTTTGAGATACACAAGTGATCTTCGGTTGCACAAGTGGTGCTTTCAAAAGGCTCCAAAATGTCGGACTGGCTCCAGCATAATCAAAAAATACATCTTTGATAGGGATGCTTCAGCAATGGTAAAAATATGACGTCATAAGGGTGAGGAATGAAGGAGTATGTTAGATCATCTCCAGACTTTGCAAATGTATGATGCTGTGGAGAAAATATAGTCGGGATATTTGTTCAATTGGGTCTTTCTTTCTATGTAAGTAACAGACAGTGGAAGTGGAACATCAACATCTAATTTCTCTGTCTCATTTCATTCTCTAAAATCAACAGCACCATTCTATTTCTGCCCTCTGGGGAAACACCACAAACTTCAGACTATGTGTAGAGGTGAGTTCCCTTAAGGAAGTTACCCCAGGGGTGTTGTATCAGAAAGCAGATCCATTGTTAGACCTAATGTGCAAACTGTTGAGGTTTCACTATCATGACTCTTACACAACAGCAGTATTTGCTATGCGGCTCTTCCTGATGGTGCATTAGTGGTCAGGGTGTACACTTCCAATGCATTTATTTTTTTACATTTGTCATGAACTCCCACAAAATGGTGTATTCTGTCATCTGGCTGCCCCCAAAAAGTGGCAGTCATTATGTACTAGTTCGGACTATCAAATATAGCATTGTTGGAGAGAGGTTTATTTCCAAAGCGAAATTAGATCATTAGACCAAAATTCTAATTTTAAGGAGGCATGATGTGTTGCATTGCTTAATTTCAAGCTCTTGAAGGTCATGATGGATGTGGAGTGAGGGTTCTGGTGAAGGTGGCATGGTTAATGTGAGTCTATAGTTAACTAACAATGATATTCTTGTCAAGCGATGTTGGCCTTATCCTCTTATATGTATTCAAAAATGTCATAAAATAATGTAGCGAGGTTAATGTGTACACACTTATATATATTACATTTCATGAAACGTTCTTAACAAACAATGTGATATGCAATAGGGTCATTTATACAGATAGCTACAATGAAGAGGAACCTCTGTTCTCCCTTTTCATACTGATAGAACAGCCTTTAAAATGTGCTACATGTACGAAAGCATACATTAATTGGATTTTTCATTTAATTTAGCATATTTTATAGCACATAAAAACACAAATATATTTTAGTGCTTTACTTATAACTTAATCACAACAAAATATTAGAACAAAAGTAGACAGAATTAAGATTACAGAAACTTTATTAGAATTCAGATAATGATTAATTTGACTACAGCTAGTTTAGATTTTCTCGTTATACTGTGTAAGTGTTATAATAGGGATAGTCATAAAGCTTAAGATAATTGGCTGAGTAAGTGACAGCAAATTTTCACCACTGATATAGCTTAATTTTTATTTAAAAGCACTTATCATATATCAGTAAAAAAAATCATTAGCCCTTCATTACTGAACGATTCATTGAAAAATTGCTGCAACGAGGTTAAATTTAGTCTGACCCAATATAGTTCTCTCAATCTAATTAGCATTGCGTTTTATGAGCATCATTTAATTTGAACATATAACTTTTTCAGAATTCAAGCTCAACCTGCAGTAATTGGTCTGTTCGACACGTGAATGCTAACTACAGCCAGGTACTCCAATTTTTCTTTAATTCTAATTGTGACATTGACCGCACACAAAGCACTTTCAATATTTTACTCACCAAGCATTTATGAATGCAAAATATAGATGCATATTTCAAATACTCACTTCCCATTGCCTCCCCAAGGTGAAGGTGCTTGTGAGACTTTTGAAGAGTTCTGCAAGAAAACAAAAAATCAACTCAGTGATGCCGCTGGTGTCCCCACTTTGTGCACTAAACTGCTTTCACTTGGCAATCTGCACATGAATGTTATATTATCACAACTGCACAAGAAGTCTCTTGAACGGGAACAGAAATGATCTTTAAAGCTACATTAACTTTCTGTACATGACATGAACTAGGAAACACCTTTGTGTAATGAGATGCTATAGCAAGACCATTACACATATCTTGATATATACCACAATTAAAACCATGCTAAACGGAATTTTAATAAAGGCACGGAGGCTAATATTATGCATAACTCCTTTATTACTCCTCACACACAAGGTATCTAGGCAAATAACTAATAGATGACATAGCAATATGTCTAAATAGGAAGAACTTTGAATTATCTTAGCTAAAAGAAACAATGACTGACCATTAATCAGACTTGTATAGTACATTTCTGTGGATCCTTGCCTTAATAATAATAATAAGTGAGATTTATAGAGTGCACAGCTACCTCCAAGGGAGGTGTCCCGGTGCTGAGTTGCAGATTCACAGTGAGGAGGAAAAGTGGTGAACTACGTGAGGTTAAACAAAAAACAACAGGTTGTCAGTGCTTTTCTGAAGGCCGGTTTTGACTCAATCATACGGAGATGGAGAGGCATGGTCTTCAATTACATATATGTAAAAAACACACTGCCATTTCAGAAAGCAACACTCCCACACATATAATCTTCAAAGGCAATCCATTGGCTTAAATATATAATAGGAACTTAAAATCACTATTGTGACCCACTATCCAATAGTCATTTCTGCAATATATAACAATAAACTATTGAATGTGTCATATTAAACAGGTTTAATGAGTCAGAATGTATTTAGAATACATTATAGAAAGCTACAAAGTTATGCATACGCTTTAGGTAAAACATCCAATACATGCAACATATTGTATATGTCACTCCGGGACGCCACGAAAAACAGGATTACGGGATACAAGCACCTTATCATAGGTGCTCGGTGGTTATTGCCACGAACACCGCACTACTTTACAGATTGGTGGCGGTAACGCCTCTACATTTGGCCCTTCCCGGAGAACAAATCAAGAGGAATATAGAAAAATTCCCCACGGGAACCACTAGACCTCCCGTGGAGCTATAATTCAACTGTACACACCATCTGATCCTATACTCAACACCAGTCAGCCTTGGCGAACTTGGAAGACAACTTTAGGATTCCAACTGGACTTATCTCACCTAGTGAGGACACCGTCTCTACAGGTCATAGGACTTTGACCCATAATTGGTAGCTGCTTATTTGATCGTCATATCTTTGTCCAATATTGGTGACAGCACTGAACTATACTTTTTTTTGCCCTGACGAAGTTCCTTAAAGGCAAATGGAACGAAACGCGTTGGCGGCTGTGCCTATGTCTAATGAATACTACTAAATAAAGAAGAAGATATTTAATACATTACTGCCTTTTTGACTCTAATTGTGTGCACCTTCCATTTTTTGTTTGCATATTTCTGATTTATACACCTATTGGTAGCAGGTGTAGAAAGTAATTTGCACCACCCTAAATTAAGAACTATAGGATCTGGAGTGCTTGACCTGGTCTGCTGCCTTGGTCTTTTGGAATTTTATTGTATATGTTATGTTAGAGGAGAGGATGTAACATAATGGCTAGAGCTGTCGATTTTGAAGCTGGGGAAAAAGGTTTAAGTCTTGGCCAGGACGCTCAAATTTCTGTGATTCTGGGCAAATCACTCAATCTCCCCGTGCTTAACAAAATAAATGTGTCCATTGTAATGCAACTGGTGCTCAAGTAAAGCGCACTGATACCTTCAGGTCGAGTTTGTGCTATATAAAAAAAATATATATATTTTAGGAGTTGTGCGGGGATGCAGTTTTCCTGAGCATCCTGTATCAAGGAGTTTCTTCTGATATGCTCATCCAAACATAATTGACATAATCAATGCTCTCCACTCTTCAAAATGGGAGACCCTGGCCCTCTGAACCGGGCACCATCTCCACAGTAGTAAAGAAACCCTTGGCTGACACACACAACCCTAATCAACTTCAGGCCAATCTCAAATACCCTTCACTCAAGTAAAATCTCAGAGGTGGAAATCAAAACAAAACTTTATTAGTACGTGGAAGAACATAGCCAACTTCACTCTGTAACTAATGCATCATACCAGAACATTGAAACCACAATTTTGACTACCAGAGTGAATCTGCCCACAGCCCTGGATGAAGGCATCAGGAAGCTTTCATTAAACTTATTCTTTCCATTATCTATAGAATTTTACTAAAAGGGCAAGGATCTGGATGCAAGTCTTGGGTATAGCTTTTAATTGCATCACTTCCTTCCCCCTTAGTTACAGTCAACTAGAGAGAATTTGGTCCTTCGAGTCACCCATACGCAGGGAGATTTGCACTATCTTGTAGGATTCTTTCATTCTATTGGAATTCATAAAGCACTTTATACCTCTGACATACCTCAGAAGCGCTTTGTCAAATTAGAAACATGCTGTTCCTGAGGCTGTGCTTGGTTGGAAAGTTTTGGGTTTGTAGATGTGCATATCAAGGGATGGGCTTCAATGTGATATGGTAACCAGATTTGTGGTCTTATCATTTTAAAGTTTGATTTGAATGGCATGTATTGGAGCCAAAAGCAGTGAACAATAACGCCAAAGGAATTGTAATTACCATTGGTACAGACTGATTGCAGCATTTACATCTGTCACTGTCTTGCTACCATGCTAATCTTCAATAGCTCAGCTACTAGATTGATTTCGACATCATCAGTCAACAAAGATGTATTTATAATTTTGTTATTGCTAGTCTCAAAGAGGTTATAAGCTAAAGGAGTGGAAGTCTTAAAGAATTATGTCTGTATCTAAATTTGAGATGAATTTGTTTTCACCCTTTAGTACAGGTAATTTGCAGTTTAACATCCGCTAATGTAAGGATACCAAGAAAAGGGTTCAGGGAGTGTCAACAGTAGCAAGACCATCCTTACAATGAAGGTAAATTGAGTATCATTATCTTGAGCACTTGTTACCTACTGCACTTAAAAGTGGTAGCAGTGTGGTATGAAGTGCTACATAGAAAGTAAGTTATATTAATAATACCAATTGTGGAGACGAACAGTTAATAAAGTTTGTGCGATTACACTTATCTGTCTGGTGTAATCACTACAGTACCTTAGTCCAAATAGGGACCCTTGCTTCTAGTCAGGGAAAGGAGGGACACCCTCTTAGATAACCCCTACTCACCCCCTGGTAGCTTGGCACGAGCAGCCAGGCTTATCTCCAAGGCAATGTGTAAAGTATTTGCACATAGTGGTAACATCACAAATGGACACCACACTAATTTAGGATATAGTGATATCTTTATCAAGAAGAAATACGATGAGACTAAACAATAAAAAGATCCAGCATACGCGTATTTGTAATATTTCACTGGGCTGGTCATTAGGTCAACAATCACTTGTAGGTTCTTGCAGTATTAATGAGCAGTTCTCGATGATCTAATGAAATCCTAATGCAATGCTATGCAGTTCATTATGTAGAAGATAAGACAATCCCTAATGCAAATACTAATGTGGATGGTAAAACAAGTAATAATGCAGTTACTAATGCAGATCATAAAAACAAGTAATAAGGCAGTTCCTAGTGCACGTACTAATGCGGTTCATAAAACAAGTAATGAGGCAGTTCATAGTGCAGGTACTAATGCTGATCGTAAAAACAATTTGGCACCGATCACAGTGCTCATGAAGGTCTCTATGCCACTCCTGGCTGACTTGCGGTCAGTGGATGCCAAAATATGTCCCCAATCCAGTTACTAAGGAAACAAAGTGCAGCTTCCCAATACGACCCCGGTACTACCGGTCCTCTGTGAGTACGGGCCGCAATACTGACTTGAGCGGAGGCTCACACTGCAAAGATGGGAAAGGCCGAGAGTGGTCTCCCGTAGCATGCACTCCGCCCCAGGCGGCGACACATGTTCGCTCACTAAGCATTACCTGGGGGGGGTTGCAGTCTCTCTCTCCTCTCCAAGCAGCTCCGGCATCACGCTGTGCGGCTTCAGGTTGGCAGCGTTTGCACCTCGCAGTGAGAGTCGGACTACCAGGTGACAGCCTTGCAGCTGCTCAGCTCCAGGCACGACTACATTGATCTTGGGCAAAGGACCTCGGACCCACGATGGTGAAGATTCACAGGTCTCTCCTTGGCAAAGGCAGGCTCGGGCGGGAGGCGTTTTTCTCATGACTCCCCCATGGGACGGCGTTCTTGGCCGATGACGATAACGCTCACAGCACTTCTTGTCACGTTGTCGATCGAAGAAGAGTGCAAGATTGCTACGGTTCAGAAAAGGGGGTGGTGATGAACAGAGTGTCTGAATTAAGCAGACCACTCTTACCCAGTCCAAAGATCAGGGCTTGATCCATCACCGTTATTTATCTCACTGCACCATCCCAGCTCAGAACCTGGCTATATGCAAATCAGTCTGATTGCTACGGGGCACATGGTCATGGGGGAATTCTAGCAACGGTCTCAGGCTGCAAAAAGCACACACACACAGCGTCACTGAGGCACACTTGGAAACTTTTATGTTCCTTCGTTTCTACAACAGGGAGCCAGCTCCTCTCAGGCCCTTGGTGACAAGTTACTTCAGGAAACAGCACACAGCAAAGTCCTTTCAAGAGGGGGACACAGCACACAGCAAAGTCCCTTGTCCTCTCCTTAGTCAAATTAGAAAACTGCAGGCCAGCCCCAGAACACACAGCAAGGGCAGTCATTCTCACCAGTCTCTTCGGCTGTTCTTCCTTGGCAGAGGTTCCTCTTGATCACAAAGTAGTTTCAATCCTTTTCAGGCTTGAGTTCAGTCTCAAGTTCAGGGGTTTCAGCTCTCACATTTATACCCCTAAATGCCTTTGAAGTCTTTGTGTTCATTGGGCTCTTAGCCCAGTCCAAACGAGACCTGGGAGTCAGTGCACAACTTCGTCCTTTGATAGTGAGGGTCTGGGCCCCAGACGCTCAGCAGAAGATGGAGCCATCCTTTGGTGGCAGCAACACAGCCCTCTTCACATCCAGGGGGCTACTCTGCCACCCACATCAAATGCAGGTCAGCCTGTTGCTGTTTCACCTACTCCTCTCAGGTGTCAGGACACTCCCAGACCCCTGTCACATCCAAACCCAGACAGCCACTACACAACCAGGGCAAGGCACACAAGATGGTTTAAGACAAGAAACTAGCTACATCTAAAAGCGTGGTTTCTAAATACACAATTTAAAAACCATCTTCACAAAAAGATGTGTTATTAGATTCTGAGTTCAGGCACACTAAACTTCATCTGATCATCTTATGCCTATAGGAAGATATGCTGGGAACATGTGACACAGCATTCCTCATTCTGAAAACGAATTTGCCAGTATTTTACTGTCAGGACATGGTGCACACCTCAGTACATGTCCTACTTTTCACATACACTGCACCCTGCCCAGGCGGGTACCTTGGGCCTACTATAGGGGTGTCGGATGTGCATAACAAGGGAAGGTAAGGCCTGGTAAGTGTGTGCATCTGTCAAGACAACAAGGCAGTTAACAAACTGTGTGCAGGTACTGCAGTGGCAGGCCTGAGATCTATTTTTAGGGCTACTTGTGCGGGTGGCACAATTACTGCTGCATGCCAACAAGTAGCATTTGCATTACCAGCCCTGGCACACATAGTGCACTTTGCTAGGGACTTTACTAGTAAGACAAACATACCAGTTATAGACAACCTGTTACCATAAGACTTTATACAGGGAGCACTTGCGCTTTGACACTGATCAGCAGTGCCAAAGTGCCCAAAGCATCTAAGTCAGCAAAATGAAATCCATCACAGCATCAAAAATAGAGGAGGTAGAGGCAAAAGTCAGGGGTAACCACGCCAAGAAATGCCAGGTCTAACACTAATTATTATTATTATCACTTGCATATATAGTTTTGTTTTGTTCCAGCAGATCTTCCACGTCCTTTAATTCTTACTGTTCTGAAAGTGGGAGAATGTTAACTATGAGGTTAGCATTGCACAATGCATTTCCTACCTTGGTTTCTCCTACCATTTTCTCCATTTACTTCCGTCATTAAAAGTCGTTGAAACAGTTAGAATATTATTTATATTCTAAAGTAGCCTGTCATCTGCTGGGTTATTTAAAAGTGGACTTCTGCTGTAAACTAGTGGAAGTTCCCTTCCCCTCTCCTCTCAGTTCTTTCACCCAATTAGGGGAAACTTCTGAGTTTTGCATGACTGTACCTTATTTGCTTTTTCCCCAGAAACTCCTTGCTGGCAGTCTTTCCCCCACAGGGCCACCAGCTCAATGGCACTGGAAGGCTATCCTATGTAGGGATGACCCCTTGAAGCACGTTTATGACCGCCTTGCAGAAATTGCTTGTCAAGATCATAAAAAAAAGCATAAATGTCCATGACGGGCTTGTAGATAACTCCTAGATCACCAGTGATATGTCTAGATGCTTTTTATAAAAAAACTAAACAAACATCCATGAATTCCTTTCTGCCCACCAAAAACATGTTGACTGGGTAACCATGACATGGCTTCCCAACCAACATTCGGTATTTGCAGCACCACTTGAAATATTGCAGGAAAATCAACCATATAACATGTTACAATAATGCATGAGACCCATATGTTCTTGCACCTCTCAGCATTTTGTGTGAGCATTTGCCTAAAATTAATGTTTTAGAATTGGATTCCAAGTTTTGGAGTTGATCAATTAGTTCCTTGTGTATTTCTTTACAAACACTATTTCCAGTGGTGGGTCCTCTGCTATGGTGGCCAGCTGAGGGAAATGAAAAATAAAATGATAATAAGACAGTATTATTATCATTGTATCTTTCCTCTGGACCGTGAGGAGTCTTTGTGGGCGGGGCCATGCAATGACAGGCACAAAAGGGGAGTGGTAGGCAGCACTACTGTCAGTGCACCTGACTGTTTGGCCGGCCGTCTTAGGATGGCGCACTCGTCATGCACATTGACATCTTTCCAACATGAGCTGCATTGCCAGTCGGCGGGTGTGGGCACCGAGTACCCTTTGGAGTGGAAAACAAGCCAGCTCAGGCCAGTCCCAGTGCTTTTCTCACACTGGTACTAGCATGAGAGAGAGAAGTGCTGGGATTAACCGTGAGGAGACTGGGAGCCTTTTCACGTACACAGCAGGAAGGGGAAGAGCGGCAGAGCGGCGATTGACGAGGAGTAGGCAGGGCTGGACTGGGAACCAAAACAGGCCCTGGCAAAGTGCTCGGCCGCCCCCTGCCCCCGGGTTAGGGGTGCGGCTGAGCTCTTTGCCGGGGCTGGTTCTCAGACGATTTTGGTACAGGGACGATTTTGCATCTATGCTGCAAAAACAGCCCTGTAACAAAATCGGCCCCCAGGGGCCCAAAACCGGCCTCCTCCCATGCGGCCCACCGGGGGATTGCCTGGTGCCCGCTACAGCCAGTCCGGCCCTGGGAGTAGGTCAGTTATTTTGGGGGGATTTTGTCTATTTTGTCACCCGTCAGTCTCCCCATCCACCCTATACACCTCCCCTGCCTCGCCACTCTGATGCAAGACCAGCTGCTACTGACTATTTCACAAGGGAAGGTAAGTCTTTAAAAAAAATTACTTAGGTCAAGATTGGGTTGACACATTAAAAGAAACCAGAGCATATTAGTGAAACCTCACTGAGAAGACACTTTTGCAAACTGCGTTTTACAGATCACATATCTTTTTCCCCCCAAAAAATGAACAATAAAATAGTGATTTCTTATGCTTTTAAGAAAACATATGTAGGTAATTTTCCATTTCACAAAGTGTGTAACGTCTCGCGAGTTAATGTATTCATTTGGAAATGGCAGGGACCAAAGGATTACCTTAAAATATTCCATTAGAGATCTGGAGTACTTCATCGCATGGTCCTTCTTCAGTTTAAACATCCTCAAGTAGAGAAGAGATAGGCATCTATAGCTGTGGCAATTACAAAGGGATTAGGTTCGTTTGCATCCATAATGAAGCATATACACTAGAACAGAAGCTGAAATGTACTTTTTTATCTAAGTGATAGAGGTTAGAGTGTGAAGCATGAATACTTAAGAGGAAAACAAAACACGTACACACTATAAAACGCTATCTTGATAACAGGAAGATTTAGAGTAATTCTTGTTCAACTGCTTGTAATATTCACTTGTCATTCCTAAACGAAAAACCGCAGTGATAATTTAAAGTAAGCTTTTTAATTAGTTCTTTTGCCTTAACTCTATCGCGAAGGCAAAAGGAGCTTTGAAAATTCTCAGATCAGAGCTCACCATAAAACTGCAAGTTTTTTCTCTCCTTCAGTTGCAGAAGATCCTGTGAAATTTTTCAGCCTTAATGCATACCTGTAAAGAGAATAGGCATCTGTTGTGAATTATGGAGAAATAATGTATTTTGAAAATTTACATGGAATGACTAATGGCAATATAAATAACTCTGACTTCGTATAGTGTTTGTTGTCCCATTCTTGTACTTGGCACTGGTGCAAAATCACATAAAAGTGAGGTAAACCTGTGCAAAGTGTTGATGTATATTTATACTTTAGATTTAAAGCACTGTTTTGCATTATTTTGCATTAAGGGTGCACCCCTGGGGTGGTACATTGGCTTCCCATGCAACCATCCATGGTTTTTGATTTAAGGGCCTATCAACTAAAATTGTTAGACAGGACTTTGTACTAGAAAATTACACTGTGTAGAAAAAGATGAGAGGTGGCTCAACTGTGGAAGGGGACAGAGCACTCAATTACAGTGAAAAAACACAAGATTCCCCTAGAACTTTACACACATACACTTCTACTCCTCCACCCATCAGGTAAACGACTCGCATTCACTTTCCTAGCATAACATTGGAGCATTGGTTTTTCCTTAAGGGAACCCCCTTTAGTTAAAATGGAGCCAAACAACAAATCCCTCGAATTCAGATATAGCGCTTACAAATGTATAATTTTATTAAAATGACAAGAGTCGATACTTAAAAGAAAAGGGAGCAGTTCTCCATACAATAGAATTAGCACCAATTCAGACCTTTATAACACAATAATTAAAAACACATAACAGACATACAATTATATTCAGTGCAAAGACATACGATCTGTACCAATAAAAAAACATTCGCACTGATGCTGTCACCGCCACCATCATGTTATCGTAGAGCCGATAACTGACAAGGGTGACTTCACGAATTCTTTGGCGTCACAACACGTCACTGGATCCAAAGCCAATGCCCCCTAACTTCCCCTGTCCTGGATTCAACACCTCACCTTCTCACAGACTCGCTATGGAAAAAAAGAACCAGCTTCACCTCAGCACCGAGACCTCATCTCCAAGACCCCGTGCATCATCTGTTGAATTTTTTCCAAGGTACTGTTGTTTGGGGGTCCGTGTGACTGGCCCACGCACCCCGCGGTTGGCACCGCACTTTGGATTTGTGCCTTTCACAATGTCGTTATAGCTCCTGGTGGAGCTACTTTGTTTCTACAGTTTTATTTTTGAAGTAGCCATTTTAAAAGTGATATCTTCGCACATGTGCTAGACATGGCTTCTCCAGCTGGTTTATTCCAGACGTTTTGCTTATTGGCCTTCTGTTCCTGACCTGTTTTTGTTGATTTTATGACTGCTGATCAGTGCTAAAGTGCATATGGTCTCCCTGTTAATTGTATTTATGCATTGGTGATTTCATGATTGGCATATTTGATTTACTGGTAAGTCCCTAGCACAGTGCATTGTATGTGCCCAGGGCCTGCAAATCAAATCCTGATAGAGGGCCTGCAGAACTGATTGTACCACCCACATAAGCAGCCTGTAACTGCAACTCAGACCTGCCACTGCACTGTCTGTGCGTAGTTTGGTACTGCCATTTCGACCTGGTAAGTGCACCCACTTGCCAGGCCCTAACCTTCCCTTTTCTTACATGTAAGACATCCTTAAGGTATGCCCAAGATACCCCTGTGGGCAGAGTGCAGTGTATGTGAAAGGTAGGACATGTCCTGGAATGTTTGGCATGTCCTAATGGAGAAATACTGTTACTTTTGTTTTGAACTATTGAAAGGCTATCTGCCCCGTAGGATAGAATGGGAGTTTATTTATAACATCTTATACATATAACTTACCATCGGGACAAGACGAAAAGATAACGTTTAGTACGCCTGAACTCAGAATATAAAGATGCATCTTTTAATAAGGATGATTTTTACATTATGAGTTTGAAAATACCACTTTTAGAAAGTAGGTATGTTCTTGCTTAGCCATCCTGTGTGCCTCTGCTGGTTTGTGTATTGTCTGTCTGGCTTTGGAGTGACAGGGACTAGGGATGTGCATTCTCTTAGACAGCCACTGGGGGAAGAGGGGTGATGTGTGCCCTGCCTTTCCTGAATGTGTCAGGACTGGGCTGAATACACCTCGGCTGCATTCAGAGTAGGTGAAGGAGTTCTCATTAGCACCTGAATGGGCCCAGTCTGCATTTAGAGTGGTAGGAGAAGATTTCCCTTGCACCTGAATAGGCCCTGTCTGCCTTACATAATGCTGTCTCCACCTCCTGCTGAGTGGCTTCACCAGAGAGGACAGAACTGGTTCTGGCTAGGCAAAGTGCTTCTTTGCCACCAAAGAACAAAGGAATTTGAGCTATAAACAGTGGGGCCCAGACCCCTAAACTTTAGATCACTGCTGAACTAAGGAACCGGCCAGGAAGAAGAACTAGAAAACCTGGAGGAGTAGTACTGCCCCTGTGCTATGTGCTGTTGGGGTTGGCCTGCATTGGTTTCTTCTGTCTTGGGCAGGGAAAGGACTGGACTGTGCTTTCATCATCCTGCTGTTAGAGTTTTCTCCAAGGGCTGGAAGTAGAGCTTGCCTCCTGTTGGAAGTCTCAGGGATAGAAAAGACTTCAAAGATCACTTCTTGGAAATCAATTGGAACATTTGCTAAGGAGAAGAGCAGGCGAAACGGAGGAGGAATACTGGCTGTTAGATCTGGGGGTCTCCAGTTGGCAGAGGTAGGTACACTGTCCAAATAGGGACCCCTGCTTCTAGTCAGGGTAAGGGGGATACACTCTTTAGATAACCCCTGGTAGCTTGGCACGAGCAGATAGGTCTATCAAAGGCAATGTGTAAAGTATTTGTACCAACACTCACAGTAACACAGTGAAAACACCACAAAGGGACTCCACACCAGTTTAGAAAAATAAAGTATCTTTATCTAAACTACACAAGACCAAAACTACAAAAATCCAACATACACAGTTCAAGAATATGATTTTAAAAGAGTTCTAGCGTTTGCATCAAAATAATCCACAGTTGCGTCACGTTTAGCCCAAAGTACCTGTAGATGCGACAAAAGTTCTAAATGGAAGCTGCAGCATTGAGAAACAAGTGATACATCACCTCTGAGATCCTGGGGGGTGATGTGACAGCCCCGCTGGACGCAGCGGGCGTGTTGTGACAGATACGGTCTGTATGGGGAGGGATGCGATATCTTGTATGGATTCCGGTGCGCAGGTTCAGTAGGAAGCATCTCGCACAGGTACGATGCAACGATCTTCGGGACGGCAACGATCTCAGCGTCGATCTTCTCCTCTTGCCGCCTCTCGGTGCGATGGCTCTGCGATGATGTCCACAGCGACATGATGCGATCCGTAAGCAAGCGGTTCGGCAATCTCACCCATCGACGACAGGCTCTGCAACGATACTCGCAGCGACAGGAATCTTCCCGCACCGGGGAGATGTGTTCCGCAAGCGAACGATGCGTTGGTTCTTGCAGCGGCAACAGAGGCTGAGACGATCTCGATCTTCATGGTGGCGAGAATTTCCTCGCATTGTCGGGGATGCGCTCTGCAAGCGAGCGATGCGTGAAAATTGCAGATTTTCTTCGTTTCTCCTTGTCCAGCTCCCCAAACAACAAGAATAACTTCCAGAGGCCCCACAATTGGATCAAGCACTCTAGGAAGGGCAGAACTCATACAGCGGAGTTCAGGGGAAAGCTGTGGGTGAACTCCTTTTGTTCCTGGGACTTCTTAACAGGGAGCCAGCTCTTCCCAGGCCCTTGGAGATCTCTTCAAGCAACAACCTCCTACTCCACATAAGAGCACCCTCCCCTCCTCTTGAATTCTCTAAGAAGCTGAAGACATGGATTTTCAATTAACCAACCTATCATATGCAGGACTAGGGACACATACCTGCTCAGCACCAGGATTCCCTCATGTGGGAGAGTGCATTTTACCAATACAAATAACATAACAATGGCAAAGGAGAGGCAAATGATTTGAAGTAGGACGGAGGAAGAATGCCTTCTTTTTGAAAGGGGTCATTAAGTCCTTCCCACAATGTAATGCAAAATTCAAAATCACCGAAAAAGGCAGATTAACATACGCACAACTACGTCACTGGGTTTTACACCCTTTGGTATAAGTGGGAGCAATATGAGACCTCACAGCCTTTGAAAAATATATGATGACATGCCCCAATTCAAGGAATTTATTTCAAATGTATACAAACTTCTGTTTGTTCTTTTTTTTTTACCAGGTCACTTTGGGTAAAAAAGTATAATATATGCATATGTAATCATTCATAACATGACTAAAATATTACTTCTAAATGGTAAAATTACCATTCACATAGTTTGCATTTCCCCCAGTCCAAATCCCCACTTTTCTTTGGAGTACATTGTCTGGCAAACCCAATTTCTTTATCAATGTTTCCCCTCTGTTAACCCTGAAACTGAATAGTTTCTATCTCCTTTATTTCAAGTCACTGCACTAGCTTATGGTATAACTGCACATTGTTGTCAAGTGTCTCGGTATTGGTTGCTGGCCTGCTATCTTGACTTCTCCTTTCTTCCTTACTTCTCTAGTCAATTGATGAAATCTGCCTCACAGTCTTGTTTAGCAGGTCCAAAATTGGTTCTATGATCTAGAATGGTCTGTCTCCTGCACTTTAGGCCTACCCAAATATGGCCATCTTTCACAATCTTTGAAACATCTTTTCTAGCTATATCTCCACTAAAATTTAATGTGGAACATATACTGGATACCACTTTTTAATATATTGAATTCCATATGAAATGTCTACTCGATGCCCCTTTTAAAACATAGAAACTACTTTTCAGAAATGACTACCCTCTCTGTCAACAGCGATGCTCTTATCTATTAGAGAGGTCAACTTTACAACATTTGATTAAAGTCCTGTTTCCAGACCCTCTGTGACAATTATTGAGGGAAAAAATCCATACATTCCTAAAATAAATTTAACTTTGGTCAATTCAATTCATTCTTCTTCTGTTGAAGTTTAATGAAAATGATTGGGTTTGTATTTTTAGAATTTGAAATGCTAAGCTGTGTACAAAATTGGAGGACTCTTCCTTGATTTAAAGCAAAACGCAGAAGCAATGAACATTTCCCAGAACTTTCTTTAATGGTACTTCTACTTTCATAAAGGCAACTATCTAACTCTGCCCCGAGGAGCCAAAGATGCTAAACAGGGTGATGTCATGGTCTATGTACTGTGCTCACTTGTATTTACTAAACACGTGAGGAGACACATGACTATGGTCACCTTTTGTGTTTAGTATTCACTACTAGATGCAAATGATTGCCTATGACATATACAGACTATACAATGTTGGGGAAAGGGGAGTGCGGATGATGCTCCTTCAACTTAAAGTGTAAAGGGAGGGACACAGTGATACATGAGTTTGTGTGTTGTGGCCCCTGACTAGTGAGTGGGTTCCGGTACAGGGCTACACTGTATCTCTCTGGAGGGTAAAATAATGAAATGTTATGAAGCAGAGTTTGCTCATTGAATCTCTTCTTTTAACAACCTAGTCTGCAGAGAGTTTTTTGGCAGGATTCTTCCTCCTTGCCTCAGTCCAAGGTAAGATTAATAAATACAGCCTTCCGGGAGTGGTCTCACACAAATTCAACCCAGAAATCTCACTGTTTCTGTATGAACATACTTTTTGTTGTTCCAGAAGAATCCTCAATGATGAAGCAAAGCATGTATTCAAGGAATGGCTGGTTTGAGTTTTTTGTATCCTGGCAAAGTCACATTCAAGGGGCCACATATCTCCTAATTTTCCTCACACATTCACATCCACCTTAACAGTCACGTGGTCTAGCCACACAATTGCCGAACATATGGGCAGAACTTTGGAAACATGTTGTCAATAACAGAGAAGAAGCAAGAGGATAAATGGCATATCATATCCATGGCATCAGAATTCCCTACACTCGGGATTTTTCTTATCTAATTTTTTTTTTTTTTATGTTCAGAAATTTTTTATTGGGAGTTTAAGAGATGATCAGCATGTAAACAATCATAAGTGCAAAGTAATATTACATGTAAGAAATTTTAATATCTCTCTCTCTCTGTGCTTTTGCATTTTGATCTTCTGGGAAAACACCCCACCCTAAGATTTGCTGATTATCTCATCCATGCTCATATCTGTTCCAGGTAGACTTTCTTTGTCAATAACGCTTACTTTCTGAAAAAATTTGAACATTTCTGTCATCAACCACTACAATGTCTCTGTTCAGTGAATTGTATTGTGCTCTACCTATATCTTTCCTTTCTTAACTTGTTTACCAACAGATCTGACCAGCAAATTCCCCAGATATTTTTAGTCTTATACCATGTTTGTAATTCCTGCACCTTGCATCCTGCAACGCTGTTTACCCTCTCTGCTTCTCATTTAGATTTGAGATGTTGGACATTTTGAAATTTAGTATGCAATTTACAAAGTAAAATCATCCTTCATAGTGCCTGCACTTCCAAGCAGTAGGACTCTATTAAACGATCCTTTATAGTTTAAGGGATACATTATTTGCATGTTATCAAAGCAAATATCAATACGATAGATGTCAAAGTAGGTTCTTTATGACATTTCTTCTCTCGTCTTTGGTCTTTGCATCATCTGCAAGGGATTCACTGCTACACAATGGCGGCCATCATTACTCTCATCAGTACTACAAAATTGCAATCTGCACAAGCCAACGGATTTTTTAGATCTTTTAATAAATAAATGTGCATACTTGTTTTCCCGTAATATTTTGCTGCGTAGCAGTGAGGCAATTGTAATCAGTTTTATGCTGACAAACCTGCATAAGTTTTTGAGATCAAGGATTACCAGCAGAAATTGTACCACCTTGGGAGTGATTCCGGCTTTAGGCCTGGAATCCTTTGCCTTGATGGTATCCTTTGGCCTGACGCGATGACAGCATATGTTTGGCTTGCCACACATACAATAACATTGTACATCTGCCTCATTGCAAGGTGAAGCAATTCTCTTGTAGAGAGAGTCTGGGATTTCCCAGCCAATCAGAGCGTGGGGGGGTCTTCAACCTGTCTAGCAGCATACATCAAAAACCTGGCCCTAAGTCTCCTGCATTGCCCTCCTGTGCTCTTCTAACAACGTCCCCAGTAATTACTCTCCCTCTAGTACTCACGCTGAGGTAATGTTGTGTTATGACCATGCTTTTGAAGTCAAAAGAATAGCCGTTCTTGTTATTTATAGGTTGAAAGAGGTGGAGGTTTCTTTTCCACCTTTCAGAAGCAACCAGGCAGATCTCACAAACCTCCTTCCATGACAATAGTTTTAATCACACTCACAAAATTTCTCACACAATGGTAACATCCATATCAAGCCAATATTCCTTTAAAGTGATGGGTCTGCTCTCACGAGCCAATCAGAGGCTGGAGGAGGTGGGACTCCATTCCCTGCTTATTGACAACAAATATGGTACACCCCTAAAGTATTATAAATATTGCCCATTGTTATTCTCACACCAGCTGTGGTAGTTAGTATCCATGCAGCTTTTCAAATGTACAGATTCTAAAATCCACTTCGATTTACCCAGACTTTTATTCGACTGCATGCGTAATCGGTCAAAATGTAGTGGCCTCTAGTTCGCCCCTCGCCCACCGGCAACATATCCTACCATGTGATCAATTGCACAATTTATGCTGCAGATCTGCCATTCCATTCTTCGTATACTTGATTTTATAACTGTATGTGAAGACGTGCACCGAGGCAAACCCCATCTGAAGCGCATTATGTACCTCAGATACTTAAAGCAGAGATGAACTAAGCCTTGCTTTGTGGGTCTGCCAAAAGCTTGTGACTATATTATTCCCTGTTTACTTCCAGCCTTTTAGCCTGGAACACTGTGTTCATGGGTATAAACACTTTAACTGGAAAAGTTGGCCTCTTTTGCAATGACAGTATTACCAATGGCTGCTCTTATTTTAGGAAGGAGACCAGTTAGGATGCGTGTCCGTGGTGATGAACGACCGGGGACACAAACACACGAGCTGGGCCAGGAGGCCCCTTCCGCATTGAATCTTTTTCTACTTTTTTGTAAGTTGGTGTTCATTAGTGACTTTTTTTTACGAAGACTTGTTTCATCGCGCTCTATTTACCAGCTAATGAAGAAATGTAAGGAACAGAATGCATGATCTGTAGTCGAATCTTGCAAAACATCTCTATTATTAATGTATAATATACTAACATTATGGGGGATATATATCGTGTGCTTGAAAAACGCATGCCAGTGCAAAGTGGAAAAATCATTTGACTTAAACCCACAATATTGCAAGTTACCTTTGTGATTATTGCACATGTTATTATTCACATTACACAACCTAAAGGGGATCATTTATCGACGCAGGGTCCATCAATTTAGCATTTTCCATGTTATTAATGAAAAGACAAGAACTCATTATGAGGAGGATGGCTAAGGCGAGTCATTATGCTTAAATGATTTCCTTCCAACAAAGCAGGTTTTAATTATGAACAAAATGAGATGTGTGGCGGGATCGCATAAAGGGCATTAACCTGATGAGCTCGACGGTCTCCGAGTACATGGTGTACGGAGACTTGGCCTCCAAGGGATCTCGCTCCATAGCGTTGCCGCACTCGATGAATGAAAGGGCAGCGTCAGCGTAATTCACAGCTTTACCAAACTTCTCCATCTGAAACACACAAAGCGAGCCTTCGAGTTACTGAGCTGCGGGGCTCATCCGTGAACACGCCGCGTGCACATTGCAGAGCTGAGGGCAAATGGCAGGTGTATGTGGGTAGATAACTGTCTTACTTATCCCTACGAGAAAATACCAGTTTAACAATGTCGTGTCCTTTTTTCCTCTGCCACATAAAATACATTATTTAAAAATCAAATCTGAATTGACGTACATTTTTCAATACAAAAGCACCTCTTGTGATTTCTTCAAAGCGAAGGGCACACATGTGCCCGGCAATAATGTAAACTTGTATTTGGTCATGTAGCAGATTGCTTACTAATATATTAACTACGGACGCACGTGTTGCAGAGATCAGTTAGTTTTCACCGACACGTGTTTCTCTCCAAACCTTTCTTAAGTGTTTCCAACATCACAGTTTTGGACACAGTATTTTATGTCAAACGTCTATCTTACTTTTATTACACAGAGGTTCATCGACCGGCAAAGCAGTTGAAAAGATGTGTTTCACAATAAACAAAGCAAACATTATACAGTGATATGATTGTTAATGTAGCATGCTTCCACGGTAGTTGTCGCCACCGTTATTGTCCCACGTTAAGTTGTTATTGCACTGCGTATTTACATCACACAAATGTGGCTAGCTGAACAACGCTTAGATCTGATTGGCTAATCCTAATAACACGGAATTTGATACCCACAAAACTAAATAACATGGCAGACATCTCCTTTCTATAAATAAATATGTGTACAGCTGTGCAGTTCTAGCTTTTACCATCAAAATGGACACACAACAACTACCACCAGGATAGTGAAAACATTCTTTGTGAAAGTCTAAGAAATGCAGTATTAAAAGGTCAAAGCAACATAACTAAATGCAGCTTGGCAGGAACAGATTGCATTTTCCTTTAACAAGAAGTAATCACGCTTTTAGAGGCAATTTTGAAACAAGCATTTACAATGCAACGGTCTTGCCTTGGCAAAAGTTAGCGCTATTGGCATTTGAAATGACAAAATTTGTATGTATGTGTTGGTTTTGAAAACAGATAAATAAATGGCATTGTCATTTACAATGCCAAGAGCTTAATCTCTCGCAAATGCGAGACCTATTGCATTTGCACGCACACACACACAGAGCCACACACACACACACACAGAGCCACACACACACACAGAGCCACACAAACACACACAGCGCCAAACACACACAGAACCACACACACACACACACAGAGCCACACACAGAGCCACACACACACACAGAGCAACACTCACCTGGCGCATGTTAGCGTCCAGAGCGCTACTTGAAGTATCCTACTCCCTCCACCTACTACAGCCATTGAACTCTTGGTCCCCGTAACAGCCCGGTGCCCTTTAACCCCTTCGATGCTCATGACGGAACGGTTCCGTCATGAGCATCGGTCGAGCTGTGCTCATGACGGAACCGTTCCGTCATGACCACACCCATTTACATTGGGGCCCTGCACCGGGAGTAAATCTGCACCGCACGCAAGGTGTAAAGAAAACAATAACAAAGGACAAGGTAGGGGGCGCCTGCCCATGCCGCCTTCCTTGCTATTCTCCTAGCCCCTCTGCCTTCAGCTGCTGCTCTCCACCTGGAGGGAAAAGCATTCACGCCAACAGCCCCCCCTCAAACTCCCTTGCTCTCTCCGTTACTCCGCCCCTTTAAGACAAGCAGATGAGGGTAAACAGAGCAAGGTCCGCGGGCTCCATATGTTTCCTACGGCCACGCACCCGCTCCTACATTTCCCTGTGCCCGAGTCACAGCGGGTGGAAGAGACGCAGCCCACGCCAGCCGAGAGCCCAGAGGGGTCTGCCGCCTTTACAGCTTGGGTGAAAATGACAAAATCACGAAATACTGTCAAAAAATGGGCTGCATTATGCATCAAAATTTGCATTTCCTTGCTGCATAATTTATTCAACGGTGCCACACAATTTGGTTCTCTCCTGCTGCACAGTTTCAGTGGCCCTGAACATTAGTACTATCTACCTAGCCACCCAGTCTCCCATCATGCTTTCTACGGAGATTTTTGTCTGTGCTCCTATTTATTTAATACAAATTCCCATTTCTTATTTTAAAAGCAGTTTAAGGTCTACTGTGAAGCCTGCACTTCCCCAGAAGTATTTTCAAAAAGAATACACATAAACACTTAGGTGGTCCATTTTGGTAATTGTAGTCTGCTTGTAATAACAACACCCAAACACACAGTTGGAATACTGGCCCTGTGTGATGCCCTTGGTGGGTACAAAAAAGACACACTTGTTTTGTTTTGTGGAACGTTTTATGGAAAGGCCAAGCAAGCACCTGTTTCCATGTGACCGAAAGTTTTAATGGTCAGTTCAAGATGAAAGAGAGTGTTTGCAAACATTTGAACCAGAGCCAATTCAAACAACACCGGGTGGCTGGCGATGAAGTGGCCGAGTCTGGAGAAAGACATCCTCAGTCACCTGTGCAGAACCTGCAGCAACATGCTAGTGCAAAGGGAGCTCAGGAGAAGGAGGTGCGCGTAGAGGTGACTAAGGCTCTCTCCCAGACCCTGGCCAACACCATCGGGGAGGCCAGGCTTGCGTGGATCCCGCCAGGTCGGATATCCACTCAGACCTCGAGGCGACAACCCGTCAACGCGTGCACCAGGACTCTGGGTTGGATCCCCAGACGGCGCTCCTGGGGAGGGGGCGGTAGGGAGAGAAGATGGTGCTCCTGGGAATGGGGAGGTAGGAAGAGAAGATGGCGCTCCTGGGGAGGGGGCGGTAGGGAGAGAAGACAGCGCTCCTGGGGAGAGGGCGGTAGGGAGAGAAGACTGCTCTCCTGGGGAGGGGGCGGTACGGTAGGGAGAGGCTCGGTAGCGCCGGGCTGGCTAAATAGAGTGTAAATGAGAGCAACAGATCACGAGGAGTGGAGAAATCAATACCGGAGTTCTAGAGCCGCGATTTCTTCCATCCGCCGAGTAGAAGTATAAAACAAGAGCCTGCCCTCAACTGTAGTAAAGATACATATGTAACAATGTCGGGCAGCCACGATGTGCTGCTTTCTCCTTAAGAGCTTGACTTGCTGCAGGAGTAAAAGGTTCCTTATCTTCTTAGTGGGCCACCTGGCCCCATAAAGAAGATAAGAAACCTTTACACCACCAGTAAGTCAAGGAACCCAATCTGAAAAGGATATGAACTTTCCAGAGGTAGGATACATCACCTACAAAATGTATGCAAATTATTAAATGGTATATTATTCCATCGACCACTTTAATATAGAAACAAATACAGTTAAATTAGTTTGTGGCATGAAAGATGCCTTCCAAAAGAATCGAGTTACAGCCAAGTAGCGAAACTGATGCTTTACTAAGTATATTCTTATTTCCCCCTCTCCTATACTGTAGCTGTGCCTCTCTGTTTTCCATTAACACATTGTTAATACCCAGTAGGCATTTCTCTAAAAGACATATATGGCACTAGTCAAGTGTTAATAGGAGACCTGAAAGAGAATCACACCCTTGGCACAGCAGAAAGAAATAACAAGAAAAATATAAATGCAGAAATGTTGAATGAAGAGAGTTTTTATCTTTCTGTATTCATTAAGTTAAGTCAGGCACACTTTCAAAAAATTTATTTTTCTCTGTCGTATTTTTGTACTTGAGAAAATCATAAACAATATTAAAGAATAAGACGTATAGAAGTACGCATGTCAACATAATATCAATAATTTCAAAAATATACACATAATAATATGATAAATAATTTCTGAAGACAACATAGTCTTATCTTAGATTTAAAATTGAAATATATGTTATTCCCTCTCCTTAGTATTTAGAAAATTATGTTTCTATAGCAATTAATGAGAAAATACTAAAACACAAAAAATATTAAATGGTCTGTACTCATGGTGAAGATGTGCATTTTCAGAAGTCTTCTAAATTATAATACGTTAATTAAGTTAGATCAACAGAGTTCGGAGTAGGATCTGTTAAAACAGCTTTGTAAGAGGACATACCTATGTCTAAATTAGCATGGTATCTAAGCCATGATTGGCTGGAATTTCAACACAGATTCCAAATCCTTGGAAAAGAGACAATCATTTTCTACACGAATGATGAGAGAGATCTATTACTAGAACAGATCCTCTTGCTCCAATTATACACTTGTTGAAAGTGGTAGATCACTTTATAATATGCAATATATCACATACCAATAATATTGCATCCACTACATCAACCTACCACAAAATTGGTAGAGTGATAGGATACACAACAACAACCACCAGGCTAATCCTAATTCCACTTATGCTCACCTACCAAGGAAAGTGCTACGCAAACAAATGATGGACGGAATGCTAAATGAATCATACATTCATCCCCATTCAAGAGATCTGAGTTAAATCCATTGTTATTTTGCTCACCATGCCACCCCAGTTTAGACCCAGCCATATGCAAATCAGTCTTGACCCTGTGCCTCATGGGAACAGTCTAGACTGAATTGCCACGTCAGGTCCTTCTTGAACCAGAAAAAAGCATCCTGGGACCAGTTTCTTGGTATTACCCTTCATCAGTCAGGCTAGTTTGTATCCAGTGGCACAGTGAGCAAGGGATCCACATCTGGGCATATCCATCCCACTTAGGGTGAAAAGTGCTGCTCAAACAAATGATGGACAGAATGCAAGAGCGGAATTTAGAACAGTGGGTGCAATATTATTGCAGGTTGATATTAAGACTAGATAAAGTATTAATGAACCTTGTTGAAATGTTTGAATGGTTCAGGACATCAATCATAAATATCATCTGGTTATAGAAGACTGAATGTAGATTCTTCCCACTATCAATGCAGACTTTCTCCTGTTTAGTTCTGCCTCTTTAGAGGCAAATTCAGTGATGGGCTTACTCCTATGAGAATACAGTTTCTTGGATCTGTGCTTGATTACCACTTGGAAAGCTTTCATGTATGGTTAATTGCAGACTACTTAAAATCACATGTTATATTAAAGGTCAAGCAGCATATCGGAGTACAACATTTTAAAACTAATGTCTGCCCACATATTAATGCCCACTTATAGTGATGAGGAAAATACTATGTGGTCATTGTACCAATAACTGATTTAGCTGTTGAAAGTAATTTTTGACTCATTTGCCAATCTGATGCAGGCATTCATTTCTTATAACTACCACCATGGCCTCACTACACTGCCCACTCTTCCAGTTTACATTACAGTTAATAAGCACACATTTATGCCACTTTGTACTTTATTAATTAATGTTAACTATTAACATTTTATAATTGTTATCTAATATACAAATTTACCCTATGATGCATTGTGTATGAACAGGCATCAATGTAATGGAATGTCCAATGTTTTGTTATTTAGAATTCAATATTTCTAATATTTATTGTGGCCTAAGTCTACTGGTCGCAAAATCATGTGTTCTGAAAAACTGTATGACAATTTCCCATCTGTACTTCACCTACTGGCATAGCTATATGCATACTAATGCCAATAGTATGGCACCTTTGCTCTGTCAAACGATTGATAAATAACCAAAGTAAATCAGCAGTATTAGTAAGTGACTGCCTACCATGTTGAGGTTAAATTACAAAACCTGTGGCGATAAATCCTCCAAACAGTTTTCACACATCAGTCAATTTTGAAACTGTGCAAAAATTCTGGAAGCACTGCTGCAGAAAAAATAATATTATGTAGCGTAATATTTAAATGGATTTTACATTTGGTAAAGGATATCAGGATCAAAGTGACACACTAAATGGAATTTGGCCAGAAACATTCAAACCTTCAATTATATGTGAGCTACGTTTTTTTTTTTTGACTTTTGAAATATAGAATATTGTGTATATAATCCATCTGTAGTGAGTTAATGAGAGTCATGTTTCCAGCCAAGACCTTTAAATAGCTTCACACCTTATTGCTGGAAAGCTTAGCTTCACCCATACTTCTTATTGGCCATACAGAAGACATCTCTCCGACTAACGAGTCCTGACACAAACACACAGGCCTAATTACGATGCTGGGCAGACTTGCATCCACACAACACCATTACGGGTTGGAACCGCCCGACTATAGGGCGCGGTTCCGACCTCACAATTTGGATGCATCCACCCTATGGGCAGTCGAAGACATCAATGGCAGCTTGTGCGCCGGGCGGAAAAGGCCTGCAGCACAAGCTGACATTGAAACATTCAAACATCCCTGCACCATGTGGCAGGTACTATGCAGTGCTTGCATACAGTGCAGAGATGTTTATGGGTCACCATAGGGGCAACCTCAGGCCCCATAGCAGAGGGCCGGGAGGGAAGGGGCCCTACTATTGGCCCCCCCATATTCACTTTCAGACTGTCTTTCCATATCAGAAAGTCCGACATGGAAAGGCTGTCGGAAAGTGGCATCATAATCCCGATGGCATAGTCAAGGCTGGCTCCGCCTTCATTATGGGATTGTGACTCTTTTGATGCCATGACGGGCTCCTTGAGCCCATTGGAACAGAAGTGGACAATCCCTCCACCCAAGGCTTACACTCCCACCACATCGTAATGTGGCAAGCGGACTGCAGGGGCAGATGTCCGGCTGACCGCAACTGACGGTCAGTCGGTTGCGGTCCACCCGACATTGTAATTGGGCCCACAATGACCAGCAAAAAGAAGGCCAAACGTTAGGGGGGAGTACCACAACGAGGATGTCAGGTCTAACACAAATGCATTCTTAACTTCTTAATAGCTCTATTGTGGGGTACTGCTTCTAAACATAACCCCTCACATAATTTCTCTGGGGATTGATTTCCTGCTCGGGCTTAGCTATACAAGGTGATCAAATGAATATTAGAGAAAGTTACCATTGTTTATTGAAAAATGAGGCCTAGCTCAACAGGTCAGTTTGTCACCGCCGACATAAATACACAGAGGCAAAAACACAGTAATGCTTTTCTGCTGGCAATGCTATCCCAACACATCAATAACAAAACAAATCATGGATTTGTGATTCACAAAGCTTTACTATTAATTCCTCACATTATGGTCGAGTCCACCAGCTTCTAAAAGTAAACAATAATCAAAATGAAAAAGACATACCAGTGCATCAGCTTTGTGCTTCAGCTTCTTGGCTTCTTGCATATAATAATCTGCATTGTGAATCCTAAAGAAATTTAAAAAAGGTACATAATTTACCAACGTTCATTTCCATGCAAAAATATTTGAACATTTTAAGCAAATTGCCTTTTCCGTGTAGTGTAGCCTCCAGGATATTCACACTTTTCTGGGAGATGCCACTCTGCCCAGCGCCATTCTATTTTTGTGGTGCAGGCAATATTAGTCATATTTTAGGTGATCCTCTATAAAATTGTGCACAGGACCCTACTTAAAATTACGCCAATTGTGTGGGAGTAAATTATAGTGCTGTCTTGTTAAGCCTCCCCTGCTGTTACATTCCACAGTTAATTTATTCCTCACCGTTAGCATTAAAAAATCTAACATTCCCAAAAGGACTGCTGGTCTAAATTAGCTTGTTGTGAGGAAATTCCCTGTAAGTTGTTGCATAAGTTCTAAACCCCAGCGTAAGTGCTGGTTCGAAATACTTTAAAAAATAAGTTACTTTATTCGGGAAGACGAAGGTTAGTCCAGTGCCAGGCTTTCGCGTTAAATATTCTTCTCTAAATAAATTACAGCCATGCCATTAAGTGCATTTTACACACAATAAAATCTTCCATTTCGTTACAGTTACCAGAGAGGAGGTAAAACAGGCAAAGATATAAGACAGCAAGCAAGAGCCACCCACCATCCTCTCTGCAAGCGATGCTCAGATAATTTGTGCTTTGCTATGATGCTGGGTATCTTAATGGCCAATGAATGAACATCTCCAAACTTTAGAACCCAAACTTCGAATAGATTTGGAAGGCTATGCAAACAAAGAATACTATTAAAAAAATGAGGGTTCCTAACAGCTATAGCTATAGTGGACTAGTTTGTCCAGGTCTCACCTATATCGTGAGAGAATTGTTCATATTAGGGAAGACTAACTTTCCTCACCACTGGAACTCCACTGAAAGATGGACTGCTGAGTGCTTTGAGGTCTTGACATGAATCTTCTGACAGCTGTCTGTCTACATGACACTGTTTCTGCTCTGGGGAGTATTCTCCTGCCCCAGGAGATTTTAATTGTGGATTTTCTGACAAAGAACATTTGTTGGTGACGGGCTGCCTTACTGCGCTCTAGACTCATAAACCTATCTATAAAAAAAAAAACAATTGGGATAAAAGTTTTTATTTCTGAAATAGATATGTGATGAAACTTGTTAGAATATGATTTGAAAAGGAAATATTACGCGCACGAGACTGGATTTAGTTTTATTCGAAAAACTTTGAGACCATGGTCTGAACTAGATACATACATTTCGTCAAATGATATTTTTGGCCTTGTCGACTCTGAATTTCCATTTGCCAGCTTGGTCCTTCCTTGCCAAGTTTCCATTTCTGGATTCTTGTTGTCAAGAAAACTGTTCGATGGCCTACTTCGAGAATCTTCATCCTATAAAAAATATAATTTTGACAAACTTTAAAAACGAATTATATGCATGTTCACAACGTGGAAAAGTATTTATTTTAATGTATCTGCTTGAACATGTGTAATTACTACTATGCGTCAATACAGCAAAGAAATGTTGACATTATTTTGTAAATGTAACTGATGGGAATGCTAATGTCACTGTACCAAAGCAGTGTCTTTCCTGTGCAAGTTTAGCAGACGTGTGGGTCATCCCTCAATCAATATTTGGGCTATGACTAAGAAAAGTACACCAGTTTTAGAAAACGTGGATCTTGATGGATATTAAACTTAAACTATTGAGTGGATGGAAAAATGATAACCAAGCACAAATGTTTTTGGCTGAGCTACATTCGCATTTGGTTGTTACTCAATGACCAAACTCTAAAAAGTATGTCTGACCTTTGGTTACTTGTTGCGGTTACAAAGCATAGATCACCATTCAGAATGTATATGAGGAAATTGTTACTGAGAAAGGAAGCAAGGTACCCAGGTGGATGATAATGTCAGGAGAGGAAGTGATATCTGTAGCGCAGAAGTCAATGGACATGAAATTACCACACTAATACTAATCATCTCTAGACTGAACACAATTCTCACTTAAACTGACATATGTTGGTGTCTGAGTTGCAGACAAACTCATGTTGATGTCTATAAGGCACACAAGGAACATGCAAGATGAAACCTTTTGTTATTAAAATTGAAATGTAAGAACAATCATCTGTACAGTGAACCTAAATAGGATTATCCTGGGGCCACTAGGACATTTTATACTAGACTTCTCTCACAAACGTTAATCTAATCAGCTTTGACAACCTAGGTTTCATGACTAGTTGCTAACTCGTTGTGCTGGCCCATATGGCTCACAAAATAAAAGAATTGATAAGGTCCTGCACCAATAAAAAAGGGAAAAATCAAGAGATCTTACTAAAGATGCTATGATACCAGTTGTGGGGATATCTTAATAAGGGGTAATGATGGATGCTGTGATATCCCTCTCTGGACCTGTTGGTCCAGGCCCTTTTTGCAGGGTTATCCCCAAACATTTTGCCGTCTTCCTCCTGCTTTGTCTGAACAATTTATACTGACTCTAGAACTCTTGACACATTACCACTGCTAATTAATGCTAAAGTGCATATGCTCTCCACTCTGTGTAAAATGTGATTATGATTGGTTATCTATGATTGGCATATTTGATTTACTGGTAAGCCCCTAGTAAGGTGAACTCTGTGTGCCCAGGGCCTGTAAATCAAATGCTATCAATGGGCCTGCAACACTGATTGTTTCACCCACATGAGTAGCCCAGCAAACCTGTCTCAGTCCTGCCTTTGCAGTGTCTGCAAATGCAGTTTCAAACTGCCATGTCGACCTAACAAGTGTACCCACTTGCCAGGGCAAACGTTCCCATTTACTACATGTATAACATCCCAACGGTAGGCCGACGGTACCTTACCTTACCTTAACATGTGCATGGTGCAGTTTTTGTGAAAGTTAGGACATGTACTGGTATCTTTTACATCTCATAATAGTGAAATACTGCTAAATTCGTTGTTTACTATTGCAAGGACTATCTCTCAAATAGGCTATAATTGGAGCTGCCTTTTAACATCTTACAAATGTAACTTTCAATTGGGAAGAGATAGGGGTTTGGAGTTTGGGTTCCCTGAACTCAGAATTTGAAAACACATCTTTCTTTGAAGGTGGTTTTTAAAGTGAGTGTTTGAAAATGACACTTTTTTGAAAGTGGGCATTTTCTTGCTTTAGCATCCTGTGCCTCTGCATGTCTGTGGAATACACATCTGATTTAGACTGACAGTTGGGCTGTTTGTGAATTCACTCTAGACAGCCACACAAAGGGAGCTGAGGTGTGTCCTGCCTATCCTGATTTCCCAACACCAGACTGAGGGGCATCCAGAGCTAGAGTGATGGGAGGAGTTGTCACTGACACCTGAATAGGGATGTGCCTGTCCTCTCACAATGCTGCCTCCACCCCCCTGTAGTGTGCCTGCAGCCAGGACAGGGAAGGCAGGATTTGTTCACTACGAAGACTTTTCTTGGAGGTATGTCTACTTCAAAAGTAAATAATTATTGGACCTATAAACACACATTTTTGGAACTCTTCTGGATCAAGAGAATACTCTGACATGGGGAAGATCTGGGGAGCTGTCAGGAGCAGCTACACCCCTTTGCTGTACTGCTTTGTTGGGTTGGCCTGCAGTTGCTGCTTCTATCTTGGAGAGGAAAAGGACTCGAGTTTGCTTAGTATCCTGCTTTAGAAGATTCTGCAAGGGCTTTTTTGTGCTTGCCTCCTTTTGAGAAGTCTCAGGGCCATCAAAGACTTCACCTGCAGCGCCTGGACTCCTCTGCTGTGAGATCTGACCTGCCCAGTGGTGCCAATTCCAGTTCTTTTCTGCAGAAAGAAAATGAAAATCCATGCAGCAACCATCTCTGTCTATTTGTTCCGGTGCAAGCTTGCCATGCAATTAAAAAACCAACATATATCCGCACTGTGGCAGAAGGATTGGCACAGCGCCTGTTCGTGACTGGGAGAATCAACACCGTGCCTGGTCGTGGGGCTCCAAGTTCAGGTCAGCCCGGGTCCCAAGCACTGTGTCTCCAACATCTGAGAAACCGGTTCAGACTCTGGCACAGGCCCAGCTGTGGGGCTGAAAAATGTTGCATCGCAGCACTGTGGCGGAAGGTTCAAGTAGTGCCTGTTCTTGGCTGGGAGCATCGACACCAGCACATCTGGATTTTCCACACATCGCATCTGTGCACCAAGTTTCCAGCTCATCACCCGCAGAAAGGACCTATATTCAGATTCTTATGCATCACTCTCCTCGCAGTAAGTTGTTGTTTTTAGTCATGTTTGGTTTAGATAAAGACTGGAGTTCCACAAGACTATCCAAGAAAAAAGTGAGGAAAAGGAATGGGGTGGGTCGGTGGGCCATATTTGCACTGGGGCTTACCCCATAGCACCAGATAGTATTTCCACCTCCAGTAGGAACCAGAATGAGTTTAGCCTACTCTGCCTGCCCATATGTCGAAACCATGCCCAAATTAATTTCACTGTCCCCTCACTTGCCATGGTGAATGGCAGCAGTATTCAGGCTGATGGTCAGCTCGCAACTAGCGAACCCCACCAACTCCTGACATTACTGAAACCTAGGAATGAAGGAGATCCATCATAGTGGGGCTTGCACGGATCCCAGCACATTGTCTTACACAGGACTGTGGAGTCCCTGCACATATAAAGCTAGATGGTAAACTACCTTTGTGAATAGCAAACAATCATAAACTGACCCAAAAGTTTAAGTTTACCTTTGTGAATCAGCCCCTACATATCTCTGCATCCAGAAGAGTCATTGAGGCAAAAAGATACAGGTGAAAACGTTGTCATTTATTTCAGTTTTTCCATTCTTGTTTTAATTGTTGTTTGATTTCATCATTAGTTCCTTTGGTCAAACCTTGATTGATCTATCTATATGAACCCTGGTCAATTTCAGAATGTGTTCTACACTTAAGAAACTCATTTCTTTCGGGTTTACCTATAGATTTCACACATGTTTCCACCACAAATGTAAAATATGTTGAAATCACTACCTCTTAGAAAATTGCAATAACTGTGATAAAAATGATTATTTTTTACAACTCTCCTTATTTCTCAAAGCTTGACGAAGGATGGTATTAGCAAAATAAAGCAAAGCAAATAATATGTAGAACCATTCTTTAAAAAACATATGTACATACCCTTATGTACAGCACATTCCGCCTCAAAAAACAATCTTATCTTACATTTGAGCTTTTTTCTCCATTCCCTCTGAGGTAATCCACAAACCATGGCTGCCTTTAGAATCTCCAACATTCGGGGAAAAGAATGCACAATTGTCCAAGATACCTTTTGTGGGAAAAGAAAGCTATAACGGCTTAATCAGAAACAGCCCCAAACTTTCAAAGAAGGGCTCATCAATAGAGGGAAGAGACTTAGCAGTCAAACGGTGAAATCTCCTTCCATTGACTGACTTCCTGTCATTAGCTAGGTGTGTTATAGTCTTCTCATTCTACTTATTTACAGCGTTTAACAACAGCAGACTTATGTGGTGTTAAACTAGAGCAGGAATTGGTTGAGTTGCCCACAGTGTTTGTGGTGGTGGCCCACTTATACATTTCATTGAGCCCCTTAGCCCTGAGGATTTTTGTAAATGCAGTACTGTAATGCAGTGCTGAGTATTGTCATGGCTCTATAGTTTAATGTGTGAAAATGCATAGCTATTCTCTATGAAAAATATTGATCCAAACTGCAGAATCTTTGACCAATGTGTTCTTTTATCGTCAGTCGATAAACCTTACGTTTTCACAATAAAAGGTTCACATTACACTCACATTGTTTTATTAAAAAGTTGCACATTGAGGAAAACAGAATAGGTGCTCACATTGATTCCTTTGGGGCTAGGTGCGTTGCTCTCATTTTTCCAATGTTTTGAAGAGGATATACTGCTGCACTGCAAAGATGTGGTACTGCTGTCCTCCTGAATGAGGGAGCTGTTACCGCTTGAGTGCCTTCTGCGGACTGGATCATCCATGAGTGGAGACAATGGAGGGGGAAACAGCTTCTCTTCTCTTTTTTTAGTTATCCTTTTACTGGAATTTCTAGGGGGAATAAAGAGCACGACATATGGAAAGGCAGGTGTGTTTTCTCATTCACCCTGTCATACAGCTGTGCATATTATCAAACATTGATAGAAAATGATTTAGGAACTTTTTATCCAAGACAAGTGACATAAAGAAACTTTATAGAAATGGTAAATTATAAATTAACTGGCTAGGAGAACCAGGTGGAGTCCCTAATTTCAGCTGCGGTATCTTCCAACACTTTTTCCAGTCATCTCGTAATGAGAGCTAAAATGTCTGCATAATCTGTATATTCATCTATATATTTGAAGAGGGTTATAGAAGACAAGGCTATATATTTCTGTTACTACTATTATTGTTTTCATCTGAGAAAGATATATTACATGCACAAGTCTCACACTTACATAAATGAGAAAGCAAAAGGTTTACTAACACAATACACAGCCACGGCCCATCCATATGAGTGAAGGGGCCATGCCCTCTCACCTTTTTTCAGGGGGGAAGAGTGTCTGTCAAACTGAGAAAACATCAGCCTGACAGAAACTCAGCTTGTTCAGGTCAGGCAACCAGGAGCTAGACATGCGCTGAATGTGCATGCTCCAGACTGCCTACGTTGACCTTTGCCAGAATGAGAATTTAAGAGCCCTTTGGGCATTACCTCCTCAGCTTGACAAAAATGACTCAAGTCCCTCCCCTTTGTGCCGAGTTGGAGTATCACCCATTTCTTTGGACCTGGGTGCTTCAGTTTAACATCCTGAAGTGCGCAGGGCTGAGTGTCAATCAGTGACAACTCGTCACAGAGTGGGGCGGGGTCAGCAACGCTCACTGAACCCATCTCACTCTGTAATGGATGAGGGAAGGCAGCAGCCCCAGCCCTCTTGTGACCACTGAGGCTTCCCTCTCCCAGAGCTGCAAGACAGGTAAGTTTTATCTTTTTGAATGTTTGGTGCTTGGATACGTGCATGTATGAATGTATGAATTTATTGCAAGTGTTGTGAATATGTGTGTGTGTATGTGTGTGTGTGCACATTTGTGAATCCATGGGGTGAGTGAGTGGCCGCCTGCCCCACTCCCTGTCAAATTAACCGGTCACCACTGACAATACAAATGCCATAATTGAGCAATAACCTATATTCATAAAATGGTTTTATTTGGAAACTTCTTTCAAAATTTGCTGCATTAAAATTATTTCTGTTATGTCTGGACAACTAATTCATTTTCAGATTATTCTGAATATCTAAAATCAAAGCTCATTTATTCATTCAACGTACAGCTCCCATCTAGAAAATGTATACCGCACTGTGGATATAATATTCTGAACTGGGTTTTAGTCCATCAACTTCAGAAACCAGTTCATCTTACTCTGTGAAGGGAATTGTTTCGTGTACAGTAGTTAACAACGCTGTTACTTAGCTTTGGGCTGTTAAAGCTTCAAAATGTGGCATTTGATTGAAGTGGTCGCTAGTTCAAAACTAATTTATTGCAATAATTATTTGATCTTAATAGTTTAATTTAGCAACATGAATTGGCTAATTGTAATTTAGTGAGACATTTTAATCAGTGGTGCAAGTCAGAATGAAGTGCAAAATGGAGGAATAATGAATGTCCTTGAAGCAGAATGTATGTGTGACTGCAAAAAGCAGCTGTTCAGTACAATCGAAAGGCATAACGCACACCAGAAAGCTAAACCAGTGTAGATCTAGACACACATATTCAAATGCACAGAAATCTGGGGCTTCATTTAGTATTTGAGAGACTGGGAGCCCCAATATATCAGCAGGACTCCCAACCTCTGAAACTCATGTTATAATGGCTTCATTTATAGGTGTGCAAAGTACCATGTTTCCGGCAGCAGGTCCTGACTGCGCTCCACAATTAGGAAACCTTTTGCTCACAGGACTAGCCAAAACAGAGCTGTAGGTCAATGTACATCGAATGGTGCATTCTGTTTATGGGTATACTTACTAATCTGGTTTGGGATTTCCAGAAAAGCCATGAATAACTATGCCAGCAACAACACAAATGCCCCATGGGTTTTTGGAGACAACTCTCAGTGCATCAGAGCCAAATTGAGGTTGTTCTTCGGTTTTTGTGAATGTATGAGTACTTTTACTCCCTGTGCACTCAATCTTTGCTCACTGTTCACTGTTTGTAGTATGTCCCCAGTAGGGTTCTGAAAGGTTTTTATTATATGAGTAAAGTCTCATGCAAATGCCATTATTGGCATACCTGTAGTTTACAAGTTCAATTGTATTCCTACTGCAAAGCCCCCGCATTGCTTTTCCATGAAAACTAGCAATATTACAGCACGAGTGCTAGATGGTGATGAAAATGGATATGCTGATTAATTTCAAGTTTACTTTAAAATTGTTCTGTGTATGTCTTGATGGGTGCTGGTGGTTTATTAAAATGTTATTTTTAAATTATTTAAAGAGGTATGGAAGTCTGTTTGTTCAATTAATTTCCATTTTCATATAAAAAAGGGAAAATAAACAAGGAACATATGCCATGCAATCCTATTACAATACATCTGGAAGGAGAAACAGCATTGATTAGCAGTCTTAAGCAAGAATGGTGGGAGACCTAAAGAGATACATCAAGATTTGCAATCAGAGAACAGTAAAATGTGCTGCAATGGTGTACTATGAAACCTGGTCAACAGGAGGAGAGTAACATGACAAATGGAGTAGGTCATAGGGGAAGAGAGGTAGGAATAGGTAAAGTCTTAGTCCCCAAAGAGATGAAGAGACCCACTAGTAGAGCAGTATTCCCAGTAATTTCAGAGGATAGGGGATTCGCGTGGATGCCCAGTGCTGCCGTTAAGAAGTCAATTTCTGTTGCTGACCCTGAGATTTTCTGTATAAGTGGCAGTATTCTTGACCAATGCGGGTGAGACATTTTACAAGTAGGAAGCATGTGCTGTAGGTTACCTGTGACTTCCTTCCATCTCCAGCATATGCTCCAGTTTATGCTTCTGGAGATATGAAAGTATTGATGTTAAAGCCCACATGGAGGAAAATGTATAAACTATGCGTAGTCATTAAGGTATTTGCAAGATTTGGGGAAAATGTGTGACAATATTTACGACTTTGCACACCACTACTTGTTATCCTGCTATGATGTGTTGTTCTTGATGCCAACACAACATGTATGACTAAGTATTTAACACGGAATCTGTTGAGAGGAGAATTCAAGTCAGTGCCATCTGTTTTCCTTCATGTTTTAGTTTTATTTTGGAAACTCAAAGTTTTAATTTGCTACATACAAATTAAGACAGAAAACAATTTATATGATCCACATTCCAGAAGTCTTTGAGAGAATTCTGGATTTATTTTAGATTTTAAATACAACTATAATATTCCGTTTAGAGGCCAAACAGAACTACATTTGACACAAGACGGCATGCAAGCAGTAGTCTGTTATTTGGTCCAATTTACTTTTGTGCACTATTGCCACCATTCGAAAGCTACACTTTGTTGGTTCTAAATACATCACATTTACTTTGTATGAAATATTAAATGTTGAAATAAATATTCTATTTTTGCAAACCCACAGAAATGGCTGAAGTGTGCACAAAAAGTTCTATGGTAGCAGATGCTATTCTAGACTGAATGAGTGATCAAAATCAAGACGGTGAACAGGTGTACGTAGCTCAGCAGTGTGAGCTAAATATCCTATAGATGCTCCTATACTGAAGTGAATGGTTATTATTTCATTATGAGCGCCACAAATTTTATCCTGAATGTATCTCTTCCCTGAAATGATCAATATTGTGAGCATCAGTGATTATAGCAATGGGGATAATGTCTACCATTCATGCGTTGCACTGTGAGGGTACCATCAGCAATAGGGAATTACTGGGGGAATCAGCAACTCTGCACAACCTCAGAGGAATTACTGCAGATCTCTTAATCCAGATGAACCAGTACCTTCTGTCACTGGATCCATCGGAATTATCACAGGACCGGTAATGAGGCCATTACTGCTAATGCTGGTGGTTAGCATGTATTAAAAAGTTAGACTGTTGATAAGCATTGTCAATTTTTGACTGCAGATTTTTCCACTTATTGAACAGCTAACTGTCCCTTTGCTTCTGTATTTTATTGTAGTTTTCTTATCACCTTTTTATAACACTATTTCCCTGCAGATGGGGAGAGTTGCGATTCACAAGTTTTTGAATGATAGTGACCATTCCCCTTCTGCCGCCATTGAATGAGCAGATGTTTGAATAGTTTTAGGGAAGCATAAGGCTGCATTTGTGAAGTGTGAAGAAGGATACACAATGGTCGCTTACAATAATCAGGCAACCAAATAGCATTAAAATAACCTACTATACCCAAATAGAACGGCATTCCAACTTCTTGAAGTCAGATTGACTGACATTTACACAACTTACTCTTTATTGCTGGATAATCTGTGATTAGGTATTGGAGAAATGCAAGGTGGTAATAGGCGCAGTGTTGATGTGTCTTCCAGACACAGCTTCTTGTTATCAGCAGGAGTGTCAGAGATGTCAGACTGTTTTAACAGATAAAACAGAAAAGAGACAAAAATTAGTATTTGTATATCATGCACTATCTCCTATGCATTCAGTAAGTGTTGTCAATACCAATGACTAGTATTGTTAATTCACAATATCAAACACATTTCTAGTTTTTGATACATTACTTTTAGCTTGAATTTTTTCACGAAAATGATCAGTTGAAAATATGCAAACGTTGGCTAGGGTTTCCAACTTCGAAAAACTAAAGATTGTGCCTGCAATCCTACTGTAAATAATGTAACAAAACTCATCACCAACAGCTATAGATTGGACAGCTAATGTAAATGTAGATGTAAATAATATTTGTTTAGTTACCATGAAGTCGATTTTGGAAACTAGAAGTCTCAAGGCAGACGTATGTATTTCTAGAATCTAACAACCACACTAGGACTATTTATCGAGGCAGAATACATAGAAAGTACCTAGTTAGAGGTACTATGTCACACATTTGGAGTTACATATGCTATTGTAGTACTTCCAAATCTAAGTGAGAGATGTGAACTCAGTGTGGCTGAATCATATTGCAATGTATGAGCATGTAAATAAGTACTTCTGTAATACTACTTCACACACTCCTAAATGCTTTTTTTGGTTAGTTCTTATTTCCGCACAACACACATTTCTATGCAGTATTCCTAAAATTATTACAGCACATTAGAGTGATTTGTTCCGACTAAATGGCTACATTACAATATGGATTCCAGTAAGGCCTTCACTTGGTCTTAATGCTAGAAAAGAAAGATCAGAAAATATTTTGCGATTGTGCATGTGACACGAGATGAGGTACTTGAAGAAATGCACATATCAACACTTTTTCCCCGACTGTTCTTTTTAAAATGTTCTTACATCCTTAGGCCATGTCGAACTTTAATTTGGTGTGCGGTATTCCAATCTTTAACTGACTCCAATATACTTCCCCTTCTTGCTCAGACACAGAAAGTCACCTGGACACTAGAGGCTTTTAATATTTAGCTAAAAAAATTATTGGAGATCATTTAATTCACCAGACTCCTTAATCATTCCCTGTAAGCTGTGCCTTCCATTACCAGCTCCAGGTACTTAATTATCCCCTTTCTTATATCCCCTCAATTATTATATATGGCCTTCGGATGCAAGCAGAGAACATAACACAAAATTATATAATTACAAATGTTATATTTGTGTTATATAATTCTTGGAGAATACATGCATAGTCATACAAACACACAGTGGCTTCTTCCATTAGTCTGTGGTAGTGTCATTTACATTTTGCTTCCACTTACCACAGCCTACAGCTTGAAGCAGTGGGTCAGCTCACTTCAGTCACTGGCTCCCTTCTATGCGAGTGATGGCACAAGGTAGCCATCCATACAGAAAATAGTGCACTTAAATGGCAAGGGCATGGTAGGACAATTGTTTAATTATTTAAATATTTGCTACATATTTACTTTTAAAAGGGCCTAGCAGCTACCGGAAATTGTGACTGACCCACTTGCATGTCTCGACATGCACATATATTAAATTTCCAAAATACGTCAGATAGCATGCACATTTTAAAATAAAATTCTATAAAAATATTCAGAAGTGGCTATCTATAGGTGTGCATGTGTGCATGTATCTGAATGCATGGGCTGGCTACTATTTTGTTGAGTTTACCATTATAATTACAAGATGACACCTGGCTGTTTGGCCATATTTTAATGTTTTTTTGAAGTACAAAAAACACCATTCCCTGATAACTACCGTGTGCAGACATATATAATTGGCCATTTTCTAAATATTATTTGTTAAGTGCAACAAACCCATTCCAAGATGGCTGCATGCATGCACAAGCACATCTGCATGCATGCACAAGCATGGGAAGCCATATTTGAGTATTATTTTTATTTATTTTGTACAGCACATCTCAGACTAAAGTAGAGAGTCATAGGGCTTCACGTTAGAAATATGTTATACATTGGGCATTAGGGTTCATAAGTGTACAGAGCCAAAACATTCATAGTAATATGAGTTTAATAGTTAAACTTGCTAAGATCTAGAGAGCACAGTATAAATATTAAAGGTGCTAGGGTTTACAGAACACAGTAACCAGAGGTATCTAATAACAGATTTTTAGGCCACTTCTGAATAATGTTTACAACAGGGCTGTCCCTTGATTTGTATGAAGAGAGTTCCAGGTTTGGGGGCATTCATAAATGCCACAATGAGGAAGACTTGTTGAACTGAGGTACATTGAACGCAAGAAAGTCCTTCGACTTTTTTATTCTTCTCGTAAGAGTGAGTTTAAAGGAAAAACATGTTGGAGTGTTAAGATGTAAGGCCTTATATATGATGCAGGCAGTTTTTTAGCTACTTCGAGACTCAAGAGGTAAACAGTTCAGTTAGTATAAAAAGTGGTTAGATATGATTATATTTTCTCCTGCTAGGGATACGTTGTGTGGCAGGATGTAGCACATCTTTCGGTGGTGTAAGTCAGGTCGTGTATAGGCTAGTAAGCAAGGAGTTGATGTATTCAATCCTATGTAGGATCATGCAATAGACTCTTAGAGTCAAATCTGCAGAGAAAGTGTCTGACATTTCTGATGGTTTTAAGATGATGCTGTGTGGTGTTAGCTATTATCTTGATATGGGACTCTAGTTTGAGATGAGAGAGTTTTTGTTTCACTTTAGATAATCTCAAAGAAAACAAGCACTGGCAAAGTGGGAAAGCCAGTTTCTTGGCAGTCAAAGCTAGACCTATTTCTTTTGCCAATGGTTGTTACATTTTGGCATAGTGGCAGTTTAATGCTAATAGACAGAAAAAATTGCCTCTCTATTAATGAGACAATTGGCCATATAGCAGAAAGTAAGATGGAGCTCAACATATCCTTGCAATTTTAAAGTGTACTGTCATTGTGGAACATGAATGTTAATTAAATATTGAGATAGCAAACCAATGACAATGAGGACTAAGCGGCCAGTGTGAACAAATAGTAATAGACCTCACAAGGTACTATGGAAATGCCATGGCAGGGATAGGAAATGGAAAGGCTGAAGTGAATTCCTGCTGGACAGAATAGTTGCAGCAACAACAATGGTATTAGTGGAAGCTACCCCATCTTGGCACAGTACCCTCTTCCTTGTAGCTCATATCACACTTTACAGTCCACAAAGCTGGCACACATATCGAAGTGGGGCAACTGATGTGTTCCCATGTATAATAAACAAAATATATGCAGAACCCTCTAGTAAAATCTATACATGCCAACTCAATCATCCCTGCTTGTGACATTGTCTACATATGCCTCTATGTTCCACACGTTGTTCCTCATGTGCCCCCCCGCCATTCCAACAGTGTCACTCCATCTATGCTCCCCATATCTCCCTTTCACCACTATTCAGACCCCATTCGACCCATCCAGATCCTACTCTGTACAATCTCTGCCTCCCATCTACCACAGAGACTCTTTGTGTCCATTTCCTCCCTTATTTTGCTCTCTTCTGTCTCAAAGTCCATGTTGATTTTGTGAGTCCTTGGATTTGGTCCCTTGGACTTACCTGCCATAATTTCATGTGCCTTAAAACATTTTAAACCACTGTTCCCTTCTACTTATCCCACCTACACCTGCATCTGCTTCCTTGGCTGTAGCCCTCAAAACCATTTAAGTAGGTATGTGGTATTTGTATAGCATAAACACAGCCAAAGCCAACTCAGCGTTCTACAAGGTTAAAGGCAAGGATACAGTCAACAAACTATTTGAGAGGTAGATAATCTGTAGTAGGACTAGGAGAAATGCTAATTATGCCATTGTAATTTGCATAATTTCAGGAATTTTGTGTAAGACTTGTGACACAAAATTCCCATATTATGCCCTTACACCAATTTGCGTAATTAAGTGCCATTTACGGTAAAAAATAACCATTAATGGTGCAGTTCACCGTAAAAATTTACAATGAACACATGGGAACAGCAGAATGTGAACAGCTGTTGTTTCTAGTACTCTTGTTTAAATACATCCTCGCACCTCATTGACATGAGGATGCATTTTGTTCCAAACTATAGCACAAAATGACGTATTAGCATTTGACACATTTACGTGTAGTTTCAGGTAATTTTGCATTAGTACATCAAAGGATACTAGGGGAATTCGACATACACCTAATCTGTAGCCCTACTGCATCATGAGGTAGTTCTTTTTAAAGAGCTATGACTTCAACTCTCTAGTGGATTTGGAGCAGAGTTGTGGAGGTCTTGACCGATACGGGATGTTGTTATAGAGCCTGTGTGCAAAGATGGAAAAGACCTGCAAGCCTTGTTTTTTTCTCTATTATACTTATTATTATCCAGTCTGATAGTGTCCTGTTTGCAGATGTCTTGAAAGCTACTAGACATTGGTTTTGAAGATAGTGTGTACCAGAAACAGGAACCAGTGAGTTCCAGCTAATATGAGGTGATGTGATCATATTCCTGCAAGCCATTGAAGAGGCATGCAGCAGTGTGTATTATGCCAATAACAGGGCCAGTGTGGAGTCTGAAAGGCCATGGAGGAACAAGATGTTTCCACCATCCATAAGCAAGAATATGAGAGCATGAAATCAGTCCTAAAGTCACTTTCCGAGAGGAATGGTCTCACCTTCTTCAGTAGAGTGAGTTGGTACAAAGACATCTACACTTTGCTTGTAATGTGATCCTTGAGGGTGAGGTAGGTAGCCAGGATGAATCTAAGTGATTTGGCAATAGGAGAAAGTTGGTGTTCAAAGTTGTCAAGATTATTATCACTGAGCTAGGTTTGCTAAATTTCTTGCTTGTTGTTCTTGAGCTTCAAGTAGGTGCTGGGCATTCAGGTTTGGATGAGGTGTAGTGAATGAGTCATTTGATATCTAGAGCTGAGGAGACTTTCAGGTAGAGTTTTTATCTACATGAATGTTGATGCCGGTATCAGCAAGTGGATACAAAAATGGCTTCAAGTAGGCTTCAAAGTTGAAATTGGAAAGTATGGACCTCTGGCGAACTATGAAGATGATAGGGTGTGGATGAAGGTAGGATGGTCAATGGTGTTGAAGGCAGCTGAGAGGTCCAGCAATATCAAGAGCCAAGGGTCATCATCTGTAGTCAGGAGGGCATTGCCTAGGATGTGTATGATAGTCATGCAGGAAATGGCTGGTGTTGATCTAGAAGTTGAGCATAGCATTCCTTTTTGATGATTTTGACAATGGGAGTTGAATGATTGATGGGCCAGTGGTTATGTGATGAAATAGGACTAGCAAATACATTGGTGACATACTTTGGGCCTCATTACGATGATACTTAGAAAGCCTCTGACCACAGGCCGAAGGCTTTCCGAGTCACATCATGGTTATTGCTTTTGACTGCTGCATTACAATGCAGGCGGTCAAAAGTGAAACCGTAATCCCTATGGACGGTATTTCCGTCATCGGGATTACGATGTCCGTTTTGGACAGCATTTCCATGTTGGGCTTTCCAGCATGGAAAACCTGTTGGAAAGTGACTTTTGGGGCCCCTAGAAGAGCACCCTTCTCCTGCAGCCTTCGTGGGGGGCCGAGGGGGCAGCAATCCCTGAACCATGTGACAGGCACCTTTAGGTACAGGGATGAACAGATTCCCCCATTTCTATATGGGAGCTTGTGCTACAGCCAGTTTTTGGCTGCAGAGCAAGCTCCCATAGAAAAATGGGAGTATGCAACCGCACCATGCGCGATCGTATTGTAATGCTGCGGTTGGACCCGATTCCGCAACAGAACATCCGCCCAACATCGTAATAAGGCCCAAAGTATGTAAATTCAAAAATATCAGGAACAAAAATCTGTAGAAGACCATTGTATATCAAATGTTACCTGTTATACACTATATCAACTTTGAAACCAATATTGACTTAAAAAATAATGTTACATAAAAAATATACTTATTATATACAAAAATATAGCTAACAACCAGAAAATAAAAATATATACTTTAACCCCTTCACTGCGGCGGCTATTCCGCCACAGTGCTAAGGGGGCGGGGTGGCCGCGCGGCGGGCGCATGCTGGTGACGGAACCGCTCTGTCACCAGCGTCGGTTGACCTGTGCTTCTGACGGAGCGGTTCCGTCATGGCCCGCCCCGCTCAATAGAACGTCAGCGTAGGCGCGAAATTCGCGTCGCGCAGGCGCGCCGAGCGGGCCATGACGGAACCGCTCCGTCATCAGCACAGCTCACCAGTAGCTGATGACGGAGCGGTTCCGTCATCAGCACTTAAGGAGTTAAAATAGTTGTAATAAATAAAGATATTTACAAATTATCATTATTACTAATAACAACAAACCGTATACAACAAGAATATCTGCAACATAAATCTATAGAAGACCACTATATCGTCAAAAAACAAGAAAACATATTTAATTTGAGCAATTATAAACTATAGTTACTTTAAATCATATATTAGCTATGGAAATATTAATACATTTCAAAAATATATAAAAAGTATAACTTAAAATATACTTTAAAATAATTGCACAATTGTTATTTTATAAATAAAATTATTACTTAGAAGTACAAAATATAATATACTAATTAAATTAATTATGATTTCAAATGTTAGATGTGTAAACATGAAAAAATATTACAATATTGTTAAAAGGAAAACATTATTAATTGCAAATACTATTACAGAAACAAATAATCAAAATATTTTCCATTAAACTACCATTTAAAATTTAAAAAAAGACTATGGGGCCTATTCTGATTTTGCTTCGAAGGGCTCTGAACGATGGTTGGAGCCCTTCCGACCGAATCGGAACGTGTCGGCCAGATTCCTTTCAAACCGAGCAATTCTGATGGGCTCGGTCGGAAAGGAATCCGACTTGGATTTCCGGATTGCGGATGACAGGCTCGGAGAGCCCGTCCGCCATCCGGAAATTCTTCAGTACTCCCACGGCCGCCTCTTTGCGACCGAGGGAGTATGATGGCAGTTTTTCACTGCCTTTTCATGTCAAAAGGCAGTCGGAAACTGTCTTTGGGGCCCCCAGTATGGTCCCCATAGGTGCGAGGCTGCCGAAGGGCAGCCTTGGAGCACCTACGGTGCCCCTCTGTGGATCCCTGCACCTGGTGGCAGGCACATTGGGGTGCCGGCCACAGGGTGCAGGGATGAACTGCATCCCTGCTTTTTACAATGCAAGCATGCATTCCGCTCGGAATGTATGCTTGCATTGTGAAATATACAAGTGTGACTGAACCCTGGTCGCATCGTACTAGCAGGGCCGTAACCGACGACAGCAGGTCGGTCGGTTATGGCTCCTGACCGATGTCGATGGACCCGAGTCCGTCCGACATCGGAATTGACCCCTATATATTAAATAAAAAATTTTAAGTATTGGTTACAAAAATTAGACCTGGAGGTGTCAAATAGACTACATCAACTCCAACGTAAGAAACTGTTTTGAAAGTGTTAGACTTTGTACGGATCAATTTAATATTCCCACTGCAACGTAAGCAGCGTAAGCAACAGTAGAGACAATGTTGGACTATGTAGGGGTTGGATTTAATAATCTGACTCCAATATATGCAACAGTAGGAAAGTGCTGGACTTTGGAGGGGGTATATTTACTATGTCTAGTCCAATATGAGTAACACTAAAGAAAGTGTTGGACTTCGAAGTTCCACTGCCAAACTAGGCAACAGTAAGGAAAAAGTTAGATTTTGGAGGCATCAGATTTGTGATCCCTGCTCCAACAAAAGCAACTGTAGGAAAAGTGTTGGACTTTCTAGGGGTTATGTTCCCACTCCAATGTAAGCAATTGTAAGGAAAGTAAGGAAAGTGTTGCACTTTGCAGCAGTCAGATTACGTTTTCCCTATCCTAAACGAATACAACATAATGTACATATATATGAAATACATAGGCATACAGATATTTCTATAAACATTGGTATTAGTATATAAGGTATACAAAATATTAAAAGCTAATTTATTAACATGTACAATTATACATATAATATATAAAAAATGTTATCAATTAAAAAAGAAATACATAATAGATTTAAAACAATACCCTAAATTTCCAATACCACAAAAATGACTAAATTACTAACTGAAACAATAACAGCACACATTCATTTTTAAAATAATAAAACTTAAACTTCAATTATTATAAAAAAATCCTAAGGATTTATATAACTAGCTACTATTTAACAAACTAATACACACATTATTACAAAAAGTCAAATAATCAGGACAATCAATTATCTAACTAACCAGTTAACAAATGAAAGGAGTACTCTATTGTTTACCTAATACCTAAACATTACATAATTACTTATCTAATTAACAAACTAAAGATTAAATATTTCAAATAAAATAAAAATAAATATTTAAACTACTCCCCGCACTATACTCCTACAGAGCCAACAACATGCCAAAAAAGACATAAAGATATGCAAAATATTACCAAATCAAAACCAACACACAAAAAATAAATAAACTTAGATAACATCAATATATCAACTGGTAACACTAAAACTCATCAAACCCCATGAAATAATTAAAAAACAGAAATAAGCATGACTTGCATTAAAAAAACAATTTTTAAAAAAACAATAATATTCTTTCCTTTTATATTCTGTTGTATTATATTTTTGACATTGCAATATAGTTTACACAATATTTGTTATTCATAAATTATTTGAAACAAATTTAGATGGAATACCAGGCCAGTAGCTGACAAGGTCATTAGTGTCTACTGTAAGTTTCTTTGGGGGTGGGAGCATTTGGTCTGTCTTGAGAGATTGTGGTAAATTGCCTTCAGTGAGGGAAGAATTGACAATGGTGTCATAAATCTGTTCAGAGGTTTTGCTGAACTTAGGATTCAAATATATGTGTATATCTGAACAGTTGAGTCTGAAGGACGTTTGCAAAAGTTCCTCAAACCAATTAAAAACAATAGAACATTCTGATTGGCCCAGGGAGCTTTTTATTTCCTTGGCCATTTTGCTTCTGTAGGAGCCAGACTCCAGCTGGAGTGAGCTCTCTGATAGGTTTCCAGCAACATGATAAAAGTGTTGCTGGCAGTCAATACAGGACTTGGGGACTTAGTCCCCTATCCTGAAGTAAATAAAATAAAATAATATAAGGGGGCAGTGTAAGGATAACCTTCCCCTATGCCCTATAGGGAGAATCCACAGGGCCCCCCACGGGCCAAAATTTTAAAAAAACATTGCCAATTTTTGCTGCGATCCCGGAGGACTCCCGGGCATTGAAGTAACAAAAACAAAATGGTGACACGAATAGCGAACAGTGTCTATTTTGACAAGTGTTGCATAGAATGTACAATGCTCTTAGCAGATACTTTTTAATACTCTGTGGTGTATTTCTCATGAGCGTTTAACTTTCTGTAAACAGTGTAGTACGGAGTAAACTTTATCCATAGAGTAAACACTGTTTACAGTACCCATTTTTCTACTCATAACAACTTAATTTCTCAATTACTTAATGTAGGTTTGATGACGTGACTGTGAGGGATTTGGTACAGATAACAGCTGTCCATAGTCGGGCGTTCATTTTAGAACAGATGTTGAGCATCTTGAGGATTTGGCTTTCTATGAACAGTTGTATACAGATTGAACACTGTCCTATGATGGTTTTCCATATATCTGTGATATATTTTTGATGTGAACTAGGCTACTCGTGTAGTGTATGGTATAGGGTCAATGTTACACATATCCCATGCTTTCTACACCCAAGGGAGTTGTATCTGTGATACCATTAATGAAGCTTTATATTATTCTGATCTATTGTGTACTTAGTTTTTGGCCTCTAAAGCCATACTAGTTTATAGAGCAATGTGAACAAAAGAAGCTTGGGTGATGTCATTAGAGATGTAATCAATTATTTCGTTTTGAGATGTCATCAGTGATGTCATAAATGATGTAATAGAAGATACAATGATTGACGTAATATGTAAGGTCATAAGCAGTGCATGGCTGGGGCACAATTATAGTTAACTCTGCTAACTATAACTGGGGAATATCAGTGTTTTTTAGTTCAAAAGGTTATTGTTAACACTGACATATTCACCTAACTATAATGCTACTATACCCTTAAATATAAACACCACCTCACTGATCCTTGACAGTGACGTACACCGACGCCTGCTGGAAGTTGTAAACAAATGCTTTAATCACTCTGGAAAGCTGCACAGGTAAAAATACCACCCACCCTGTTTCTCATTCATAAGAGGTTTGATCACGGGTAGAAACTTCAACAGTTTTCTTGCTTTCACACTGCAGTTCAGCTATTTCCCAGAGTGCACTTGCCAACAGGCGTGTCCTTTTATTTCTTCTCTTCAACGTAGACTGCAGCATGCTGAAGCTTTATTAGTTCACAATATTTGGTATTATGTCTCTGACTCACCTGTTGATAATGAACTTTGAATTGTGGGTATTTAATGAGAGTCCCGTGAGAACGTTGTAGATCCAAATGCTGCTGCCCGTGAACAAGGATGGGAGAATCTGGAACGCGTTGGGCCATGTAAATAAAAGGAACTTACACACTGTCTGGTGGTGCGCTGCAGAGTTATTTTATCCTGGTGCGAGTGTGCTTCATTTTGGGCAACTTGTGGAACTGGTATATGCACGGCAGCCCTGCCATGGAAACGCACCTCCGCTGATATCTGGAAAGCGGATCTGGGGTCTCATTACTGTGGAGCCTGGCAGAGCACTGGATTGCGTTATTTAGCGCATCACAGCACTGTGTGTTTTCAGAACTTATCATGGTTCATTAACATAATATGAGGTATTTAGCGGCACTTGGGAAGTTTTATCACAAACAAGACTTCGTATCCCACAATGCTTGGTATTCTGTCTCACCTGTTGATAATGAACTTTGAATTGTGGGTATTTAATGAGAGTGCCCTGAGATTGTTGTGGATCCAAATGCTGCTGCCCGTGAACAAGGATGGGAGAATCTGAAAGGCGTTGGGGAATGTAAATAAAAAGAACTTAAACACTGTCTGGTGGTGTACTGCAGAGTTATTTTATCCTGGTGCGAGTGCACTTCATTTTGAGCAACTTGTGGAACTGGTATACATATATATATATATATTCTTTATTCAATCAGAAATATGATCATTTACAGAGCTAAAACAATTCATAAGTATAAAACAATAAAAAGTTAAAAAACAATATTTCATAAAATCATATAAAAGACCAGTCGTATTTTCGAGGACACTTTTAGACAGTTTGGACCTTCTCCACCAGGCAAACAGCAAAAATCTCGATATTGCAAAAACAAGCCACCTTGTGGTGTCAGATCTAAAAATATGTAGTGGTTTACTGGGATATGTAAACAACAGTAGACGACAGACTGGAGTTATCCAGGTTTTCTTGTAGTCGACGTAAGTGGGACAGCAAAAGATGAAATGATCGAGGGTCTCTGATCGGGTGTGACATGTAGAGCACAATGGTGTTACAGCTGCATTGCCCCATGCGCTTCTTCTTGAATTTAGAGGTAGGGCCCCAAGTCTAAATTGAACATACAAAGCTTTTGCCTGTGGGGGTTCGATGGCATTCATAAAAGTTTCAAAACCAAACCCTCCTTTAAAATTTAAAAAACTAGAGGTTAAAGAGCCATGTGCAATACCTTCTACACTTCGGTAATCCATATCAATATAGTTCCTGGGAACTGAATCATGTATTTTATATATTCTCATTTGGTGCTGCTATAGTCTGTCTTTTATATGATTTTATGAAATATTGGTTTATAAATTTTTATACCTATAAATTGTTTTAACTCTATAAATGATCATATTTCTAATCGAATAAAGAATATATATTTGCCAGGCCTAAACCTTCCTTTTTAATACATATAAGTAACCCCTAGGGTAGGCCCTGAACAGCCCATAGGGCAGGGTGCAGTCTGTTTAAACAGTTGGACACATACTTTTAAGTTTTACATGTCCTGGCAGTGAAAAACGGTCAGATCCATTTCTCACAACTGCTAGGCCTGCGGAACTCGCAATGCCCTGCAACCCACATTAAAGGTACTTTGTTCAGCTGGCTCAACTCGGTCCCTGTATCCAACGCTCCATCATGGACAGTCTGAACTTGTGACTTTATCTGGCATGACCAGATAACCAAAATTGGTGCTTAGTGCTTTAGGCACTATTTTCATTTACATCTTTAAAATTGCATATCTTTGGTTCTGCTGATTAGATTTTTGTTGTTTTCGTGTCAAATAATTTATTACATTTTACTATGTTTCGCGAAATTTGTACAAGATTTTTCTTGTGTTACATTTTCACCTTATTACTGTTTGGTGTGCTACATAAATACCTTACACATTGTGTGTGGGTTAAGCCTGACTGCTTTTTGCCAAGCTACCAGAGGTTTAAGCACAGGTTAATTTGAGGTTTCCAAATGACTTCATCCTGACAGGAATTGTGGTTGCAGCTTGAGTAGGGTTTCATTCCCCCTAAACAAGGGATCTAATTTCCTACAAGAGGCCATGTTATGTATTGCCCTCCCATTACTCCTCTTCCACTGCGCAGGAGGTGAAAGCAGGGGCTGATGATTTTGGGGGCCATACATAACATAAAATTATAGATGAGTAAATATGAATTACAGTGATGGTTTTAACCACTGTGTTGTGAGTGACAACACAGACAACTTTGATGTCACTCAGAACCTCTGGGTGAAAAACATCCCCATAATTCACTGTTACCCATCTTTAATTCTAGATATTGTCACATACATGATGGACTAACCGTTTGATCTATTCACCTGCTTGTTTATCAATAATCCATAGTCTCAATTTCTTTATATGTTAATTTGCTTGTAAAAAATTGTAAAAAACGCACACTGTGGATGGTGATGTAAGCGTGTAAAATTAATTCATTCTAATACATTGTACTTGATGAAAGACTTCTGATAGTGGGAAGCGTCCTTAGAAAGATGGAAATTTCATTTGATTGAAGAAAACACTCTCACTCCTTCCAGGAAGGGTGTTTGTTGAATTCCAGAATACTAAGGAATACAATTATTTGTGAAAAAAACGCCATTGTTCAGGAAGGTCCTTTAGTAAATTGACACTTCTTTCTACAATAATGCCCAATGGGAAGACAGCAATCCAATAACAGCAATCCAATTACATAACTGTAGATTATATAATTTCAAATTTGCAAAGGAGGTCTCGTTGCTAAAGAATACACATTTGATGAACAGAAGCCTATCAGCAGAAATGTACTTATTTGTCTGTTCCAGTTATGTATACGCCCGTCCACGTAGCAATATCCATGCATATGGCAAGAATTGGCACAATTCAAACTACAGTCATATTTTTCAAGGCTTTGGAACATTGACGTGCCCCACAGGCGCTGTGTTCTGTTCCACTGCTGGCAAATTACCGAAGTAAATAAAGAACTCACAGCAAATAAACGTACAGCAACCAAAATAAATATTTTTAGAGTGATAACAAATCTGAAGAAGAATTGATATTGTTGAAACATTCAGCCAAGCAGAGCTATTTGATTCTTTCTGATGGGTAAACAGAAGACGTGTGTGGACGGTTGAGTCAGAAAATCTATCGTCCATATTGTAGAACTATTGCGTCCTCAATATCTATTGGATACAGAAGTATCTTCCTATTTTGGCCTGAAAGTTCTATTTTTAACTCTAATGCGGAGATGTTTTTGTAAATAATATTTAAGACACAATTGTTTTGTTTAACGATATTCTAGTACCACACTGTGCTGAATGTGTGCACCGGGAGGATCCAAGGTGCACTGAGGCTGTGCATTTGACAACACCACAGTTGACTTGATTTGTAGACTGTACTCCTTTCGGGGGCACTGGGATTACCCACCAAGTTGGTCACATGATGCAACCTGGGCCAGCACAGTATTATTTATTGTAGAGCAGTCACCCCCTGGGGGCTTTAAAATGTAACTTACATTGTTATGATGTCGTTTCGTTGCTCAGAGGCTGCAGGCCCTACACTTGCTATAGAAAAAGTGTACTGCTCACATCTCATTAGTCAATCGGTGCCAGCTCAAGATCTTTCTACAAAGCTGAAGGAAAATCTGATGACCCATTCTCACAAAATAGACACCATTTTGGCTTGTCATATCGGGGTCTAATTTCAGAGATCTCTTTATTTTTGGTTTCTTTAATAAGAAAACGCAGTTAGCTATACTCAAGGTTGAATTCTAACTGTTCTGTGTAAACTAAATATGCTTCTCTTTCATGTTTTTCTCTCAAGGAGAGACTATCAGTTCTTCCTATCTGGTGTAAAACATTTATAAATAAAGATGTGTAAGGTGTTGGGTTTAATGTGAAAACAATTGATACACAAACACACCCACACACCCACCCAAATGTGCGCTTATTAGATAAAAAGCATTTCTTTATGTTATAAAACCCTTACTTACATGCCTTAATATATTTTAAACTAAGAAAAATAATAGCATTTTAGACATGCTAGGAAATAATTATGAGACTCAAAAGTAGGTGGCATCACTTTCAAGCGGCTTGTGAAGTGTGAATAGGAATAGAACATTATTTTGAGAAAATCTATTTGATGTTGATATGCCTGCCATACCGAGTCAATGCAAGCACAGCAGATTAAGACATTAGAGAACAGCTGACAAGATAACAATCCCCTCTCGCTGCATACTTACTGTGACTGAAGTTCTAAAAGAATACAGATAATTTATTTTAGGTAGCAGAACACTCGAAGCGGTTTACTCGTTTGACGTTCATTTAGGCACATACCCTTTCCTAAGCTGCTGTCAACACCTTTCTATTACATTTTCTTCCTTCATTTCAAAATTTTGGAAAGCGGAGAAAACATTCTACAAGACAGTCCACAAAAAAAGTAAGAGATAGCATAGAAATCCGAACTGGTTTCCCAGGAGTACTTCCCCCAGAGTTTTGGCGCTAGCCCCAAGTGCGACTAGAAAGCATGTTCACAGCAAAACACTCACAAAGCTGACACCGTCTAAGGGAATGACACTTCCAATAATTCCTTGGCAGACACAGAGTGACACCTCTCAGTGATCTGTGGCAGATATAGGACGGCTTTTCTCAATGCTGCTTAGCGATCATAGGCTCGGCTCTCATGTTTGGGCTTCTTCATTATAGGGCGAAGGCTCCTGCTGAATGGGGGCATATGGGAAATGTGTATGTTCTGCTTCGCAACACGGTGGTATGTTGATCTGTGTCTACATCTATCAAATATATCATTGCGGCGTGGTATGAGAAAGATTTCGTGGCTCAGTGCATTCATTCAACCTCTGCAGGGGTATGCGGTTGAATTCTGGTTGGTTCATTCAAACGTTCATCCTTCCAATCTTCATGAGAAATGTACTATTGAGATGAGTAGCAATAAACATCTAGGTCCTCATTTATGAAAAGTGATGCATCGCTGCGTGAAAACAGCGATGCGTCACTTTTCATTGCGCCCTCCTTGCGACACCAATGATGCGTCATATTTACAGTATGACGCATCATGTCGCAAGGAGTTATAGATACGTCTGTATTTCCTACGTATCTGTAGGCGCAAAAGTGACGCATTGCTGGAGTGTGTCACAAAAGTGACGAAACTCCAGCAATGTGTCCTTTCACATGGGGCAAGCCCCAAGTGAAAGGGCTTGCGTCAGTCTTACGCCTGCTATGAGACAGGCGTAATATTTTGACGCATTTGAGTCCTAGAAGTGGCGCAGTGAAATCTCATAGATTTCACTGCGTCACTTCCATGACCCTTTCTTGCGTCAATATGCCCCCCTTGCATACATTATACCTGGCGCAGGTATAATGTGGCGCAGGGGTTTACAAAGTGACGCATCCACCTAGATGCATCACTTTGTAAATATGGCGCAACAAGGCGCATTTTTTACGCCACTGGTGCGTCACAAAAAGTGACACACCAGCGGCGTAAAAGTAACACACAGCCTCATAAATGAGGCCCTTACTATCTGACAATAGTGTCAAGAATCACCCTTGTGGTTGAACCCGTGAAATACGCTAATATATTTTTACTCGATTAAACATTTATTTAGATTTAGGATTTCCTGATCCCCTGTAAGGCACATCAGGGAACTAATGATTAGCAAATATCCCTTCTCTCAACATCCAAATAGTGTTTACGGTTTACATTTGCAGACAATTGAAAGAGCACAGCTAGGTATGCTGTCTCTTGCACTGATTACCTTCTCCATTTGGATTTACAGGTCTTCCAAACCTCTACCTGATTTAAATCTTCTGCTATCAGGTCGGTGAGGGATGGCAGGCAATTGAGCCCTTCCAGTTAAGTGACTCAGGTGGACATTAAGGACCACAGAGAAAGGGACTATAGGACCCTGGTGCGTGTTATGTTATGTCCCCAACCACCTAAGACGAATAGCATGGGATCTGAAAGAATGACTCCTCTTGTCCCTACTTCTAGCACCTGCTATTAAAAAGTCTGCTACCCACTACACATTCATACAATCTTCAAAACTAGATTTGTTGGGGTCTGGGCTAGGAAGTCACATGAATCTCACAGAAATATTGGTTTCAGGTATAATTTTCCTGCGAAACAAATGACTAGAAACTACATACAAGAAGAAAGTATGCATCATGTTTCTCTCACCTTCAATGCCAGAGACTGCAATTTGCTTATCATGCTTCAACATTCCTGCTTCATGGGAGTCTAGCTATTTGGGTCCCATCAGCAAAATAAATTTGAGGACCTTGTTCAAGTCACAGCTGGGGGATATGGGTTCCAGGTGTGCCGGAATGCTAATGTATTTTTCAAATTACAAAGACCATGTCAGTAGTTCAGTCACCTGTGGCTACTCTAGGCCTGAGGAAGGCCTGACTAAGATCGCTCCATTGTCTAATAGGCTCATAGTAGCTTTTGGGTATGGTAACCCATACACTTTATATTATAGTAAAGGATGTCTAAGTATACTGTGATGACAGCTAAGGAAGCATATACACAACTGATGGGTCCAATTAAGAACTAGAAGTGTAGCATGACTATATGTGTTGCATGGTGTGAGTAATGGGCACAACTCAACACATCCCCACGCACAGAACATAAGTACAGTGTTTACCAAGTAGGATGTAATATTAATCCAGTCACAGATTGACTTGGGAGCTATGGAAATTGCATATACATGATATGACTGGCATGTCTCACACACTCTTTATTAGGTTTGCACAGTGAGCTTCAGCCCTTGACATCAACACCACAAAGCCAGTAAGATAACAATCATGTCTTTAGACTGAATTGTGAAGCTGTGTATGATACACTGGGAGCCAGAATGGACACAATTAGGAAGAGGATTTTCTACCTAGTAAATTGTATGAGAGGAAACTGGAGGTACACCTCTACTTGTTTATGGTAATAATTTGTCACTAACATGAAAGTGATCTCCATTAATCGCTAATTTCACAACTGGGGCCCTCATTACGATGTCAGGCGGAAACGTTCTGCCCAACACCGGGCCGGATTCAGCACCGACTGAATCGGAGTTGATGGTTCCCCCTGACTGATTACGGTGCTTCCAAACACTGTTTGGAAGAACTCCCATTGACTTCTATGGGAACCTGTGTTCCGACTGTCAAGACAGGCTCCTATGGGGAAAATGGGTGTTTGCGGAAAACATTGCACCCTGTGGCGGGCACCCCATGGTGCCTGCCACACTGTACATGGTTTTACAGGGAGGTCCCTTGCGTACCTCCTCGACCCTTAACTGGAGGACTCAAGATGAGGGGGGCCTGCTAGGGACCACCAAAGTCAGTTTCCAACAGCGTTTTTGTGTCAGACAGACCGAGTCTGAAAGGCTGTAAGAATCTGACATTGTAATCGGTCGTTTGGAGATGCTGTCCGTAGAGCTGTACGGATCGCATTCGACTGACTCGGATTCTCAGATTGCTGGTCAGGACCAATTCTAAATGATCGAATAGTTCCCCTTCCAACCGTGAGCATCGTAATCGGTCAGGGCGAATTGGATTCCAACTGACTTGGGGGAGGCTTTCCGATCAACATCGTAATGAGTCTCCATGTGTTGTATTAGCTATAGGACCTTTACACAGAGAGACCAACAGAGAAAAGTACACTGATTCATTCTGAAGTATTTCTTCATGTGTTTGCTTAACATACCTTTCATGTTGGTATCTAAACAAATACAGATTAATGTAGTGTCACACAACATAATATTCAAGCAGAAAATCAATAAAACTTATATATCACTTACCTTGTACTTTCTTTTTGATTTGAAGAAGGGTTTGTCAGGTGCTGGTGTGGGGGTCTTTAATCTGTGCTTGGCATTTGTCTCTTTTGTTTCAGTCTTTATGGAAATGGATTCCAATGTGTCACAACCAGGAATTCTGGAGAGCAAACTTAGTTCTATTTTCACCCATAAGGATTTAATGTCTTCATATTCCCGTATTGGAGACAAAAGTTCATTTTGCACAATTGTAATGGGTGAGAATGGTGGCTCCTCTACGTCATTGATGTCTTGATTCATTGGTGTACCACTCCCACAGTCCATCTTACTTACAGTGGTGATGATGCTGATATCTTTCTGTTTGCTTCCATCTGTAGTTTTATTGCAGGGAGGGAATAATTTAACCTGTAAGACCTCATCTTGGTCTGCATTCGTATCTGAAAGAGATGAATCTGTTTCAAAAAGGTCTCTATGTGTTGGCACAATTTTACAGGGAGCTTTGAGTTTTTTCTTCTCTGTGACAGACTCATTGCTGGTCCGTGGTTCTTTCCTTGGAGCCGTTTTTCCAATGGATGCCTTGGTACGTGATTTAACTTGCTCTTGGGATTCTCGTGTATCTTGTGTATCTCGCATATCTTTATCTTTGGAAGTACAGCTTACGGTATTTGGCTTAGACCAGTGAAAGTCTTCTGTACTGGAAGTCCTTTCAACTTTTTTGGGTTGCTTTTTGCTAGCAGTCCTTTGTGGCACCGATTCATTTGGGGCTGGAGACTTTTGCTTTGTGCTTTTTGCCTCTGCAGTTTTGTGGGCAATCCGTATCTTTGCTTTTTCTCTGATGGGGCTAAGCAGCAATGTTTCTTTGGACTCTGTCTGTAGCACAGTAACAATAGACTTTTCGATGTTCTGTTCTTCAGACATTTGGTGGTTCTGAGGTTGGGAAGTGCAATCATCATGAGACTCATTTTGGCTGCTAATAATTGTCTTATTTGGGGGGTTTACTTTATTCAGCCATTTGTCAAGTTGCCATTTGTTGGTTGATGGAGGTTCCGGCTGTGGATTAGATAAAAATGTTACAACAGTAGACATTGTGAAAATGTGAACATTTTTAAAATAGGGCTGGACTCATCAACCCAGTCAAGTTTTCAGGGTATCTTCAATTAATATGCATGAGGTAAATATACACATGATGAATTTCATTGGATATGGCTTACATTCTTTTTTGCTGTGCTATTCTGAAAGGCCAACTAGATCTTACTATAGGGGAGGTATACAAATAAATTGTTAGTTTTAAATGAAGACTATTGCTATATGTAAATATTTTAGGTGCATGTTTAAAGAGCATTTAAGGCTCAAAAACAGTTGTTGCAGGCACAATGTCCTACCTGTTCATTATTTTCCATAAATATGGAATATTACATAATTGATGAGAACTGTTCATTTCATCCAATAAAAAACCGTTTCAGTCTGATTCATTTCCAACTAGCATTTTAGTCGTTAGGCATAACAATGCATGTAGATTTAGATCTCCCCAATAAAGGCCACAAAGATTCACAATTGCCCTTTGTTTAACTAGCACCCCTTCTCATGTAACGTAAATACAATTTGAACATTATGATTGCATTCAGAGATAACTGGTAACTGAATCTTCAAGACATGAGTGTCAAAACTCTTACATGTACAGACAGAATGTACTTCTTAGCCAGTGCTCAGTTTGTAAAATATAGACTGTTGGTGCACAAAGTGCTGCTCAGAAGCCCACGGATGGTTCCATTAAATGTTAAAGTGCCGAATACCAATTCTGCAAAGTCTTGAGTCCACCCCAGGTCTCTTTAATCCACAGCCAGACACTCCCTGCCCCTTTATCTCACTCTTTTAAGCTCCTGCTTTCTCCTTTTGTGGCGGTGTTTTTGTCTTTCTCTTTCTCCTTCTTTCCTCTAGGTGTGTTTTTCCCTCTGTTGCTCTCAGGAAATGCCTGATACGTAAAAATAAGTGGCAGTCCCTAAAAAGGAGTGCCAGCAGCTCCTCACCGGCAACCACCAGCTCAAATTAAGCACATTCTCTAGGTACAATTAGGGAATTTCAGTTCTTGACTAAGATACATCTTCTTTGTTTAAAGCTTGTTTTATGTTTTACTACACTTAAGCAAGTCTTATAGTATAGTATGCAAGTCATTGTTTCCAAAAATATTTTCCTGTTTCACAAAAATCATCTAGTTGGTGAAAACTGAATAAACATAAACAAGTTACAGGGAAAATACATAATTGGTACTGTGGAATATGATACATAAAAGGTAATAAGAGCATGAAGTTCCAATGAAGTCATTTTAGGGTTCTGTTGTCATGGTTGATTTTGAAACCAGTCCATCCTCATTGGACCAAACTACATAGTTAGAAATTAATATTTATATGATATATGCGTATGTGTTGAGTGCACAATGCTATATATTATCATTGTTGAAAGTGAGATTGTGCAATGACTCACAAGCGTCAGAGCTTTGAGTGAGTCATGATGCCCCTCCTCTCCCTCAACAATGGTTATAAATAAAATAGAATGCACTGCACATCTGCGTGTATGGTTTATGGCATGCTGTTTTTTTCAGGCTCAACATTATAAGCAAGTATATTTAATCATATTTAGAGCGAGAGGGTTTAAATCTGTAATAATAGCTAAGCTTGCGAGTATAGCCTTAATTCTTTCTTCTGTTACCTGGTCCTAGAATTGAATCTGTGAGACAATAAGCAATGTTCCCTCAAGTCCAAAGATGCAGCGTTGTTTATAGGAGAAATCACAATTTGTTTCATCACAGAATACCTCATGGTCCCTGACCCCACACTCAGGAGAACTTTTTTAATGATATTTTGCTTCATTGCACCGATGTCCTTGTGCTTAAGTTCTCAAGTACTGGTTAAATATCTTTGTTTTTTGGCCGTATTTATTTTCACTGGAAGGGAATTCATATTTTAACACAAACCCTCCCCCACATAAGGACACACATCATACTCTGATTTTACTTAAAATTGCCAATTAAATCACATTGTCAATGATCACATGGATTACAAATAGAATGTCCAAAAGAAAAAAAAATAGCTGTATCCATCCTAAACACATGCTTCAAATGCCACTAATGTCTAATGTTAAAAGGATATTCTGGGGATAAAATAGGTGGGTTTTTCTTTTTTCAATCTAGTCCTGTGTTTTTAGAAAGATTTGAGTGCTTTCAATATTTCTTTACTGTAAGTTATGACTGGAGTTTTCACTCATAAACCATGAAAAATCACACAACATTATGCACAGAATGATATATATTCCACAGTATTTGTAGAGAACTTTAAGCTGTTCAATATGTTAAAAAGTGCAATTGGAGGAGGTGTGCTTTTGCAGGTGCACATAGGTCCTTTTAGGCACACGCTGGCAAGTGTATGTGTGATCAGCAGCCTTGCTGGGTGATGTCACACCTTACCTCTGGTGTTGGGACTCGCGTCACCTTGTTGCACTCACTGTCACTCGAGCTGCTCTCGCTATCGGTCTCGGACTCTGAGCTGCTCTCCGACTCACTGGAGCTTCCAGAGCCACCGCTGGAGTGCACTAACCCTGCGTTGTGCGCTGCTTGCAAATGAAGGCCGCTGGGAACAAAAAAGAATAATATCTTCAGTGGACTTTCTCCTGCCTTTTGTGAACTGGAAACAAGAGTTTCCTGCGATACAGTGTCTGCGGCAAACAAAAGCATGCAACAATAGAGCGTTTCCTGAGTCACAGCAAAGTATATTTGAAAGAATTTTGGAAAGCAAGGTGGGCATTACAATTTAATGTTAATGATGTTATTATTTGGAAACACTGTTTCTGCAGAAGCACCCAGCATAGAATATTCACAATGTACAGTTCAAAAATAGACCCGGGTGACATTTTTATATTTTGCACATTGGGAGGGGGGAGGCGAGGAGGCCCCCACTGCAGCCGCCACCGCCAGGAGTCAATCTTTGCTGCCCACAGCGCCGCCGCCCCGGGACTACATCTCCCGGCAGCCTCAGCAGCGGCGCTGCATTCAGACATCAGGAGAGTGCCAGGAGGCGCCTTAAAGCAGCGCTCTGCTCCGCTCCGCGGGACGCCGAGCGAAGCCCGGGCAAAGGGCGGGCCCTCTGTGGCCCTCAGAGGACCTGAGGAGGACGGGACAGCCACCTCATTTGACTCTATCACAGGAGGAGGTATTGTGATGCTTCAATCTTTTTGACTATTTCGGCGTTTCCATTACTATTATAGACATTATGTCCTTTTGGGAGGAGCTCAACGCCCTGTGTGGCACAAAGTACGTCCCTGATGCATTAACCCCCCCTACTGTGGGCACTAACTGTGTTATCTCCAATGGCTACCCACGGGAGCTAGCTTCTCTGGTAAATAAAGACCAAAATCAAGTAAACGCTTCGCCCCTGGATCCCAACATTAGAGGGAAGCACAACAGTGAAATTGACAATGAGAACTATGCAAGTACACAAAATCTGTGCACCAGCCCAATATCATCTCCCTCTAATTTAACAACCTCAATGGAGGACACGGCCACGGACAAATTAGACGACCCTGTCTTGTCCCCCCAATTGACTTTATTGGCCCAAATTGAGCAACTGTTGTTAGCTGTCATTTCACCCTTGGTCTTAAAAATTAACAACTTGGGGGACAGGCTGACTAGCATCGAGGAACTAATCAAAAAGTATTCTCCTCCAACTAATATAACGGCTACTTCCGTCCGCCCTAACCCTCCCATCACCCCCGAAAAGCATAAGTCTGATATATGTAAGAACGGTGTAACTCAAATCCAGCCTCCCAGTATACCTACCCCAATAGGCCCCAAAGTAATTTTAAAACCTGCGCCAAAAACTCACACAGTGGCTAGATCCGCTCCGGTAAGAATGCCACGTATCAACTTACCTCCTGAGGCTGCCCCATATGTGTCTGTCCTCTCTGGGGTCCCTGCACTCAGCCAGGGAACACACGAATCACAGCAGGACCTGTTAAATAAGGTCATTTTCTGGCTACAAAACAATAGACCCTTGCCACCTGAGTTAGATGGTGGTATTCTGAGTGTCAGGAGGGTGGGGTGGTTAGGCACGCTGCCCAAAGACATCGCTGGGGACCTGGTGCTAATTAAATTTAAAAACAGGAATATCGTCCCCTATTTACGATTTTGCCACCCCAAAGAAACACATGGCACTATTCACATTTGGGACTTGGACGATTTTTACCCGAGCTCCCCACATATCCCGTTACATAGACCGACGGCAAAGAATTACTACTCCAGGGGAAGGGGACCCCGTCCCTATAGCGCAACTAACCTTTTAGCCTCCAATGGTTTTGAACTTCTGTCCAAAAATTGTATTTTTAAGACCCCACCACTAAGAGGCCACTCATGAGTGGCCTCTTAGTTAAACTGACAGGGTAGTATGTAACTGATAAGTATATTACTGATAGAGGTTTGCTTAATGTTCTTCCCCGGCTCCTCAGTATGTACGTATGACTTTTTGTTTTAGAGCTGTTTTACTGATAATGAAATCTTTCCATATTGATTAGCTGATTCATTATACCTATTTAATCTTGTTTTAATAACTTTGTAATGAAATGTTAAGGTGTTTATTTATGTATTGTTGATGCTTTTATGATTTTTAAACTAAAATCGAATAAAGCTTATCTGACTGACTGACTGACTGACCCAGTATTTCGCAGTTCTATTTTGATTCAAAACTACCAAGAATTATGGCATTGTGCCTGTTGGTGTAATTATGTGAAATTTGCCACAAAAAAATCCTACTGAGCACAGGAACAACACATTTAGGGAGCGTAGGCTGCTGCTGCTGTTTGTGTTCTGTTGCATTTAGCACTATTTTCTTAGCACAAAATGCATCCACAAGCCCATTTTGAATGCAATGGATAATTTTGCAGTGATTAAATAGTGCTACATGCTGGGTTACACTCCTCGCGTAATTAAGAGTAATCTCGCATAGTTTTGTTGTAATTTCATGTAATTACCCTACAGCAAATTACACGCTCACCCCTATTCCTGAAATGTGGAGTCAGTAAGTATGGATGTGCATGTTTGTTTACATGTTTTAGGTAGCAGAGAAATTCAAAGTGAGGATGACAAAACTGATGGTATTACAGCCAAGGCACCTCATACGACAACAGGCCATTGGTCATTGGGTCTTACACTGTGTTCCTGAATGTTTTCTTTATGTTCTAATTTTCAAAGAAAGTTATCACGAAGCATCAGAATTACATTGCTAAATCTTTTTCATAACTACCACAGGGGTTCCCATTGTGGGTCCAGGGGAAATTACCCATGCCAGATTTTCAGGGCAACTCCTAACTGTGAAAATTACTTTAGATTAATTTACACAAGTATATCCTATGTGAATATCATGAAAATGAGGCATGGATCCCTCTCTCCTGGACTTATGTTGGACATCCCATACTTTAAAATAGCATCTATAGCATACGCAGAAACAGCCTAAGTAATGGAGTCGAATACCTTGGAAAACATTTTTTCACATTTTGGAATGAACAAGGTAACATTCATGTATAAAAACATATTTCCATTATACTTAATGACATGAAACATTGTCTTAGTAAACCACTACAGCAGTATTTAAGATACAGCAAGAGTACTCATTAAATCTACAGATTTCAGAGATTTCTATGCGTAATGAGTAAGATTTTTGTGAATCCAAAAGAGGTTGGATTTGTACCCCTAACGGAGGAAAAAGCATGAAGGGCCAGAGTCACAAATATTTTGCTATAAGTAGGTGTGACTTACACTTGTAGCCCTCATGGGTTACACTTGAATTCATTGAGTAGGCCATGTATTCCTGGTATACTCCTGGAATTGAGTGCTAAATCAGAAGTACTACAGGAGTAAATCGTAGCAAAATATCTGTAAATCGAGGGCACAAGGATTAGTTTTTTGACTTTTAAAATAAGTCTGTGAAGAAATCTCTAGATCATTTGCTTACCAAGTATGAAGGTCAAATGGTATCACACAGTTCCATACCTCACTCACACCGCTATAGAGGAGAGCGACGCACACCCTATTCCACTCACAGCAATAATCTCACACACCCGCCCCCCGTTGCATGCTAGAGATATCAACACGGTGGATGCTACGGTCAAAGCCTGGCATAGACTGGGGCACCTAGCACACAAGACCCCACTATATGCACCAGCCATGATGCTACACCATCATCAGGAGCTCTCGGTAACTGGGGAAAGCGTCGGAATGTCTCTACTGACCAGAGCCGGTATTGATAGGATGGGAGACGTGTTCCAAGATGGCGAGTTCGTGGGCCTAGACAAACTGGGTTATGTTCATAACCAAACATCCATGTTTCGCTTCACATATTTCAGACTCACTAGAGCCCTGAGGGAGCACTACCCTACGTTCCCATCGGAGCCGGAATGCCTTGCACCATTGCAACTGTTAATCACAACTAATGATTTGTCACACCTGGTGTCTAGGCTGTATTCAGCCGCACAATCGGAACTAGACGGGCAAGAGTTGAAGGTCAAGGGGCGGTGGGATGCACTACTTGACACACCATTGTCTGATGAAGAATGGGCTAGCGCATGTGCCCTGACACAGATACTTACACCAAATGGTAATCTGAGGATAATTCACTTTAAATTCCTCCATCAAGTGTATTACACACCAGCGAAATTGTTAAAATTTGGGTTTCAGGAGGAGGACAGATGTAAAAGGTGTAACCAGGAGGGTGCGGGCTTTGCACATTTGGCGTGGGGCTGCGCCAAGGTGGAAGGATACTGGGGGGAGGTAACTGCCACTTTATCTGTTATGCTGGATGAGGAGGTACACTGTACACCCAAAATCTGCTTACTGGGGATAGTACCGCAGTTCAGGGCCTTGAAGAGGAAGTTCTGTGCGATAGCACTCTTATTGGCTAAGAGACAAGTGGCGCAATGCTGGCACAGTCGCAAAGTGCCGAAGTTAAAAACATGGTTGCATGACATGTCCACCTGTCGTGACAAGTTACAAACTTATGAAGAATTGTTACCAGCTAAGTCGCGACCGAAAAATATGTGGGTTTATTTGGAGGATTATCTGACCTCTCTGCAGGATGAGGAGGAACTTCCACCCATGGACTGAACGGGTTGAATGACTGCATGAGTGCTAATGGGACGGGTGTGGGATGACGGCGGGAAGAGGAGGAACCTAAGTATGTCAACACAACTGCTGGGTAGTACACTAAGGTTACACTGTACGGTCTGAATTGGGGTATGTTGTTATGTTGTTCTTGTTATTAAAAGAGAAAAAGTGAGACTCAGTTTCTAAAACCAGCTATTAGCCATACATACGATAACCTACAGTATTCTGCGACATATGTAACATTCACTCACAATGTTGGTTAATGGAATAAACGTAGCGAGCCGGCCCCAGGGTTGTAGGCTCAGGCTGTGTCAACTGCTTGATTTTCAATAAAGGTCTTGCGCAAAAAAAAAAAAAAGTATGAAGGTCAATCTTTTAATCAATGCATATTCTGACTATAGTTTTGCGATGATATTTAGTTACAGAGGGTTGAACCAGCACAGCATTTTATGTTTCCAAAAATGTTTTGGTGCACAATAGCAAGAAACAGTCAACCAATCTCCCCTTTCTCGCTACCACCCTTTTGCCCTCAGCTGTCACATCACGCGTTATTGTGAGTTTGAACTACGGTGGCATAAGTGGGCAGGTCTTCCCACTGAAGTCTAAGGGCCATTTGTGTTTTGGCTATTTTCAGTACTCATAGGTGACCTGGGCAGGTGAGTTTTCCATAATACACTGAGAAGTGTTCCAGGAGAGCTTCTATATTTAATGTGGGCATAATTTGTTCTGACAGACCCTTTCACCTGCAGCTAAAGTAACATAGTGCAGCATAGAATGGCTCATATGTAAGTCAGAATAACTGTGGGATCCTAAATGAAAAGGGGCATCTTTCTTGACTTTGTGTCCTGCATAAATTAGTTTGTTGAAAATCTCAGTATTCATGTTTTGATACCATTTGCCAGCAGCAATAATACTTTGTCAATTCCTGTTAAATTTGTTAAATAAAATAAGTATTTAATTGTTAGAACTGGGGGTCTCTAGTTGGCAGAGGTAGGTACCACTGTCCAAATAGGGACCCTTTTTTCTAGTCAGGGTAAGGAGGAAACCCTCTGAGATAACGCCTGCTCACCATCTAGGTAGCTTGGCACAAGCAGTCAAGGCTACTCAGAAGGCCATGTGTACAGTATTTGTACCAACACTCACAGTAACACAGTGAAAACACCACAAACTGACTCCACAACAGTTTAGAAAAATAAAGGTATTTAATCTTTACTACCCGAGACCAAAACAACAAAAAACCAACATACACAGCTCGAGAATATGGTTGGAAAAGAGTTCTCTAGGTTGCGATAGAATAATCCACAGTTACGTGAAAAGTTCACAGTTGCGTCATGCTTAGTCGACAGTACCTTTAGTTGCAACAAAGTTCCAAAAGCAGAAGCCGGTGCGGTGGAAAACAAGCAATGCGTTGTTCCTGAGACCTTGGGGAGGCGATGCCACAACCCCGCTGCAGCAGCGGGCGTGTTGCGACGAATCCAGTCAGTATGGGGAGGAAGGCTACTTGTGTAAATTCCGGGGTAGGTTCCATAGGAAGTTTGTTCTCGCAAAGGCATGATGCGACGATCTCGTAGGGCCTGCGACGATGTTCGCAGTGACGTGATGCGGTCCACAAGCAAGCGGTGGGGCATTCCCACCCAGAGACGACAGGCTCTGCGACGACGCTCGCAGCGATGGTGATCTTCCCGCAATCGAAGGATGCGTCGTCTTAGGCAGCAGCAACAGGCGCTGCGACGATCTCGACCTCCGTAGTGGCTATAATTTCTAGATAGGATCCCTGGAGATTTGTTTAAATCTGAATTGGTGATTTGGGGCCCGAATCAGCAGAGCCTATTCAATGCAATTCTCGGCGGCCTGACACCCCCGCAAAAGTGGGCTGGTGCGGAGATTATCCCCATTCATAAAAAAGGCCCTCCCCTAGAACTGGCAAATTATAGGCCTATCAGCCTAATCGATGTAACTCAAAAGATTTTTGCTCGTGTTATTCTGGGAAGACTGCAGAGCTGGATGGACGACCATAATATACTCACTACCCTGCAAGTGGGTTTTAGGTCTAAAACCTCCACTATACATCAGTTGTTTAGACTCCAACTGATCTATTGTAAAACGATACTGCTGGAGGGAGGTTCTCTTTATTTAACGGTTGTGGACCTTAAATCCGCATTTGATATGGTAGATAGAGACCAACTGTGGGACCTATTGCTTAAAATGGGGGCCCAGTTTATCTTTGCCAACAGCTTAAACGTTTACATGAAGGGACATTTGCTAAAATAAGATTTGGGAAAAGTGGGAAACTCTCTGCCCCATTCCCTGTAGAGAAGGGAGTGAGGCAAGGTTGTGTGCTCGCATTAACTCTTTTCTCCCTCTTCCTAAATGGGCTTATAAATGACCTCTTAGCTGTTAAAGACATAGATTCGCCTAAACTTGCTAACCGCAGAATACCAGCCTTAATGTTTGCGGACGACACGCTGCTCCTATCTAAAACACCTATGGGGATGCAGCGTGTCTTAGACGAATTCAGCTCATTTAGCAAAAAAAGGAATCTGGAGGTCAACATTTTGAAAGCAAAGTACATGGTCTTCCATGGGGATTCTACCAATTGCCCCATCCCAAAATGGATTCTAGACCCTTAGAAAGGGTGCCTGTTTTTGACTATCTGGGTCTCACTATGAATGAGAGAATGGAATGGGGGGCACAGATTTTTAAGGCAAACCTAAAACTAACTCAAGCGAGTGGGGGAATCTTAAAAGTTTATAAAAGTTGCGATCTTAAAGTTATTGGCCCACCTGCAGAAATATATAAGGTCCAAACTAGGGCAGCTTCCTTATATGGTGCAGAACTTTGGGGCTATTGCCCTACTAATACTGTAACTGTGAAAGAAAATAACTTCTTAAGGCATCTCTTGGGTCTACCCCAGAGCACTCCCCTAATCCCATTGAGGATGGACTTGGGAATTCCTCCCATTGCTGACCTGATTTCAGCTCGTCCACTACTCTATTGGTGTCAGTTATGGAGTACGCCAGAGTTGGTGAATTATAGAGAGGAACTGAAATCGGTTATGTCAATTTGGGGGGTGGGAAAGATCCCCTCGCTGTCATTTGTTCGGGAGACTTTTTGTAAAATATGGAGAAACTACCTTTGTCCGTTCCCGAGACTTGTTCTGTTACTTCCAAACAATCAATAATTTCTGCCTTGAAGGAATTTAGATTGACAAGAATCATGCAATCAACCGAGTCATCTAGTTTAACCTTGAAGTTCCTGGATGTAAAATTCCAATATACCCTGGAGCCGGCTTTAGACTTGATACAACCGCTTGTGGCTAAGAAATTGTTTGTTCAGTTTAGGCACTTGACGCTCCCCCTTTTTGCATTCACTAATAGATGCGTGGGAGCTAATAAATCTCTATGTCCCGGGTGCAATGAGTCAGAAGAGATGGAGATCCATGTGATCTTTTTTTGTTGAGCATACCATCCAGCTAGATCTAAATGGATTCTCCAACTTTGCAGGAACCTAGGAACAAGAACCTATAGAGAGGTCTATAGGCTACTAAAGCATGACATGCACCCGGGTGTTGTTGTTGCTATAGCAAAATTCTTATTTGCAATGTGGTGCAAATGCAGATGTTTAGTGAGTTGTCTGGACTGAGTAGTAGATGGTGTTGTTTTTCTACTGATCAATCTCCTGATTTTAAAACGTATTAATTGATGTTGAAATCTTTTTACCTCCCCTGATAGTTTATTTATTCATTCTAAACAAAAATTTTAGTATTCTATGATGGTATTTTTACATCTTGTTTTTAAAGATTGATTATATGGGACGCTCGATTCTCCCTAATTGTTACCAAGGGTTAACTTGTAGAGTGGTAGTCTCCCTTTCTATATTGTTTAGTCTTTGATATGAAGGTGTTAAATTTAAGGGAATATCTATTGTAATTGTTTTCATATTGTATAATGTTACTCTATGATGTGACATTTTTTTTTCTTTTTTAACTATGTGGTTTCTTATTGTGCTTTTATGGCAGTATTGCCAAAATAAAGTTTTCAAGCTGAACTGAATAAGATACTTTTGTATTGCATTACACAAACGATACCAATGCTGTGTTATTTTACACATTAAGAAGCAGTACTTGAGTAAATAAACAAGAATGCCAAGCACTCTGATCTACAGAGTAATAGACATAAATATACATATGGAAGTTGCTACATACTCCCCTAAATAGTGAAGGCCGTGATCCCTGCCATTCACACATGAACTAGCAGAACATACAGTGATAATGCACATTCACCGCGCTCGAGTGCACCACTACATGTATGAACTCCACTAATACCTGAAAAAAAAGACCAGCAGTTCACAGACCAAGGAGAAAGGGTGATGCACCAGGCAATGTGTGAACTACATCAAACGGAAAACATGCTCACCGTAACCGGGTGAGGACTGAAATACAAGGTCACCTCCTTAAGGAAAAGGACATCAACAGCTCACATTGACCCAACGATTCAGCAGACACTCTCACGCATACTAGCTTTTAAGGGAGTAGGCACGCCATTCCACAGACTTCCTACCCTGGAAATACAGATGACAAAGTTGTCTCTGTTATTTGTACATCTTGGTAAAAGTATCCACAGGTACCCAACAGCCACCAAGTGACATTCAAGTTATAAATGCATTAGCACAAGTTTTACAACTTGGATCCAAATCCTTTAAAAGGTGGTCCAAACCCCTGCGTTGAAGGGAAAGACGTAAACAACACTTATCCTTGTGTGGGATACCATACAGACTGCTCCAAAGGTGACAAAGTTAAATACAATTATGTATGATCACCGTCACTCATCAGTACACCTAGGTTCAACTGGTTGTGAACAGCAACTTACACTTATCCATAGAATATTTTGCCTTGGGTAGAGGTGGCCTAACTGTACTCAAAGTAAAAAATTATGTAGGTAAAGAAAGTAAAAAGGAATCAATTATCTAATACACATTTACATATTTTGAAACATAATTATGGGTTTCTTCTTTCAGTGCCCTGAGTATTATGTTTTCATAATATTAATTTTTGCTTCAAATATGACAAGGACCTAGATAATATTATAGCCATGTAATGTAAGTCATATTTACACATCAGCTGTATATTATAGCACACTCCCCTTGCCATCTCATTATGTGGCAGTTTCACAGCAGACGTCTAAACCGTGCTCTGATTAATGCACCATACCTTTTTTCATGTGGTTTTGTTATAATGTGTTTTATTTCAGTTGAACAAATCTAATGCTACTGTCACTGCTTAGTCCATACTTTATTTGCAACACCGAGGCAGATAAAGCTTTATATCCCTTGCAACATAACATTAACCCATCTATAAGTGGTTGGTCCCAAGATATGTAATTAAGGGTAATGCATTCCTTCAAATAGGAGGACAAATTATCTGAATGTAAAATGTGTTTTCAATTTATTTATACTGCGACTTCAGTTGCAACCTTCCCAATGGATACAGGTAAAAGAGACCACTTCCCTTAATTTAACCTCTTTCAGACAAACTTAAAGACATCATAGAGCAAAGTTTGCCTAGATAACTCATAATTTATCATTAAACAAATTGTTCATTTACATTTGATAACATGATTTCAAACGACATATTACAGCTTTAACATATGCATTTCAATTAGCTTTGTAAGTAAATATAGATACTAAGAATGACAAAGCAGCACCTCCAGTATCTCAAAAAAGCAAACATTTGCTTGGCAACTTCATGCTCTCTTACAATACTTAAAAAAACATCACTGGGAAGAGATGGTACTTGGGTGCAGCTAATGCTGTAGGCTGCTGGAGTGTACCTGCGCCTGTTACATATATGTTCTGTCAATTGGGACTAGAAGCATACTTTCGGACAGAGGCCTGGCACAATGTTCACAAGTAGAAGTCTGGAGCCAAGAGGGCTGTGTCTCTAATAGTGCCTATCCTTGTGTTCTCAACATAGATTTATTAACCTGGGGTCCCCTCGTGTTGTACAGTCAATAACAGCAACCCCATTCAGGAAGCAGATGAGCGGCGGGATCCCGCACGCACCCACTCAGTTGATTGCAAAATGTAGACAAGCTCCTGTGTTGTCTTCTGGCATACAGCTCTGTTTTGCTTAGAGTGTGAGGTTGACCACTAAAGCCTTATGGTTCACTTGGTTAATATGTTTTTATAAAACATGAATTAAAAATTATGTTACTTGAGGTGGATTGTTCACGTTTAAAGAAAAGTTAAGAGGTGCAGTACATATACCTTCCTTGAATGTTTACGAAGAAAAAAGTGAAAAGAATGCAAATTACGGTGGTGAAATTTGGATTATAGCTATCTGCTCTACCCATTGAGTAACTACTTGAAGATCTTTTGGGACTAGTGATAATGTTAAAGTTAACAATGATATAAATAGATGAAAAGACATAGCTTCTCATTTAAAGTTTGGCTGGCGTCCTGCCGTCCACCAGGAAAGCAGCGGCTATTATTACTGCCAGTCTGTTGGATTAAAACCCACCAAATTTAGAGATTCCCTCCAGCCTCCAAGTGATCACTGTCCCTTGAAAGGAGCTGCTGGCATGAAGGCTCTACTAAGTCCCAAAGGTTTGCTGAGTGGCCACTAGGTTTCATGTAACTGTTCAGTAAGTTTTTTCAAAAATAAAAACGCCCAAAGTAATTGAAAATAGATCAGAAGGCTTTCATTAGTAGGCCCGAGCAGAGAAAAACACATCAGACCGTCCACTCTAAATAGAGTCATTGGTCATATACACTTACACAACAACCTTGAGTATGTTTGGTCATCTGTGGAAGGCCTCCACCGACAGAGCCAGATGGAAGAAACTTGAAAGTCCACCTGACCATATGTAGAGCGTGTGGACCATCAGTTTGGTGAAGAGGATATTGTACCATATTTGTGGCAGAGTATCCTGTCCGACAAACTCTAAGAAAACTCCATAGTCACTTATTTACTCGATTTAAATACTGATCTTACTCCTCTGAGCCTTTACAAGCCAGCACTGGTGAATTCTGACTATCTGGAAAGTGGTATTCACCCAGTATCTGAGGATTGTGACAGGGAGGTCGAGGACATGAGAAACTGAGGATCACTAGTAAACAATTTAGCCATCAATTTTCAAAGGACTGCACATAATACTTCATTGATATTATGTTAGACCTTAAAACTTCATACTACAATGAAATGTACAATGTCCACTATTTGTACTTCACTGAAATATCTTCCCTTGTTTTGTGTGAGGGATAGTCCCAATTTTTAAGCCAAGCTTGCCCAATATATTTATTGTTTGCTACACAATTGCATGCATTAATGTAAGGTTGTAGCAGTTAATGCATATCATCTGAGTGATAAAATGTAAATAATTTGTGATTATGAAAATTATGCTGCAATACCAACAAACAAATTAAGAACCTGAACCACAGAAATTAGACGGAGCAGTTGTGATGGACAAAATGTTTGTTGTGATTGGACGGCCACAATTTTTGGTATTAGGTCCCCATTCGCTATCAGGAACTGTAGACAGTATGAAGTCTATGCAGCAAGCTTTGATGCTGTGCTTGCATTTCTCGCTTGTCTCACTCTGAAGTGTGCCTACTATTCTGTTATGCTTTGGCTCGAAGGAGCCACTTGAGTTTATAAAAAAGGGCTTTCTAATGTAGCAAAAAAAGTTGCCAGCAAGGGGTTTATTTGTGGATCTATGTTAGACAGTATAGCGCAGTCTGTATTAGTTAGACTTGGCAGCTGAATAAAACAGTTACTGTTCAAAATCTAATGAATCTGTTATCCCAAAACTATAGAAACTACCACACTAGCCCTATAGAAATGCAATGACTTGGACAGATTCTAATTCAACAACAGACTTGTGTTTTCTGGCAGTGAATGAGAAATGAAACACAAGAAAACAAGAGAAGCAACACGAAAAGATTAATTTTTGGAAAAATTATTATTTTTTATATTGAAATAAATCAATGAAAATCAAGGGTGTACAGTTATGGACAATTGCATGTGTTTCTAAAGTAAATGGAACTGAACAAAACAATCCATGTATAATTGCATTAGACACATTTTGTCAATTGAGATCAATATTTACAAAGCTGAAACCAGTTAATGTGGTAGTCAGAAGGATGACTGGCAAATCTTGTTTGGAAAATGGACAGGCAAATACACTTACTTATTTCATGACTGAAACAAAGCTGTAGATGAACTCGCTCTGGGTATAAACAATTTATTGCCTGTAGGGAAGGGAGGATATCACAAACTTTTTTTTTTTTTTTAAACAATTCTACTGCCCAAGCCCGCAAGGGTATATTGGGTTACCCACCCCTACTTCCAGTTCTAATGTAGCAGGCATGGTCCACCATGCAGTCTTAAAGCAAGGAAGTACACTTACTTGTATTGCCTTTAAGAGCACGCATTTGTCAGTACTTACTGATATAGCTACTCCTCTAAGATACAGGTATAGTTGTAAATGTGTATCCCACTGCTCATGCATTTCATGTGCAAAGGACTGTAGGGCCAACAATGCATAGTGGCTTTTAGACCTGTCATCATTAGGGTGGTCTTCCCTCAAATATTTTGCCTGATTATCTCCTCTTTCTGCTGCATCTCTTTGTTTGCCACAGGAATCTGGGCACTTTACCACAACTGACCAGTGCTAAAGTGCATGTGCGCCTCCCCTAAACATGGTAATATTGCTGTACACCGAATTGGCATATTTCCTTCACTTGTAAGTCCTTTTTTTTTATGGTGGTATACCATATGCCAAGTGCCTGAAGACTACATGCTACAAGTGGGCCTGCAGTATTGCTTGTGCCACCCACACAAGTAACCTTGCAAACCTCTCACAGGCCTGACATTGCAGGGCCTGTGGGTACAGATTACTGACACTTTGACTTATCATTTCAAACTACTTGCCATGCCTTAAACTCCCCTTTTATTACACATAAGTCACCCCTAATTTGGGCCATAGGTACCCCATAGGACAGAGTGCTGTGTGAGTAAAAGGTATGACATGCACTTTTACGTTTTGCATGTCCCTGGTAGTGAGAAACAGCTACATTTATCTTTCACTTCTGTGAAGCATACTTCTCTCATACACTTTTAAGCTGTGATTCCTGATTAGAATGGAGTAGCTGAGTCATGTTTTATATCTTTGGAATGGTAATGATAAATCCTCTTTACTGGTAAAGATGGATTTACCATCACTATGCTCTTACTGCTCGGTGTGCTTGCAGCCTGTCTCCAGTACATGTCTGGGGTGTGTGACAGCTTCACTTTGTGCATTCCCTCTAAATAGCGACAAACACAGGACGGTTAGGTGTGTGTGAGCCCTCATCTGCATACTGATGGCTCTTCCTGGGCTGAAAGGGCAGAAGGGGTTGACTCTCACATGTGAATAGGTAGTCCACTGGTCCCACACAAAGGGATAGTTACCCCCCACAGATAGTATGGAGCCAGGGCTGAGATACTTGTGCACTTCAAAGAACTTTCTCTGAGATCACCCCACTTAAAAAGGCTTCTGGATCCACAACTGGACTCTGGCAGCAGAACTGATGTGCTGTAGCAAGTAATGACACTCTGCAAAACTGCTGACCTGGAAGACCTGCTTTTTTTGTGCTGACCTGCTGCCTGCTGCTCTCTGACTGGGTTGAGGAGATCTGTACTCTGTTTTTGCTCCAAAGTGATCTCCAAGGGCTTATTGGCTTGCCTCCAGTTGCTTGAGACTCAGGGATATCAAAGTCTCTACCCAAGCTTCTGTGAATGGTTCACTGGTAGTGGACTCAGATACTTGCATCATGAAAATCGATGCATCTCCTGTCTGCATGCAGCAAAAATGTTGCATCGACTTGGTTGAAGGGGTAGAATCAGCGCCTTGCTCTGGGAAACAATGCATTGCCTTGAGAGCCAGAAGCCCTTTCTTTGACAATGTGGAGAAATCTGGTGCATCACACTTCAGAACCTACGCATCTAGGCTTGGTGCTTCATCTATTGAATCGAAGCATCGCCACCACTGCACGATCGACATCGACACATCGCTTGACGCTTCGCTCGAGTGCGCCACGCATCTTGCTGTTGTGACAAGGATAAGTTAATTTGTTCGCCAGAGCCCTTTTGGGTCATGTAGCTGGCCCACGCTCCAAAGCAGTTGGCCTGGTTTACTGACTTTGCCCCAGTCCAGTATGTCCACATAACCCCAAATGGTGTGTATTGCTTCTAAGCACTATAACGTATTTTATTCTTTAAAAATTCATAACTCGACTTCTATACATAGGATGTTTGTCATTTTGGTCTTGATTTATTTATAACATTATTGTGTATTTATTCTAAACCAGTGGGGAGTACTTTTGTGGTGTTTTCATTGCGTTACTATGTGTGTGGTTGCACAAATACTTCACGCATTGCCTCTTCAGATGAGCCTGACCGCTGTGTGCTACCAGAGGGTGAGCAAAGGTTATCTTTTATTGTGTATCTGACTCACCCTGACTAGGATTGTGGCTCCTGCCTGGAGAGGGGGCATACCTCTGCCAACAAGAAACCCAATTTCAGCTGTCCCATTCTGTGCTCTGCTTTTAATGTGACTTCTCTTGGGGCATTCTGGTGTCCATACAGAGTGCCATTTGGACTGTGGGAGATTCACATGTGTAAATGTAAGCACATCCCTCTGAACAAAAGGAGTGTACCGAAATCTGCACCCACCTAATTTTCTGCATTGCCCTGAGCTACATCTTTTTTTGTTATTGCAAGCACATATTCTGCGCCTGCTCCACCTGAGAAAGGCACTCGCATAGGAGTAGTTTTAAATGCAAAGTCAGAGTGAGAAACTACTAGATACTTGATTTCATATACAGACATATTTACAGGTGTGTGTGTGTGTCAATGTCTGTACACATGCAGGTTTTCTGTATTCTAAACTACTTGATCCTTGATTGCAAATACTGACATATTTACAGGTGTGTGTGTGTGCTCGCACACATGCAGGTTTTCTGTATTCTAAATACAATGACATTCTATGAAATGCACAGAGTTTACTCTCATAAATTCTTTTTTGCATGCATAGGTCCAATGCTATGTCCCTTAAGCTCACCAAGCTTCGTACATAGCAAAAACAAGACACAATACTTCTGCGACTATAATATTTCAGTCCTTAAATTGGGTGTTTCTACTTAATTATCGCTTGATTTCTGCACTTGTCAAGAACTATTAATAACGTATCTGTAACTGTATTTTATTTGTATTTTCCTTGGCGTGGATAAGGCACAGATGACACAAGAGTGCCTTGCACAGATATAGAAAAAAAAAACAACGGTAGTATTCCATGTGTTCTGTCTCTAACAATTTTTAATAATATATCTGACAATAAATGTGAATTTCCTTTCAAGCTTTCCGCAGAATCGCAGCATGTGCCTGCATCTAATCAGATGACATAAAAAGCTATGAGACATTTCCCTTTAACATGTGTTGTCAAACACTGACAGACACAACATGTATGTATGATGGATTGTCAGAGTGTGCAGTGTGAAAGGCACAATCCACGGAAATGTCAGGAGATCTACCTTGATTAAACGAGAATTCCAAAATATCAACGTGACTATATTTTTTATTCAGGCTGTGAAAGAATGCAGTAGGCCTGTGTTACAATAAAAAAACCAATCCCTGGCAAGTGCTCCAGTGGCCACAGATTCCGTAATTTTGAAGCACATCTTTGAAACCTTTTCGTGGAACTACAGTAAAATATATATATATATATATATTTTTTTTTATATCTAACATAACTCCTGCAAGGCATAATCTACACGAAAGCAGGGCCAACATGATTGACAGCTTGCATTAGTAATGAACAGGTCAGGAGACAGCTGCCAAGAACTCAAAACAAGGTCACTGTGAACCAATGCTGAAATACATTAGCCTGTAATCCTACTTGGGAATGTTCATATGGCAAAGCAAAGGCCTTTCAGAATAATTGCAGCAATGCTGATAAACCGTATTTTAAATTATACTGCCCGTGTTTCTTCCTTTTTCTGATAAGTATATTTGCCCACGTACATAATAAAAATATGATGCCTGACATAACTCAGACAACAAGAAAGAAATGCTGGAACAGCACGGTTCATGGTGAATCAGTGATCCACCGAAAATTCTAACTAGAAGTATTACATACAAGCTAACTAACACACTTTATAAGGATTAAAGTGAGTTCCCTAAACTATTGTATTGCAAAATTAACGGTCTACAAGATAAGGACAGGTAAATCAAACCGACACAGAGGAAAGACCAGCATACAGAATAACTACACATCAAACCATTCGAAGAAAGATTCTGTCCCTTAGAGGATGCCTTACGCGTGTTGAGTGGTTTAATTATGATGTTTTATATGCTTGATTTGACAGCGAAATAAAATCAGGGAAAAAAGGTCATTTTGGATAACAGGTGATGGCTGTCATTTTCCCCTTCCGCGTGTATGCAGCGTTGCAGCATACTGACACCTCAAAGATACATTTAGACATTTGACATCATGAAAGTCATACTAAGCAGTGCTTTACGAGGGCCCCCTGCTAGGTCTGAGAGTGTGAGGAACCCTTAGTAGCTGACAGCAGATAGCGCGGATGTGTGATATGTAGCGAAATCTCTCATTACCATGCCCCTCTTCCACCCACCGAGAGACCGGCAGAGCACGCAGTCTTTCTTTCAGCTCTTTCCAAACGGGGGCAGAGAAAGAGCTACCCAGGCACACATATGAAAGTAGTGCTGCCTAACAAACGTTCAGGGAAATCGGATTCATTTACTACATTCCCTTAAAAAGCCCATGACTTCACACAAGGTAAACACAATTGCTCTTTCGCATACATTAGCTTCAGTACTGTGCATTAGTGAGTTTGCTTCATGTTTTCTTTATTTAGGTGAATCCTTGATAAGGATTTTGTTAAAAGATCAAGTGATTCATAGTCAAAGGTTGGGTCACATATCTTTTTCAAACTGTTTGCCGCTTTTGGACCTACTGCAAAAACATGTATGTTATATGGACTTGACAAAAATCTGTTTGCTCTATTTCTATAACCGAAGTGAAAAAACCAGAGCCCAAACCATTTTTTGCATCGGTGCAAACTGTATGTGTCATATTGAATAGTTTATTTTTTTTCCAACATTTTCAAATTACGAATTTTGAGCTGGTGCAAACAGAGCAGCGATCTAGCAGGCCAACCAGTGCAACTGTTGTTTTCACTGTGCAAATGTGTTTTGCACTAATCAGTGAATACGAACATTGTATTTTGTGCAGTCCATGCTGTCCAACATGTTGCTCTAAAATTGCACTGGCGTCATTGAAGTCTGTATAATAAATCTCATTGCAACATGGCCCTTGAGAAGGGAGCGTATATCTCAGTTATGCTGCAAAACCGGCCCTCCAGGGGTCAAAAACCGGCTCCACACTGGCGACCCACTGGGAAAACGCCTGCACCCGCAATGGCCAGTCCGGCCCTGCAAATGGGAATGAGATGAAAGGGTTGTGAAGTGTTGAACTCACAGCAGGTTGAAGTATAATGTCAGTTGTGGGGGCTGCGAGGTGGAAGCAGGTGGGATGCTAGCTGAAGGGTGTGAGAGCTGGACGAATCAGGAGGCAGAGAATGAGAAGTACCAAAGACATTGGAGGAGCCATGTTAAGCGTCACCATCAGTGAGAAGTTAGTTACATTAGTGCTACAAGGCTGATTACTAGGTAGTTTGCTTCAACCTATATTTGGTATGTGTGAGCTGTGCTGGGAAAATGTAGGGAAAACTGAACTAACGTTTATTCCGCCGCTCTGATAGCAGCATTTGTTACATTTACGAGTGAAAACAAGTAATCTGCAAAGTGTAGATTGTGACTGTGAGAAAACGAAGCAACACAGATTTTGCTTGGGCAATTACAAAACAGTCGCTTGTATAATGGACACAGCATTTTTCTACATGAAGTATAACACATTTAGCAAATGAGTGGTAAACCTGCCTACAGAGTTAAATATGTACACAATGAAATCAAAGACAATTGCTTTTTGTTTACATACTGATAAATTACGTTGTTTCATTGCTTTCCATTTAGGTACTCTTGCAAAGCTAGTTTGTCATTTCAAGATTATACTTTCCACCTGCAAAAGGAACACGTGTTTTTCACAATTTAAGTGTCTACCAACAGATTGTCATTTGTTGTTTTAAATTTTCAATCAGGAAAGTATCTAAAGTTATGACAACATTACAAGGCAAGAAAAAGAATGGAACTATGCTAGGTTACAGCAGCTACACGTGGCTTTAGAATGATGGGAATGAGAGGGGAACTGAAGTCTGCAAAAGTCTCTAGGATTCGTTAATCCCTAAACAATAGCTTTTCAACAAGAGTACAAAACAATACGCTTACTGAGAGGATAGCTAACATCAGGGCATTTGTACACCAAATGGATCATTCTATCAACTGCTTGCCCTAAAGAATCATAATATTGGAGATAATGAGGAATTGTTTAAGGCTTGGGAATATTAATAGGGAAGTGAATACTGCAGGTTGAGGAAATAGTTTTTTGCAAAGATCAGGGAAAAGGTCCATTACGGATACTCTTTATTTACCTTTTCCTCTCCTCTCTTTAATACCTACTAACAATTCTCCTTGTATCTGAGAGAGCGCAAACTGAACGAATTGTAGCAGTGCATCACACTTACATGCAGTATGCACAATCATGAAGAGAAATGCCATGAGTGCTAACATTATATTCACCTATATTCCGAAATGTGTAGTTAATCTAGAGATTTTATGTAGAAGTGGAACTAATGCAGAAATGTGTGAACATGTATAACCTTATTAGACGTGATTAATCCTGAATCCATGTCGTGTAGCTGCTAAAAATGAAGGAATGACATGCTGCAAACACAGAACCCAGTAGGCCTCAGGGCCAGAGCTGAAAGGGTTGGGAAAGGTATTCATTTGCACGACGTGGATTGCACTAAATGATGTTTAGTAGTTATGTATACAATAGGTTTATATTAAATAGATGTGTTTATATAATCATAAAGCAGACTATTAACATGATATTGATTAATGAAGGATTTGAAGAATATAATCACTATGAGAAATGTTGTAGGCCTGAAATGTTTAGCCATGCTTGATTTACACGTATTAGTATGAGCCAAGTGCGCCGAGACGGAATGTTGCAAACTTCTGTTAGAAGTTTATGAGAATTGGGATCCTGGCTGCAGATGTCTGTCTGCAAATGGGAGGGGGGATCCAATTATACATAGAATGAATAGAAGGTTGTTCAGGGAAATGAACCAGACATGGAGGAGGGTTTAGGAATGTTTGAGGGGTATCAGCGGGCCGGAGAAGAGTCTGAGAAGCAAGGTCAACTCTAACGCACGAGGCCCCAATGAGGATCATCATGGAAAAAGCCAGAAGCAACACCACGTGAGGGGCGTCTCGAGAGGGGCGTCTCAAATGAGATTGTGTTTTTGTATTAGGGACAGCACCCCTGGGTGGAGTTAGAGCAGATGCCTGAGGACCCTTTAGAGAGCGGATGGGTAGGCAGAGAGGGGTCATGACCGGCGATCATAGGTTTTCATCTAGAGACTAAGTGTGGGTGATCTCCCCAGGGAGTCATTCACCGCTGACACCTTTTGGTAGGTTGAGATTCTGTTAAGTAGGGATACCATCCAGAGCAGGGTAGGGACAGCCTAACCTGACCCTTTTATCCCGCCTGTAAATGATTGAGAGATCACAATACGTGTCTATGCTTGCAGCTCTTTTAATACTAGAATTAGTCTTGGTAGTTTTCTTTGCTCGTCTGAGGGTTTTCAGAGAGCACATGTATGTAATCGTACCCATGTATCTGGTGAATATTATGCTGAGATGCTTGTATCTGCAACTTACTCTAACTTTATAATAAATCCTTGAAAGCTAGAAGTTGTTTGTGGTCCTTCCGAGCAGAGTCCATTATTGATTGAACTAACCTGGTAAGAGATGCACCTTCTTTCCTCAAAGACAGGCAACAAAGGTTCAGTCGACCAGAACGGGGTTTAGATCAGAGGTGATAAGATAGCGATCAAAATCCCGCCCCCGCAGTTGGTAGCAGAGGATGGTTGCCTTCTTGAGGAAGGTGACCTAGGCCAGGTTAGATTACCCCAAGGTCCCTAGAGATCGATGATCGGAAGAACCGCCCGCGAAGAAGGTCCTGATGACGTGAGACAGAAAAGCAGCAGTATCGGTCGAGAGTGAGTATAAAGGGTCATGCGTGTTAGATTGCGGTGTTTTTGTGCTGTATCTATGTTGTAATGTCTGGCGGAGTTGAATGCCTGTAGAGTGACTGTGGAACAGGTTGTGAGCGCGCGCAACCGGAGAAAATCTTAAGTTCAAGGAGAGCTTAAGTGGTTCGGGTGTATCGGACATCCAGAGTAATTGTCAACCAGAGTGAAGGGGGTCATGAGGTACCATTGATCGCCCGCAGGACCGTGATAGGGGGAACGTAAGAGTGAGTGTGTGAGTAACGGACGCCGGTCGGAAGTTACTGTGTGTAAGCAACCTATCAGAGAGACGGAGGGCGTTTCGTCAATTGGTATGACAATTACAGATAGACTGTGGACGTACAGTCAAGAGAAGTGACGGCTTGGTCGGAAGTAGTCATTTTTCGGTGTATGAATGGGACGCATGCATGACCGGGAGAGGAGCTGAGAAAGGAGGGGTGCTGCTGCAAAACGGAGACGAGTGACGTCAGAAGGTGCCGCGCTGGGATTGGCCGGCCGGAGCAAGACCGCGCTGTGATAGGCCAGCTAGCAAAGCCGCGCTAGGATTGGTGGATTGTCATCAGGAAGTAAACAGAGTAGTGAGGCTGGAAATTGTACGTATAATCATGAAGTGTTTTAAATGGTTAAGAGCGGCGTTTAAAAGAGAGAGGCGGAGATCATATGAGGGGGAAGAAGCCCCGCCGGAGGGTACGCCGGCTTATTATATGGCGGCGAATGTTGGGCTCCATACAATAATGTGGATATCAGAGTGGAGTAAGATTACAGAGGGAAATGAGGAACTGACGTTTCCAAAGTATGGGACGTTCAGATTAGAGGTGCTACACAGATTGAAAGCAGTCATGACCTCAATGAGACCTATGCCTAGACCGACCCAGTTCGAAGCTCTCAACGCTTGGATTAGGGCAGCGCACGAGAGAAACCTGAATAGACGACAGGAGAGGGTGAAACGATCGGTAAGAGCAGTACAGGATGCCAAATGGGATGCGGATGCTAAAAGATGGAGAGTGCATAACATAGAAGTAAACAAACTGTACCCAGTATTAGAAGTGCCAGGAAACAAAAGCCCATTAGAAGAAGATGATGAGAGTGAGACCGAGGACAGCCTGATAAATAGGTTACTGACAGATAGGCCACCCCCGTATAACAAAGAGCCAGGAAGTGTAGAGACCAGCGGAGAAGGGGGGGCCAGCATAGGGGAGAATAGACCGCTTCCCATTGCCGATTGGGATCCCGCTGCAAAGAAGGAACTGTCCCAACCTAGTCCGGTGCAGCAGGTGGTCGGAAGGTTTGTGGTACAACGGGTGCCGGAAACGGAGTGTGCCACATCTTACGCACTACCAGATGCCCTGCAAGTACCTGTTACTATAGGCCCTATAGTATCCATTTATGACCCAGAAAGAGGTAGAGGGGAAGAACAGGTACGGAGGGATAGGGAAAGAGCAGAGATGGCAAGGAGGAACGACACGACCAATTCCCCCAGTCAGTTGCCAAGACCGAGAGATTGGAGCACCCCAGTACACACAGCAGTAGATCCGATAGGGGATCCGGGGGGCCCTAGATGGCCCGAGGATTTGAGGGGATCAGGACGGAAATCCTTTCAGGAGCTAAGCGAGTACATGAAGAAATGGGACGAGGCCGTAGAAGCTCACAAGAGCATCATAACAGCGGAAGCTGGAAGGGAAAGCCAGGATAGCAGGACCCGGACTCACTGTGGGGCGGGCGAAAGCAGTCCAGAGTGGGACGGGAAGGAACAGGACAGGAGAGGGGACACTTGCCCTATCAGGAGGAGAGGGGGGCCAGACCTGGAAAACAGGGCCCCCGAGTGTGGGGGGGTGTCTCGCCCAATACACAGTGAAGGAGACCGGAGAACGCAGGAGTATAGAAACAGTTTCAAGTGCACCCACTATGTGTCTGGGAATAGTGGACAGAACGGGAGTTGCGAGAGGTCTCGCCAGGACCCCTGTGATTATGGACAAGAACGCAGTCCAGGGGATATGGGGAACCGGGAAGGATCTTACCAGATACTGAGTGACACTAGACTACGAGAGAATAAGGACAGGGTAGAGAACCACGGAGAACCTTGCCATGAAGGAAGGGGAGCCAGAGAGAATGGACAAAATGGGATAAGGGGAAACAGGCCTGTGTTTCATCACCTCCCCAGGCAGGATGGCCGAGCGTGGGATTTAGAGAGATGGGAGGAAGGTAGGACTCTCCTTAACTCTCCGGAGCCCAAGCGTAGGGCTCGGAGTTGGGATGGTAGAGAGGCCAGTGAACCCCCTTCGAAAGACATACTGCGAGCGGAGATAAAAGCCAAGAGACTCGATGTAGCCAGCTTAAAGTCAGATCTGGATGACATGGTAGATGGTACCTTGCCTCTAGAAAGAATGGAGATGTATGAGCAGGATGAAATACTGTTCATGGCAAAGGACATCACCCGGAAGGTGAGAACAATCCATGAGAAATTAGTTGAACTAGCAGGCAAATATATGGTGGACCTGTCGCGGACTAAAGCGTTACAGGGTAACCACAGGCTACATTATTCAGATCGAGACCTAGATGAGAGAAGGACAATAGGATTGAAAACACACATAAGGGAACTGATCACTGGGATAAGGACGTGGAGGGCACTGGATAAATGGGAAGAAAGGTGGTCCAAGAAAGGGACCGTAAGGAGAAGCATGCTTGGCATGACACCAGGAGGACTACAAGGAGTAGAGGCATACCCTTTGCGTGAGGTTGCAAATGGGAACTATGTGCACGTGCCATGGAGTAGGGGGGACTTAGCAGCCTTTACTAACTCCTTCCCAAAATTGAGGGAGAACCCCGTCGAGTGGTATAAGCAAGTGGAGAGGTTCGTGAAAATCTCCAAGGTACTGTGGATAGATTTGAATACACTATTTGATATAGTGGTACCAGGAGACCTGTGGACCGCATGTAAGGTTAGCGCCGAGTGGCCCACAGCAGAACCAGAAAGGGATGCAAAGACTGATGGGCCGTCCGAGACAGTAATGGTAAAATATGAGAGAGTGATGACTTGGCTGAAGGACAAGGTCCCAATGCAAGACATAGATTGGGTCAAAATAGATCGAACTAGACAGGAACCCAAAGAGACCGTTCATGAATATTACGAGAGATTGCTGAAAGCGTTTAAACAATATAGCGGGTTGGATGTAATGGACCCGAAAGACATAGGGCAGTTTGTGTCTAAGTTTGTCTTGGGTTTAAGACCGGATATTAGTTTGATGATTCAGCAACACTTGATTTGCTGGCAAAATAAACCTTTAGATGAAATTCTGAGATATGCCAGGTACTGCTGTGACGAGATAGACTCCAAGGCAAAGAAGCTAAAGGAGAAACTGATGGTGGTGCAGATGCAGGCAGCTGGTAAGGGTGGACAGCAGCAACAGCAGCAGGGGACAGGAACTGGGGGAAAGAAACAGTATAGCCAGAACAGGGCCAATGAGGAGAACTCCACCTTTAGACCAAGGGTGGATATAGCCGCATTGAAGAAAACAACTAGATGCCACCAGTGTAACGAGGTGGGGCATTGGAAACGCGAGTGTCCCTACAACGTTGAAATTGGAGAACAGGAGGTAGAAGAGGAAGGGGTTCAGAGTACTCCGGCGAGAGGGGTAATACCCTACCAAGGAAAGGTGCTCAAAGGGGGGACCCCACCCCCACGAGCCCAGTTCCCCCAGCCACCCAGAGTAGGGACCATGGGTAAGACATATAGACAGATGCCTCTGTTTGTAGGAGGGGAAGAATGCTATTACATTGATCCACTAACAGGACAGAGAGTAGAAAGAGAAGATTGTACCCTCGGGGCAGCCTTAGATGTGGACCAAAGGGGACCCTACGTTGAGGCCGAAGTGGCAGGGTGCCCCACGACCTTCCTAGTGGACACAGGAGCCACTCGATCAACGATAAGATCAGCCGCAGTCCCAGGCCTGCCCATGTCTGGAGAGACTATACAAGTGGTGGGGGTCGCAAACAGGAGAATGACTAGCCAATTGACCGAACCAGTGCAGGTGAAAATAGGGAAATACAGCGATGAGCATCAGTTTGTGGTTTGCGATTCTAGTCCTGTATGTCTGTTAGGAAGAGATCTTTTGTGCAAATTAAATTGTACAATATATTGTACACCTCAAGGAGTGGAGGTGCTGACCAATGATGACGATGCGGACTTTAAAGTCGCAAATTCAAGAATATGTGTGGAGTTGTATCCCACTTTGACCGTGGATGAGCTCCCATGGGATCTGAGAGAGACCGTAGCACCAGAAGTGTGGGATTTCACTGGGGAAGAGATCGGACTGGTCAAGGGAGTGGACCCAGTGAAAATTGTAGTGAAACCGCATGCCGAGTTTCCAAGAACACCCCAATATAAATTGACTCCAGAAACGATTGCAGGCATAAAGCCAGTGATCGAGTCCATGATTAAACAGGGAATACTGAAAGAAATCGTGGGTAGTCCATGTAACTCCCCGATCATGGGTTTGCAGAAACCAAATGGGAAGTTTAGGATAGTGCAGGACCTCCGAAAGATTAATAACATAGTTGTCTCATGTTGTCCAGTGGTACCGAATCCATCCGTGATATTGTTTCAGATACCGTTCCAAGCTGAATGGTTCACTGTGATTGATCTTTGCCAGGCTTTCTTTTCGATCCCATTGGATGAGGATAGCCATTTCCTTTTCGCTTTTAAGCTGGAAAATCGCGTATTAACATGGTGTCGTATCCCCCCAGGGGTATACAGAAAGCCCATCGATCTTTAACCAGCTATTGAAGAAGAATCTTGAAAGTACTGCCCCAGAAGTCAGTTCTGGTCCAGTACATAGACGACCTCCTTGTGGCGTCAGAGACAGAAGAAGCTTGCAGGAAGGATTCCATTGCTTTGCTAAATCACCTAGCTGTAAATGGACATAAGGTGTCCCCGGGAAAATTGCAGTACTGTCTGACAGAGGTGCAGTACCTGGGGCACAGAATAGAGAAAGGCAAACGGAAAGTGTCACCAGACAGAATAGAGGCGATCATGAAGATGAATGCGCCTAAGACACAGAGAGAAGTCAGGATGTTTCTAGGGATGGTGGGTTATTGCCGACAGTGGATCGCGAACTTTTCACTGAAAGCAAAACCCTTGCAAAAACTGACGCACAAGGAGGTGAGTGATCCGGTACCATGGGACAAAGACTGTTTGATGGCGTTCCTGCAGCTGAGAGAGGACCTGTGTCGTGCTCCTGCTCTGGGAATGCCTGATTACGATAAACCATTCTTGCTTTACTGTTGTGAGAGAGAAGGTTGTGCGTTATCTGTGTTGGTCCAAATTCATGGGAATGCCCGTAGACCAGTTGCCTATTTCTCGGCTACGTTAGATCCAGTAGCCGCAGCATTGCCCGGATGTCTCAAATCCGTTGCTGCAACAGGTGTCAGTATCGAGCGTTGTGAGAATGTCGTGATGGGGCATCCGTTAGAGGTGTACGTGCCCCACTCTGTTGAACTGTTGATGACCAGGACCAAAACACAGCATCTGACCAACAGCAGGCTCACGCGCTATGAGCAAGTCATTCTTGCTGCAGAGAACGTGACCCTCAAGAGATGCTCTGTTTTGAACCCTGCTACCTTGATGCCTCTCCCAAGTGATATCGATGATGATGAATGTACAGACCATGATTGCCTCGATGTGACTGAACTATGCACCAAACCGAGACCCGACATCGTGGATGAGCCACTGACTGACCCCGATGAAATATTCTTTGTCGATGGCTCATGTGTAAGAGACGAAGTTGGGCAGTTGAGAGCAGCTTACGCTGTTTGTACAATTTCTGGAATTGTGGAAGCTGGATGCCTGGAAGGAGTACACTCCGCTCAGGTAGCCGAGATTATTGCATTAACGCGTGCCTGCCTGGCAAGCAACCAAATTCGAGTCACCATATACACCGACAGCCAATATGGTTACGGGGTAGTTCATGATTACGGGCAGTTATGGTCTCAAAGAGGTTACATGACGTCTTCAGGCTCTCCCATTCGAAATGGAGAGTTTGTGCGTCTACTGTTAGAAGCTTTGCAATGTCCAGCAGGGATTGCAGTTGTAAAATGTACCGCTCATACTCGAAATATGGACTTCGTGTCACAAGGCAATAGATATGCCGACGAAGTTGCGAGGTACTGCGCGGAGCAAGGGTACTCTTTTTTACAGAGGTGGAAGTGGGTGGAATAAATGTAAGAACTGAATTAGCCATGATATTGGAAACTGTCGACACTTGGGATGAGCTGAAGTGCATGCAAGATAACGCACCTGATTTTGAAAAGCAAACATGGGAAAAGGCAGGATGTGTGATGGGTGAGGCTCACTTCTGGGTCTCGGCAGATGGAAGGGCAGTGTTACCCAATGAGCTGGTGAGCCCAATGGCTAGACAGATCCATGGTCCAGTACACCTAGGGAGAGACGCTATGATGAGAGTATTTAGACAAACGTGGTATAACCCTAAATTTAGAGTAGCAGCCGAAGCAGTGTGCCAACGTTGTGTGACCTGTCAGCAGTTAAACGTAGGTAAAAGAACACCAGTTGCACTGAGCCATATAGGGAGGTCTGGAGGTCCATTCAATCGGATGCAGTTAGATTTTATTGAAATGCCAAGGTGCAACCGCCTCCGTTATGTCTTGGTGGTGGTTTGCGTATTTTCCAGATGGGTCGAGGCATACCCTACACGCAGGTGTGACACCCTCACAGTGGCTAAGTTACTGCTTAGGGAACTCATCCCTAGATTCGGGGTGCCGGCCTCTTTGGAATCAGATAGGGGAACGCATTTCAACAGCGAGCTTGTGAAGATGATTTGTGCGGCCCTGAACATAGATCAGAAATTGCATTGTAGTTACCGACCAGAAGCATCAGGGATCGTGGAGCAGATAAATAGCACCATTAAGGCCCGAATTGCAAAGATGTGTTCATCAACGTCCCTGAGTTGGCCTGATGCTCTGCCATTGGTCCTTATGAGCCTCCGTAGTACCCCAGACAGAAGAACGGGACTGTCGCCTCACAAGGTGTTAATGGGGAGAGCAATGAGGTTGCCATCTGTACCAACTGCTGCATTGTTAAACATCACAGATGATATGATCCTGGACTATTGTAAGGGGCTGTCTGACGCCATTCATTCTGTGTCCCTTCAGGTGCAGGCTGCCGAAGTTCCGTCGTGCCAGGACCCGTGCCATGACCTGTACCCTGGTGATTGGGTGCTTGTGCGAAAACACGTGAGAAGAAATTGCCTGGATGTTCGCTGGCGAGGGCCCTACCAGATCATCCTGATCACGAACACTGCTGTGAAGGTGGGAGGCTTGCCCAATTGGATCCACGCGTCGCATACGCGGAGGGTTCCAGCACCTCTAGAAGAAACAGCTCCTCTCTCGGATAGGAGTCCAGCTGGGGACCGAGAAGCCATAGAGGGGGCTAGCCAAGCTGTAGAGGTGCCAGAAGAAGCAGGGAACGAGTCTGATCAGCCTGAGGACGGTCAGTACAACAGCGAGACAGACAACGCTACTGAAGGAGAAAGTAGCTGGGAGTACGAATCAGATACTGACCAGGCTGAAAGAGAGCGAGAACAAAGCAGGAGGACAAGGAGCAGGAGGGTCAGACGTGGAGAAACCAGCTGGCCTCAAAGAAGGAGTTCAAGCCTGAGGTCGACTCCAGAAAGAACCCTCCCTCCGATATCCGAAGATTCTGACCAGGAAGAAGGTGTGCAGGGCTCTGAAGCACCAGATCTAAGAAGGTCAAGAAGGGTACGTTTGCCTAGCAGAAGATACGCCACCCCTGAGTGGACATATCTGGCGACAAATGTCTCTGGAGCGGGAGACAGGGAGGATACGAGCGGTGGTGGTGTCCAGCTCTGAGCCCATCATCACGGTGGAAGTACAGCTGTTAGTACCCGGAGTCGAAGCCGAAGGGTCACTAACTTTCACACTCCCCAGCCCTCCCCGCCTCAGCAAGTTAAAGCACATGTTTTTCACAGAATTGCAATTCCCTGACTTTGGAACAAAGATAACAAGTCATGAAGAGCACACTCTTCGCCTGGAAATACTGAACTATGCCGTCCAAGCCGCAGGCCCAAGCCTGATTGTGGATGCTTAAAGACTTTTGTAAATAATTGAGAAGAAGAAGATTACCTAGCGCCTAGGAAGCAGAAATTCTTAGGGACCTTCCCATAGGTTGACGGAGAAGGGCTAGGGTTGTCTGTGTTGAAGCTTTAAAAGACTTTTGCAAGGGAGTTGCCAGCTTCCAGCTGTGGGGTTCTAAAGACTGAAGGAACAAAAGAGACTCTAAAGGGACGAGAAGAAAAGAGCTTTGTGTTGAAATAAGGAAGAAGAATCCTACAGTCTGACGAAATGGAGGCGGGCACCCCGAATCGTAGGGCCAAATGTATAATAGGCACACTAATAGTAGGAGTGATACTTCTGATAGCTTTAGTCGTCACAGTTTCATATGTAGTGGGACATGAAAGGGAGGCAAGGGTATTAGACGAGGAGTCCGTAGTGACATCAAAACCCACTGTTGCTGGTGTGAAAGGAGAAAACATACAGGAAAAGGCGTTATTAGCAGCAGAAGCCCGCAGATTACATATGGATGAGTCCCAAGGTGACTTTAGGTCAAATGCTTATGCTAAACTTTTGTATGAATACGTGGATGCCATGGAGGTTAAGGATTGCTATGTTTGCATGCAGTTGCCGGCGTCTGTAGATGAAGGCATTAGATACCATCACCTCCCGCTGACATATGGCTTTACATGTAGCTTATTGCTTAGTATATTTTATGGGAGAGATAGTTTTGAATACTATTTCTCCAATTATGATTCCGTGTTACCAGAAGTCCCAAATTACAAACAAATGAATAAATGGGACTACTGGAAGAGTGAAGACAGATTGGCCAAGTTCTTCATTCCTTGGATTACCTTAGATACTTCACATGCCCGCAGAAATAACTTGACATGCAAGGTGTCAGAGGTCGAGAAGAAGTTTATAGGGCAGGTGGATGATCGATACAGAAGGCAAAAGATTTTGAAAAAATCAGGACAATGGAAAACAGATTGGACCGAAGAAGAGAAGGCACATAAGAGAAAGGGTAGTAGTGGTCCAATAGCTTTGGATAAAACGCAGAGAGGAAAGTTATGTCTTCACAGAGCCAAAACGTAGTATGAGAATGTATACGTAGGAGAGGTCAGTTGTGAACATGCTTTCAATTTAGAATATTATACAAAAGATTTCCTGAAAGGAATGCAAGTGATTCCAAATGTATATTTTGTGTGTGGAAGAAATGCTTATGTGAGACTGCCTGACAACTGGTATGGCTCATGTTACTTGGCAATTATCTTCCCCAAAATATATCATGCCCAAGACTTAGAGATCACCGAGGGCAAGACTTCAGCAAGGGGGAGAAGAGACCTGGGTGATGCAGAAATGGTTGGAGATGTATTTGGAGCTGTATTTCCTCTTTTAGGACTAATCCTCAATGATGTCGAAATTAGACGACTGGCAACAGTCGTAGACAGATTACCTGCCAGCACTGCTAGGTCCTTAATGCTGGTGGAAGGAGAGATGCAATCGATAAGGGCCATGGTACTTCAAAACCGTCTTGCATTAGACGTCCTGTTAGCCAAAGAGGGCGGAGTCTGTAAGGCTTTGAAGGTCCAGGAATGTTGCACTTACATTCCAGACAATTCAAAACCTCTTGAGAAGGTCATTATGAATATAACTAATATTCACAAGGAGATCGAAGACCTGAGTAGAGAAAATGTTTGGGAAAAAGTGGGCCATGGAATGGGTGACGTTGGAGGTTGGTTTGCCAACTTGGGAAAGAGCTTCGTATGGTATGTGGTGAAACCTATCATCATAATATTGATCTGTGTGATCATGTTGTGGGGATTGGTGAGGGCATACAAATGGTATAGATCAAAGAGATTGGAGAGAGCCCGGAGAGAACAGCTACAGAGACTAGCTGCAATACAAGACAATCAGTATAGGAGCCTGAGGGCTCTAGAAACACAGAAGCGAGGAACACTAGCAATTAGTTCAGTTTAAATGTTGGTGATGACCCCTAGAGGTCATCAAAGGGGGGAACTGAGAGAGCGCAAACTGAACGAATTGTAGCAGTGCATCACACTTACATGCAGTATGCACAATCATGAAGAGAAATGCCATGAGTGCTAACATTATATTCACCTATATTCCGAAATGTGTAGTTAATCTAGAGATTTTATGTAGAAGTGGAACTAATGCAGAAATGTGTGAACATGTATAACCTTATTAGACGTGATTAATCCTGAATCCATGTCGTGTAGCTGCTAAAAATGAAGGAATGACATGCTGCAAACACAGAACCCAGTAGGCCTCAGGGCCAGAGCTGAAAGGGTTGGGAAAGGTATTCATTTGCACGACGTGGATTGCACTAAATGATGTTTAGTAGTTATGTATACAATAGGTTTATATTATATAGATGTGTTTATATAATCATAAAGCAGACTATTAACATGATATTGATTAATGAAGGATTTGAAGAATATAATCACTATGAGAAATGTTGTAGGCCTGAAATGTTTAGCCATGCTTGATTTACACGTATTAGTATGAGCCAAGTGCGCCGAGACGGAATGTTGCAAACTTCTGTTAGAAGTTTATGAGAATTGGGATCCTGGCTGCAGATGTCTGTCTGCAAATGGGAGGGGGGATCCAATTATACATAGAATGAATAGAAGGTTGTTCAGGGAAATGAACCAGACATGGAGGAGGGTTTAGGAATGTTTGAGGGGTATCAGCGGGCCGGAGAAGAGTCTGAGAAGCAAGGTCAACTCTAACGCACGAGGCCCCAATGAGGATCATCATGGAAAAAGCCAGAAGCAACACCACGTGAGGGGCGTCTCGAGAGGGGCGTCTCAAATGAGATTGTGTTTTTGTATTAGGGACAGCACCCCTGGGTGGAGTTAGAGCAGATGCCTGAGGACCCTTTAGAGAGCGGATGGGTAGGCAGAGAGGGGTCATGACCGGCGATCATAGGTTTTCATCTAGAGACTAAGTGTGGGTGATCTCCCCAGGGAGTCATTCACCGCTGACACCTTTTGGTAGGTTGAGATTCTGTTAAGTAGGGATACCATCCAGAGCAGGGTAGGGACAGCCTAACCTGACCCTTTTATCCCGCCTGTAAATGATTGAGAGATCACAATACGTGTCTATGCTTGCAGCTCTTTTAATACTAGAATTAGTCTTGGTAGTTTTCTTTGCTCGTCTGAGGGTTTTCAGAGAGCACATGTATGTAATCGTACCCATGTATCTGGTGAATATTATGCTGAGATGCTTGTATCTGCAACTTACTCTAACTTTATAATAAATCCTTGAAAGCTAGAAGTTGTTTGTGGTCCTTCCGAGCAGAGTCCATTATTGATTGAACTAACCTGGTTAGAGATGCACCTTCTTTCCTCAAAGACAGGCAACAAAGGTTCAGTCGACCAGAACGGGGTTTAGATCAGAGGTGATAAGATAGCGATCAAAATCCCGCCCCCGCATATCCTTGTATAACTCTGAAGCCTACCTTAAAGTGTATAAGGTAGATTGAGAAATGGTTCTACTTGCAGGTGAAGCATCCTCCGCCAGGCACATGGAGTTGCATTGAGGGTGCATGTTGTGGTTTGCTCAATTGTCTCTCTCACAGCCTCTGCCCTGACATCTCTCTCTCCTTCTCTCTCTATCTACTACAAGCCACAGCTGTTGACATGTCTAACTGTTAGTAAGCTGGATTATATCTACTTCTTACTTGCATCATCCGGAATGGTGAGTGATTGTGTCCCCAGCCCACCATAGAATAACTTGAGAACATCTTGAGCTGCACTAGCATCTGTAGCTCTAGGTGGTATCTGTCAAGCCTGGCAGATTATCATTTGGGGGCTGCCTATTTCTATCAACACAAACTGGTGCCAAATAGGAACAGAAAAATCTGTTCTCCCTTGTGCTTCCTCTTGCAAGTCAGGAATGCAGGAAATCAACGCTGGATACTGGGAATATATAGGAGGCTATTACATTAACAAAGCCTTATAAGTGAAATAACATCTCCTACTTCAAAATTAACTGCATCTTAAATATAGCAGTTTAAATCACAATACTACCTCAGTTTCAAGTATATGCGAAAAGAAAATGTGTAAATCAATATAAGCTTATGTTCTCCAGTATGTATACAATGTGTGGCCCAAAGGGAGGGTCTTCAATGCTGTGTTGATTAAAACGTACAACATATATAGACTGCTATTAGATTGCACCAACAATGTAAAAACGCATGCCATGAAGAAAACTTCATCTGAAAATCACTCTGAACTATACACAATTAGAGATGGCATTTATATTTATTAACCTTTTTTATATGACTTTTTTTATATGCCTTTTACATGAAATATGGTTTCCATTATGATAATGTATACAATTTATAAATAATCATACTTTTTAACTTCCTTTTAGTAGCTGTGATATTGTTTGTATTTTTTGACCTCGTTCACGTGTGTGGCAGAAGGTTGTACATGTACACAGTCACGTCTCTAGACTACATCCTGTTGCAGCAGGTCAGTTTAATAGGGTGACAATGGGCGAATTCACATTCAGGACTTAGCATTATTTCTAACCCACTACCATCCATCAGGGGACCCTTCAATGTAGTTAGAACTGATTTAAACAATTGATTACACACCAAGTTTCCAGTTACACTCCGTGGGCTTCTAGAATTATTGCATTTATCAGTCATCACTTGTTTGCACCCACCTAAATTAATTCTCCATTTATGCCTTCTGGACCTACCCAGCAGAGGCCCTGGAGGCACTTCGAGGATGTTAATCAAAGTCTCTTAAAGAAACCCCTAATTAATAGAACTGAAATGTGTACACCGAATTTTGCATACAGGTCCGTGACTATGCAACGCCATAGGGGAGGATAACCTCTTTTGGGAATCTACTTTTCTGGAACCTACCTGCTTGCTCGCAATCAGTCCCCCTGCAACGTCGTCCTTGCTGCTCTAGCTTCCACGTCCTTCCCGCTGTCAGGACGCAGGGGCTGGGGACCACAAATCCCAGCATTCTCCACCCGCGCCTGTCAACAGTGCCATCACCAAGCGCCAGGAGGCGCTTAAAAACACTCCAGGGCTCCCGCAGCGGGAGTGCCCGGGCGGTGACCGGGCGAAGCGAGGGGCCAATGGCGGGTCTGTCCGCGCCCGTCAGAGACTGGCTGAGACTGGACTGGGCTACCCACCTAACGTTTGAATATTGACATCTGTGGGGTAAGCCTAATTATTGTGTTAAACTCAGTTTAGAGGGCGTGGGCCCCAGTAGCAGTTAAATAGACTGTTTTCTTGCTTATACTTCTTCCTGGTCCTTAATTACTGTGTTTCTTTGTTTTTGCAAGTTGAGAGTTACAGATAAAGTTATGAGATCGGAATGGCCCTGCTGCCACATTAGACGCCTTTATCATAAGAGCAGAATCATTATTGAACCACGAAATCCAACTAGTAGAAAGGTGCCATCTCTTGACCCTACTAATTCCTCTACAAATAGGTTACTGCTTTCCCCTAAACCTAGAGACAATTTGCAAACAATCCTGCTGAGTCCTACAATAATGATCCAAAATGACTCGCGGCATTCAAATACTCCCACAATTTCCCCACAAGTATTGTTAGAGATGAAGAGTAGCTCATCTAGTCCTGGTATAACATCCAGGCTACGGAAGCAAAGTTTGCTTGTGGGGAAAAAGGGGCAAGAACAGCGGGTACGCAAGAATGATAATCCTGCTGTGAGGAACTCAAAGGTGAAGAAAGGTGGGGGGCCAACTATAGAAACAAAATTAGACTGTTATGTATAAGCACGAATGTTATAAAAAAATACAGTTAGCACACAGAACCAAATCATGCTCCGTATACCTTGCAGACAGAGGAAATAGTGGGAAGGTTAGAGCACATACTAAAAATGTCCCTAGAATCTGAGCTCAAGGCAAAGCTAAGTCAGTTGGAGGATCGCATGAGTGCGAACTTAAGCTTGCTAGATAATAAAATGGAGCAGCTGAATACTATATTATGGCACACGAGGTTGAGTGATGGCCTTACTTGAATAAATACGAAGGAGGGAGGTCCGCAAGCACAGACACAATTGCAAATACAATCACAAATGGAGGGTTGGGTCACCAATGGGAGGGATGGAACACGCAGGAGTGGCAACGTCCAGAGATGTACCTCTACTTAAATCTAACAACTTGGAATACCGCAATGAGGGGCATATTGAGGGCAGCCTACAGGCTACAGCTGGAACAGAAATGAGCCTGACAAATAACCCGCAAGTTCAAATAGCCCCTGATATACCAAGTAGTCATTCTGGTAAGACAGTGATATACAGTCCAAAAGGTACAGATTTAATACCCAATGAGGAGGTTATACAGTTACCCCCAGCATCATGTCCATATGTATTGGTGTTAGCTGGAGTGCCTTCCTTACAAAGAGAGCAGAAGTAACTTGGGTTAACCTACGGAATAAATGAGTGGACTGATAATCGAAATTGAAACGTTTCCGCCCACTAAACAGTGAAGATATTTTTATGGTTCATAGAGTCGTTTGGCTGGGGGAATCGCCGAAAAACATAAGAGGAGATTGCGTAGTGATTAACTTTAGACGCCCTGAACTGGTTAGGAATATATTAAATGTCCAAGAAGAGACCTCGCTCAAAAACACTTGTATTTGTACTCTCCCATTAGGTTATTTTTATAGGCCACCGATAGAGAGCAGTACTAATAATGTGGGCACTCCTCTACTTGTAAATAGATTTGAAGGACTGTCGTCTTTAGATGATCAAGACTGACTATACAAAGCCAATACCTATGCAGTGCCTCTGTTAAATTCCTCTGGGGTACATGGACAGTGCATAGGTGTACAGAGTGCTCCAATGGTTAAGACAAATAAGCCATTGAGGCAGAGAGAAATGGAGCCTGAATTGATGCTACAGGTTTCCAATTTAAAGCCACACCTGGAATATCCTATGGATAATAAGAATTATAGGAAATATAGGAGTTAGGTGACATTCAACCATAGAACTGAGCAAGAATTTGGAAGTGCAGCTCATCTCATGGAACATAGCAGGGCTAAATAGGGATCTAACCAATATGATATGGAATGAATACATAGAACAGAGTGATATTATTCTCCTGCAGGAGACTTGGTTACTGGAAACTCCCCATAGAATAGGCTTTAAGACAGTCAGTGTGGACGCTAGGCCATCACTAAGGGGAGGACCATCAGGGGAATGGTAATATGGATAAGAATCACACTCGAAATTGATATTGTTCCATCCATTGTATATACCATCATGTGATCTGTTGGGTCTAAAAATGGTTACCAGGGATGGCGAAGACTTATATTTATTTAACATCTATAATAGGCCAAGTCGTACCAACAAAGAATCACTAGTAATAGAGCAGTTGGACTCCTTTTTAGATGGCCATGGGCCTAAATCTAGGATGATCGTATGTGGCGACTTTAATTGTAATTTCGAACCTGTAATAGGTTTTAATAAGCTCCTTGATGAACAAGATACAGCAAATAATATACCTGTTCTAGAAAGCAATATGGAGGTAAAGTGTACGGTGGCAGCGGCCCAAATATTGAAGTTTACGATGGGTCATGATCTGAGAGCGTGTAATGGCGCTTACCTTCGGATAGGTCAAATGCACATATATTCTGTAGAGGCAGCTCGCGGAGCAATATTGATTATATATTGGTTTCTGTAGAGTTCGGGTCAAATGTTGTAGACTTTAAAATTGACCGCAGATCTGAGAGTTATCATCGACTCCTAAAGCTTACGACAACCTCACAACTTTTCGTATCTATCCCAGTGGGTGAAAGAGAAAATAGTATCACTGAGGATGTGCTTATAATAAGCACCATTAGGTGTGCTGTTAAGTGGCCGAACGTTTTAGGTAATATTTGATCTATGACTAACATTTATAGTACCTTTGCTGAGATAATTATACCCTTCCTAGAGTTACCAGTTGAGAAAATCCCAGTGTTGGATTTACATAGTAATGTGATAAATGCCCTAGCTCCGATATTAAGTAATATACCAAAAGAAAGGAACGGAGATGGTAATGGGCGCAACGAGATGGGAATTCCCTGGTACAACAAAGACTGTAGGGCGGCTAAGACAGAATTAATCCAAGCAATTAAAAGTAATAACATATTAATAGTAAGAGAAAAGAGAAACAATTATAAAAGATCACTCTCAAAACCGAAAAAAGAATGGGACGAAGATAATTGGGCAGATTTAATAAATGCAGCCAAGTCCAAAGATCAAGCTGGCTTTTGGAGAATATTAGCGAAAGGGAATAAAATGGGTAGGTCTAATAAAGACCTGTTCTTCGATGAGAAAACATGGGTTGAACATTTTTCTAGGCTGTACTCAGATACAAACTGGGATCAGTTTGTTCTAACTAATGATCTAGAGTTAGCCGCAAAGACTGCCAATATGCAATTTAGCCTGGACAAAACAAATAAGGCAATTGAGGCCATCAAACGTGGGAAAGCCCCGGGGCCTGATAAAGTACCAGGAGATCTATTGAAACACGACTCTGAGGTTTCGGGACCATACATACATTTTCTATGTAATTTAATAGTTAATGGGACACACCAATACCTGAAACGTGGAAAGGGGCAGAGATTGTGACGATTTTTTTTTAAAAGGGAAACCGGCATGATCCTGCAAATTACCGCCCTATCAGTTTAATCGATATTTTACAAAACGTTTTTGCCAGGCTTATTTTAAATAGATTAACTGTGTGGATAGAGGAGACTAAAGTTATGTCAAAATATCAGGCAGGGTGCAGAATAAAAACCAGCACGGTTGATCAAGTCTTTAGGTTTACATGTATATGCTAGAAATATATTAATGTAATGAAAGACAGTTTATATATCGCCTTCGTAGATTTAAAGGCAGTGTTTGATCTGGTACCCAGGCACTTACTGTGGAATACGTTAAAATGTTTAGGGGTGCCGGCTGAACTACTTGTACAAGTAATTAGGTTCCATGAAGAGAATTTTGCCAAAGTAAGATGGGGACCAAGGGGAGAACTAACTAAGGCAATACCAGTGAGTAGAGGAGTACGCCAGGGGTGTGTACTGGCAACCACTCTCACTCTACGTAAATGATATCCCAAAATACCTGGGAACTTGCAAAAATGACTTCCCCAAGTTGGGGGGGGAAGCGATACCTGCATTATTGTTTGCTGATGATACCATCTTAATCTTGCAAACCCCAAAGGGACTGCAATATCTTGCGGATTCTTTTTATGTATATTGTACTATGAAAGGCCTCGAAATCAATTCCAGCAAAACAAAATACATGTCTATAAACCCTCATAAATCTTTTAAAAAGAATCTAGTATTAAAAGATCAAAAACTAGAATACGTGCAAAGTTTCAATTATCTAGGGATAACATTGGATACCAAATTATCTTGGAAGCCGCAAATGGAAAAGAATAAAATAATCCTGCTCCAAAACTCATCGCCAATTTAAAAAAAAAACATTGGGCTAGCACATCAAAAGCTGTTTCCCCCTCATTGGAGGTTTTTAAATACAAAGCTCAATCAACCTCCCTATATAGAGCGGAAATATGGAGGCCTTATTGCAAACACACTTTTGAATTGGGAGGCAATGACTTAATTCGGAAATTATTAAGTATTCCTACTAGAACACTTCTAATTCCAGTGGTCACGGACCTTAATTTTAAACGGGCTGACCACCATGCATTTTTAAGACCCCTTTTATTTTGTGTGAAGATTTGGTCAACACCAGAGCTCCTTTATTACAGAGAGGGCCTAGAAGAGATCATAAAGTTAGATCAATGTAAGGAGATCCCCTGGTTCAAACATGTAGAAGTATGGCTGACAAAGCTGGGTGTTTCCCAATACTGGGAGAATCCCCTTCAATTAACTTCGGCCTGCAAGAAACAATTAAAACTAACACTTTGGGCCCACATTAATGATAGGGTACTACATGGTTTCTCTGTGGGGTCTCTTACATTAAGATTTCTAGCTTTTAAAAATGCTGCGCAGTTCAAACCGTTTTTAGACGAGGTGTGCACCCAGCTAGCGAAATCCCTGTTTTTGAAATTTAGATACGGGTTTTGCAGCTAAATATTAACAAATCAAGATGGAGCAAAAACCATGATGATAACAGCTGTGATCGGTGCACTTTATGTGCAAAAATGGCCCTAGAAAATGACCTACATATATTTTTCTATTGTCCTGCTTATGATACGACTAGGAAAAAATTGATAAGACCACTCTGCAAAAATCTGAATATTAGGCATTGCAATGAGGCAGAACGTATTCTGAAGACAGACACATCACAAATAGTCGTCTTCAGTGTAAGCAGATTCCTATCTAATGTATATCTTGTAAGGAACAAAGTGGGACTAAATCTTTAGCCACTAGGGGGAAAATGAACTTAAATTGCTAAAAATCCTGCACTTGTACTTTAGAAAAATGGTTGCCTCATTGATGAATTGAGTTCTCCTCTGCTATTTAGTTGTAAATTAAAACTACCAAATACTCAGTATATCAATAGTATGTCGGAATAAGTCATGACTTTATATGTCTTTTTTTGTTTCTTGTGTAAAAACAAAAAAAAAGCCTTGTTTTTTTTTTAAAAAGAATTGTTAAATATTTATTGACGTAGATAGGTTTTACTGGCAAATTTGAATTGGATCATGTAATTACCACGGATCACTTTGCCCACCAGGTTGCTCTGAAAGTATTGGATTTATTATGAATGTATTTTTATTGCCAAATTTACTTGTATCTTTTATGGTTAGAATTAACCGAAATAAAGATTTGAAATTAATGATTACTAACAGGGAGTCAGAGTTTGTCTTACCTAGATGGGTTCCATTTATTATCTTATCTTATTCACGGAACAGTCTACCAAGGTCCACGCATCTCATCTACATACCTGCATCTAAGTATGGGCGAATTTTGCGAATCTCGCGTTCGCGATTTTTGCGCATTTGCGAACTCGCAATCCGCAAAATCCGCAAATTCCCGCGAATTTGCGGATTTTTTTTTTTTATGTTCGCAAGGGTTTCTGCAAGTTCGCGAGGGTTTTGTACAATTTCGCAAATTGCGAAGTTGTACAAAACGCGTGCGAACTTGCAGAAACCCGTGCGAACACAATGTGCCCAGTAGGGTATGTGCCTCTTGTGTGAATAAAAGGTCAGAGAAAGATCAGTTCAGCAGATGAAGAGAAAGAAGCTCCTGGTCACAGGAACAGCATGGGTATTGCGCTCGTGAAAGTCAAGGATGCAAAGCCTATCCAGCATCACAGCTGATTTTCCACGGTAGATTTGGGAAGAAGGCACACCTGTCCAGCTTCGACGACGCTCACGATTGTTTTTGGGCTAATGAATGAGTCACTGAATTTGAGCATCAACTAGTTCGAGCGACCATGTGTGTGTTACTATGCAATCGCCCCGAAGGGCGCAGGGGTCCCTTCAGTGAGCTGCAGACCTGTGCCCAGCCATGCAACTATTTTACAATGGCGCCAGCAAGCTGCCAGCGCCGTTGTAAAATAGTTACAAAGTTAGCTTGCACAGGAAGCACTTAGATAAAATAAAGCAGCACCTGCTTCGTTTTATCTAGTGGTTCCTGTGCAAGCTAACTTTGTAACTATTTTACAACGGCGCTGGCAGCTTGCTGGCGCCATTGTAAAATAGTTGCATGAGTGGGGGTTTAACTTTTCGCAGATTTTTTTTTTTCGGATTTTGCGGGAAATCCGCAAAATTCGCGGATTGCGGATTTCCCAAAAATCCGCAAAATCCGCGAGCGTAACGGATTTCCCGCTCACACTTACCTGCATCTTTCTGCACTAGTAGAGAAACTAATAAGTAACCAAACATTGGTTCTAGCTCCAGTCCTGGAAAGCCACATTCCAGTCTCCAACTGTAATGCATCCTCAGTCATATCCTTAACTGTAACACAGGGATCACACACACACATACACCCCTCCACACACACACACACAATCGCATGCAAACACTGTCCCTCTACATCAGTGGTTCTTAAGCTTTAGACTTCTATAAATCCTAATTAGAATATAGGGAAAAGTCATGTTGTAATAAAGCAAATTCTTGGATCACAGGCTCCCCTCTTGAGTTTTGCTCCCCATCTCCTATCAACTCAGTGCTTTAAATGTGTTAAAGCTAGCATAACAAAGCCAGAGGTACAATGATAGAAAAAGATCACTAGCCTATATGACAATCTCCCTAGGCTGTACACCAACTTTATTTGGGATTGTGTGCATGTTTGAGTGAAATAGCACAGACCATTGTGCTAAATTTTGCTACTGTGATAACTTGAAAGAAAAAGCTAAATGAAAATATGTCACAGTTAACTTTCTTTATTATTTTGTCAGTTGCCTGCAGTTGGTGCTTAACAGCTTACCCCCCCCCCTCCCCAACCAAGGACCCACCTTCTTCCTTTTTTGTCATTAAACCATTGTCACCTCAGGCTATTGCAAAATCTGCTTCTTCTGCACCATCCTGCTAGAGTTTCTGATAACCCAAGAGTCACATGTGAATATGATCAGCAGAATGGACAGTAGCATGAGTTATTAAATTTAACCCTCTGTCTTGCCTTTTGTGAAAGGTTTGGAGTGTTAAAAGTGACACAATTTCCCACTAGAACTCTCTACAATAATGTGTTCTCTCCCCTGGGCTTGTTTCATTCTCATTTCCCATTGCAACTGTTTGTGGCACTGACTGGCTGATCAGCCCACAAGGCGCAAAATGAAATCACAGGACCATCGTTCCTGTACAGAATGGGTTGACAGACCTTCAATGTACGTTTAGAATGAGAATGAGTTAGAGAAACTGTCAGTAATATGAGCATCAGGAATTGTCGTCATCATGGTATCATCCAAGCAATTGATTAAGATCTTTAATAAGTTTGAGGGTAGGATGACACACAAGCGAACACCCTCAATGTCAAAAACAATCTCAGTTCATTATCGTCATAACCAGCTTTACAATGGCCAATTTATGTAATATACATATCAGATTCATGGTCTAAGCCAAAGTTTTTTTAGGGAGGAAAACAACTATCATGATTCTTAACACCAAAGGTAGCCTTTAGCATACAAGTCACTCTCCCTTATGCAAATACATCTGGGTACAACAGCAAATGCAGAAATGTAATGATCAACAACGCCTATTCTGTTTCTGAACAAAGCCTATGCTGGGGGTGAATCATTTTTGAGTCACATTTAGATGTGTTGTAGAAGTTGCCAAAAACGTTTACAAAACAGAAGAGACGGGTTGCAAGTGTTGTGTGATAACTCCTTAGTTCTCTTTTTAGGCTTAAAGGCTATGACTGCCACAGGTATGAGTGTTAGGCATATGTGAGACCATTGATTACAATACACGGTCTCAATAAGAATGGGTACCTAGGTAAGAGTATTGTAATTTAAACTATCTCCACTTCTCTAGGTCTGGTGCTTCCACTCTCACCAACTCCACCATTTATTTAAAACAAAGCTCAGCATATCTCATACTATTTAAATGAGGCCAATATTTGCAGCAGAAATATGGTTTACGTTTATCACTTAGTTTGCAGGTTCAAAACAGACCAGTGTTGGGTATCCACGGTGTCATACTTTGCTATGTCAATGCACCCTTTCCAGTCCTTATAGATGTATTTGTACAATGACCATGCCATAAGAATCAATATATGTTTCTGCTAACAGTGATTTAATTAAGATCTCAGGATATGTTGGTTAAATTCCCACGGAAGAACTAATGTGAGGGGTAGCACTTATAATCTTTTCTAAGCATTTTGGCATAGTAAGGTGCCAATAGAACTGATTCATGACTTTTGAATAACTCTTTCTGGATTTACTTTTTTGTAAGGTCAAGATACTTGTGAGGGTTTGCTATATCTCATTTATAACCAGATTTGGATGTAGGCTATTGAGACATTTTACTAGGATTTGCAAGGAAATGTTATCAACGTGGTGAGTCTATTTCAAGTTAGTGAATAAGGAAACAATAAGGAAGTGATGGTCTCTTTCTAATTGTGCACATGGTATGAAGTTGGAAACACCAGTGTTTGTGTGTGTGTGTGTGTGTGTGTGTGTGGGTGTGTGTGTGTGTGTGTGTGTGTGTGTGTGTGTGTGTGATAGAAAGACAAGTCTGAAATACTTGAACAATTGGAAGAATAAATATTCAAATGTTGTTGTTATTTTTATTATTATTATTATGATTATTATTAATAATACTATTTCTAATATCGTTACATATTTGCAGCATTGAAATTCAGGGGAAGCATAGTTATGTGATACGAGAGACTCTGACCTAGGTTTGCCCTTTGCCTGGCTACAATATATGCATAGCAGGGGTACCGAACACTTGAGTATTTGAAAAAAGAGTAACCAGATATCACTCTACATATTCGCAACAATGAAATGCATAATAAGCATATCACACATAATAATATTTTGATACCAAGAGACAAAGATCCATTCAGGGATGGCAATATGTTTTTGTTTCACGCATATACATTTGAAAATAACATATCGTTTAGTAGGTTATAGAACTCTCTGGTTTGTTAACAGCCAATATTTAACTATTTCATATACACAGAGTCAACAATTTATGAATTTCAGTGTTTCTTTAAACATTTATCAAGTGTTTTTTCAAACCAGTGCTATCCATAACTTCACATTAACTATATTTTTTCAGGGAGTTTCCGGATTGTTTTGATGACATACTATATCCAACTTCTATGAAAGCACCTTCTTCCCATCTGTGTATGTTCTTAGGCCATACTCAGTGGGGGTGTCCCACAGAGCCTAGCCTGGCCTAACCTCCACAGATGACAACCTCTGACCCCAACTGTCCTTTACTAAAGAGTCTGGAGTCGGGGCAGGGTTGGACCACTGACATGGCTCTGCAGCTAAAAAAGCGCTGTGTCCTGTTGAAGGCAGTTTGAAGCTGGTTGATTGTCATGGAGCTGACAAAGACACTGCATTCAAATCCTGCTACACACAACTTAAGGCTTTGGATTTTGGGTGCAGGACCTGCTTTCATGTTGGGCCTCAGGGCATCCCCTACTGCACATGCCCAAAGACCATACGGTAGATTGGTTGCATCCCTATAGTTAATATCCAAGGTGCATAGCCAAAGGCCATGCTGAGGGAGGGCTGGGCTTTCTGAAGATGGTTACAGGGTCAGGCTAACATGTGAGGCACTGCATCCAACCCCTAGCACACTGCTAAATGTCTGTGTCACAGAAGATGGAAATGCAAGAGGTTGAGCACATAGGAGGAAGAGTGTATGGGCCGGTCAAACAGTCACCATCCTCTGCTCTGCTGATGGCCTAATGTCATGCATTATGGGAGTCAGTTACACAGAAGGTAGGTGTAGTTCATTATCAGGAAATTTGTTGAAGGTTAAATTATTGGTTTGCTCTGCTCATAACCTGTTAACATATGTTTAAAACAACTCATTAACTAAAGTGATGGCTATGGAAATACAACTGAAAAAACTGAAATTGGCCAGTTATGGTTAGCTACACAAATTCTACCTCATCCCCAGCCATAAAAATCATAACACCCACTGATGAATTATTTGTAACCTCACACATAATGTGACTTAGGATATTACAAATAGTATTAATTGTATTACTGGTGAAATGATATATCACCTTACCATGGACATAATCAATAACATCTCTATAATGGGATCTGCATTTCAGAAGTCAAGTTGTAATACACACCCCTTTACACCTTAATTTGTTACAAAAATATTTTGAAGCTTTCTTGCCTGATCTCGGCTCTTTGTTGGGTTGTGAAATTCTCAAACAGCCTATATTGAAAAATACCTTATGTCTGCTTCTCTGTGCCCCTTTATTTTAAAGGGAGAAATTTCAGTCAGTCCAAATTTGCTTTTAAATTGGAACCAACCAGCATACACAGACCCAAAATGAACACAATTAAAAATAATTTTTATTGCACTACTTTAAATCTTTGCTCCGTTATCTCATTTCAATGCAATATACAAGAATCTTTCCAATAGGTCTCACACAGGAAAGGTGTTCATGGTACACACAGATACATATGAGGAGCTGTTAGGTGCAGGAACGCAGACTGAGGTAGATTGGAATCACATCTGTAGGGGCTGAAACCCAGCCACTTAAATGCTTTATTTACTGTTGGACTTGGCCTTTTTGGCAGGTTCACCCCAAACCTTTTTGCGATCTCCTAGCCTGTTCTGTGACCTGGTGTTGGTGATTTTAGGCCTCTGCGCACTTATTCACTGTGGTATAGGGTAAAGTGCGTGCACTCTCTGAGTATGTGTGGCCTGCCCTCCCATAGGAATGCATGGGGGATATGTGTGTCCCTGGTAGTTCCTGATGTGACAGGAGTGCAAGGGCAAGTTTGGTAAGTGCGAACTGGTGAGAATAAATGCTGCACAATGGTGAGCGCCGATTGAGTGTGGGTAGTGCGGAAGTGCCACTTTGCTTGTGATTGACAGGTGCTGGATGGCGTGGCTGGCTCCAGGATGGGTCTGCACGGTGGTGAATAGGGAGATCTGTATGTAGATGGGAGGGAGGAGTAGCACCCGGGACCTAAATAGGGTTGTGCCATCCCTCCACAATGCTGGCTCTACCCCCTGTGGTGCGTTTGATGTTCCTAGCCTGTCCAGTGAAAGGGAGAGCAGGCTGAGCAAATAAAAGTGCTCAGGAGTTCCCTGAATCGGTTGTACCTGGTTCTCCCATTGCCTGCACCTTGTGTCACAAAGGGAAAAAGCTGTATAAATAAGGGGCTGTGACCCCAAGTAAATGTTCTTGTTTGCTACTTAAATCTACCAGGGGCGTGCTGCTGCTGGGGCCCAGGGGAAGGCTTGCCTCCCTGGCCCTGCTCTGCCCTGGATACCTGGAGGACTTCTCTTTGGAACCCTTCTGCCCTCTTTACCTGTGAGGACCTTGTTACTGGGACCCTTTTGCTTCAGGGGCCATTCCTTGGGACTTTGTGGTTTTTGTGCCCCCCAGCACCTCGTGAGCGCTTTATTTTTACTTTCTGATATAGGATAGCAATGGTCCTCACACCAATAGATCAATAAAGTAAAATGAATTTACAGTTTCATTTTCCAATATGAGCTCATATTAATTCTGCGATCCTAGAGAGAACAATGCTTCCTCAAAATTGGAGTAAAAAGGATGTGTAGCCACTGTATTTGGTATGAAAAACACTGTAAATTTGTTACAATTTATAAATTTCAGTCAAGAACCTTATTAAAAATGGTTGCTCCCGAGGAGGAACGTGCAAAAAGAGAGGAAGTGCTCAAGATGAAGTAAGTGAGTGAGAAGATATTCCTAAAAGTTGAGATAAAGGAAAAAGTTGAAAAGTTTTGTGTGTGATTGATTCAAAGTATCAGTCTTGATGGTCTGGCCCGCAGTAGTTTACATGGTCTACTTTACATCATTTCTTTACAATGACAGATTGTATTTTTGCTGCACGTAAAACTGAAGTGGTGGATGGGTCCAGGTGTGTAGTTATATAGTCGTCGACATTTTGACTCAGCTTGTGGTACATAGGGTAGTAGGGCCTTGGCCTGCGAGTCTTCTTCAGAACAGGAATACGGAGGCAACCAACAAGTGGTTTGAAAACCTCATCCGCACGTGTACTGGCGCTGGTAGCAGTTCAAGGATGCACGGCTGCCGTGTAGAAGACAATCAGATACCGCACAATTCATTTGTCTACGGATTGACCCTGGGGCTTCCAAAGTGCATGAATTAATACTCAAGTAAAAAAAGAGTCGTTGAATAGTGAAAATACCACTCCGGTGCTACGATTTGAACTGCTACCCCGACGTAGGGATCCCCCTGCACTTTTGGCCTATTGCGGGTGCCCACCCCACTTATTGGAGCTGTTTTGCGGGTGCCCACATCGCTGAGGTTTTCTATTATTCAAGGGTACCTACCCCTCATTTCTGCCAAGATATCACCCCCGCAGCCGCGGCCAAACAGGAAGTCAGGCACCGTAGTGCCCGATGGCCGGCGGGTTTTCCTGTTTTGAAGGGAAGTCCCGCGCCCGCCGCCGCAAGAGAAGGAGAGAAGCTGCCGGGAGTCAGGAAGCTGGTGCCTGCCTGTGCGGGGCTCCCATGGTGGAGGGAGAGCCGCGGGCACCAGCAAGTGCAGCCTGAAGGTGGAGGGAGCTCGTGGCACATTGCCGGTGCCTGACCCTACCGCCTGCATAGCGTGGATAGAGTAGTCCCCAGTGAGAGGAGACCCGAGTCCCACCTCCAAGAGCAGCCCGGTGAGTTTGAGTTAGGGCTGGGCAGGGGGACATGGTGGCATTTACCGCTCCCAGAGGGAGCAGATGGTGTTGGTGGTGCCAGTGTGAGGCACAGAGTTAGAGAGGCCTTGTCTGTCAGCAGGCCGCTCCACCGATTTGGGCATTTATTTCTTAAAGGGCCAGAGTGGCCCAGGGCCAGTTCCAGGCCCCACCATTGCTCCCAGAGCCTAGATGGCTCCTACACGTGGCCATACTTATTTACCCGGGCCCAGAGGGGCCCAGGCTTTATTAAGGGGGCATAACCTGTTCCACAAGAGCCCTGTGTCGCTCCAGCATTGGCCTAAGTTGATTCAGAGTCTAGATGGCTCCAATGTGCGCATGATTCCAGAGCTTATGTGGCTCCAACATTTTGCCAGTGATTTGACAGAGCCCCAGAAGTGGCACAGAGGTGCCAGGCCTTCCACAACTGCGCAGCACTTAGTGCCAGCTGCATCATTTAGGCCCTCATGTTATGGTTCTCAGCTGCCCAGCAAGTAGTGGGCAGCTGCAACGTTTAGGTTTTGCGCAGTGGCGCACTCTGGACAATCGCTGCCTAGGCAGCAGCCCTGATTTTGTGGACATAGGGCATCTGAGCCCCTTTTTGAGATGGCCAGTTGGCCAGGGGGATTGTTACATATATAAGGCGCCAGGCCCTAATGTGATTTCTGTGCTGATGTGATTATGGTGCTAGGAAATGTAATGCATTTAGTACGTTTTACGCACCCTGTTTGATACCTCTAAATATGGTTTATGATTATGAGGTTCCTTTGCATTTCATGTGGTTATGTTAGTGAGATTATCTTTCACTGTGTAAGGTACGCCCCTAATGTGAGTTATACTGAGGAGTAGGGTGTTTAGACTAGTGAGGAGATCGCATAATGTGTTTAGGCTGGTGAGGTTGGCTCAGAATGTAATTCGCGCATGATGTGACTGTGCATAATGTAGTTTATGTTACAGGTTGAGGTGGAGTACAGTGATTACCAGTGGTTACTGGTTGTACGTATATGATCTGATTTACTTTTACTAAGTTCACTTTGTGATGGTTCTGACAAAGTATTGCCCAGTGCCAGTTGGCACAGTGTGTGTTATGTGTTTACTATTCTAATGTGTTATGAGAATACAAAGGCTATTTTTATATAACCTTGTGTGGTGTTCCTTTTGTAGTGTGCCTGGGATGTTGTTGCTGTGTGTGTGGGCAAATGCTTTACACGTTGCCTCGGGGATAAGCCTGTCTGCTCGTGCCAAGCTACCAAGGTGGTGAGCAGGGGTTATCTTTGGGGTGTAACTCCCTTGCCTTGACTAGAGTGGTGGTTTCTGCCTAGCTTTGGCGCAAGTCTTAGCCAACCATAAATACCATTTCTAACATTTACCAATTAATATGTTATGTGCCAGAGGTATCCATTAAAGGCATGAAGGTAGTATGTGCTGAAATCTACCACTTCACCCTACAACTGGTCAAAATGTTGACCTGATTTCAACTCATACAGCTTAATAAGCCACTGTCTTTCTCATATGATGTAAAGATATTCTTGTAGGAAATACCATCATCCCCATAGATATAACCTGTAACACAGCTGACGATGACTAAAACACAATGGGCAATTCAATATTGTATTGTCATGATCTGGCTATGCACTACGTTTCCTCCACATTTATCACACTTCATCTCTGAAAATGCTGTCTTTTGACACGGACAGTTCATATTCGAAACCCTGATTACTTTATTAGGCATTGCCTACACTAATAGCTTGTTTTGTCTATTTGCAGTTGTTCTCATTTCACATTTGCAGGTGTGATCACAAAAGGGAAAATACATCCAAACACTTGAAATTAAAGACAATGGACCTGGCTAATGGCTGAACTTAGCTAATTCCATGGTTATGTCAGGCTTTACAGTAGTAAATGCACATAAACTTTCTATAGTGCAGTAAACTCTCTTGTGGCTAATCTAAGAGCACTGCCTTCCACGCTTCTAGGACAATGGTCAGCTTAGACACATTTACGGTCAGCACCCCTAAAATACTGTAATGTCTAGGACTGTAAATGATAGCCACGCTTAATGTCTCTAGTCAACATGTGCTGATGGGGCTCAAACAATGTAAAGTAAAGCATATGACACCTTAGAGTCTGGAGGAAGAGACTTTTCATTTCAGTAGACCCAAAAACAATTTCCAGACCCTCTGTCATAGCATTCAGAAGCACCAGCTATGGAGAGGCCCTAAAATAGTTTTCTGAGTGCCTGATTTGCATATATCTCAAGATGGCTTTGTTTTATGTCTAATCTGGCTGAATATATACTGCTGGTCCTACATCACAAAGACGGTTACGTGTAAGCCCCAAACAACTCTTACATTTCCAGGAGTACACATCTAAACAGTAACCCTAAAATCTGCCACATCAAAATTATGGGCAAATAGGGGCCTATTCACAAATGCATTTTGAAGTATGTAAAGTAGTACTGCTGTAGTGCTCAACCACGTATTCTTAAACGCCTTTGTGAGTTGGCACCAAAACATCTAAATTGGAAATATTCAAATACCATTAGTACAAATAGAAAGGACTATGCTCTTGTTTCACTTTTACTAATAGACAGTTTGAGGTTTTGGGCAGATTCACGAAGGCATGTAGGTGTACATAAAAGAGTACTTCTGTAGTACTAACTCCTGTACTCATAAATGCTTTTAGGAATTTACCCATATGGTTACATTCTGAGCCACATTGAACAGAAAATAACTTTTGTGCATAAAATATATCAAAATTAAATTGAGCTTCATAGAGATTTAATACTAAATTAACAAACATATTCATATGATAAAAATAGATAATTCACTCTCTTCAGAGTTTTATTATTAGGAAGTTGGACATGTTGGGGTTGTTTTACAAAGGCATCTAAGGGTGAGTCTATAGTACTACTCACATACCCATAATAGCTTTTGTTAATTGGCACCCGTTTCTTTAGCTTTTTCTTAATTTATTTTTTCTCCACAGGAAAAATCTTTTTTCTCTGTAGAAAATGATTTTCTACTTCACAGTTGTTAAATATGGGGTGCTCCCTGCCCCTTTTCATTCTCAAAACCACTCCCTCCTGCCTTTTCTAGAAGTTCACAGCTCTACTGTTGCAGAGTGGAACAACACATGTGAAGTGATTGTGAATTTCCACAACATGACATCTTTGGGGTGTCTCAAGCATTGCAACTGACCACCCCTTTAACGAAACCTATCCTTCCTTTTTCCAGTTAAACCTTTCCCTTTCTTCTGCAGGAAATTCTGCCTATGCAGTAGACCTTCTCTACAGGATGAGGAGGATTTCTCTGCATTAGAGGTTCTGTTGCACATATGAAGTTCCACACCTAGGTACATAGAAAACTAAGCGAACCATAGGATTAGTAAGTACCATTTCTGCTCAAGCTAAAGGTATCTTGTCCTGAGTTCAGCAAAACTTGGCAACACCTTAATAGCTGGAGAAATAAACAGAGTGATCTGTGTCCGTGGAAGCAAGAAAGGAGCATTGTGTCCTCTAGGTGTTTGAGTGTTAGTAGATGTTCAAACATTGCTTTAGAACCCAAGCTTGAAGATATATAAAACTCTATAAATAAATAATTACATAAATAAATGCATGTCCATAAATTTACCAAAAGCAATGTGGATGTTTGCAAACCATCCCAGTGAAATGATTAATCTCTACACTTGCCATTGGTTAGCCATTCAAGAATTGTACATGGTACTTGTTATGGAGATCTCTGTAAGGAATCACGAAAAACTCTTACAGGTAGACGTACAATATAGATTGGAACACTACCTATTGCATGTTTAATCTTTAACTCTCCCATAATCCTCCAAACATCAAAGCATAAAAACCCTGATTCACGAAATAAGACCAATCTGTGTGCTACTTGCTTGGATATTGATAAGGGTCTCCGCTATTGCAATGGTTCAGTCCTTTCTCTGCATCAAAATTAGACAGTCAAACACCTAAAATTTCATCAGTGAACCTATAAAAAGAATTGATGACATGCATTCAAAAGGCATATCAAAGGGCATTTGATTGGCTTCCTATGTTTAGCTTGCCTTCTGTATTATCCCGCACAAATTCAATACAATGCTCAGGTATCTAAAAGAATGATTATCTATCATTCATAATGTTGGTACCTTTTTTAATTGTATGTGTTTTTCGATTATGGCACTTGCTAATATTTTATAGAGGATTATTTTAACATATCAGCACAGAGGTATTGGCCCTCATTACAAGGTGGGGAGAGAGATATACCTGGTCCGGAGTTATAGATTCAGGCCGGGATCTCTACCTCAGTAATCAGCCTTCACAATTTTTAAGCCCAGAATAGGGGCGGAAAAAGCAGACCCAGAATAACTGTGCTCATTCCTGGACATGGTTGCACGATTTTGGCCCTTTTCCATACACATTTGCATCCTCATTTTCATTTCCATACACATTTGCATCCTCCTTTCAGGTGATGGTAAATATACACAGAAAAACATTTTGGTTTTAATAGGTGTGTTCCTGCACAAAAACAAAAGTGCATAGTAGAACTAGGGCCTAAGTGTTATCCGATATGGCAAAGCGCCGGTATCTAAAACAATTGTAATAGTTATAGATTTTTTAAAGAACATTTTATCATTTTCCACAGAAGTTTAGGTCTTTGATTTTATAACCTTGTAGGTAGGATTGGCCATTTATTGACTCCCTTGACCTTAACTCTATGGCTCAAAGCCATGTTTAGAACCCACATTCGGAATCATGGCAGACTATCACTAGGCCTTCAAGAAATATGCATCATTTTCTTTACAGAAATTTGGCAAACTGCCCAAATAGTCCCACAAAAGTATGCACTATGATCTAAATTACTGTATCGCATGTTGTGTTATTTTTTAGCTAAATAAAAAACATCTTGTTGCCCATTTTCGACAAAACTGCACAAAATAGGGTGCAACACAGACACTGTCGCTCACATTCTATTCCCTCGCTTGTACCCAAATTAAATCTCAACTACATGATGTAGTGTAATGGCATGTTCTCGAGCACTTGGCTTAACACTCGTAATGCAATGTATTGGGGATTGCGCGAGATTATGTGGGCAAAAACACGTTTTCCTAGGTTTATATATCACTAAAAATCCATTGGCTTGATGAGTTTTTATCAGATACTGCAGGTACAGATTCCCTCCACGTCTCAGAAGATCGGAAGACCTACGTTTTTAAACACCAGGGAAAGCAGATGGCGTTTTATCTGCAATGAGCATCAACCAGATTTTAAACATGACCATCCCACTGCATTCCAAGGTCACTGGAGCATCCGGTTGTAGAAATCTATGCCGTTACTTACCACCTCTCACTCATTCAACCCAATGAATGCATGTGTATGGTGTCTGATTCACAGGTTGTGACCCTCCGAGGTGAGAGCTGTAACCATAGTAGTGCCTTATTCTACCTTGTGAGGCATTGCTGAAGTTGTGCCTGTGTGTATGTGACCAGAAATGTCTGGTGTGACCAACAACAAAGTACACCACACTTTGTGACTCATTTCCAGGGAGGTACGGAATTTGTAACTCTTTGTTCATGTGATTGACCAGAGCTGTCTGGTGTGGCCAACAACGAAGTACACCACACTTTGAGCCTGATTTCCAGGAAGGTACGGAATTTGCAACTCTTTGATCATGTGATTGACCAGAGCTGTCTGGTGTGGACAAAATCAGCATGCACAGGACGTTGTGCCTCATTTCCAGGGAGGTACGGACTGGACAACTCTGTTTTTTTTTTTTTTTAATCTAAACTGTCTGGTGTGACCCAGATCATAGAGCACCCAACATTGTTCCCATATGGCCTTGGTGTGACTCTGATCAATGTGTACTTGACAGGGTGTCTCCTTCTTCTGAGAGGCCCCCCTTGTTTCATTCTAGTTTCATCTACTACTCCTTTACATGGCTCTGTGAGCTGTGGACCAACTGCCCTCTCCGCACCTGACCTGCCCCAATGACACTGCGTTGCCAGCTGGTATTGCCCGGCTTGGGCCTGGGTGGTGAGGGTGACTGACTGGGCTGGAAGAACGCATTTGAGGACGATCGGAAAAGGGTCAAGAAACAGTGTAACTCCCGCAGTGCTTCACAGAACTGGGATGGGTCCGAAAAGCTTTGGGGACATTTTTGGGAGTGGCTATCTATTGCCCTTGGCCCGTGCCTGCTCTGCATCCTGTGGGTGAACTTCTCAAGTGGCTGGTTGCTAACGTGTGCAAGTGCTTACGTGTGGACTTCTCTGATACCCATTGCACTGCATAGCAGTGCAGAGTGAGTGTGCGCCTGGGAGTGACAGTGGGGTTCTGCCCATGATTCAAAACACTGGATGGCAGTTTGCCTGATACCTTTATTTCTTAACAGAAAAGGCATTACATTTGACATTGGTTTTACACTTACAACGTGTAAGCCCATGGTGCTGATAAAAAGTGTTATAATTTGTTGTATGTACATATTTCTACAATCTTTGTGACTCAGAGGGCACCCTATAACTGTGTGGCATTGAATTATAGTAATTGCTAGGGTGGGCCTGGGGTGGACCGCATGTTGCACCACATAAGGGTGCTGAGGGGGTGTACATTAGGATCTTTCCCGAGTGTTCATATTACTGATGTCCTTGGAACATGACTGCTCCTAGTGCTGTTATAATTCCAAATGTGATTTATGCCCAGAAATACAGGATGTTGATGTTGTGTTGATTATTATGTGTGTTGAATACAAACTTTATTCAAATAAATTACATGTGAAGTTTCTTTTGTGGCGTTCAAGGTATTTATTGTGACCGAGTGCTGTGCCAGTGCTTTACACATTGCCTCTGTGGTAAGTCTGACTGCTCAGTGCCAAGCGCAGGTTATACAGTGTGTGTAATTACCTGCCCCTGACTGGAGTAGTAGGTTCTGCCTGGCTGGGGCTTCGCCTTAGCCAACCACAAAGTGCTGGCTCCAACAAAAGTATCAACAGTGCCTTGTATAATACAAAAGTGGCATGTGTAATGGAAGAAAGCATTTAGGAAATGCCTGACGAGCCCCAAGGGCACTTCAGTTACAAGCCCCAATCATTTACTAGTGTTCTATAGCAGAATGAGGGACAAATGTGAATATTTTGTGATGAAACGATTGCCTTATACTTTGGCATTCTCTCCAAATATGCTTTCTGGGAGTGTAACACAACTAAACAGCTTTGTTATGGATGGGACATGTGGGCAGGCAGCACGTGATTATGGATATCTGTTGGAGATTACACGGTGTGTTGAACCTGGACTCTGTCAGTTGGGATTGCTTTTCAATCAGGTATCACACATGAAAAATGATGAGACAAATTAATTATATGTATGCATTAAACACCATAAACAAATGAATCTATTTACTCCAAAAACAACAGCAATCCGCCACTTAATATCTAAATCTGAACTCGAAATGCCCTCAATTTGTTTTCCGGTGAATAGAAATCGTGGGAGCAAATGTAATTATGCTGGCATCATTTTTGTAATTCCAGAATATCATGTTACAAGATATTCCCAAAATTACTTGACATTTGCATTCTGCAGTGTAGTACAATTCTTACCCTCAAAAGGCTCGTCTTCACAGGAAACGTCTCAGCAAGAGATGTTTTTGTTTGAGTCAGGCTTCATTCAGCCAGTGTCCCCAAAAGACCTTTTTTACCCGATTTAAGTGCTCACATGAAAAGCCACAAGCGACACCAGATAGCCACATTTCACTCTAAAAGTGTAACTTTACTAAAATTGTATAGACTTTCACAAAACGCAGATTTGTTTCCCCACACATAGATAACAGTTACATTACTCAGTCTGACTAAGAACTCTCTATTTGGGGATTTCAAATGAAACAGTCCCCCAGCCCTAGCATCTAGGTGCTAAGGAGCCATATTCCCCATTGTGACGTCTTACATCCTCCACGTCCCTATGCATGACATGTCCCACTGGCCTTTCCCTAGATTGTTGATTTGGATGCGTCTAGCTCCGCCTGAAACCACTGTAATTGCATGTCAGGCTAGACAACCGCGAACAGGCATTGTAAACATGTACAACGCGATCTATAATGACAACAAAGATTAGCAATATGCCGTGTTAGATTATTTATGGAAGTAATCCAATGTATTCAGGTTAAGTTAATGACCCTGGCTCCAATTAACTCAATTGTCTACACACTCCACTGATGCTCTCACTGGCTGTCTGACTGTCTGCCGTGAATCCTCTCAGGGAATACACGTCAGACCATCGAATGCGACACAAACAACATGCATTTATATCAGAAACACGGCCGTATTATAAATACATACCATCCTAGATGTTAAATTATGCTCTGCGCTTTAACAGAAATTCAATTATAGCAAACGTAATAAAATGGTGGCGCGTCAGGCAGCCAAGCATTCGGCCTGTAATTTGGGAGCTTGGCTTCCGGCGGTTGGTTGTTTGGGGCCCAGTGGCGAAAGGGGGGGGGGGGAGAAAGCACCGACCCGGGACTCAATGTAAGTGTGATAAAGGCCGCTTTATTGGAAGCAGGTGCATTCTATGCAATAACATCCTTGGCCTGCGCCGCACAATCTAAACCTCATGAATATGTAATTTCCTGCCTCACCCCCACCCCCTCCCCTAACTGATTCCCACAATCCACAAACAGTACAATTAGCATAACGTCAATTTGCCTCTCCCCCTGGCTAAATACTTTATTGTGCTTGACCTACCCCCCGATAATCCAAACAGTTCTCCTGCTCTTCCCCCCTATATTAGGAAGAACCGCCCCTACATACAGAATGCACCCTACACCTGCTCCAGCGACAAGTGAAACCCCCCCCACCCAACCCATAACACCCCGTTTGCACCAGCCTCCAACAAACACTGCCCCACTTCCCTGTCACCCCCAAAAACCCCCGCAAAGGGGGGCTCCCCCGTAAGTGGTGATGCCTGCCCTCGGGCCCCCCCCCTCACCCCCCCAAACATGACCCAGGGAGGGTGGGAGGGAAAATATTTTGTCCAAAACCACACCCCCCGCCCGGCGGCCGAGACACCTCACTTAAAATGGTGTCTCTGCCGCGAGGCCGGGCGGGACCCACAGCCCAGCCCGCCGGAAGCCCAACCAAGCCCCGCCCCCCAGCCCAAACGCTACCAACTAAACCTGTCCCCCGGGCGGCGCCCTCTCCCCCCCTTTTCCCCCCTTTCCCCGGCCCCCAAATTTCCCCGGGCGGGGAAGGCCTCCCTTCGGTCGGCCCCCCCCCCCAGGACCCCATTGGGGCCCAGTGGCGAAAGGGGGGGGGGGGAGAAAGCACCGACCCGGGACTCAATGTAAGTGTGATAAAGGCCGCTTTATTGGAAGCAGGTGCATTCTATGCAATAACATCCTTGGCCTGCGCCGCACAATCTAAACCTCATGAATATGTAATTTCCTGCCTCACCCCCACCCCCTCCCCTAACTGATTCCCACAATCCACAAACAGTACAATTAGCATAACGTCAATTTGCCTCTCCCCCTGGCTAAATACTTTATTGTGCTTGACCTACCCCCCGATAATCCAAACAGTTCTCCTGCTCTTCCCCCCTATATTAGGAAGAACCGCCACTCGAGGGACGTGCTAACGGTCCTCGACCCCCCCCTAGGACTCCCCCTCCCTATACCCGGGACATGCCACATGACCCAGTCGGCAGAACCACCCCCCAACTACATGGTGTGCCGCGGACACCCCCCTCAAGCCCTGTGCTGTCCGATCCATGTCTTTGAACCGCCACCGGTCCTCCCCCTTAACCATAGGGCCATACCCTCCGTCCCAACGTATAGGGTCATGCTCTCCGTCCCCCCGCATAGGGCCATGCCCTCCGCCACCAGTTATAGGGCCATGCCCCCCGTCACCATCGTATAGGGCCATGCCCTCCGTCACCATCGTATAGGGCCATGCCCTCCGTCACCAAGGTCTAGGGCCATGCCCTCCGTCACCAAGGTCTAGGTCCATGCCCTCCGTCACCCACGTATAGCGCCATGCCCTCCGTCACAGCCGTACAGTGTCATGCCCTCCGTCACCAAGGTATAGGGGCCATGCCCTCCGACACCGCTGTATAGGGACCATGCCCTCCGTCACCACTGCACGGGGCCATGCCCTTCGCCACCAATGTATAGGGCCATGCCCTCCGTCACCACTGCATAGGGCCATGCCCTCCGTCCCCCATGCTTAGGGCCATGCCCTCCGTCACTAACCGTATAGGGCCATGCCCTCAGTCGACGTCACCCCCGGGGGCGTGCTTCCTGGCCGCGGACTCGAGCTCCCAACAGGTATGCCGCACTAACGGGGCCGTGCCCCCTCTCTGGCGCCCAGGGCCCCCCCTGTCAACCAGCCCCGGGAAGCCGCCCGGCGCCTGCAGGCAGTCCGCCGAAGCCGGCCGTCCCACCAGAGAGCAGCCCTCCGGATGCGTGTCCCACACCTGCGCCCGTCCGCCCGGAAGAAACCCCTGCCGCAGTATCCAACCCCCCCGTCACCTACGCCATCCCGGCGCTATTGTCATGGCTGCGGCACCGGTCGACGTCAGATCCCACCGCGCGTTGCGCCCCCCCTGTCCTCCGGCGGGCGTGCTCCCCGCCACGGAGTCGAGCTCATTACGGAGAATGGCCACACCGACAAAGGACCGTGCTTCCTCTCTGGCGCCCAGAAAGAAATCCTCCACACAGTGTGTCACCCCCAGAGCCTGTCCGCCAGGGAAAAACCCACTGCAAAGAACGCACCTCTCACCCCCGCGCGACTTGAAGCGCCCGCGGCCCATTGAAACGTCAAATTCGTTCGCCGTATCCACCCGTGCGATTTCAGATATCTTGTAAAGTGTTGCACTCTAGGCTTCAACAGTGAAAATTGTCACTTATATAACGTTGAAGAGCTGGCCTCTGTGTTCCCCACTAATAAAGTGGAAGAACGTACCTCTTAACCACGTGCGACTCGCAACGCCCTCGGCCCACTGAAATGCGCATAGAAAAGCTGACTATGTAACCTTACAGAAAGCCTGTACACAATTTAGAGCATGGGATTCTAACACAAAGCGCAAGCCCGTAACCTGGGCCCAGATTTAACATATTGGGGCGCCCTGTCCAAAGCACAGCACTCAGGAAATATTTAAAATGAGAATTGAGTACCTGCAGCACATACATATGTGCCCTCACGATCAAGACCCCTCCAGAGTTTCCGTCAGAGGGTCGGCTACCTTGGCGGTCAGTGGGTCCGGGGCACCTATTTAAGCTGTGGGAAGAGTAGATACTCATGCGTGTCTCTAACTAGAAATCACTGAGGCCAAAAAACAAGACCATTCTGATTGGAAAGAACACAGCAACAAATCTTAACAGCTACAAGCTAAGAAACTCAAACTGTACTCCAGGCACATTGCTGCCGAAGAAGCAAGGTGACCGTCACTTTCTGTGAAGTAGAATTAAACAGCTCAAAGCCTTCCCTTCAAAGGCAGAAACAGAGAAGCGGGAACTTGTTTGCAAAGATGCGTCCCATTTCTTCTCACCATGACTGTCATAGTAATCTGATATGACAAATTCACATACAGTGGACTAGCAGCCGGTGGAGAAAGCCTAAGCAGTTAATATTTGTTGATGTTGCTTTTATCTAGCAGGTTCGTGACCCTGGGCTGTGGTCACCTTGGCAATGCGGATATAACCATGTACTGAAGCTTTTAAAAACGCCAAGGAGATCCTCCCTTCCAAATTCCAGGGCCTGCGGGCTGCTTGTCATTTCGAATGCTGTCAAAATCTTTGACGTTCCCCAACTCTTGATGTCAGGCTATGAAAAATGCTTAGCTCAATTTAAGCCTCCCGCAAAAAAGGGGCTAACAACCGTAATTAAAGCATTAAATTCGTGTCTACGCCTCACAGAGCACCGAGAAAATTAACTTCCCACCAACCTCATTGTCTACTTGAACATGAAATAATGATTTGCTCATATAAGTACAAAGCTAACATCTGATAGAGTCAGCATCCAGGGGGGGATATCACATGCATGAGTATTTAGACCTCGTTACCAGCTTGACTGCCAAATTATTACATCTTGAACTTGGCTGGTGAGATTTATATACCGATTGGCCGGGTTTCAGTAAGAATGTAATTACAAGCGTCACTGGTTTGCTACTTATCGGAACTGCACAGAGAAAACAACTGGTAAAATGAAATGAGCATTACAGTAACCTATCGCCTTATCATGGGAAAACCTGTGTAACATTCATGTATGCAGTAACGTAAGAGGACATTCATTCCTATGCCAGATAGTGGAGCGTGTGCGTTTGCGCTGTGTGGGCGCGCGCAAGCAGAAGGATGGCACGTTGGGTGCACCCATCCCTGCACAGTTCATTTAACCTCAAAAACCTGGTTGATGGGAAAAAAAAAAAACAATTTATAAAGTAGTTATCTATTTTGCAAGGATGAGCACACTGTATCTATGACTTAAAGACTAACTGGCTGCGAAAGTGCTCGTTTCAAGAGAGGCACCGCGCCGCGATTCTTTGGGCACAGGGAGCTGGCTCCTTTGACGTTCATTCAGTGTTAACACAAACCCCTGGCCTTGTTCCCTCCTCCGATCCAACTGCGACTGGAGATTGGACGCCCGCGTAAATAACCTCCTCGCAGGGCGGCACACAGGATCGATCCGGGTTTTTAAACCCCTGCCCCCACTTGGGCGGGCCGACCGCCCGGCGGCACTGCACTGCACGCCCTGCCACCCGTGCGCAGCCCTAAACACACCAGCGCTGAGGTAACGCACCCGCCCGCAACCCTCCCCCACCCACTGTCAGGGACGGAAACCGCCTTTCCCGCCCTCAGAACACACCAAAGTCTGTGAGGGTGCCACCGAACTCCCAACTGGACTATGGGACTGCCACATTGGATGGATATGAAACGTCAGAGCTGCGGGCTGTTCAAAGAGCCGCTACTCGCTCGTGAAGTCTGAAAAGGCATTTGGCCTCGTTTGAAAGGCTGAGCTGACCATCTCGTGTGCTCCCGGCTATGAAGTATTTTTAATAGGTACGCGAAGGACGAACTGGCACCCACACAAGTGCGCTCCCCGATCCGAAGAGCAGGCAGGTCCCTTAAGCAGTCCACCCCCCGGCGTACACCCCCCACTAAGCACATCCATAATACCCGAAGAACCATAACCACCTTTCTTGGACCACAACCATATCTGTACAACCATAAACCACCTTATCAAACTGCCAACAATCCCACGAAGGTTCACTACTCCCCCCCTGCCCCAAAGCAGAGACCCGGCGGCCGTCCGGACCCTTCGGGTAGGGGCAGAAGGGACTCACCTAGTCCCACGTCGGAGCCTGACCGCCCGCACTAGCCAGAACAGACCCATCCGCTCGGTCGTGTGGAGCCGCATGCTGCTCTCCCGAGCTCTTCCTACGTCCAGCGAAGTGTCCCGCGCCGAGAAGTCCTCGTGTCAAGCAAACTGGCCCCTCGGAAAGCCTGCAATGTCCCATTGTACACACGCAACCGTGAAGTCCATTCCACTGCAGGCCGCGATGCCGTGAAACTCTCCTTCAAGCCCGAATTGTCCCATCATACCGCCTGACACGTCCGATCGTATATTCCTTCAAATTGTTGTCCAAAACAAAATATTTTGTCCAAAACCACACCCCCCGCCCGGCGGCCGAGACACCTCACTTAAAATGGTGTCTCTGCCGCGAGGCCGGGCGGGACCCACAGCCCAGCCCGCCGGAAGCCCAACCAAGCCCCGCCCCCCAGCCCAAACGCTACCAACTAAACCTGTCCCCCGGGCGGCGCCCTCTCCCCCCCTTTTCCCCCCTTTCCCCGGCCCCCAAATTTCCCCGGGCGGGGAAGGCCTCCCTTCGGTCGGCCCCCCCCCCCAGGACCCCATTGGCAGTTTCTGTTTTTACGGAGTATTGCTTTTGAATACATGCCAGATTTTTCATATACTGTTTATGAACAAGTTCCGAAATGGCATTTCGAGCCTCAGAACGCAGCAATGAGGAACGTCACTAAATGCGTTTTGAGAAACAGACAGAAATCCGTCTCGCTGCTGTTCTGAACCGAACAGTAATAGAGAGGAAAGCACAGGTGCGCCTCATTATGCGCCATTGAGAAGCGTCTGAATTCTGAGGAACGGCGGAATTCAGTTGTTTTAGATGCTGTTTGTGTGAATAACAAGCAGGCCTGATTCCGCGGTAGTTTGTAAAAGCCTGTGTGCGGCTCTTCGGGGACTTCGAAGACACCTGTGTTCCAACCGAGGCCAAAACAGGCTCATTTATGTTCCGGCAATCTTTCATCTGACAATTTCTCAGACGCAACCTCTTCCCCCATCCCTCAGGGCCGCGCAAATGGCGGCTCTCGCTATTGCACAACATGGAGTTATAGCAATTACCCAATGAAATAGGGCATAAAACAGTAGTTCTGTCTATCTGGACACGGCGGGCCTGCAGGATATGGAAGAACGTAATGCTGCATGATTCACTGGTGTTTTTTTTTCTTTATAAACTGTTTCTGGAGTCCTCCTCCAACCTGACACAATATTGCGCCCCCCCACCCCTCCCCCTTAGTTTACGGACCAATGCGCCATTCAGCACTTGCGCTCGTCTCTCCAGCTGACGCAACCATCAGTCATACATTCTAACTTTTGTAAACATGGAAGAGGGAGATTTGGAAAAAATAAACTGGGGGATCCATTTTACCCTTTGACTTACATTGTGGGAGGCAATTTTGGGCAGGAAAATGCTAAAAGAAAGCAATTTTTGCCTTCAGAAATCGTGAGTCTCCCACCTTAATCGGGTGTATTGGTATGTGTGATCATGGTTGCTTAGTAACTTACATGTAAGATGGGAAGCAACATATGCTCACACACAGTAAGCTCAATTCTTGAAGAAAGTCATGATATGCGCCCAGACGCCTAAGGCCTCATCTGGGAGCAGAGTTACAAATCCCAGAAATTCACAAATAGTTTCAGAAGTGGACAAGGAAACCCCTGACTGTTGGAGATTTCCAGCCCGCTTCTCAAAATATGCGAGAATTTAACATCTGACAATGTAAAGGCATTTCTGCATGCACAACTGCAGATGTACAATGGCATAATTTTCATGACTTTTCTTAACCGCATCGCTGCGGCGGCTTTTCCCGCTGTGTGCGGCATTTTTTAAATTACCGCGTTACGTGACGAGCTCAGCTAGTCATCCGCACACGCCAGGTAAGCCTGATGACGAGCTCAGCTCGTCATCAGCATCGAAGTGGTTAATAGCACTTAAAAAATAAATATATATATATATATATATGTTTCTTCAAAAATAAAATATTTCACTTTAGAGAGAGCCCTACACTCCCTTCAACTTTAATTCACATTCATTCTCAACCCGTAAAGAGATTTACTCGCCCCTACTTGCAGTGTACTTTTGCATGGTTAGAAAGGAACAGACAGTAGTAGCCATACATTTGTGGATACACTCAAAATTGCAGGTCTTTCCACCCCTGGGACGGCCATCCTTAGTCTCCTCTAGTTACATTCCCAAATAGCTTTGTGAATCAGGCCGTTTATGTTCCCTCACTATACGCCCTCCTGTCAGGGAGCTTAAGAGGCACTGCTAATATATTTCTTGTATTCCTTCAATGCAAAATGTGCATTGGCAGTGGCGTAGCTAGGCCTTTTGCTGCCCGTGGTGGCCCCAGCGTTTCTGAATTTAAGAGGCAGGGGTGCTGGTGATTCCCCTGCAATGGCTGCAAATAAAATGGGGGAAGGCCACCGCCCTCAAAACCTGTGCTTCCTGGGTTGGACCCCCCACATCCACTTGCTACCCCACTGTGCATTGGTTTCTAACCCTTTACAGATAACTTACCACACACATTCCAAAAGAGAATGCTGAAGGCTTTAGTAACTTTTTAAATTATAATTTCTTGCTAGATTTTGATTTTTATTCGGTGTAATTACAACGAGCAATTAATTTTCCCACAGCAAGAAGCACTGACTTACACATGTATAATACACCTGTGTTTCTGCACTTCCACAGTGGGCTTGAATTATGATATTTATTTCTGCCCTGCAGAGAGTAAATAATGGTCTTAATGTATATCAGTCACAAAAACTGATTTGCAGTCAGCAAATACATCTAAATTCTCAAAGGGACTCATTAGTAGTTGTCCAGAACTCAAGAGGAAGATACCAGACCCAGAATTAAATATTCTGGCTCGTATCTCCACCCCTTTAGAATAACGTCCCCAAAATGGGGTACACAATGCATGGATATGGATAACAGGTCCTTCACAAATGTAGTTCACACGGCAGTCATTTTCCACCTGCTCTAAGGAAGTGTAATATATCTTTACCACCAGTGGTTTTACCAGGTACTGAAATGCAGTCTGTAAAACCAGTATTTCCACACCTATTCATTTTATGAGAAGTCACTGGTCCACATAAAATTGGTTCAAGTCGTATCCCCCCTAATACCACCTAAATATTGTGTAGTTATAGTGAGGACAGAGTTTCCATAGGAAGAGCGGTTTTTGTTTTGCTAATAATGTTGGTGTTTTTTGATGAATCATCACACAACTTTCCCCAAAGAAGTTCATCCACGTCTAATGCACAAACCAGTGGTTTGACTCAAAATGATGGGGCCCCCTTCAGAATGGGATGAGGGGCCCCAGAGTCTCCCACAACACACAGACATTCATTCGTCTTGGGCTCAATGGAGGCACCCTAAAGAGGTGGGGCCCTGTGTGTCGCAGGGGCTGCCCCATCACCTGAAATGCTCTGCATGGATCCAATATTAACGCCATATTCACATGTTCGAATTCAGGCAGGCCAATCATCTTTCTTCCTCAGTCAATAAAGTGAGTAGCATTGAGTTAGGTAACAATAAATAGCCATTATTTGATAAAATATTTCATGGTCACGTTTTAAAACTCTCACACTGAAAAATACCTTTTTCCTTCCACGGTCAATAAAAGCAGTATTGTTTTGTAAAAATACTACCTACATTAGCGCCCAGAGGCAAGTCCTTCCACTGTGTGCCACGTTTAAAGGCGTTTTTCCCTTGTACAAAACAGAAATATCACAGCACCAGAGTAAACAATCTCTTCAAAATGTTACTATTCAGGGACAAGAATGTGAGCTGAGCAAAAAGGAGACGTGTGCTCACTTGCATGCATACCCGAGGCATTAAAAGGAATATTTTGGAATAAAACAGTCTAATGCTCTTCGGGATCACAGAAGGGGGGAGCGGGGGAGGATGGTAATAATTCGAAAAACTTCATAGACATTATTCCACGGTGCGCCTCATTTCCACATAAAAAAGAAGCTGCCCTACAGACCTTATGTTCTTTAAAGATGTGAATCAAAGAAACATAAAGAGGACTTCTAGCCAAAAATGCGCATATTTTTCTAGAATTAGATCTCTTGTTAAGAATATGTCTGAAGAAGCAGAAAGATATTAAAGAGAATTCGGAGCGCCTCCACCCAGTGACATGCTTTGATAAATACCTTGGAGGTAGTCGTTCAGTAAAAAAGGATCGACAGAAAAAAAAGAGCAAATCAATGCTAAGCTGTTCTCTGTATTGTTCAACTATTTTGCGAGACTTGTATTTCTCTCTGTATTCTCTCGCGCTGCCTTTGTGAGTTACACACATCGGTACACCCCTTTTCATCTCACTTAAAACAAACTGAGTGGTCCTTGAAACACACTCCTATTGTAGACACGTCTCTGTGGCTGACAGCAGCTGATCACGTGCCCAGAGCTCGCTGCGGCTTTCATTCGGATCTCAGTCAAGCACTGAGGCCTCTTAGCTTGAAGTAGGACGGCGGGATCACAGCGCTCGCGATGATTGTTTAAAAAAGTGAGCGAGGGCGTGTCAGATCTCTTTAATCAATTGTGAACTGCATCTCGCCGCGGTGTGCACGCTGTCGGCAGGACGGGATAACGCGAGAAAATGATATCATTACAAAGCACCGCCGGAGTAAGCTCGAGTCAACTGGAGGACGCCAGGCGATAGCCTTTGAAACATTTGTTCATCATTAGCACGCGCACAGGTTCCTGTGAGCAGGCAATGGGCCATACAAAAAAAGCAAAAAGAAAAACAAATGACATTGAAGCCCATTTTTCCATAATTTTGACTTTTCTTAGGGAACAGCTAAGATTTAGGGACAACAATACATACTATATCACTGCATATGAGCAAAATTATGGCTTTTGAGAGTAGGTTCTTCTCCCACCCCACTCAATTTGTTCATATATATACCGGGCGAAACCTGATCAGGCGACATGTATACAGGCGCCCTCACGAGGGAGATACGCTTCTTGCCTCGCCAGCCTGACGATACGCCGATGCTACCCTTCTACAACGTGGGGAGGGTTCTGGTTTTTGAGAACACAGATAACACGTGTCTCGGACGCAGAGACGTATTATCCTACCTGACTATAGGTAAAGTGGGAGTATAGGGTGTCTTTCCCTGACTCCCACTAGTTATCACTTTATGCACACAGTCCTGATGAAGTGCACAGGGATCCACTAGGGACCAATTGATTGCACGAAACATGTCGACCATCACTCAATCTTAGTACACCACACACTTTTGTTCACGGTTTGAGAGTGGTGGGAACACACCAGTCCCTCCCTTTATTTAGTCTGAAGGAGAGTCTCCAAACCCCACAAACCTTTTAATTTACCTCAAGGACCCTTTAATAAACTTATCTGGGTACCGAGAGGTAATTTTCACTTCACCTGCACCTACTCACTTGGCCCACACACCCACATGCACAAGTACGGCACCTCCTAAAAAGATCTCCAACAAAGAGCCCTCTTTTAGGGCCCGTGAGGGACTTCAGCGCCACCCCCACGAGGAGCACTGCCCAATGATGATGCTTTACACTCGCAAGAGTGTGTGAGGGCACAAAAGATATCAGGAGGTCTATCCCCACTTCAATCACACTCAACCGTTATTTGGAGACACTCAAAAGTCACTCAGAACCATAGTTTGGTTGTGGAGTTCTTGTCCTCTTTTTCTTTAGGAACCATTACCACCTTGTTATAGCACCTTACAAAATCTCACTGAGGCCTAAGGCCTGCAGCCATCACTAATTTCTGTTTGGACCTTTCTTATATCATACATTTAATATTCCTTTTTAAGACTTTCAGGAACTGAAGAACTACACCAAGTTGGGCTACCTTTTGACCGAGCAACCAGTTATTGTTATTTATCTTCAGTACCATTTGGGATTATCTCTCCCCATCAAGGCAGTTTTGAGTCGATACAGGTCCTCCTATTAATTTGGTCATGATGATGTCTTTCTATGTGGTTTCCTGATGAAGTCGGCACTCCCGCCGAAACCCACGTTGGAGATAATTTGAAGAACCAGTACCACATTTTACGTGTTCAATGTGATGTTTGTCCATTGACATTAGAGTGTCTATGTTTTTGTCTTAATGGTTGTATTGAATCATACAGTGCTGCATCACGACTGCAGCTACTTTACTTACATTTATGAGTTACACCATAGTCCAAGGGGAGACGGAAGTTTACAAAAAAGTAATGATTACTATGAAGAGGTTATTTTCTTTTAGGTTTGTGTCCAGGGGTTTTCTGACAGTCCCAAGTAAGTAAGCTATTATGCTGTCTTTATTAACAATTCTGCATTTTTAGGTGTTGCTGTACTGCTGGACCTAAACATGGTACCACCTTATAAGAACCTTAAGTGAAAGCACATCTGATTGGCTGAAATGACTCTATTGATGCATTTTTATTAAAATCCTGCCTGATTATGCTCAATAGGGATTTGATTATGGGTGTGTACTAACTGCCTTATGGCATTTTCCCAACACTTTGCAGTTCTTTCAGGTGTTCTCCAAAAACAAAAACATGCAATTTGGACAACAGGAGACACCAGATGAAGAGTCTCAGGAGCAGGAGGAGCAGCTGAAGACCACGCCATAATGCATCACCTGGCAATTCTTTTCTAATGCGGTTGAAGAAAAGAAAGTTTAATCTAAACTGAGAACAGGTAATCTGTGCCAAAAAGAATTCAGCGGGGTGCTCTTTTGGACATCAGGTATGAAGAGATACCTGAATGTGTGACACAGTTGGCAGCTGAACACTGCATCGAGGAGACAGGAATAGGAAGAGGGGGCTTTGACATTTTCTGTTGCACCTGTATCTGTTCGACCTAGAGAACCTGTACCACCACAAGCCCGTGTAGCACAGAGTGATGTGAAGCCTTTGTACACCACAATAGGGTATGCACAGCTCCAAGTGCTGCAAGGTGTTTTCTGTGGGAGAGTAGATGACTGGAGCTGTGGCCAAACTCATGTCTGCACACCAACATGAGTGTAAAAAGTCTTTTATTTTGGCTCCTAGTTCAAATACAATGTTTGCTTTTTTTTATTTCAACTCCCAAAAAATTGAAAATAATGTCTTAGATTCAACAAAAAAGTTCTTCTGAGAAACAACTAATTGGTTAGAAAATGCATGGAAATGTTGCTTGTCATGTCTGTGCCAAAGGCTTTGAGCACCAAGGGTTGGCAGGGTGTTTTGGTAATGTTGCGACCAGCTGAAGAGATAATTTTGGTCACATGGACCGAAATGACAAATAAGAGAAAAAGGTGACGTCGACCAATCAGAACAGTATTTTAATTCTTTTAATTTTTGGTACGATGGAACTTCCGCTGCACCAACCTTCTAAATATATCTAACTTTTACTGAAGGTCAACTCATTCAGGCCCATCTCAAGACAAACTTTAAATACTAATTTCAATATCTCAAGATACTAACTTTTTGTCACATTTGGAGAAATTATGTTCATCCTTTTTCTGTACTGGAGAGCAAAGTTTCCTATTGGTATTAACATGGAAAAAGTGCAATTTTGGGACTTATTTTCTTGGCTCCTACTTGAAAGGTGGGTGCAAAATGAAGAAGCCAATGTAGATGGACATTTTTAGAAAAGTGTTGTGGAGATTTTTCAAGTGGAATAAAGTTATGAGCAAAACATAAAATGCTCTCTCGATGGAGACTCTGCCCTAACAATAACTACAACAATAAATCATAGCAGCCATGTTTTACATAGCCAACATCTATGGGGTGTACCGAGCATGGATGGGAGGGCGGGTTAAGTTGTGCATTGTGTGTTGTACACCATATGTGCTGAATATCAAGGCTTTTTTAATTTAAAGTTCACTGTAATATAACTGACCTTTAACTGAACTGTGATGCATCTGGGAATTTTATTTTGTGGTGTACCATATTCATCTGCAATGTGCCCATAGTGTGCTCTGCATGGCATTTGGGCCCAACCCTCTACAGAGGTGCACAGAGAAGGATGCTTGCAATGCCTCCTTTGCCTTGCACTTAGATTTATTTGGAGTCTTCACAATTACAGTTACATTCATTGAACAGCAGTATGAAATTGAGAAACCTAAGAGTATGCTAAATATGACAAGATCCTGTCAAATTTCTTGCAGATGTATTAAATGCCATAATATCATAATGGGGTAATCCAAATGACATCTGTGGACCTGGGTCTCAAATGGTATAGAAAACAGTTGGTCCTAGACTTATTTACCAAGCAATGAAGTAAAAAAATATTTACAATTTGAGATCGAATTTAGGCATGCATACAATCAGCAAAAATTATTTGATACTTTTTGTTGATTGTATGCATGCATAAATAGGATCTCAAATCGTAAATATTTTTCGACTTCATTGTGTGGTAAATAGGACCAACTGTTAAATGGTGGCAAAGTTATTAGTAAATCTAAAATGTTTTGACCTCACCCCTCTGACATACCTGCATTTGGTTAACTTGCTAACTTATCTTGAAAATTATTTATTTCGGCCAAAGGCCATAAAAGATTTCATTGTACAACTTTGTCCATAAAATAATCTAAAGTGTTTCAACTAAATGTTACATAATTTCAATAAAATTGGCAGTTGCAATAAAACAATTTCATTCAATAAAACCTTTTTAAAATATACATGGAGTAATGTCTTATTCTTCATACAGTCCAAGGTAAGTTTCACGGTTGCAGATATCTTGGTCATTAGTATATCACAACGTTAGCCCCATTCTTTTCCTTATTAGACCCACTATAAACAAATAACTTGATAGCGCAAATATGACATATGGTTGGGTACTTGTTGTCAGTACCCTCAGCGCCTCTAACTGAGTGCTACATTTTTTGCGGGTTGACCAAACAGCACTAAAGTTATAAGGAAAAGAACATTTTATTGCCAACCCTTTCACTTTTCTCCTCCCCCTTATGGATTGCCCACAAAACTTAACAATCAGTAAAAAAAACAAAACTTCCAAGTTTCTACCATATTTTGTACAGCTATATTTATCAAACAGTGCCAAAGTCTGAACAAACTAACAAAAGGCTGACATGATATAGAAAAGTATTAACCTTTTCAAGCCAATTTGGCACCTTTTTTAAATGCTGGCATCTCCAAAATTACTCAAAGGATTTACACGAAACTAACAAAATCAATCTTTCTGAGTAAATCTATACATTTATTCCAAGGGTAGTGTAAATATGGTCAGTTGTTTGGCTGTTGGTACAGGCCAAATTTCGTATGGAAGATAAAGTGAGAAAACACATCTTTTTGACCACCCTCTTCAAATCTTTTTTCTGTACAAAGCTGCACAATATTTGGCAAGCCAGACTCACAGTGGCAATGCTAAGAGAGATCAAAAGTTGGTACAGATCGGTTGATGGGGGCCCCAGGTATAGGCAAATCCAAAACTGCCATTTGAATGAAACGTGTGTCTGAAAAAAAACTACACATAGATGACTGTATTTATGCAATATTCACAGTTAGCCTCTTTCAGTGTCATTTACATGTTGTTCTGCCCACCACAAAATACATAATGGGGCAATGGGTGAACCCATTTCAGCTATTTTGTCCAGTCTTTGAGTGTTGCATTATTAGCAAAGCCACCATGAAAGTAGTGCCTGCACTCTGTGGAACTCTGGTAATGGACTGCACTCGCTTCCCTTCTTGTCCAGGGCATTCTGCACATAGCATGTGATTTTTTACCACTCCAAAATGACTGCTTGCTCCCTTGGAAAAGGTCAAATAATAATGGAGTATGCAAAAAAACAGTCAAAGGTAGCCACCCATAAAGGTACATGCGTGCAGATGAATAAGCGACCATATAGTAATGGTTTTTATTATACTTTAATGAAAAATGAATTCCAAGATGACCACCTCTCTGTGTGCATGAGTGTGTATGCTTGCATGCACACAGGCAGTCATCGCGGTTTAAAAAAACCAATAATTAAATCTAAGAAAAAACATTACAAGGTGCCCAGTAGAGTGTTTGCACTGGTGGTTACCCTCGAATGCTTTGTTATAAGAAAAATAAACATTCAAAAGAAAGAAACATCAGCAAAACCAATAGCTTGGCAGTCAAAGCCAGGCCTATTAGCTTTGCCAATGCTTATTAAACCATAATTATCAATGTCACTCATGCCACTATTAGGGAAGATTCACAACGTTTTTCCTATGTGCAGGTTTGACTTAAGACTTGCTCCTGGAATTCAGGGGTAATGCAGGAGTAATGTAAAAGAGATGCACAGTAAAATCAGGCCCTAGGAGGTCGACTTTGACTCTCAGGAATTGACACTAAAGCAGACACTTAATTTAAGCATTCCTAAAGCTAGGCTTTCTCTATCAAAAGATATACATGTATTTCAAGTGGATATTCAACCACATTCACGGCTGCACACAAGGGAAATCCCTTCTCCTCCGCTCTACTTTTAATAAGAAAACTTGAGAGTCAGAAGAGCCTGTTCTTTAAATCTAATCAAACTGGTATGGGCTCCTTCCCTCGAGTTATTCCCTTGGATTGGCCCTCGTCCTTCCGCCACCCCTTTCCCTGAACACTGCGATAAGGCCTCAGAGAGGTGTAGGTGCTTTGCACATCATGTTAATAAAAAATAAAAAAAAGGTATATAAATATATAGGATTTCACAGGATAGTAGCGAAATAGCGTAATCCCCTACAGGCTGAATTGAAATATCACGTTTCCACAAACTGGTTTCGAACTGCAGTGTCCATGGGTTTCATGTAAAAATGTAATAATATCAATTGACATTTTTACTCAAATAAAGAAATAGAAATAATGACATTGTAATGGCAAGTAATATGTTTCTTGAAAATGTTGACGCCAAGTTTGTCGGAATATGGTAAATATCTCCTTTTCCAAATTTTTGAAAGGAAAATAGAGCTTAACATGCAGAATCGTTTTTTAACATATCGAATTAGCATGTTTGTCGTCATGAGGGTCTAAATGTCTTTACATTATTTTACGAATCCTGTGGAAATTGCATACTTTCCCATTCCTCTCAATGCTAACTGCAAATGTTTGCTCTATTATTGCTTCAAGTCAGGATGCTCATTGCAACTCACCCAATATAGATTTTCTGCATAAAAATTATCGTTAATTTTCTACCTGCACATTATTAATTCTGAGCCGTTGAGATCCCACCGCTTTTCACAGACATATTCCAGGTTTGCTATCTGCCAGTCGTACAATTCACTTCAAATTTCTGATAGTTCTTTCAAAAGACATCCATGGACAAGTGCCTCCCTGCCTCCCAAATCGTGTAACCTTCCACATCCTATCATTTCAGCCATTGCCTTTAATAATGCTGGCTTTCCTCAGGACCTTTAAAAATGTGCTGGTTCAATTTACAAAGTAGTAAGTGGAGTGTTTTACAGACTATGTGTTACACTCACTAAGGTATTCTAGGTGTGAGAGGGGGATTCCCTTCTCAAGCATACGCTAGCGATTTGCAGCCGATGCTTCCTGGAGTGAATCGGCAAGGGATTTGACCAGTCGTTTAGGTCAAAGCCTGCGGGGTACCTGTTGCGCCGTCCTCACACTCCGGAGTACTGGCTGAAACATGTCGACCAACACCGGATGTAGGAGGTCTTAACTAGCCACCACAACATCCACCTGCCTTGTTTTAACCGCTGACGGAGGCCCAGTTATTAAAATGTAATTTACCCTCGGGTACTGGGACCCCCGCCAAGCCGTTTTAATCTCACTTCACAACCCCCTACATGGCACTCTCAGAAAAATACCAGCTCCGCTGTAACCAGGTTTTGTAGCACACCCGGGACACATTAGGTGTCACTGGGTGGGCCCTATGATGAAGCATGCCACCAACTAGGTTGGTGGGTGAGGGCTTCATAAATACACCTAAAAGGTGCGAGCTGACAAAACAAGTCAGAGTCCTATAATTAAGTCACATGTAGTTAGTTCTTGTTGATGATACAGCACTTGCACTTTGACACTGAACAGCATTGGCAAAGTGCCCAAAGCATCTAAACCAGCAAAAACGAAATCCAGCATAGCATCAAAAATGCAGGTGGTAGAGGCAAAAAGATAGGGGGAAACCACGCCAAAGATGCCAGGTCTAACAGTTAGTGATTCTGGTCTATCTACAGGACATCTTTCAAGAACCTTTGATAAAACCCCCTATATAATAACACATACGGGTGGTCAAAGAAACCCCACAAGTAATCCTGGAATTCTGTGAACTTTCCCCTCTTGCTTCCAGAAGTTGCATGCTAATTTTAATCACCAAAGTTACTAAAGTGCCACTGGCCTCAGATCGAAGTGCATTGCATTAGAAAGTGCTTTGTTAAGTGGCGGGACTCTCCGTGCTGCCTCTATCATGCCAAGCCAAGTATCGTCATCCAATAAACGATATGTACAGCAGAGAACCGCAATCGACTATATTCTGTTATACCTAAATGATGAAGACCACTCTTAAAATGTGTGAAGTGGAAACGAGTCCTGCCGAATGAGTCACAGTGTTTTTGACTGACTGCAGGAACTCGAGCTATCTAATCATCTCTCTGCTATCTGCGTGGAACTTCACTCCAGTTGCTTTGCTGCTGTTTGATAACTGATTGCTGGACACCAATCTACCCAGCCATCTGCCGTCGATTGAAAAGTAAAAGACATATGATTGCTACTGCGGCCTGCCTTACTCTTCCTGGGAGAAAAACAGACGAGATGACAGAACAACCGAAAACCCTATTTCCTGTTTACTATTGGGTTCCACGTGTCATCGAAACCCTGTGCGACAAATTACTTTTCATATTGCATTTTAAATGGTAAAAACAATATTCGGAAGCTGTACGAATTAGCATCCGCAGTCATAGTGCAGATTTCGTCTGAATGCCTTACACAAATGGTCCACGTGTGCGCACAGGAGCGCCGCATCCTCCCTTCCGCGCGCTCATTTTCTTTAATTAGTGTTTCATTAGGCGAGCTTCAGAATCTGTTCCGATTGTAAATGCCATTACCGTCATTGAGAAATGGCTCTCGCTTCCCATCTGTGGCCCTGGAATGCGACGCAGGTTAACAACAATTCATTTATAACACAGGATCGTTACCAGGGAGGAGGCTGGCACTGAACTGTGAAGATGTGCCTCTTAGAGACGAGCTGGAAGAGTGTGCGCAATGGTGCGCGGGTTATGCAGCGTAAAAGGCTTGTTCAGGGTAGCAGCTCCTTGCCTACTTGCTAAAGGCCCAGATAATCGGTTGTTATCAGTGTTGGGACGAAAAGTTTTCCTCGGAAATGTATGGCCTGCGCACACCTTGTTTTCTATTCATTTTCCTATTACTGATTGTGAGTAATATTCTATTATTCACTACTAATGTAACAAGCATTGGAAATGCAATAGGTCTCGCATTAGAAAAGTTGGAGCTATTGGTCTTGTAAATGACAAATATTTTATTTATTTGTTGGTTTTTAAAATAGCTAAATTGATATCTTTGTCATTTACAATGCCAATAGTTATAACTTTCGCGAATGTGACACCTATAGCATTTGGAATGCAACATGTTTTGTATTTAGGTGACTTAGATGGCAGCACTGGACGTTAGGCCACATCTCTAGAGAGCAGGAGAGTGCAGCAGGGGAGAGAAGCACAGCAAGGGGTGTCGGAGGATAGGGGGGTAGCTGGGGTTCTTGGTGCTTGCTTCACGGGACCGTGGGGGTCGGTCCTGGGCTAGCTTGGGGGTTGGTGATGGGCGGAGTAGGGACAAGGGGTCTTGTGCTGCACGCAGGCAAGGACATCGCGGGGTGGCAAGTAATTGTGAAAGTTATCGTTTAAAGGGAAGGACGAGGCGGATATTACATGTGTAGCAACATCATATTGTTGGAGGTCACTCGTTGGTGAAAAGGCACGCAAGGTATACTGGAGGGATTAGACATATATTTGTGAGTACGGAGCTGGTTGGGGCTCCCAGCAGAGGCGACCAGTAAATGGAGCGATTAAGGCATAGAATGTCATTAAGAGCGGTCCCAGTGAAATGTACAGGTGGTTGGGCTCGGGTGATAGCAGGGTGCAAAACAGAAACTGTGGTAGAAGGAAAGGGTGCCAAAGGGATTGGGGGGATGGGGCACCAACGCAGGCAGCAAAAGAAGATCCGGCGTAAGGGTTAAGTGGCAGGAAAAAGGGGGTCGGCAGAGGAAAGGAATTGGTAAGATGAGGAGAACAGGGAGGGCGCATCAGCTGCGGGATGCGAAGGTTAGGGGCTCTGCTGGGAGGGAGGGGGGGCTCGGGGAGGGACGCAGGGGTGGGGGGCAGGACAGGCGGCGATACGGAAGGAATGGAGGAAAGAGGGGATGTTACATGCAGAGCCCATCATGTCGTGTGGATGGCACTAGACGGTGAATAAGCACTAAAGGCATGATGGAATTAAGGATGGATTGTGGATGAACTCTCTATCTTGGACGTTGCTGCCACATTCTCCAGAGCGTTTCCTTTTATTTCAACTTAACCCACATCTTGCGGTACCCGCTCCGCGGGTCCCGCTGCGAGGAAGGCGGACTGAAAGCTCTAACGAGGGAAAGTGAGAGAAGCAGGGCTGCGAGCTGTTGCTGGCGCAGGACTACCTGTCCCAGGAGCGCCAGCAACCTCCCCAAATTGCAATCAGCTGGGGCGCTCTCCCTGCCGGCCCCTCCCTCGCTCCAGCAGTGCAGATAAGCCTCTTTCCTTCTGCTCACCAGTGGATTCCTCTCTATCTTGGACGTTGCTGCCACATTCTCCAGAGCGTTTCCTTTTATTTCAACTTAACCCACATCTTGCGGTACCCGCTCCGCGGGTCCCGCTGCGAGGAAGGCGGACTGAAAGCTCTAACGAGGGAAAGTGAGAGAAGCAGGGCTGCGAGCTGTTGCTGGCGCAGGACTACCTGTCCCAGGAGCGCCAGCAACCTCCCCAAATTGCAATCAGCTGGGGCGCTCTCCCTGCCGGCCCCTCCCTCGCTCCAGCAGTGCAGATAAGCCTCTTTCCTTCTGCTCACCAGTGGATTCCTCTCTATCTTGGACGTTGCTGCCACATTCTCCAGAGCGTTTCCTTTTATTTCAACTTAACCCACATCTTGCGGTACCCGCTCCGCGGGTCCCGCTGCGAGGAAGGCGGACTGAAAGCTCTAACGAGGGAAAGTGAGAGAAGCAGGGCTGCGAGCTGTTGCTGGCGCAGGACTACCTGTCCCAGGAGCGCCAGCAACCTCCCCAAATTGCAATCAGCTGGGGCGCTCTCCCTGCCGGCCCCTCCCTCGCTCCAGCAGTGCAGATAAGCCTCTTTCCTTCTGCTCACCAGTGGATTCCTCTCTATCTTGGACGTTGCTGCCACATTCTCCAGAGCGTTTCCTTTTATTTCAACTTAACCCACATCTTGCGGTACCCGCTCCGCGGGTCCCGCTGCGAGGAAGGCGGACTGAAAGCTCTAACGAGGGAAAGTGAGAGAAGCAGGGCTGCGAGCTGTTGCTGGCGCAGGACTACCTGTCCCAGGAGCGCCAGCAACCTCCCCAAATTGCAATCAGCTGGGGCGCTCTCCCTGCCGGCCCCTCCCTCGCTCCAGCAGTGCAGATAAGCCTCTTTCCTTCTGCTCACCAGTGGATTCCTCTCTATCTTGGACGTTGCTGCCACATTCTCCAGAGCGTTTCCTTTTATTTCAACTTAACCCACATCTTGCGGTACCCGCTCCGCGGGTCCCGCTGCGAGGAAGGCGGACTGAAAGCTCTAACGAGGGAAAGTGAGAGAAGCAGGGCTGCGAGCTGTTGCTGGCGCAGGACTACCTGTCCCAGGAGCGCCAGCAACCTCCCCAAATTGCAATCAGCTGGGGCGCTCTCCCTGCCGGCTCCTCCCCCCATAACTCTATTAGTTCATAAGCAGTCGAAGAGACCCGTTGCGCGGGAGCGCGCGGGAGGGCGCCGGGAGAAGCCCGGGACAAGGGCGGGACCGACTGTGACCGACAGAGACTGATAGAGGCTGGGCTGGGACACATCCCTTTTATCCTTCATTTAGGTTAATACTGGTAACTTTTTCATCCTTTTTTTTTTTTTATTTTTTCTCTCTTTTTTTTCCATCTTCCATCTTCACTGTTCAATTTTATAATATTGATATTTATAGGATTGTATTGTGTCCCACATTTGCCCTCGTCTTTTATATACAAGATGACTACCAAGAAACTAAGATCCGGGCGAGTGCTAGTTGGTAGAGCCTGTTCTAAAACCAAATCTAATCCTTTGCGAAATAGAAACGGGCCAGTGCTACAAGTAAAAAGCACATGCCAGTTATATTCATTATGGGATAAGGGTAAAGACAAAGCGGATCGAGAAGAAGTCAACTCTGATAATACTATCATTAGTGTTAAAGATCAGGTACAAGACTTCTGCATGAATAAGATAGTTAGTAATTCGCCAGATATTACAGCCCCATCCCATACTGAAGTGTTAACCTATAAGAATCAAGAACAAGATATAGTTCCCCCTCCAGAAACCCAAAACTTGGTAACTAAAGAGGTAAATCAAGGTTCCCCATTATTAATTATAGCTCATAATCCTTCTCCCTTTTTAAATAATGATCAAAATATATGCCCTGGTTCATCATCCCCGCTGCATATTCCTCCAGAGGACTACACCCTTCCTGATATTAATCTTGAGTCCCAGAAAGTTCTAATTCAGAATCTTACCCCAAGACAGGATGTTATGGCTACTCCTATGTTGCATCTATACAGCAGCACACCCTCTCATAAATCAGATTTTTCTACCCCAGAAATGAATCTATTTGTTAGTCCCTCTCACGACCAAAATCAAGATAATGATCGGCATAATTCTTACATACGAGAAAATAATGTAATCTCCGATTCCTTATCTACTCTAGAGCGACTAATTTCTTCTATCTTAATACTCTTGGAAAAATTAGTAAATGGATCAGATAATGTCTTTGACACAGTAACTCTGATCCTAAAGGCACTATTGAGTAATCATACAGGACTGGAAGATATCATCTACCCAAAAATATCAAATTCCCCTCAAAATTTAGGTGAGGAACAACAATATGAAATAAAGGATAAAATAATAACTGACCTGCCTACTGCGTCTGATTTTTCGGGTAAGACTAATACAGATCTTATAGTTCCGATCCACTCTCCCATACAAAGGAATGGGAATTTAATTAAAAATAATTGTGCCGCTCTTATTGGACAAGAGATTAAGACATCTCCGCTTTTGGAGAATAAAGAGAGTAATACCTTACCTCCTATCTTTCCTATTTTTGTCCCCCAAACAAATAAAGAAACCCTAAATTCATTGGCCATAGTGGATAAAGTGCCCCCCTCCGATGAGAACAAATTCGAAATAAAGGTATCTAAAAAACAAAAAGGGAAAAAAAGAAAACTAAATCGTAGATTCTATAAAAAGAGACAACGGAAAATCATTTTCGAAAATGTTAAAGATTCTCTAATAAACAACTCCAATCTGGTCGATTCGGATCCCAATACATCAAATGAACTAGTGTCAAGTCCAAAGGTAACTCTTTCAGTAGTACAACAAGAACCAATAAGCCACACAAATCAGCAATACGCTGATGTTCAACGTACTATTGTAAATGATTTAAATCTAACTCCTACTTCTGATTCAGTTTCAAGAGCAATTCTAAATCCTTTGGCTATTCCTTTTTCACAAGTTGTTGTACCTGAAATTACATGTAAGACAGCCCCTAAGACTAGAGAATACGTAGATACTCTCTTTCTTGATTTTATTCCCATCTTTGATCCAGACCTGATTTTAAATAGATCTGTATTAGTTAATTGTTTTCAGGAAATAGAGAGCCTAAAATTAATCCACTCGGCAGATATAGATGTTGTAAATCTAATAACTTCGAATAATGGAAAGATAGCTCGTGTGAAATTTTACTCCAAACTGGTATTAAACCACATTCTCCAGTGGGCAGAAGAATTTCAAATAAGAGGAATTGATGTTGATACTCACATACCGGCCAAATTAGTCGGCCAAAACTGTAAAGGATTGTTAACCTATCAGGGGTCGAAAGCCTATTCTTTGGATAATCTTCCTGTAAAGAATGAAGAGTTGAAAATACGGATACAAAAAAATAAGCGACAAGTGATAGTTAATAATCCACTCTCGTTAAAACAGACTAGGGTAAAAGATGCTGATTTTGAGTGGAGTTGGTTACCCTCTATCCTGTCGAATAAATCGGGTCCTTCATTCGGAGTCAATCCTAATCTTTAGCGATAACTCAAAAATAATTTCATGGAACGTTGCTGGTTTAACCCAGAGTTCCGATAAATTGTTATTTTTAAACTCTTTAGATGCAGATATAATCTGCTTGCAGGAAACCTGGCTAATAGGGCACTTTCCAGCCATGAAAGATTATTATGTGCTAGAGATTAGCGCCACTCCCTCTATTAGAGGCCGAGCCAAAGGTGGGCTAGCTTGTTTGCTATCTAACAAAATAACATGGAATTATACCCACTTTGTAGATTCGAATAAATTATTCCAGGCGATCACATTAATAAATTTCCTGAATGATGGCTCGAACAAATCGGTCATAATAATAAATGCTTACTTACCTCCTGATTTAAAATATAACTGTGGTATTAAGACGATTTGCTCCTTCATCCTTAACCTACAGGAATCCTGTCCCCCTCCACACATTATACTGGTGGGTGATTTAAATGCAAAAATATCAAATGGAGCTTTAGGGTTATTTAGAAACAAAACAAAGGAGGAAATGTTCCAGATACCAAAAGCCATATTCCCAAAGAATATTAAAACAAATAAAAGAGGGAAATTAATCTTAGAGAGCTTAACCGAAGCAGACTGTATTATAGCCAATGGGAGGTTTCCCTCTGACAGTCCTGCTCATTTAACACATAAATCAGGAAATGGTGGTTCAATTTTGGATTATGTGATTGTCGATAGCACATTTTTTAATTTTTTGAAGGACCTGGTAGTGTTAGCCACCGATCTTAGTGATCATAATGTCTTGATGCTGAAGTTGAATGTATCATCTCCCAAAAATCACTGGAAAATCGGGGATGATTTATTGAACTTTAATACTAAAAGCAGGAAGTGCTATTGGAACCCCGGGACTATTAAAAATCTGTCCAACTTACTGGAATATACAGTAGATAATTTAGCTCTATGGGAAGGCAGAGAATTAGACTGCTTTACGTCATTTTTACAAATTTTAAAATTAAAAGCTCAAAAGCAACTAACAGCTAAGGTAATGCATAAAATTCCCTCTGATCTCCTTAATTTAAATAAGGAAATAAATAAGCTGGTAAGGGCCCAATACCTTTCTCCCTCTCCAGACCGTAGACAAAGAATTTCACTCTTGAAGAGGAGAAGAAACAGGCTGAAGGTCAGATTAAAACGTCAGAAGGAAGACGCTCTTTGGTGTAAATTACGGGAAGCAGCCAAGAATGGTCGGACTAAGACCTTTTGGTCACTAATTGGGGAGGGTTGTGGGGTGAGAGCCAGACCCTCTCCGATATCAATAAATGAGCAGACTTGGGTAAATTTTGTTCAGGGTCTATATAGTAGTAATGGCGAGGAGTTTGATCGTAATAAATTGCAGGAAGATCTATGTCCTTATGATCCTCCCTCCGAATTAGAAATTGAAACTGCAATTAAAGCTCTCCGCTCGTCCGGTGCCCTCGGCCCAGATGAAATTCCAATTTCTGTATTGAAAACTCATAGTGCCTTATGGGGAAAAATTCTATACCCCGTCTTTAAAGCCTGTTATAATAATGGCATTGTTCCACATTCTTGGAAAGGGAGCTTGCTAATTCCTATCTACAAAAAGGGTGCCAGGGATTCTCCTGAAAATTATAGACAAATAGCTCTCCTAGACGCTATAGGCAAGGTTTTCACCAAGTGTCTATTGAATTCTATAAATGACTGGGTGACCATGTCTGCAATTCTTCCACTAGAGCAGACTGGATTTAGAAAACACCACGGTACCTTAGATAACTCTACTGCTCTTCAAATTTTAATTGAAAAATATGTCACTGTCCGTAGAGGAGGTCTTTATGGAGCATTTATTGACTTCTCTACGGCCTTTGACAAGGTGGAAAGAGCTCTGCTTTGGAGTAAGCTAATAAAATTAGGAATGCCCCCGAGCCTATTGAAACTAGTTATTGAACTCCATACTGACACCTGGTGCAGAGTTTTAATGGGTGGTGATAGAGGACTTTCCAGGATAATATCTACCAATAATGGGCTTAAACAGGGCTGCCTCCTGGCCCCACTGTTATTTTCCTTATACATTGCGGACTTACCTAAGGCTATGTTAGCCACGAGTAATGGTATTGCCCCTGTATTAGGGGGATTATCCATCGCATGCTTAATGTATGCTGACGATATTATAATTCTAGACCTCACCCCAAAGGGTCTGAATAATCGTTTAAAAAGTTTGTACTCCTACTCCGTGGCCCACTTTTTAAAAATTAACATCTCAAAAAGTAAAATAATGTGCTTCTGTGGAAGGAGAAAACCTAAATACAGCGATTATTTCTGGTCTGTCGGGGGGGAAAGATTAGAAGTAGTTAAATCCTACCCCTTCCTTGGGAAGATCGTCACGAGTAATCTCTCAGAAAAAACCCATACAGAGAAGAATGGTAGGAAAGCTCTCGCTCAAGGGAGGAGTCTTATCTCCTTATACAAAGCGACAGGTCGGAGGCATTTTTCTATATTGCTCGAAGTCTATCGGGCAAAAATCCCCGCATCTCTAATCTTCGGACTAGAGATAGTGGACATGGCATGCTGGAAATTCCTGGATTCTATTGAGGGAAGAATTCTTCGTAATCTAGCCTCTGTAAATACTGCAAGCTCTACGTCATCGTTGCGACAAGAGTTTGGTCTACGTAGTGCACGGTCCCAGGCAGTGGCGAGTGTTGTGAGATGGGTTTTTTATATTGCTGAAGGAAAACCTGGCACCCTGAGGTTTCAAATAAAAAAAGAACTGCTGGGTTCCTATAATGTTTATTCCTCTATAGTAAAAAACTTTAGACAGGCAATTTCTCTATTACAGATTGATGAACAAAGTCTTTTTACACTATCAACTCCCCAATTAAAATTATCTTTAAAAACTTCATCTTGGGAGTTGAGTTTTAGAGCTGATAGTACGATCCGAAAGTCTAAGAGAGGAATGTTCACCCTCGGTAACTCTTGTGAAATTAAAAAATTTCAACCATATTTAGGCTGGAATCTTCCTCATGCAGTTAGGCGATTTATCTTACTGTTAAGATATGATTTACTCCCATTGAATTGTTTGTTGTCTAAATGGCATGGTGGTACAGATACCTGTGACCTCTGTAAACTTTATCCCCAGGATTTATACCATGTAGTTTTTGTTTGCCCAGCCCTTATGGTACACAGACGTAAATGGGTAAAACCTCTGTGTTTTCAGCTGGGTATTTTTACTGCTTATGATTTCATTGTAGCTATGTTTAATCCTCCTAACGAAATGTTTTGCTTTAAATTGTTTTCCTTCTTTAAATGTTTTTTAACACTGTATTGACATTTCTATTTAAATATGTATTGAAAATTGTTTCTTTTTCTTTTTTACTTTACTGCTAAAACTGTTATGTGGATCTCGACAGAGTTCCGTTATCATAAAAATAAAAACTTGAAACTTGGATGAACTGGTTGGCTATGAAGGGCGCACAGCAGAGGGTAAGAGGGAAAGTTCACGTTGCAGATACTTGAAGACAGCAATTGAGCCGGGATGCATAAAACGTCATTAGGCGCTGTCTCGGGGAAGTTGACTGGGGTTTAGGCTCTGGTGGGATGGCGGGATGCAGAAGCTAATAAGGGGTGGGGGACAGAAATGGCCCCAAAGGAAGTGGGGATGGGTCACTAACGCAGGCGGTCAAGTAAGACACGGCATAAGGGGTGGATCAAGAACAAGAAAAAGGGGGGTCATCAGAGGATAGGGAGTGGTAAGAGTAGGAGGAGAGCAGGGAGGGCCGCCGATGGTACGGGCTGGGAAGTGGGTTGGTGGGGGAGGGGGCGGAGGCTGCTCCAACAGACAGGGCAGGGAGTGGCGAATATGGCGGGGGCAGTGGGGGATGCGAGGCGAAGTGAGGAGGGAACACAGAGAAGGAGGCATCACTCCCTCGCATCGGTCGCTAGTCCGTGGCTCTCCCCTTGGTATTCCTGTTAGGTGCAGCGTTGGTTGACCACTCCCGCTTTATTTAAGGCAATGCTATATAACGCGAACTTTACCCGTAGGTGTCAGAGCGCTTTATTAAGAACTAGTTGCAAAGCGGAAGGATTTAGGATTACATGAGTTACATAAAAGATACACAGAGAAGAGACTGCTGATTATCGGTATTTCTATATACATAGGGAAGGGACATGCCTTATCACATTTCGCAGAGAGCCCCTATAATTTTGTGTTACGCCACTGGCCAAACTTCCGCTTTTTCCAGGACCTGACTAGACAGTACAGGTGTTAGGATTAGGCGGTGTAACGGTTTTCAAATACCAACTGCTAAAGGACAGAAGGCCAATTTGGCATGAACAGGCCTCGACTGGGCAGAGCACAGCAGTGGGTGCGATGGATGGAGGGGTTTGGTGGATCGGTGGAGGTGAAAGGGGGCATGGGGGCCACAGGACGGACATGTGGCGGCGCCGCAAGCGGGGTGAGATAGGGGGTCAAGGAGAAAAGGGGGAAGTGAGCTAAGGTATGCGTCATTGGGTAATAAATACATTGAATACATTTCGAAAAGAAACGTTAAGTGGCATGAGACGAAAGTGTCAATGAAGAACGAACAGAATACAGGAGGCAGCGAACGCTACATTACGGGAGGGGAGGTGGCATGTGTGCAAGTTGCAAAGGAGCAAAAAGTACAAGTGGAGGTATAATAATGCAATAAAAGGCAGACACTCAGATACAATAGCAAAGGTTCACACGGGGAGGGGGAGTCACATGGGGGGGTTAGGGGCGCAAGAGGGTGTTGCTCAAGGGGAGGCCTTTAAAGGGGACTCTTCAAAGAACGCGGGAGGAGCACTGATGCATAGCACCCGCCACCAACAGAAACACATGTTAGATGGCTCAGGGTCACGCGAAAGCTGCCGTTAAGGGGAACAGTGAAGAGAATGGTAAGGGGCCAAAAAAGAGTGCAGAGCTAGCACCGTCAGTAACGGCTGAGCCCCTTTTAAACGGTGCATTTATTGGGTGGGGGAAGAGTGAGCGTGAACGCGCGAGACCAAGGGCCTGCCTAGGTGATCGGTACTGCATGTGCGCCTGTCAGTGGAATGCAAGGGTGACTGGAGTGCTCCACAAGCTGTCACTCAACAAGACGGAGGGCATTGCTGTGGGGAGGAGAAATGCGACACGGCCACAGCAGGGGGCGGAGCGGGGAGAGCGGCGATGAGGGAGAGACACGGCCTGGCGGCCGTGAATAGTGTGAAGCAGCAGGGGCCTTTGAAGTGAAGCTAAGCTTCACTTCAAAGGTGTGGGTGGAGTGCGGCTGAGGCAGAGCGCACGCTGGTGGAAGCTTGTGGGGCGGAGCGGGAAGAGCTGCTGGGGAACAGATGGCTGGCGATTTGATGCTGTGCACGCGCATTTTAGGTCAATGCGCTTGCGCATTGACCTAAAAGCGCACGGGCACAGCATCAAATCGCCAGTTTAGTTAAACCTTGTTTAAGCCCCTATAGTCTCGCTCTGCTCAATGCGCATGCGCATTGAGAGGCGAGACCTAATAAAAAAGTTTGAACAATTAGCTGGAACAAGCTAGTGCTTAAACTGAGCCAGTGGTTACCAATGCTCAGCACTGGGACTAAATTGTCAACAACAGCGCTTTTGACAGTCTGCCACAAGGTTGCGCTGTCTGGCTTATTTAGAGATTGTGGTAAATATTTAATTTACGATCATAATTTCTATGCAGGTAAGTACTTAATCAATAATAACTCAATCGGAAAGAAGGAGGCAGAGTCCGTGGTGTTAGAGTTCTTAGGGGTTTTATTCCTTAAAAAGGAATGGTCATAGCTTAGCTATCATGTTCCCGCAACCACACAGGGTTCAGGAAGGGATAGAAGAGTGCGCACCACATTTTATTGACAGTACATAGCTTATATACTTAATTCATTGTCATAGAAAAGCATGTGGTAGGCGTAACAGCTGAGAGAAGACAAGATAACAGTATCCACGTGTTAGCAATACGTAATCAGAAGGCGTGAACTAGAGGTGTGTGCTAGAAACGTCACCAGATAGGTGTCACAGAAGGGGTGGCACTAACAGAAATGTTGCAATGTCAGCAGAAATCGGAAACTTGGATGCGCACGCAGCTGCATGACGTGTGATTGACGTGAGACAGGAGGGTGCAGGAAACTTGACATTTACACTGACGGAAAGAGACAGAAGTCTGGCATGTCAGATCAACTTGTACTTCTATCATATCTGATATCTGATGTTTGGGAACCATACTATCTGGAGGGAAAGGTCTCTGGGGCAGAAGCTAATCTATACTGACTGTGAGTGCGTGTATAAGCGCCTGAGTGTCTGCATGAGAAGCGTGGGGGCATGGGCCTTCCATGGGAGCATGGTAACAGAAGCTATGAATTACTTGCACGGAGACAGGTTGGCCCTTTGCTCTACAGATGAGGGAGATGTTTACTGAAGCTAACAGGCAGGAATGTATTTTCGAGGAGCGGAACAGATAACTCGAAGGTTATAGTCAGTCTTGGCAGGCAGCAGGCTGAGCTGAGCACGGTGGGCCGCGCTAGAAGTAAGTCAGAGTTCACGGGTACAGAGGCAGCCGGGGCTGAGGATTTTAGAGTCAGAAGCCAGAAAAATGGCTCGATGGCAGAAATTCAGGGCCTACTTTGCCAGAGCTGAAAAACGTGTAGGGTACACTACAAAAAGACGTTGGCATAGCATACTTAGGAACGGACTATTCAACCCATTCAGGGTGGGTCTGAAAGAGGACATGTTAACGTTGGACGCAAATGTATTTGCGTCTTCGTAGCTGGCACAGGAGGGACGTTACATGCACTTTAAGCTGGTACATGGAGTCGGTGGGGTACACGCTAGGGAACACAATCTTGACCATAAAATTTATATTTCCTCATTCCCTCCTTGTTCCCTACGGACCCTTCATGATATATCGATCCTCATGAATCGATCAGTTTGTTCTTGTAATATCATTTGCTCTTCTTTCTTTCTTTCACGTTTTGAGAGTAAACTAGAATGTTCAATGCATGATGTGGCACACAGTCCACAAATCGCTGGCCCACACTGTAGGCACAGGCAGCAACTGAATACTAGGACTAGGCCAATGCCTAGGAAGGATAAGATCTTCCATCCCCAAGCGGTTAACGTTGTCCAGAACCAACCGGACCAAGTCCAGGTGCCTGGATTCTGATGTATCAGATTTGCAATTTTATGAAGACGTGTAATAGCTTGATATACAGATGGTGCGTTTTGGGGAATGAAAATACAGCAACTTGACCCGATGACCTTACAGGCTCCACCTCTATCTGCCAAGATAACGTCAATAACAAGACGATTCTGAAGAACAACAACCCGCATAGCGGACTGCTCTTCTGTTAAGTTACCTAAGGCGGAGGCAGTTTCATTCACTACTGCTTCAAGGGTTCTAGTTAATCTGCGTATCAGTTTACTATTTTGGACGGGACCTAAAAAGAAAAAGAATCCTTTATTAAAATCGGTGTATTGTTCCCATGCTGTTTCTGTATAATCGACAAGTGAGATATCTCTTCTGAGTCTATTCTTTGCTAGATTTGTATTTCTGTGATAGTCAGGAGGAGCTAGAAAAACAGGTGGCAGAAGGAATGCAATGTAACAGGTACCATCCCAATCTGGAGGTAAGCGTATGTATGCGGTATGACCACAAACAAAATAGGAATGACGGGTAGCTCTAAAAGAAGACTTGCCTTGATCACTGAATTCGACCACAATAGTACATTTACTATGGCCTAAGTGTACTGAACCTTTCTTGCTGACACATAATTCACCAGTGACTGGTAGTACTGACATAGCGGGCAGAACTGGAGCAGGTTCGGATTCAACTGTAAGGATCATAAGGTTAATTGTGTAATTACCTAGTCCATAAACTTCGTTTTCTAGATCAGTTCCTATTCTAATGGGGAGTCCCTTCTTGTCAGGATAACAGGCATTAAGCAGAACTAAGTTCAAGTTTCCCCAAACCCAGCTCCCTTTGAAAACAGCAATATCAGGATCTACGGAATTTATTATTCTAAACCAGGCACCGCAGGAGCCATTGTGAGTGAACGGGTACGGAAAGAGGGGCAGAGCTCCCTTGTATTTCTGGTAGGGAGGGAGTCGGCCACATATCCAGCAGTTGGTAGCATTGTTAGTCTGATGGGAATGATGTAACATACTAATGAATGTGTTGTTGCGCAGCGCAAGTCTGTAAGAAAGTTCATGTGGAGGTAGCTTACTAAAAGAATGTTCAGCAGAAACATTATAAGCAGATTGTTCACGCTTGAAAATAGGGTAATAGATGGAGAGCAAGATGCTCGCAATGATTATCAGAACACTTAGAAAAAACATAATTAATAATGTCACCATACAGTGACTACGTAGTGATTTGCAATATGTACGTTTCTTTAGTTGTCTTTCTCTCTCTCTATCTCGATCTAGGGGGTACATGTCAGAAACTATTTAACCGATTCACCTAGGGGAGGACTTAAACAATTAAACTGTCTGACTTGCTAGATCGGAGCTTCATACGGTACTCCTCTTGGGGAGTTTTCTCTCGTTCGGAAGTTTTAAAGTCACTAGTTTTGATACAGTCTTTGGTGGGGGAGGACGAGCCTGGATCTGGTTTCAGTTCATTGTATTTCTTGATATGGCTCGTGTGGACCCACCCCTTTCTGCCTTCCAGCTTCACTGCGGTCCTCGTTGTAAGAAGGACGGTCTTTGGCTCCTTCCAGCGGGGCTCCAGCGGACTCTTTCTGTCGAAGTTCCGTACTAATACTGTGTCACCAGGACGGACATCATGCGGCTTTACATCGGTGTTGTCGGGGAAAGCTGCGGCAACCTGTGAACGACATGATTGGAGTGCAGACATCAAGGAGGCAAGATAATCTGTCAACATGTTACTATCAACATCAGTGATCTTTTTCGGAATGGGCGTCCCCCACATATTTGGTGGTCTACCAAAGACCACTTCGTACGGGGATAGTCCTGATCTTGAATGGGCAACCATCCTCATGTAGAACAGTGCCACGGGCAGGGCGACTATCCAGTCGACCCCTTTCTCTTTACATATTTTTGCAAGGCGTGTCTTTAATGTCTGGTTATGCCTCTCAACAAGGCCTGCGGCTTCGGGATGTCGGACACAATGGAATCTCCACTGATATCCTAGCAATAGGGAAACCTGCTTCATTAATTCAGATGAGAATGGCTGACCGTTATCTGAGTACACGATACGAGGCAAGCCGTACCGTGGGAAAAATTCACGAACCAGCTGCCTGGCAGTGTCGGAGCAGTATAATCTGGGACGGGGTATGCTTCGGTCCAACGGGACAGTGCACAAACAATTACGAGGACATATTTGAATCCTCGACAACGGTCCATCTGGATATAATCCATCTGGAGGACTTCAAAAGGGTGATCGGGAGGATGAAATCCACCTTGCTCTACAGGGACGCTTTTACCTGGATTGAACTGACAACAGATCATGCAAGTACGCACTTTCTGTTTTGCTGCTGCTCGTAAGTGTTTATTGCTCCAAAGATTTTGTAAACTGTCTAGCATTGCTTTTTCTCCTAGGTGGGCTGGACTATGTGCTGTATTAACCATGACTTGAACCATAGAGTCAGGGAGAAACCATGTAGATTTTCCCTTCGTCATCCAACCTTGTTCTGTTTGAATCCCTCCTAGTTCAATCCATTTCTTTATTTCATCTGGAGTAGCATGTGCCTGAATATCGATTACATCTAGTGTGGGATCCCTGACTGTCATACAATTGGTCGGTCCTATTGTCTTTGTCATGTCAGTTGTCTGAGTGTGAGTCAGTGCTGTATGTTTTGCTGTCTGGTCTGCCAGGTCGTTACCCTGGGAAACAGAATCTGTAACTTTAGTATGTGCTTTACACTTCATGACGGATATGCCTGAAGGCAGATGTATTGCTTCTAACAGTGCTTGAATGAGGGGACCATGTTGAATCTTGGCACCATGAGAGGTCAGAAAACCTCGTTCTTGCCATAACATACCGAAGTCGTGTACAACTCCGAACGCATAACGGGAATCAGTGTATATGTTGACATTTCTGTTCTTGGCTAGAATACAGGCTCGGGTCAGAGCAATAAGCTCTGCTGCTTGAGCGGACAGTGTGTCAATACGATGTGTTTCTTTTACTTCGGTTTCAGTGGTCACTGCATAGGCGGCCACTAATTCTCCTGTACTTGTTCGCATACATGAACCATCCACATAAAGTGTCAGGTCTGGATTTGTCAGTGGAACATCTGTTAAGTCTCGTCGAGGCTTTGTAACTGCATTAATGATTCCTATACAATCATGCGGGGCTGGATCTGTCATAATTGTAGGTAACAATGTTGCGGGGTTCAGGATGCTGCAACGTCGGATTTCTATGTGAGGCTGGAATAGCGTCAATTCATAACCTGTCAGTCGTGCTATAGTCAAGTGTTGAGTCTGGGTTCTGTTTAAAAGAACCTCTACAGAATGTGGAACTTGTACTGTTAACTGATGCCCTAGGACAATTGAATCACTTTGTCTGATTGCTAATGCTGTTGCTGCTACAGACTTTAAGCACGCAGGGAGTGCCTGGGCTACTGAATCCAATGTACTTGAAAAATAAGCGCAAGGCTTATATGAACCTGCTTGATCTTGGGTGAGGACAGACAATGCTGTACCATCACGTTCTGTAACAAAAAGTGTAAACGGCTTGCTGTAACATGGTGTTGCTAAAACTGGTGCTTGGCATAATGCTTTCTTTAGTTCCTCAAAGGCTTGTGTATGTTCCTGAGTCCAAGGGAGGACAATCGAAGTCGCTGCCTCCTGTGTTGTTAACTGGATGAGTGGTTTAGCTAGAAATGCATATTGAGGAATCCATTGTCTGCAGTACGAGGTGAGGCCTATGAAGGCCCGCACTTCCTTTTGTGTCCGGGGTCGTGGCATATTTACAATTAACTGAATGCGATCGGGAGTGAGCTGTCTCCCCACTTTGGACAGCAAGTGACCCAAGTACACAACTTGCTGACCACAGAATTGTAGCTTCGAAGGAGACACCTTGTGTCCCTTGTCGGCCAAGTAATGTAAAACTGTCAGTGATGCTTGTTCACATTCGGGCTCACTTCGTGCGGTGATCAGCAGATCATCGACGTATTGCAGTAAAGCGGTGTTAACTGGCATTTGAATACAATCTAGTTGTCTTTTCAGTGCTTGACTATAGATGCTGGGGCTTTCTGTGAATCCTTGAGGTGCGCGGGAAAATTTGAAACTTTGTCCATTTAAACTGAATCCGAAGAGATATTGGCTCTCTGGATCAATAGGTACCCTAAAGAAGGCGTTCTTGAGGTCAATTACAGTAAAGAACGTTGCCTCTGAATCAATAGCAGCCAATAGAGAAGAGATATCGGGGACCACAGGGTATTGTGGTACAATACATTTATTTAGCTCTCGAAGATCAATCACCAGCCGATATACTGGCGGTGCATTGGGATCAGTACGTTTAAGAATTGGAATGATAGGTGAATTACAGATATTGGAGTCGGTCTCTACGACCACTCCTTGGGCAATGAGCTCTTCAATGATTTTCAGTAAAGCCACTACAGCATCGGGTGGTAACTTGTATTGTCTGATTCGTGGTAGAACTACTCCTGTCTTGAGTGTAACACGGTATGGTGTAATATGCATACAACCTACATCAGTTGGGCCTGTTGCCCACAGGTGATCTGGTACATTTTTCAATCTGACATCGAATTCTCGCACAACATAATGACCCTTGAAATCCCGCAGAAAAAGTCTAACTCCCTCCGGGGAACAGCATATTATAGCTCCTAGAGCCTTCAATGTTTTAATTCCTAACAGATTTTCTGGACATGATTTCGTAAGTAACAAGTCTGTAATACGTGATAATGGACCCACAGCCAGGGGGACTGGTTCTGATACTTCATTTATAATGGGCTGTCCTGAAAAACCAAGGGAAACATTCTGTGAGCCTGAGAGGGGTGCCCCTGGGACTTCATCATGGCTGATTGTGGTGCGGCTTGCCCCTGTGTCAATTAAAAACTTTCTATCCTTTCCCAATACTTGACTGTGTACATAAGGACCTTCTTGATCTACAGGAATTTCAATAAGAGGCAAGCCCAATTCCCTCTCTAGGCTGTTTCATGTGTATCGCTGATAATCGGGGTAAGCAGATTGGGCATACTGGTACATTTGTTGGGAAACTTGCTGAGTCGCGGCAAGAGGCTGTGGCTGAGATACCGCTACTGTCTGTGCTGTATGGGATGAAGCATGCATAGGCTGTGTGTTCTGTGAGGTCTGTACATTCTGTGGAGTCTGTTGCTGAACCTGATCTTGTCTTGGTGGATGCGGTCTCTCTTTAGTTTTACCTGTTGCTATATTGTGTTTCAGAACCGGGCATTCATGTACATAGTGACCTGGTTGCTTGCAATAATTGCACGTCCCTTTAACAGGATCTGCGGAATGATTTGTCTGATTCGTACCTTTCCTATTTCCGTCGGTATGTACCGACTGGGCTACTAACATTTTCATTTTTGTGTCTTTCATACGTTTCTGTTCCTGATCTTGTTCTTCTCTAATTCTATTCTGATGGTATTGTAACATTTGTAACATCTGTGATGGCGTATTTGCTTGCCATGTACTCTCGACCTTGTACACACGGTTTTTAACTGCTAACAGGGAATTCTCGACTAGCTTTGATACAAAAAGATGCGGGTACGATTCGCTACTTGGTTTGAGACCGCTATTAATAATAAAACATTTCTCGAATCTTGAATAAAAATCACTAGTATCTTCATCGGGTTTCTGTTTACATGCTGAGATGGCATCCCAGTCTTCTTTTCTAGTTGTTAGTAATCTTGGCAGAACCTGTACTATTAAACCTGGTAATGCTTTAGTTTTGTCCCCGAGGCCTACCCCTGGGACACGCTTGCTTTCTTCGTCTTCTATTTCTGCCCATGCAATCTTTTTGTCTCCCACCTCCCATTCCTTTTCCTTAAGTTTCTCGTATATGCCCGTAGGCAGCAGTACCTTTAACATTTTCATGATATCTTCATATGTGTAATCCCCCATCAGTAACATGTCTTTAAGCTCTCGGTGGAAACCTGCAGGGTCTTTATCATGGCTCGGTACTAGTTTCTTCATTTCTAACAGTTCTAACTTAGTCAGTGGCGTGTGTACATACACGCGTTTCAAGAGATGATCCGCACCCATAACTGGGTGTACTTCTCGTAAGGGGTTCTGACTTTCAATGCCACTCAGGCATTCCATACGATACATTTTTCTTTCTGGGGGTGGAGCGGGAGCGTATTCAGAGCTTGCAAAAGTGTCATATCTATGTCGCTGTTCTAGAATTATCTGTATTAACTTGGTACTTAGACCTCTCCATCTATCCATGAGTAGTGCTTCTAGAGTTTCGTGTAAGGGACCTGGATCGGAATGTTTATTTCTGTATTTCGTGAGGAGGTGCTGCATCATGTATACACCTGCTAATTTCTGCTCGTCTGGGGAGAGGTTCAGGAATGTCTGTGCTACGGTGTCATCATTATACATATCCGGATTTTCAGCCCATAATATGGCTGACCGGGCTAGTTCCTGTTCATCCATTGAATTCAGTATGTGGTACCCTACTCGGTCTCGAAGTCTTTTATCAGTCTCCTGGAACTGGTGTTCAGAAGAATTCGGGTTAGTTAAGGCAGAGAGGAAAACTTTCTTGCTTTCTGGACGGATACCTTTCCTAAGGTAAGTTCCCTTACCTACATACGCTATAGTATCTGTAGTATTTTCTGTTTCTTCGAGTTCTTCCTCCTCCTCGGAGGAGGCCCTTTCTTTCTCTTTTTCGTGCATTTCTATCACTGCTTTTCTTATTTTCTTGTACATACTGGCTATGCAAGCCCCCTTATCATGTTTTCCTTCAGATATATTTTGACCCCACTTGTTTAGTGCATCTAACTCGCTCTGATCTGTCTCAGGCCTATCTCTTTCTCTTATTAGGCAATTTATGAAAAAACGTAGTATCTGTGCTTGAACGTCAACTTTCTGACGCTCCATGGCATCCTTAACACTGTCAGGGTCTTTACCAGTCTGAATGAACTGATATATTCTATCTAGGCGCTCCTTCATCCCTGAAAATAACAGCAGGAAATCAGTAGCAGATCTTAACCGTAGTGAGGCCATCATCATTCTGTCGTTTTTGCCGGGTACTGGATCATATCTGCAAACTGAAAGTTTTTCTTTGAGTATGTCAAGACGGGGTGACTTGAACGTGAGAGGACTCTGCATATCCCTAAGGTTTACTCTGTGTGTCAATGGTGGGGTGTGAAAACCCCCTGTCGCACCTCCTGAAGCGGAAGCTTGGGCATTATCTCTCTGAGGAGTCTGTATCTGAACTTGAATTTGTCCTTTGGTAACGTCAGGTAGACGTGGTTTCGGTAGATCTATTTTAACTGCGGGAAGTGGTGGAGCTGGAGGAATCTGTTGTGGAACTGGCGGAATATGATCTTGGGGCGGGTTACCACCCCCATCCCTGTTGTTAGGCAGGGTGCGGACAGGCAGATTGGTGTAAGCGGGTGCTACATCTTCTAGGTAGGAATTCAGGAATATGTCTTTAGTGGTCCTGTGATTTACTTTAGTTGGCACTAATGGTGGCGGCAGATTTTTCGGTATTTTTGAAATGGCCTCAGGCGAACCCTCGGCCGCGAGATACATACCGTTTACGAGGTTATTTCGTGCACGGTCTACTTGCTCTGTTTTTACTCGGATCCCTTCAGTAACTAATTCGTTTTCTTGAGCTTTATCTGATTCTCTAAGTCTGTCTTCTCTACGTAGTGCTTTTTCAGCACGCTTATGTGATTCCTTACGCCAAAACTCTATGGCGTCTTTCTGAGATTGTCTGGCTTTCTTTTTCCATAGTGCTTCTTCTACCTTCATGATGCACTCAGCATCCCATGTTCTAGTAACTGGCCATCTGTGTCTCTCGTCTAGATGCTTTGTGTAATCGGCCCATAAATCTAGATACAATATGGCATCTAAGCCATGTTTGTGGTACATGAAATTACCTGGAGTGTCCCTAGGGGGAATAGGGATTTCTTCCTCCAGTATCCCTTTCCTAGTTCCTATCTGCTTTAGCTTGTTGAAAAACGGCATCTTGTTTCTACTTAGTACTGAAAGCTCGATCTTACCTACTTAATACTGAATTCAGCTATTTATACAAGAACGCACAATAATGCACAAAAAAGACAGTCACACTCACACCACGACATTAATCACATAAAAACATTTAAAACATATATCACTACCCCTTTTTACTGAAGTACTGCTAAACAGCACAGATACACTGTCTAAAAACAGTGCAGAAACTTGAAATTACAGATGTACTGCTAAACAGCACAGATACACTGTCTAAAAACAGTGCAGAAACTTGAAATTACAGACGTACTGCTAAACAGCACAGATACACTGCCTAAAAACAGTGCAGACCGGACTTGTGTACCCAAACCCGTCTTGATACGACCCAGCAATGGTACTCACCGGGAAGCACGGAAAATCGGAAGGCCTCGGAAAACTCGACTGGACTGGACTCGGCTTAACTTCGGAAAACTTCGGAAAACTTCGGGAAACTGGTGGGCCTCTTGACACCTCGGACCTTGCTTCCTTCGGCTAGGCTCTGGTCGGGATCCTCCGCACTCCTCACCGCCTCGTCTGGGTACTGATCGCAGTCTTCGTCACCTCCGTGGGCCAGAGGGAGATGCAGGAAATCCTGCCGGTACGCGTAGTTTCCGTCAAGCTGATGGCAGGGTACAGAGCTTGCAATGCACCAACCGGCGCGTGAGGTGGGGGAGGAGTCCCTGTTCGGGCGCCAAAATGTGGTAAATATTTAATTTACGATCATAATTTCTATGCAGGTAAGTACTTAATCAATAATAACTCAATCGGAAAGAAGGAGGCAGAGTCCGTGGTGTTAGAGTTCTTAGGGGTTTTATTCCTTAAAAAGGAATGGTCATAGCTTAGCTATCATGTTCCCGCAACCACACAGGGTTCAGGAAGGGATAGAAGAGTGCGCACCACATTTTATTGACAGTACATAGCTTATATACTTAATTCATTGTCATAGAAAAGCATGTGGTAGGCGTAACAGCTGAGAGAAGACAAGATAACAGTATCCACGTGTTAGCAATACGTAATCAGAAGGCGTGAACTAGAGGTGTGTGCTAGAAACGTCACCAGATAGGTGTCACAGAAGGGGTGGCACTAACAGAAATGTTGCAATGTCAGCAGAAATCGGAAACTTGGATGCGCGCGCAGCTGCATGACGTGTGATTGACGTGAGACAGGAGGGTGCAGGAAACTTGACATTTACACTGACGGAAAGAGACAGAAGTCTGGCATGTCAGATCAACTTGTACTTCTATCATATCTGATATCTGATGTTTGGGAACCATACTATCTGGAGGGAAAGGTCTCTGGGGCAGAAGCTAATCTATACTGACTGTGAGTGCGTGTATAAGCGCCTGAGTGTCTGCATGAGAAGCGTGGGGGCATGGGCCTTCCATGGGAGCATGGTAACAGAAGCTATGAATTACTTGCACGGAGACAGGTTGGCCCTTTGCTCTACAGATGAGGGAGATGTTTACTGAAGCTAACAGGCAGGAATGTATTTTCGAGGAGCGGAACAGATAACTCGAAGGTTATAGTCAGTCTTGGCAGGCAGCAGGCTGAGCTGAGCACGGTGGGCCGCGCTAGAAGTAAGTCAGAGTTCACGGGTACAGAGGCAGCCGGGGCTGAGGATTTTAGAGTCAGAAGCCAGAAAAATGGCTCGATGGCAGAAATTCAGGGCCTACTTTGCCAGAGCTGAAAAACGTGTAGGGTACACTACAAAAAGACGTTGGCATAGCATACTTAGGAACGGACTATTCAACCCATTCAGGGTGGGTCTGAAAGAGGACATGTTAACGTTGGACGCAAATGTATTTGCGTCTTCGTAGCTGGCACAGGAGGGAAGTTACATGCACTTTAAGCTGGTACATGGAGTCGGTGGGGTACACGCTAGGGAACACAATCTTGACCATAAAATTTATATTTCCTCAAGATGACAACAACAGTTAATAATTAATTAAATGGAGATTAAAAATTATTGCTACCTGCTTCCCAAGCCATTCTTATTGCATTGGGGGCCTGAAATAGTCTGAACGGTCACACCTGCAGGAGTGTGACAGTAGTTGTGTTATTACTATCATTGGCAGCATCGCAATCTGTGATGCAAGCTGCAGTGGACTCGTGACGAGAGCCCTTGCACTTTTTTTTTAACTTAAGCACTGTCAGGATTGTTGGTATCCGCTGAGGTAAACAAAAAAACTCAATGTTTTTAAATACATGTTGCTTTTAAATTTATGATGTGTGCATACTTGTGTGAGAGAGCACATATGAATAAGTGAGCATGTGTGTCTTTGCATAAGTATTTGTGTCTGTGTAAGCCTGTGTGTGTGTGAGAGTGAAAGACAGTGACTGATAGTGAGTGAAAATGTGTGAGAAAGAATAAAAATGAGTGTAAGGGAGTCTTAGAGAGTTTTAGAGAGTATGAGTGCTGGAATGTGAGTGAGTGAGAGTGTGGTGGCATGTAGTGCTTGTGAGTCTATCGTTGGCCCTGGCATACTAATTTATGTCCTACAGAAACACCCATGGAAAAATATTGAACTGGCATACTTGAGGCAATTCTTAACATGTCAGACACCTGTGCCAAAATACAGGCCCTGGCAGATAATCTTGGCATAATAGGCACCCATGGTAAAATTCAAGCATACTAGAGATAATTATTACATAGGAGCACCCTTGGAAAAATGATGGCATACTTGAGGAAATTCTTGCCATGGAACATCCATGACAAGATGCTGATACTACATTTGAGGTAATTCCTGCTATAAATGAGGACATCCTGACACATGGGAGAATGGCAATCATGCCAAAATGTTGACCCTAGCATTAAGAGGTACATTTTGAAATAAGGGTCACCTATAGCATATGGACAGCATGATTGACAAAATCCGGGCCCTTCTGTACCCCTTGCTGCCCCCTTGTCTCTGACCGGTTTTCCCTTCTGTTCCCCTCGCTGCCCCGTGTCTCTGTCCAGTTTTCCCTTCTGTTCCCCTCGCTGCCCCTGTGCCTCTCTGCCCGTTCTGCCTTCTGTTCTTAGCTGCCCCTGTATTTCTGTGTTCTGTATTTTGCCTCTGTGCCACTCATTTTTCTGGTATTTCTGTGCCCTTTTGCCTTCTGTGGCACTCGTTTTTCCATTGCTTTTGTGCCCCTTTTGCCTTCTGTTCCACTCGTTTTTTGTGCCTGTCTGCCTTCTGTGCCACTTGTTTTTTCCCTCATTTTTGTGCCCCTTTTGCCTTCTGTTCCCCTAGTTATTTGTGCCCTTCTGCCCTCTATTCCACTCATTTTTTTGTGCCCGTCTGCCCTCTGTGGCACTCGTTTTCCCCTTGTTTTTGTGCCCCTTTTGCCTTTTGTTCCACTCGTTTTTTGTGCCCTTCTGCCCTCTGTTACACTCGTTTTTTGTGCCCTTCTGGCCTCTGTGCCACTCGTTTTTCCCTCGTTTCTGTGCCCCTTTTGCCTTCTGTTCCACTCATTTTTTGTTCCCTTTTGACTTCTGTGCCACTCATTTTTCCCTCGATTTTGTACCCCTTTTTCCTTCTGTTACCTTTGTTGTCCCTCACTGCCCTCGCCGCTGCGTCCCCTGGGGCCCTGCTTCCCTGACGGTCCACTGCCCATTCACTGCCCCTGCCTCCCTACTCCCAGCTGCTCCTCCCTCCCACCTCCCCATATATGCCAGCCGCTGCGCGTCCACGCTACTGGCGCGCCGAAGGAGCGCCTAAGGCAAGCCTGGATGCACCCGTCTGTGCCTGGACCATGCCCAGCGCCAGAACCCCTGGCCTCCCGCACACGCAACGACGACCGCCGCCACTACGACCCCAGCACTCTGCATGCTCTCAACACCGGACGAAGCCACACCTGCTTCAAGGCCGCCCCAAAACGCACACACGGCTCCTTCACCTGCCGGAACTGCAGCTACACCAGCCTCAGAGCCGAAGAACTACCAGTCAAGAAAGACCCCAACCACCTCCGATGCATACTACTGAACACCCGCTCCACACGCAAGCATGCCGTCGAGCTCTGGGACCTGCTGGACACAACATCCATGGATGTCGCCGTCCTGACAGAGGCCTGGTTTAACGACTCCTCCACACCCGACATCACCATAGCCATCCCAGACGGCTACAAGTTCACCCGCAGAGACCACACCAACGGAGTCGGAGGAGGAATCGCCATTGTCCACAAGAACAGCATCAGGGTCTCCACTAGCATCGATGACGCGCTCAGCACCACCGAACACATGCATTTCCAGATCCACACAGACCCTAACTCCACCCTCAGAGGCACCCTCATCTACCGACCCCCCGGACCCCACCCCCAGTTCACCGACTTGATCAGCACATACGCCCTGACCTCCACCGACTACATCCTCCTCGGAGACCTGAACTTTCACCTTGAGAATAACAACAACAAAAACTCCACAACCCTGATTGATAACCTCGCCAACCTCGGACTGAAGCAACTTGTCACAACGCCCACCCACTCTGCTGGCCACACACTCGACCACTTCTTTTCCTCAAGCCCACACGTCTCCGTCAGCCACACCACCGAACTCAACTGGACCAACCACCGCTGCATCCACTTTGCCTTCCAGAAGCCCACCACACACCACCGCACCCAACAGATCCCCCGCCGCTGCTGGAGCAAAATCACCGAAAACCAACTACACGCAAACCTTGTTCTCAGCCCACCCACCGAACCCTCCAACACCAATGACGATGCCCACAGCCTCAGACCCTGGATCGAGGACTGCTCCAACACCCTCGCCCTGCTGAAGAAACCCACCCACAGAGGCACCAGCAAGAGGGCTTGCTGGTTCACCCCAGAATTCCTAGCCCCCAAGCAAGCCTGCCGGAAACTAGCGAAGAAATAGCACAGTGAACAAACTCCGGACAGCCATGCAGCACACAAGGATGCCATCCGCAACCGCCGCCACCTCATCAGGGCGGCCAAGAGGACCTCCTTCAAAGACCGCCACGACAACAACGCACACAATAGCAAGGAGCTCTTCAACATCGTGAAGGAACTCTCCGAACCCCAGCTCCAACACCAATGACACCCCGCCGTCGCAAGCCCTGTGTAACTCCCTCGCCACCTTTTTCCACCGCAAGATAGCAGACATCCACGACAGCTTCAACACCTAGAGAGCCCCAACAGACAGTAAAACAACAGACCCTCCGCACATCATCGACCACGACCCCCTGCAGGCCTGGGCCAGCGTGTGCATCGATGACACCATCAAGACCATGCACATAATCCACTCCGGCTCTCCGTCAGACCCATTCCCGCACCACGCCTTCAACAGAGCAAGCAGCTCCATAGCACCCCACCTGCGCAATGTCATCAATCTCTCCCTCGAGACCACAACCTGCTCAGAGATCTGGAAAGATGCCGAGATCAACGCTCTACTCAAAAAACCTAAGGCAGAACCAAGAGACCTCAAGAACTTCCGGCCGATCTCTCTGCTCCCCTTCCCGGCCAAGGTCATCGAGAAAACCTTCAACAGACAGCTAACCCGATACCTCGAAGAAAACAGAATCCAGGACCCTTCCCAGTCAGGTTTCGGCAGCAACCACAGCACAGAGACTGCCCTCATCGCCACCACCGATGACATCAGGACTCTGCTGGACAATGGCGATACCGCAGCACTCATCCTCCTAGACCTCTCTGCCGCCTTCGACACCGTCTGCCACTGCACACTACGAGGACGCCTCCAGGCCGCACGGATCCGAGACAAGGCTCTGGATTGGACCACCTCCTTCCTCTCTGGCAGAACCCAGAGCATCCGCCTCCCCCCATTCCGTTCCAAAGCCTCTGAGATCATCTGCGGCATACCCCAGGGATCCTCCCTCAGCACGACGCTGTTCAACATTTACATGGCCACGCTCGCACACGTAGCCCGACAGCACGACTTCAAAATAATCTCCTATGCCAACGACACTCAGCTGATCCTCTCCCTCACCAAGGACCCCATCACCGCTAAAGCCAACCTCCACGAAGAAATGAAGGCGTCGCCGACTGGATGAAGGCCAGCTATCTGAAGCTGAACTCAGACAAGACGGAGGTCCTCTTTCTCGGCTCCAACCCTTCAGCCTGGGACGACTCCTGGTGGCCGACGGCACTGGGGGCAGCCCCGAAACCCACTGATCATGCACACAACCTGGGAATCATCCTGGACTCAATGCTCTCAATGACCATGCAAGTCAACGCCGTCTTCTCCTCCTGCTTCAACACCCTCCGAATGCTCCACAAGATCTACAGATGAATCCGGACAGATACAAGAAAGACAGTCACCCAGGCCCTCGTCAGCAGCAGACTCAACTACGGAAACGCCCTCTACGCGGGAGCCCCGACCAAGCTCATCAAACAGCTACAAAGCATCCAAAATGCCTCAGCACGACTGATCCTCGACGTACCACGCGATGGCCACATCACCCCCCCCCCACCCGTGACACCTGCACTGGCTCCCCGTCAACAAAAGGATATCCTTCAAGCTCCTCACCCATGCACATAAGGCACTCCACAAGATCTTTCAGAATACCCATAAAATTAAGATATTGTAGTTTTAACCACATCATTAGTGGCACCTGCCATTGCACTCACATGGGAAGAAAGACAAAACATTTCCCACCCCCAAACTGTAACTGCAAAATTCCACCCCAGCATATGTCCACAGTTATAAGAGCCATATAGAAGATCCCTAGTCCTTGACTTCATGGCAGTTTCTGACATGCCAACAACTTTTTTCACCCTAAAGGTTGAATAAAGTGTCCGTGTTGTTTTGCATTTCACTGATTTCTAATCTTAGTTTACCACATATGATACTCCTTCCGAGGCTGTTTCACACACAATGTGCTACTACCAGTTGAATAGCAGTTATCTGTAAATACAGTTGGGAACCAAATTGCATGATATGCTAAATCCGTTGGGGAGTTAGGTCAATTACATAATAGGTTTATACTATTTAAAAACGAATGCAGATATGAACACACACAGACATAAACACACATATATCCATAATTATTAAACTAACGGAAGTTAGATTTTCAAACTTTTGAAGAATTAACATTCTCTCCACCTCATGCCTGGTAAGTAGGAGTATGTTTTAAACAAAACTCTCAAGGAAGCAAAATTCAAGGATTTTATGGCGCTGTTTATGCCCACTGTAATGTTTTCTAAAGTAGGTTCTAGCGGATTGCTGAACTATCATGTCCTGCAAGGAATCTGGGGTAATGTTCCATGATGTGTGCATTTTCTAACCATGCCAGAAGGTCTGCTAATGAATTTGCTGCTTGAATGAACAGGCAGATTGGAAACTATGCTGGACCTGGCAGCATGGCCCAGACAGTAAAAGCTAACTTTTAATAAGTAACATTTCCTCCTGAGTATGTCAGCCAACAAGAGTTGAACTTCCAAAAAGCAGGCTCACTTAGTGTGAAGACAGGAGCAATCCCTGAAGGAATTCTGGAGGCAGTCCACTACTTTGAAATGATGATAGAGAAAATAAAATTCACCTTGCTGCAAAGTTTTTCTAAATCCCAATTAGCATCTGTCACTCCTTCTCTGAGGTCATTCAGAGGTCTACAGCTCTGTTGATTTAGGACACAAAAAATGGGTAAATCAATTACTGCTATTTGTTTTCTGAGCGTGAAGAGTGATGTCAGAGTTAGAGTGATGAGTTATTACCACACCAGTAGGAGAAGAGCAACTAATTGCGAAAGGTGTCTGCACAGAGAAGACTGTAAAGAACCCACAAATAAATGTATACAAATAGGCACATAGGGGCCAGATGGATGAGCACATTTTACCAAAGACACGGAGGGCCAGATTCACAGAACTAACTTAAGACAAAATCCTAATCTTACTACTTTTGGTATTCACAGAAGGCATTTAGTAGAAGTAAAGTTAGGATTTTGTCTTAAATCCGTCTTAAGTCTGTGATAAGTTTGTCTTAAGTTTGTCTTAAGCCTGTATTAAGTCTGTCTTAAGTTTGTCTTAAGTCTGTTTTAAGTCTGTCCTAAGTCTGTTTTAAGTCTGTCCTAAGTCTGTCTTAAGCCTGTCCTACGTTTGTCTTAAGTCTGTCTTAAGTCTGTCCTACTACTTTTGGTATTCACAGAAGGCATTTAGTAGTAGTAAAGTTAGGATTTTGTCTTAAGTTTGACTTAAGACAGACTTAAGACAGTCTTAAGACAAACTTAAGACAAACTTAGGACAGACTTAACACAGACTTAAGACAGACTTAAGACAAACTTTGGACTAAATTAAGACAGATTTAAGACAGACTTAAGACAAAATCATAACATTACTACTACTAAATGCCTTCTGTGAATACCAAAAGTAGTAAGTTTAGGATTTTTTCTAAAGTTAGTTCTGTGAATCGGGCCCATTATGGGTAAAACTGTTTGATACATCTGACCTACAGAGTGCTACCCGTTGTTATTCCTCATTTGTTTCCAGTGACTGAAATCTGGATGTCATTCTAAAGAGTGATATTGTGACCATGTGAGGTATAGCCTCCAGATGTAGCACCCAACTTTAATTGTACAGATCTGTGTTTAATTCTACATGTGTGCAATTTATTATTTTTTTTTAAATGTTTCTTCATCCTTTCGTCCTTTTAGTAATGAATAATTACTGATATAATGCAGGTATTTCAATGATATAAAACTTCAGTCACCTTTCACTTTTGTCAAATTGTATCAATGTTAAAATTAATTACAAAATCTAAAATAAAACACACTGTTTGCTTACAAATATGTTTAAGCTATGTATAAGGCACGTAATGCAGTTTTTAAGTGAATGCAAATTATGTCAATGCCATCCCATGCCACAAAACACAAATACTGCTTCCAGGACTACTAGATAAAACCAATCACGAATCTGTTCTGCAAACGCAGGGGACTTAAACCCCCACAACTTTATAACTCATTCAATCCTGCACATACGAGGTTTGCTACAACATAAGAAATAAGACCCTGTGTGCCACTTGTCCAAATGGTTTGCACATCTTAGTTCCCCGTTATGCAGAGAACTCTGATGGCTTTCAAATGCCTCAGGAGGTGATTATGGACACTACTGTCTTGGAGTGCCGTGGCCCTCCTAAAATGTTGCAAGCCAATATGTGCCGACAGACTCATGACTGGCTTCACATAGCCAGCCAATATACTGGCCTGGTTTGAGAGGTCCCTGAAATGGAAGGCACATATGGAAGCCCTGAAGGTCAGGGATCTGGCCTGAAAAAATCCAATAGGGACTTTGTAGAAATGTTATGTATATCCATTTTAACCCCTTTCATGCTGATGATGGCCCCCGTCCATCATGCAGCACGGTGGGCGTGTGCTTATGATGGCTGGGGGCCGTCATGAACCCGCCCACTCTTTAGAAGTGCCGCACAGGCGCAGAATCGCGGCCGCACACAAGGGGTTAAAAGGCTATGTAGCAATGATACCCCCGAACTGAAGTATGGAGCTGAGCAGCTATATATTAGTGGCAAAAGAAGGTGGGATGCTAATGTGGGGAAATGTTTAAAGTGATTACTGTCCCTTCCCAGTTCCGCCGTGCTTCAAGTGGTAAGAATAGAATCTGGCATGAAATCATGGAACATACTGGCCGAAATGGCGCTAATAAGAATCTGGAAAAGATTGAGTGTGGGGGATTAACAGAAGGTTTCTTAGTGGTGTAAAAATTAAATCCTACAAAATTAATTGAAATGGGCAGAAGTGTTAGAATGTTTAAGGGCAGTATGTAAGGATATTAAGGTGAAGCTGTGCATACAGAACCTACAAACTGACATTTCAAAGAGTAAGTTAAGTATGCTAGTTAAAATTTGTCCTATGAATACGACTCTCAGTATTTAAGTGGGAAAAGATCGGTACCATTCATGTTAAAATCTTGGCAGAATAAAGAGAGATTTCTGTATGTGGATACATTACCTAATCATTTGATAAGAACTGAACTATTAAGAATAAGGATTGGAATCAATCCCTGTCAAATGAATGGCATGGTAAAACTCAAAATGATCCAACCAGGAAGTAACTGTACCTGTGATCTGAATACCAAATGCAATATTTTTCACATTTAATTTGACTATTTAAAGGTTATACCGTAGCGGAGACAGTTTTTTCAGCCAGTATATGTAAAATATGGAATTAGGAGCTGTGAGCAAGCTGTAGAGCTTTTAAACGATATGAATTTTCTGGATATAGCAGGTGCCTTAGGGAAATTCATGATGGCAGTTAAAAATACTATTTTAAAATTAGAATAAGAGTAGTATTTTAAGTAACTGATAGGAATGTATAATAAGGTTAGGCATTATACTTCAAAGAATGTTTGAATGAGTGGATTTTAATAAAAAAAATTTAGATGCAATTTAATATTGCCTAACATGAATTGAATATATACATATATATATATATATATATATATATATATATATATATATATATATATATATATATATATATATATATATATATATATATATATATATATATATATATATATATATACAGTGTTTATTGTTGTTAATTGGTGTATCATTTAAAGACCTATGGTCTAAATGAACATGATTTTTGACTGGCTGCTAGATGCTGTGGAAATCGATCTGAGAGTGTGCTTGGTCCTGCTAATCAGGCCCAGGACCAGGGATCTTTCCTTTAAATTGTTAATGTGAATTAGTATACCCAATTGGAAAGCACTTTTACACCCCTGTAAGGCCCTAGTATATAGTGCCAGTGGTATCCAGGGCAGGGATGTAATGGGCTACCTGGGCTACAGCATATATTGTGCCACCCTGAGTGACCCAAGTAAAATCAAAGTCCACAGGTCTGTTATGTCAGCCCTGCATGAGCAGCCTGCCTGCTCGTGGTTGTCTGTCATGTGTGACAGGGTCACCTCACTGCATTTAATATATGTCAGTCACCCTTAAGGTAGGCCTCCTATAGACCAAAGGCCATGTGGAAGTATATGTGCAAGCACATACTGCCCTGTGGTAGTTTTCTAAACGAAATTCTACCGCAAGTGACCGGCGGTCAATAAGATACCTTGATCTGGCATTAGGATAGTACCTATATGTCCAGCTCTAGGATGGTCCGGCTAATTTCTTTCATGTTTGGTGTTCAAACACTGTGCTTTTTACCCCCTGGCACACTGATGGTGATGAGCTTTAACCGCCATGTGCCCATGTGGCACTTTAGACATAGCCCACCTAGTTTATTCAGCTTTCCTGTGACTTGATGGGATTTTTTGAAGCTTTGCCACCAAGACAGAAGTCTAACCTCATGCTGGGAAGTGTGTGTCACGCCCACAGATCAGAAACTAAAGACCTATGTGAGCAAGAGGTGACACCTCCACTCACACAAGATGGCTAGTGAAATACACTGGTGTGACGGTGAGCCTCAAAGGCTTCTCTAGTGCCACTGGTCAAAAGGAACTGTCATCTACTCAAGGACAAAGTCTCCCCCTGCCTCAGGCACTGTTTTTTGCAGGCAGGTGGGAAATTAGTTATGCAGGAAGGAGTCAAAATTCACAAGGCTGACCACACCTCTAGGGGCTGGAAGCTGAGGGGCATGATTGAAGATGGTTTTGGCCATCTTGAATTTTGGCTAAGAATCAGGTTCTGACTAGATTTTGTGACATAGACCCACAGGTTGTCGTCACAGCTGGGGAAGATTAGCCATAGAACTAGATGCCCATTGATTACTAGTCCTCACACCCAATAACACCCCCTTAATCCAGGATGATTTAAGGGGCACCCCAGACACCAGTACCTTAGATTCGATGTGATATCAAGAAGAGACCTGTTTCCACGACAATGCAGACCTCCACAAAGATAGGCACTATGATCTGCATCTGTGGTAGCCACACTGCACCTGCTAGATTGCGACTCAACTAAGGCAAGAGACTGGTTCCACAAGGAAGGCAAACCCCTCTGTAAAGTCCATAATTCACAAGAACTCCCTTGGGCCAGAGGAATTAGTCCCCTGCAGTTGGTAGGCACAAACTGCAAAGTCCACGACCATGAAACTTTGCACCTCTAGCCGCTCAGCATGGCCACTCAAAGTCCATGTGCAGGTGGCTTCTTTGAACTGTAGACCAGACCCTCAGGGAGGCTCAGCTTTCTACAATGTTTCCCTGGTCCTCTGGATAAAGATTTCCTCATTCAGAGTGCTTGCAGGTACCTTGGCTTGTTGGCGGTCAGTCCAACTACTGCTTTATTCGTCGTTTCAAGAGAAGAAAGTTATCTGCTCGAGTGACCAAACACTCTGTGGCTGCATTCTAAAGTTCTTGCTTTGTTTTCAACCTCTCTTGGCATGCCGGCTAGCTCGTCTGGCCACGAATCCGGTACAGCACCATGGATAGCCAAGAGCACCTCTGCACCCGAGTCCCTTGAGCCAGGCAGTTTGGATCTGCCTGGAGACTCTTGGTTCAGGGCAAGCTCCTTGCTTTGCTTCCAAAGGGTTTGCTCAACTCGCAATGCAAGTAACAGTTTGCTAAGGTAACCATTGCAACACTGCCATTCTGATAAACAGCTCTGTTTGACAGCTGAAAGAACACCTCTGCATCCTTTCCCTCGAGCCAGGTAAAACCATGCTAGCTGTTGTGAACTGGTCTAAGAACGCCTGAGACCTTAACTCTAAGTGGATTGCATTGAACTCACCCTCTTAAGTATCGATTGCATATGTGCATTTTTCCGATTGACCGCAACATTAATGTTTTTCACATTACAAAGTATTCATTTATTTATTGTTTGAAAATTGATAACTCTGGTTATACTACATGTATTGATTTTATTTTGGTGTATAAAAATATATAAATATTAGAGCTATTTTTACAAATTTGTTTCAGATTTCTCTCAAGTCGTGTCAATTACTTATCATCCATGTTGGTGATGTGAAATGCTTAGCTCATGTTCCTCCAAGTAGCCTTTTAAGTAGCCTGTAGGGTTCTTTGCCACTCGACCTGCACTGAGAGAAGGTGTACTGAGGGAGTGCCCACCGTGCATCTTTGTGTATTGTACTAGTATTACATGGCAAGGCCCACCTGCTATACCAAGTAATACTTTCACCTTGCAGCAAGGGGTCTTCATACTTCTTCACTGAAAGAAGCATTATGCTGACAACTGCTTTGTTTTAAGTGGGAATAATGAACAGCAATAAGCTGCTATGCAATAGGCCATCACTAACATATTTCATTGTTTATATCCTAACTGAGAGTATGTGTCATAAAGGAAAGAACTCCAAATATTCTTCAAAAGCCCTAACACCATTTCTAATAATCACACTGTGGATACTTTTACATGTTAGTAAGGCCTGCCTAACCAGAATAGTAGAAAAAACAGCAATGGAGTGCACACCGCTAGCCCCTCCTCCGGGTCGCCCCTAAGCACTCTGGTATGTGAAGTGCCTGAAGTTCGAAGAATCACTGAATGTTCGCAAGTGGTTCACCTATGTAGGTGCAAGTAGATACTTGTTGTTTCCCCGATCTCTAGACCCGGGAGTATGTTTCATTGCATTTTTTAAATGGTGACAGAACTTAACTGCAATAATTAAATGCGTCTAGCCATATTTGAACATTGCCAAATTAACAGAATAACTGTGAAGAATTCTGAGGAGCGGCCCAATGATTTTTTTTCCACTGGGGGACACGGCATGAAAAGGTTTAAAGACCACTGCTTTGGGCAATGGGTGTTCTGTTATCATAACACTCTCAGCAAGTTCCCTGTATAAAGGGCCAGTAAATGCATTTGATCGATAAGACATGATGACTATTCGGACAGTTGTGGCCCATTCTTAACTTTTGGTAAAGAACACCATGCTAAAGTCAATAAGCATATGTGTGTCATTACTGAGCCAATTGTCATCTGTTCGCAAAAGTCTTACTATCCTTGGCAGACAGAGAAAATGCAAGTGTTAACCAACAATACTCTTGGACATGTTATGTTACCCAGTTTCCTGGTTATAGCAAGTGTCACCTGTTATGTAAATAAAAGTGCATTTTGCCAACCTCACTAATTGGTAGGAAGGTAATTTAAAGAAAATTCAAATGGAAATACCCAGCAACCCAAAGTATGTAAAAAAGTGTATCAACCTATATTCCACACTTTATTTAAAACAGCCTGCATTGCTAGAATGATTTTCGTTCAAGACTTATCATTGTTTACCAAATGTGCTGACCAATCATACTGTCAGGTCAACAGCAAGTGATAAGTATATGCTAAAGAGCATTAGAGTAGTTGTACCGGGCTCTACTGCGGGCCTGTTAGGCCCTGCATTCGGAATTGTTTCAGTTTGTGACATTTGTTCATGTTAGTTTGAATGTTCCTTTCTAGGTATTGCCATGATTTTCAAATGGTAATTGAACTCTAAAATTAGAAATCTGCTGAAACAATTTCCATGTTTTTTCAACTAGGCCAGGGTAATGTTTCTCTTACGCCAGCACAATCTTGCATAATTTCGGGAGTTTAAGATATGTTTGTCATAGCAAAATGCTGAAATTTCTGTATGTGGCATAATAGCGCTGCATTCTTGACAAAACTTTAGCATGTCAGTAAGTGATGGGAAAACCATAAAGCAAGCCTTGTTGTTCACTGCACTTGTGTTTTATGCGCAATTTTTTTTATCCCAAAATTCATGCATGTGTCCAAAATGAATGTGCACAGCATTAAATGCTAAATTAGCATTTCACATAACTGCATAATTTTGTGCAATTTGTGAGCAATTTCGTATAATTTGTCTTGTAACGTCAACTGAGAACTGTGTTATATTTGCACTGCCCTCACACGACCCTCTACTGTATAGCTTAAAAGCAGATTGTGGTGTTGTTAAAGTAATTAAGGGTCATACAGAGGATAATAAGGATCTTCCAGTGACACATAGATCATTCAGGAGTTCACAGCCAGAGACATAAGGAAACAAAGAGCTGGGGTAAGATATTTTGGCTGGTTGAAATGCTCACTCTATGGAGTGAAGTGTCACTAAAACTATGGAGTGAAGTGTCACTAAAAAAGGGCCACAGGAGGCGGAGGACCAGATATGTATTTGCAGTGCTTAATGTGAGCCTGTGGTTTAGAGTGCTGAGCACCAGCACTTAATTGTCAACATTGGTACATATGACAGTCTGCCACATGGTGACAATGGGTGCCAAATTTAGAGATAAGCACAACAACTGTTGTTTATTACTTCAATACACATTCGAAATGACTAATGCCTGCCATCCAAGGTATTCTTATAGCATTGGGGGCCTGGAATTGTCTGAGTTGTCAAACTTGTAGCAGTGTGAGGGTTAATAGTTGGCAGCTCTGGCAGGAGCAATGGGTGGTGCAAACTGCAGTGGCCTCCTGACGAGGGCCCTGGTACTTATTGTTTCACAAATTAAGCACTGTTGTATTTGTAAAATGCATTGATCCCCTATATCAATCAATCAATCAATCAGGGGTTTGTAAAGTGTGGCGAATAACCATTGTTTATTGTTAATGAACTCAATTGTACTCATTTTCTCAATCTCATCGGGATTAAAGTCTGAGAGGACCCACCAGGATTTGAAATAAACATAAATCTTTGAGGGGGATGCATTAGTCCACTGACCCAACAGACACGACTAATAGAGTAGGGAGCAAGAGGATTTCACGGGACAGCAGTCAGAAGAAGTGTGCCTAGCGAGTGCTCCACTCACCCCTTGCTAACAAAAAAGTCCAATTTATGAAAGCTTTTATGAGTACATGTAATAGTGCATCAAGAATTCAACTTCACTTACTCATAAATGCCTTTGTGAATTGACCACTTTGTCTTCAAATACATTCCTTCTACTCTGTCTCCCCCTAATTGATAGTATCACAGGAGTATTGCTTTAGGTACTACAAACTGCCTTGGAGACCAGGCCTCTAAATGGGCAGCTGTCGGGTTATATCTGTCTGGTCATGTGTTTGTGCACCTGTGTGTGACTGACACTGAGAGTGGGAGAGAAAGCGAGCGAGCTAGAAAAAGAGAGTGAGATAGGACAGAGATCAGAAAATAATTAGTACAAGATTGTATTGGGCCTGACGTTTTGCTCAGGAGCCTGCGACTGGCACTATCAAATATCAGTTAAGCGAATACCAAGGCGGAGTAGTGCTGATTCCACCTCATGCCTCTTTAATCCACCACCAGACCTTCTCTCCCCTAAACTCTTGCAGGATCTTTTTCATCCCTGCTTTCTACCTTTGTCATTCTGTTCCGTCTTTTCCATCATCTTTATTTCCCCTTTTGTGTTATTAACATTTAGCTCTGGATAAAGTGTGTTGAAAAAAACAGAAGTGCTGGTCCATAAAAACAAATGCCGGTGTGTCCCACCTGCCACCACCTGCTCAAATTAAGCGCCGAGAGAGAGAAGGGGTTTTTGTATTGTTATTTAAAATACCAGCAAGTTGCTCGGACAATCTTACCATACATGACTATTTTTCACCATAAAGTAATTATCCCTGAGCTGCTAGAAAGTTCTCACACCAGGCAGTCTAACGTGTTTTTAAAATCTCTCAATTGAGCTGTAGCATTGAGATTAGAATCAACATTCAGCTTTGAATGTGAGATGATCTGTTTATCTTAAGACTGCAGCATTCCATCAGAAATATATTGTAGAAGTCTATTTAAAAAAAAAAATGTTTAGAATGGGAAAAGTCAGGATAGAATTCTAAAAGTGCAGATCTAGAAACACATTAAACAATATTGACAACTGAAATTTCCATTTGTTTGTAACAGATGTCTTCTGCAGTTAGAATACCCCGCCTAATCGGTACATGGCATGCTGCCAAATGCAAATTTCACATTTGTTGGCGTGCTCATTCGCATTTGTCTTAATGAGCGAAACTTGTGTCGTTTTGTGCGATTATTCACATAATGCATACGAAATTCTGTCATCTTTTAAACTCTCTTTACACGGTTGAAGCTCATTTTTTACTAATGTATAATATTCTAATCAAACGTAACTATATTCTAATTTTGTGAACTTCATATCAGAATTATTGTACCAATTACAAATGAGGAGTCTCGAATAATTAAATCTTTTGTGCATCGTAAACTTAAAAGGTAGATTTCTTTTAATAATAAACTTTGGCCTTGTGATCGAGTATTGCTCTTATAAATGCATGTTTCTTTATTAAATCGTGACCCGAATGCATGACACGAGAACACCGAGGCATCAGGAAATGTAAGCAATGATTTGAGCAATTAAACCTGACAGGACATGCAGAAGTCTCCTTACTGGTCGCCTCGGGTGAAGTCCTGCGTCAAAAGGTCAAAGGTCGACCGGCTTGCAGTGTACTGTAAAAACGCCAATAAAAGCTGCTGGTGTTCTGCCTCTTACGAGACGAAAGGGTAGACGTGAAAAACAGGTCTGTATATCCATTTGTATCTCTTCCTTGAGTGACTTTACTACTTGCACATTTGCAATTTTTCTTTCTGTTTGTATCTCTTCCTTGTGTGACTTTACATCTTGTACATTTGCAATTTGTTCTGTTTGTATCTTTTATGTAACGCATGTAATCCTACATCCTTATGTTTTGCAACTGGTTCTTATGTAAAGCGCTTTGACACCTTCGGGTAAAGTTCGCGCTATAGAAAATCGTATTTAAAAATATATCTAACAGTTCCCTGAATGCAAGTATCGACCTATCGATAGGGAAGAGTGACAAATGCCCTATAAGTCCTGGAATGTACCCAAAAACATGCCACCCTTAATTTTTTTTCTAAAAACACAAACCAGACATGTATTCTTGCATCTTTTCTTGGTCATGTGGATTTGGAAGATGAACAAATATTCAAATAACATTTTCACGGTTACCAAACTACAACAAGCATTTGCAATGCAATCGGTCTCGCCTTTGGGAGCTTATATGTATTTACCTATGCAGCACATTAGACTGGGTGCTGAAAAATCTACTTTTCTTTAACACCTTAGCAGCTATGGAACGTCCAGCTCCAGTGCTGAACGTTCCATTGCGCAGGTGCAGTTGGAACGTCCAACGGCCGACGGCAGCACTCCCGAGGTAGTGGTGCCGTCGGCCGTTGGACTAGGCGCAGCACTTATGAGGTTAACATGGAGGGAAAGTAAGCGACAAACTGTGTAACATGCCAGGTATGGGAACACATGGAGAGAGATATTGCCTTTCAGCTGGAAATAGTATAGTCCAAAACTCTGTTTTTAATATAAAAGCAGGACCTTCGGTGGTCATATCACTGTAAATAAAAGAATTGAAAAAAGTATTATTGTCTACTGGTGCTCGTGGAAGACAATTTCTATGACTGGAATCTAGATGCTAAAGCGATTCTGGTATTTTACTGACCTCTGCAGGTCGTTTTCTATCAAAAAAAGTGAAATAGAGGCAGTTGCCAGAAAAATTAAAAAAAGAAAGTCCCTCAGCAGAAAGCAGTTCTGGTATTTTACTGACCTCTGCTGGTCGTTTTCTAGCAAGACAGTTAAATAGAGGCAGTTGAACAGAAAAAAAGTCCCTAAGCGGAAGCAGACAAGTTCTAGGGCTGATCTCCAGAGCCCACAAAGTGCATACACATATAAGTATATACTAAAGTATATACTAAAGTGTACACAAGAGGTCTCAAACACTTGACCTAAAGATAAGTAAGGGACACATTAGGCGTATGGACAGACAATGATCAAATCATACCTTTTTCTTGTCGTCAGCTGTAGTGTGCCTTCCTAAATCTTATACCAAAACATATATTTAGGCTATTATTCCTATCATCATATTAATAATTAATGGAAACGAATTCTTGTTCTTCAGGACCCAAACAAGTGTCAGATAAACTTTGTAACGTAAAATGAGCTCATATGAAAATTTTAAAGTAGCCTTCCTTTCTATTTATAGTACAGCTTAAATCTATTTGTGATAGGCCTCATGCTCTTAGGGGAAATTGTTATGACTGGCCTAAAGAAAGGTTTAGCAGTCTGTCATCATTATGTAATCAAAAAGTGTATGAATAAAAATGCATACATATTTACATAGATAAATGGGTTTTAGGTCAGGCCTCTTTATCCATTGATCTGTTCATCTGTCATGCACACTTTGCTCCCTCACACAACTGCATACGGCACAATGGACTAGCTTACTCCAGGCACGGTGATTTGCATCAGTTCACATTATGACATATGGGTAGCTGCTTAAAGGAAGATCACTTCAGTGCAAGGGTTGATGGATCACTGGTTTATGTGTCAATGCTTTTTTTCTCCCATTCCTTGTCCTTGTTGTGTTTCTTTTAGCCACCTAACGTGTTTATACTATATCTTCATGTTATTGTAAATCAAACTCAATTGTGTATTTTATTTTTGCCAATTAGAATCATATTTCCCTGAGATGTACACTAAAACTAAAAAGGATTTCTATATGTGTAATACACGTGTCTTCTAAGAAGCATCCTTAGTGTTCGATTATTATATGTGATGGTCACTTTTTTGGGAAAGTATATGACTTCCACATTTGAGTGGCAGCAAGTTTTCTTTTTTTTGGCCTCATTTCATCTTTTTTGACATATGTTTGATGAAGAAAATAGACCTACTGCACGAGCTTGTCGGAGCCAGATGTACTGGCTTGGGTCTTAAAGATCTGACGTGTTAAGTTTTCTTTATGGTGTCTACATTGTCTTCCCAGCTGAAATTGTTCAAAGTGGAGGCATTTCATACTCCATGCATGCAGATGGGGCGCGGTGCCATCTCAGGCTAGAGTCCAGTGATACTCAGAGTAGGGCCGAGGCCGCATGCGGCCCTCCTGATCTATACATGCGGCCCCGGGTGGTACAGCAGCACTGGGCTGCTGTTTACTGTATAAACACTAATGCTTATAACCATATTAAATAAATGGGAAGCATTTATTTACAATCGAATTGAAGTAAAAAGCCAAAGAAGCACAGAAGCTGTAGTGCATCACTTGTCTCTAAAAATTAAAGTGTTCTTAAAGTTGTTTTGCAACAAACGTGTAAAAATATAATAGAGTCCCTTCAAAATTAACAGCAAATTATAAAAGTGCATTGAGATTTGTTTTTTTTAGTGTGACAGCTTTCAAACAATAATTTAGAAACATAAACATTTATGCCCCAGCCTCCCCATTCCACCGCCTCCATTCCCCAAGACAATATTGCCAATACGCAAAGTAATATAAAATAATTGCCCAAGATCAAACAGTGTGGTCAAGTGCGGAAGCTGGGATTGCTTCCAGGTGCAATTCAACCACTACATTTACATGTCGCTCCCCTACGCCCACCTTACACCTCCCAAGTCCCAGACTGGCACCATGCTGCCATCAGTGCGGCCCTCGGTCACACCACATATTAACTTTTTGACACCTGGGAAAATGTTTGTGCGTACTCATGGGTTAGACAATATATCAAATATGACAAAATCCCATTGAGAACCTAACCTTAGGTGACTCAGGAAAGACTAATAATCAGTGCTACAAAATCACAGAAAATCCGCTATTTTCGTCAAGTTTCTCCTGGCAGAAAGTGAAACCTGTGAGCATAAATGTCAGCCGATTCCCATCCTGCAAATCAAAATCTGTCCTTGGTAACAGCAGGTGCATTTCTTTATACACTTAAGTTGAACGTAGGCACTCGAGAATATAGCTTGTCAAGCTCTTTGCATTTCTTCCATAATATGTATTGGGAAGTAGGTTGTAATACGTTCAATCAAGGATCAGCCCCCTCCCCAGGTGGCAAGGTACTGTCAAAGCCAGTAGGCCTGGGTTTTTATTAATGAAGTACTTTTCAATGGTTGGGTGAGTTTGTGTGTTTGTATGTTGGAGGTTGTGTGAAGGGACAAATCGTTGAACACCGGGGTTATGTGAATGGATGAAAGTGGATGATTATGGATGTATGCATTTATGAGTGGTCAGCAGTGGCGGGAAGCAGATACTATGCTCTTGATTTGTATGCACTGAGATATCTCACACATTCATCCATCCAGGCACTCATCCATCTATTTAAACACGTATCTATTCATTAGCCACCTCTCCACGTATTCACTTGCCCATTTATTCATCCATCCACTCACTTATCCATGTACTTCTACACCCATTTATCCATCCATCCATCGAATCACCCATGCATTCATCCACCCATGAACTCGTTTATCCATTTATACGTGTTTTTTTTAACTCATTTTCACATTAACCTAATTGGCAATGCACACAATTACACATACAGAATTTACTATGAATAAATAAACATTCTAATTTAAAAACGTAAGCCAGTCCTCCTGACTTATGGCGCATAGCCGAAACACCCTAGTGCACGGTGACACCACTGACAAATTGTTCTACTTCCTCTGCGTAGTGTGCTTGGCTTGTCATTTGCTCGGGAACGTCTCACAGATAAGCACGCTTCAGTCGCTCGGATAAAAAATTACAGATAGAAAGCGCAAGAGTTCAGAAGTAAAGAGTGGCCGAGGAAAAACCGTCGGAAGGGACAGAGATTCACAACAGGCCAGTAACCTAACAACCATGCAATACAGGGTCTGGAGACAAAAAACAACGTTTTCTTCGGATTATTTTGTTTCAAATAATTTAGGAGAGTCTTGGCACAGAGATTGTGACAGTGATAATCAGTACTCTACCTACCAGAGCTTCAGGTGAAGTTGAAGCAGGGCATATTTTAATAGGCACCCAGAAAGGGAGATTTGAAATAAAAACAACCTGGTCAGACGTGGTGAAGTGGATACACTAGACAGCTGGATTCACAGGTCTGGGGACTAATGATCCTCAGCCAACACTGCTAGGATGTTCTAGGAACCCTACTGCAGCGCACAAGTACTGTATTGTACAATTTGGACTACATGAAGTGAAGACGCAATTAATAGCAATAGTTGTATTTGCACATACTTACCACATGTAGCACCATTTGAGGTTGTGTTGACTTTGTGGGTAACTATCCATGTAATTGTGTTTGGCGATAGGGGTACGTTTGTAGACTAGTCCAGGAACGTATGTGAGCAATGGACACCATTCTTACATGGGGGTAAATGTTTCACCCAATAGCCATGATGCTATTACCCAGAAAGATTAGGAGATGCCATTCCTAATTGGGTTCATATACTTGACTAATGTGTGGAGATGCATCTACCCAGGAAGACTAGGAGACACATCCTTACTTGGGTCGATGGCATTCACCTGGACTGGAAATGCAGAAAATTAAAGAAAGGGCGTTCTTTTCATTTTTAACCAGTTGGTGAAATATGGCATGGCCTGTGTCAGATCATAAAACCAATCAGAAATGGGCTTTTGATGTCAACTCAGGAGCAAAGTGGCAACTCTAATAAACCGGCAGACACCAAGCACAGAAAGGGAAGTATGGGTCCATTGAGCAGCAGAGATGTGAGACCTAGAACTACAAGAGACACCATTCATGGTGTGAGCATGCTGGTAAAAGAGAGAGAGCAAATTCCACACTTGATGGAGATACTGAGGAAGGAGGATTACGATAACATATACAGAAGAATAGGAGAGGCAGAGACATGCTCAGTGTGCATAAGCAGGTATGAATGCAGCATACTCACTCTACTATCCTGTAGAGTGTACCTATTAAGAATTCAGGCCATGTGCCATGTGACACTCACCCAGAAGCTATAAGTCCCAACCCTTGGAGGCATTGGTAAGTGAACAAGAAATATAGCTTGTGGCACAAAATGGTTTAATTTTGACTAGTGTTTTGCTAATTACTGCAGAATGTAAGGTAATCTAGCTATATACAAATGCACATGTTAAACTTCCGTGTAGAGACTCTAAACTTTTTTTGAATTAATATTAACTAACCAAGTTTTGAAAAGCTTTATAGGTTTTCATGCCTGTAACTCTAGCCATGAACCAGTAATAAGATTGGATTTACTCAAAACCAATTGATGGGAGCCTTAACATTGAACGAAGGAAACTAGTCATAAACGTTCTCATTAATTACACATCATTTTTTTATACTTTTATTTTTAAAATTATGAGTGTGTTCCACCTCTTTATAAGATACCTTCTCTTATGGATTGTGAGAGATTCGGAAGAGATCTCTTTCTAGCCAGATGAACAAAGTTGAATATGCATTTTTGACTCGAAAATTAAGTAGATTCGTACACCTTAAGTGTTTATGAAATATGTTCGGAATGAATTACTAATCAGCATGCGTGCAATGAAGGCATTACACATTTACGAATACAATTCGGGTTACAAGTTCATTTTATGTCAACAGGAGCCTCTAGCCCATTCCAGTTTAATGCGCTTTGCCATGCTCAGTTTTAATTTCCTTCCATTGAATTATCACACCTGACAAAGAATTCTGATATAAAAGTGGGAAGTGTAAGTAGAAGAGATGACAGGAGCTGTCAGTAAAGAAATTCATCATTGCTTCAAATGGTTTGAGTCTACACTCAAGAGCTTCTAAGTACTCAGTGTTTGAGGAGGCGCATCCGCGGTGAACAAGAAGTGGGAAACCGATGACCAAAGTTAAAACAGGTTGTAGAAAAAGGGCAGGCTCTTTGCTTACTGAGGCCGCAGGGCAGGAAAAGGTACACTAGAGGGGGCGTGACCTACACTACTGCTGGGACCAATGGGACTTCGCTGGCCACATATGACACCGCCGTAAAGACAAACCCAAGACTCCAGGGCTAGCAGAGGCCATGGAGTCAGGGTCAGCACTTCCAGGCAAGATTTGAGCTTTGTGTCCATGGGGAGAGCAGCTTAGGCTGAGAGCAACAGCAGGCCTCGAATGACCTGGTGCTACCCAAAACAAATCACGATATACACAATGTGGTGCTCTGATGGCCTCTGTTCCTGCACTAAAACCAGGTGCTGAAGATGCACAGCCATTCTACCTGCTCTCAAGTTCTAGAGCCTGCCTTTGGTGGTATTATTCTCCAGCATACTGCCGTGGATTGGCCTGTGCTTGTGTTGCCCTATTGTCTCTCTCTGTTGAAGTTTCCCTTGACTGGCTCCCCTCACGAGCTGATGTCTTTTTGCCCCATGCCTAGAGATACTGTAAAATAGTCTGATGAAATGTGCTGGCCTTCTGGAAACCATGATAAAACCCCTAAGGAAGTGTTGTAGATTTGGGCTCGATAGAACTCTAGCTTCTGTTTATATATGTCCCGAACAGAAGTAGCATTGCTGCATGTCCTCACACTTGGTTGTGTAAGTTCATGGTAAGACCCAAGGATTCCTCTGGCTTTCTGCATTGGCATAACAACCTTGTCTACATGGTGCATGGCCTCATACTGTCAATGCACCATGTCAATGTGTTGCACTGACTGATGTTACTGAATGAATGCAATAAAAAGGGTAAAAAAAAAGTACATTCATGAGAGCACAGACTCCTACATGTTAACACAGGGTATCTGTGTGGGGCCGTGAATTCTGCATTACTCCAACCTTTTACCCTGCAAGAGTCCTGAAACATTTCCAGAGACTGGCTCTGTGATAACATCTTAATATTCAATGTTACTATCACGTAGGAAGCTATACCTAGAGTCTGGGAACTTTTATCTTAAGGGCCTAGAACTTTCGTGGCATGGAAATATATTTAGTCACTCAAATTTCTGCAGTTTTATAAAGGACAGAAAAGAAGCTTAAACAGCACCAGAAGACTGTACGAAGAAGCCTTGGAGGACGCCAGCAACAATGTTGTTGAATCACATATGAACATAGACATGAAAGGCATACGGCAGCACATTTGGTTGTCACACCTGAAAACACAAATACCATCAAAAACCATACATGGTAAGAAGCATTAAGTCAACGGGACAAAATATGTCCATACAAAGCCTGTGCCCCCCTAAACACAGCAAAAAAGAAGACCAACTAAATGTTTGCCTCCATGTTGACAAATTCGACTCCACCCTCCAGCCCCCATTGTTCAAGGGTCCCACTGTTAGTATCTTCAGCATGACAATGACTTTTTCACCATAAGGTGGAGGGGGCACACATTTATGTTAGTGATGTGCGGCTATTGACAGTTATAGGACTCATCGATCTGTGGTATTGTTCCTTTCTCTGCATCATGGGTTGATGACTGATGCTCACTGTAGGAATGTAGTGTCTGATGGTACAAGTAGTTTTTTGTGTGGGATTAATGATGAGGTGTTTTCACATCTCTACTATGGAAGCCTAATAACAACTTCTGACTCTTGTAACACACTACACTACTCGAAGGAGACATGTCTTCCAACGTTCTCTCCGTCGCACACAAACTGCACAAATTCGTGATTTGCCAAGACTCGCTGCTGTCTGGATAAGGAATGTGGCAAAGTGATCTCATTGTTAAAAGCACGAGTGAAATCCTGATATAGAGCAAAAAACACAACTGTTATGGCCTCCCGCGTGCGTAATAGGCATTAAACCTAATGGCGTAATCCTTAAACGATGCTTTAATGTCATGCCATTTAATTTGAGAGTATGCTTCATATCATGGCATGAATAGATCATGAACACTGAAAGGGAGGGAGGGGGCTAGGCCATTAGAGTGGTTTTAATTCCTACTAGTGCTTTTCTATTAAAAGTCTTTAGTTGATTAAGGTACTATATTACTACTGCTAGTGCACATGATAGCCATAAATTCAGGCTATAATATGTCTTGCAAATTGGTCTCCGTTTGTTCGCTTACATTTTGTAGGACTGTAAAATCTGTCTGTATATGTGTGTGTCTGCCTCTGAGCTTGTTTCTGTGGGTGTACAGTTCTCTTTGTGCTTGTGTGCTCAAAGTCACAACAAGGTAGAGGCCACAGATTTTGAGTTGTTGACTTGGCAGCTTTGGCTATGTAACCTTTCTGCAGTCCTCTTGGCCTTCTTCCTTCTTCTCAACAATGTTTAGACATTATAATTAAAAAAGCCCATTTTATTTTAAAGACTATTCAAACTTAAATGAGCAACATAAGGACATCTGCAAACCATAAGCACATGATCATATTACTTGGCAGCCTGAAGCATGAACTTTTCTCTTTCCTTAAGCTCTGAAGTGGCCGGGCCTACTTCATCTGGGAAGCATCCGCAAGTGAAGCCTGTCTTGGCCGATCAGTGTTTAATGGCTGCGACAGAATGATAACTTTGCGAGAGTTAGAGTGGACACTGTGTTTCCTGTGGCTGTATCGTGTTCTGTCACAAAAGCTTCTTTCATACTGAGGTACAAACACACACAAATGTAACTTACTTTCCAGAGGCATTTCTAGGTTTTATCCTTTCACTGGCCTGAAAGAAAACAAAAGTAAAAACAAAGTTAGTTAGGAAAGGTTTCCTGCTGTAGCTTGCGAACAAGGGCTAGACAGTAATACAATAATATTGAAAACTTCATTGCATGATCTTTAAGATTTTGCAAGCATGAATGGGACATCTTTCGATGGAAAGGGGTTGCTAATATGCATGTGTCTATTTGTTTACTGTGCCTAAACTAAAATTCGAGAACTTGATGAGGGTGTATGATCTAGAATACCGCCACACCACATGCACGGTCTCAATGGGAATTGTTGATGATCCCACACACAACAGAATGGTGAGCTGTATTACAATAATGGCAGTCTTGCATAATGCACAGTTGCACACTGTTTACATGTCCTCACAGGGCAGTGTTACAGTCGTTGCCCTGAGCGGGTGTTCTGCAAGTCTTTGGCTATTAAGGGAGTCTGGGGGACCATGAGGGTGACCTCATTCCATAATACCGCCTTTTTATGTCTTGTGTGCGAACGCAGCGCATGTGCTGCTTCGCTACCGAGACTCTATTGCTGCCGCTTTCTGTCCCAAAAGGAGATAGGAGGTGGCACGCGCCCGGACAGGCGATGTCCACACGCACACATAATCTCCTGTCCACGCTCGCGGCGTTTGAGCGGAACGTGCACCATGGGCGCGCTCACTGTCACGCCAACAACTTGTTAAAGAAAGCCCCAGGCAACAGTGTTTTTGCATTCTCGCTTTCATTTCTCTAGCAAGGCACGTAAAGCTCTATTTTTCATCATTATATGCTTTCATTAACCAGCGCTGCACGCCGCCTATGTCGCGCTGGTTACTAAAAGCAGATAATATTGAAAAAATAGACCAATAGGTCTCGTTTTATTTCTCCACTGCTCTCGACCCGGGACTGCCACTTCTGAAGCATTTGTTCCTTACCCCGTAAACAAGGCTGTTAATCTTGGTCGGGTAGGAGGTGGTAGACAGCCTTTTGCTTGAAATCAACTGCGGCGGCAGAGCCTGCTTCCCAGTCCCGCCGTAGCCCTGCCGCAAACAGGCACCAGCTCCTTGCCCCTCCTCTCACAGCTAGGACTCTTGACGGGGACTTAAGCTTCACTCTCACTTCCCATTTGTGTATCCACACCTGTCCTTTCCTCCCTCTCCCACCTTCTCAATGAGGCCAAGCTGCATGATTTGACCAACCGCCCCAAAGAACGATGAAGGGGTCATTCTCCTGTGGCACGTATCCAATCTCTGCAGACGCCAGACAGAGCCAAGCTGTCGTTCCAAGGAAGTCTGGTGCCACAGGAGTCAGAGGTAAGCAGAGAGCTTCATATCACGCTCTGCTAGTAAACACCAAATAACATGGTACTCCGCAACACTAATCAGCAACCAGCCCCTAGCTACAGTAAATGGTTATTCCTATTTATCGATATTCTGTGATCAAAAGAAGTTCAATGTTTCAAAACATTGTCTGAAAAGTGGAGCACGTCTGCATTAACTACGCATTATTTGAAATTCAAATACTAAACAGGTAAGGACTGCAACTTTGCTTGCAAGTCTACGCTTTTCTCTGCAGCTAGTGGGGTACTTTTGGTAGGTAAACCACAAAACTTTACAAAGAAACAACTTTGTTAAAAGAAAAGGGAGAAGAGATGGATTATAAACTACCTAATCTTTGTTGTGCAGTTGTTACTTTTCGACTTGCATTTTATTGTAGCAGACATAACGAGAGATGGCAAGTTGTAGCTGCGTGTCCATAACATTTGCTCAGCTGCGGGTCATTTTGTTTCACACGTTGTCATGACCTTGTATGCTTGATTACTTATTTTTTGCCAGTTTAAAATATGGTTTTGCAAATGCCCAATCTCATGAAGGGGACTTTAAGTCATCCTTGTAAATGGCAGCTGCCCATCAGAGAACACCATGTACAAATCTCTGTGCCAATGAGGGTGTAACATTCTGACATACCTGAATTTAATTTGAACCAAAAAGGAGAAATGAAGGAGGGCCTTCCTAGTGTTCCTTAGTATAGGGTTGTGTCTGATTGCGGGGTGTTTGGTTGCGGTAAGTAGTGCCATGGGTTCCATGCCCCCTAGTAGCCTTCTCTCTAGCGAGAGCCAAGCCGGGGTGTATTTACTAGACACAAGCGTGAAGAACTCGCAGCTGGAGTCCATATGGCACAAACCCAGAATCAAATACAGAGACAGAATACTTGACATACACTCTTGGTACAAACATGGCATCTCCACAGTAAACCAACCACACCAACACGGCCCACACACCACGTTTGACACACTCAAAGATGAACAGAAACTGGACAACATCGAACTATACAACTTCCTGAAGATCAAGGTGGCGATCAGCAAGGCAGGCCTTAACAAACACACACCCTCAATCCTGCAATACGCTACCAACCTAAACAAACTGGGGCACCAGGTAGCACACTTGTACAAAGCCCTAAGCCCCAAGTCCACCAAACTTAACAACAAGGTCACAACATACTGAGAAACACTCATAGGTAGAGAGCTCAGCGAGGAAGACAGGATCGACCTCTGGATATCCACGTTGAGGAAGAAAGAAACAACCACCCTAGACCAAACTAAATTCTGGCTGATACACAAAGCATACTGGACCCCTGCCCGCCTAGCTTCCATAGGAATCAGAGAAAGCGACTCCTGCTGGAACTGTAACAAACAAACAGGTGATCTAGCACACTTTCTGTTCCACTGCCCCAAGGTCAAGAAGTTCTGGAACATGATAGGCACACTGATAAATGACATATCAGGCGCCTCACCCCAACTTGAGTTCCACAGTCTGGACATGAATGAATGAAACTTATATAGCGCACAACTTACCCTGGGGCATCTCAGCGCTTGCTTAGGGAACCCGTCCTGGTATTCCCCTGTGAGATAGCCCTGGCAGGGTATCCACAAGGTGAAAGCCAGGCATCCCACCGCGAGGGGCCGTTGTGGAGATTAAGCAAGCTATTGCCCAGAGTCGCAGAGTGTGAACCGTGAGTTGAGAAGGAACCGGAGCGAGAATTAACGAGTCCGTGGAATTTTGAGCCCAAGACCCACCGAGGCGGGGAATTGAACCCTGGTCCCGGGCCGAACTCAAGCTCCAGGTCTGCCGCCTCTAACCCCTGAGCCACACTTCTCCACATAGGCTTCATGGCTCCCTCAATCAAAACCAAAGAGGACAGGGACCAGATAGACCTGCTGCTGACGGCAGCAGTTAAGACGGTACTGAACAACTGGAAGGATACAGCGAAAGCCACATTCAAGGCATGGTTCAACTGGGTTACATTCCTTAGGGGGGCAGACACCATGACGGCCAAACACACACAATAGAGGTTTATTAACTGAGATACCCCCCAGATCTGCAGGGACTGGGTTTCCCAGACCCCTCTGAACGTGCCATCACTAAGTGAAACAAACACACGTTCGGGCTATTTAACAATGTATGGGTTTTGATTCATTTTTTTCTTTTCCCTTTATTGAAGAATATTATCCACCTCTTAAGTATGATGTCACTGGTGACGCAGCCCAGGCCCCATCGCACCTGTGACGTCACTGGGTACCAAGTAGTGCCTGTCTTTTTCTATCCTTCTGCCCAGGTTATATACTGATCGCTACACATACGACCCCCACACCCTACCCCACCCTTCCATTGGAATGACCCCGTCCCCGTGTCAGGTAGATGCTAGTTCAGACTCCCCTGCCCGCTGCTACTTCAATGACCCTCCTCCCTCCCCCATTGTAAACAGATCTCACTGAGTACAAACACCCCGGGCCCCCACCCTTCTGTGGCAGTGACTACCACTGCCCCTTCCCCTCCGCCAGTCAGACAAAGCTCAGTTCGACCCTCCCCAGGCACTCACCTGCACGGGCCGGCTGTAGCCAGAGCCTCTCCAACAGGAACAGCAGGAAGTGGGGGACAGTCATTGTGAGGGTGAAGGGGCTGCACTCGAGGCGGGGGGAGTCCTTCAAGTATCAAACTGAAATAACAAACTTCGGAGCTTTAACCTCAGCCCTGCATGACTCGAGTGAGCTTATACACACGTGACATCACACCACTGGGGGCGCCGATGAACGAATCAGAGCACAGAGACCCACTCTCTCATCCAGCTGCTGTCTGGGCAAGAGGAAGTTGAACTACAGCTGGGTGTGGGGAGCAGGGAGTGGGAGGGCGAGCTCGACCCAGGTACAGGAGCGCTTTACATGAGCACAGTTACCTTACACCAGGACCCATTCATTTGTAGGCACGCGGAGGTGAAGTGATTTCATTTGCTCAGAATCACAGGTTCCGACGCCGAGGCTCGAACCGGCTTCTCCAGGTCCAAAGTCAGCTCCTGTAGCTCTAAAATTCTGGTCACCCTAGACTTTAGGTTGACCTGAATTCTAAAGCCAAAAACAGGCACATTTTCCCCAAAAATGCATTTGCAATGCAATAACTCTCGCTTTTGCGAGAGTTTAAACTACTCACATTGTAAATGATAATGCCTTTTATTTATGTGTTTTGAAAACTTGCAAGCAATGCGTAAACATGCCCTCTATTCTTACAGCCGTTGCCTACGAGAAGCGAGGCCGGCAATAACTACGCATCTTTTACTGCCAGGCTTGCTTCTTGTACGCAAGGACTATCTGTACAAAGTGCGTGTTTACGCACCTGTTGTATTCCTATAAACCTACGTTTGGACCTCATCTCTACAGCACCGCTTGCAGGTTTTCATGGTTTAAATGCGAGACCTATTGCATTGTAAATGCTTGTTGTGTGTGGGAGAACTACAAGACAACACCTCCATCAAATGCCGAGAGCAGCGCTTCCTTTTGTACAGCCAGGCTTCACCTTCCTTGCTTGTCTGTGCATACAGGGCAGTGCAGCCTACCAATGGGTAGGCAGGCCCTAGGAGGAGACAATCGGGTATGTGGAGCATTCCATTGCCTTTCACAGGAACCACCCCATGTAGGGAACAGGATGCAGTTGTCCTTCTGTGTATTCTATACCAGCGATTCTTAACCTTTTGACTTCTGTGGGCTCCTACTGAATCACTAGCAGAAGCCTACAACCCCAGACTAAACAATTTCTAAGATTTGTGTTAAAATAGAATACACAGGAATACAGAAACCAGTATACATAAAACAAATGCAAACATTCTGAAATGTTTTAAATACTTCACAAGTAATTTTTTTATTTAAAAAAAAAACATTTTAAGTTCAATGGGAAATGGGGGGCTTTCCAAAATTGGGTTTTATTTCTAAAAGATGAAGTGAAGCAACATACTGGACTGTAGCATGTCACTTTTTTTTTTTGTTCCTAAAATATGCGCTCTTTTTGCCAGCACGTACCAGTGCTTCAGACATCCTACTTAGATATAGTGCTTGCTCTGCTACCTCGAATCAGGCAAAGGGTGGCAACTTAATTTTAAGCTTCAATTTCAAGTTCCTTGCATTTACTGAGTGTTTTAAAATACCAATTTTTACAGTTTGCTTTTTTATGTATAAATACATACTTAATGAATCTACTAGCATTTAAAGTTCCAAGCAGTTACTGCCCCTCTAAGTAGGAGTCACAGTCTCCCCAAGGGGTCTGTGAGGCATAGGCTAAGAGCCACTGCTGTTTACTCACCACCTCTGTTTGTGGCTATGCCAGACCAGGGAACGGTCCCTAAGGGAAGATGTGTTAGGCCCGCTATGGGTATCCTCACTCGTGCAGAACATGTTCTATCCAAATGGGGTGCCCACCAGCATCAGATGTTTCTGTTTAGTGTACACGAGTTTGGTGGAAAGCAGGTAATAAGAGAGATGCAGAAGTGACTGTCAATTGACCTGTACATAAACTTCCCATAAAGGTCTCTTGAGGTAGATGCGAAGTGGAAAATCCATCCAAAGAGGCAGGTCCATCTCTGTGTCGCCAGGGCCGCTTCGCCCCAGACATGCAGGCTGGATCGAGTTTATTGTAGAACCCATTGATCTGTGTACAGTGCATTTATCATTCATGAAAAGAGCCCGTGATCTTCACAGTATATTAGAAGAAACAACTCGGATCATCTGTCAGCGGCCTTCTTATTTCTGTTTCCTTCTCCACGGGGATTTCATCTCCTTCGATTCTTCCTGAATTAAAATGTTGCTAAGCAACACAGCTGGGGGCACGGATGGCAGAACGGCTCCAGTCTATCAAATTGTTTAAGCAGCTGGAGCTTTTAATGGTGATTTTTAAAACGGCTGCAGCATAATTATGCACTTGGAGTCGAACCTGAATATCCCAGAATGCCTCCGTGTACTTAATAGCCGGGGTTAAAATGGTGTTATTTTAATGCGATACCGGTGTTGTCGGAGGCCCGCAAAGCCGCCTAAAGTCGCGCGGAAAAGCCTATTTTTCCGAAGAAGAAGCAATTATTTTAGTCTTCTCGGGACTAAACTGTCACAGCTTTACATCTGGAAAGCAGCCATGGCATGAAGCCGGAGACAGCGCGAGGGGATCGCAGCAGCGCGCGCCGTGATGAATGCATTCGGAATGAGTGGTGAAGGCAGTGAACTCTATGAAACATGCAGTGCTCGTCGGCAAGTGCAGCGAAAAACCGGCCTCTGGGTTTACAAATAGGAGCCCTTCTAATCCCCTGGTGCAAGTGGTCAGCTGGTGAATGCTGTCACAACAAGTGTCAAAAGTTAACCAATCACTGCCGAATAATGCGCATTTCCGGATAGTGTCTGTGATTGCTTGTCATTGTGACTGGGTAGAAACCTCTTCTTTTACTTCTACTGACAGGTCTCTTTAAAAATGGCTTTGTGTGAAAGACACCACCCCTCAACACAATTTCTTTGTCAATGCCTTTTCTGAGGGTCCTGTGGTGGGTTTTGCTTGTGGTGTAATGTGTTATTGAATGGAGATGTATGTTATTGTATTTTAGTTACATATGGTCCCAAAGTGGATGTTGGTTGACAGCTGGCAAACTGTTTCACCGGCTTTGCTTGTGAGTGACTGATTATAAGAGTAAGTGCTTATAGTGGCTAAAGGATGTAACGTAATGGCCAAAGCTGCCGACTTTGGAACCGGGGAACCAGATTTGACACTGGCATTGGAGCAACATCCTTTGATTCTGGGCATATCACTTAAAAACATCAAATGTCCTCGTTTAATGTAACTGATGTTAATGTAGAGGGTTATCATATTTTCTTCGAGTCGAGTTTGTGCTACAAAAAACTGAAAAAAAATAATAATACATGCCTTGGAATGTTGCTGGGTTCAACAAAGAAATGTCTGCGGGCCTCATTGGGCGTCCCAAGCTAATCACAATGTGTTCAGAGGAGGGAGTCACTAAGGCTATTAGGATCATTAGATCCATGGTAACTCCACGGATCTCGTGCGTTTTACCCAGACACTTTCCGCCAGATTCATGAAAGACCCGTTTTGCGAGTCTGAAATAGCGATTCATAAGGAATCGCTATTACAGACTCGCAAAACGCGATTCATGTACGAATCGCAAAATTAAATGCGATTCCTACAGATTCCTTATTTGCGATTAGCAAATTGCTAATCGCAAAAAAGGAATAACTCCCCATTCATTCCTATGGGCCAAAAGGCCCATAGGAATGAATGGGGAGTATTCCTTATTTGCGATTAGCAATTTGCTAATCGCAAATAAGATTGCGATTTGAAGGGTGCCAGGGGTGTCCAAAGGACACCCTGTAGCACCCCTTAAATGCACTTCTCAACAGGTGTTGCGCACACACATGTCCTAAGGACATGTGTGTGTGTAACACGCAACTTAGAAAAATGCTTTTAAAAGCATTTTTCTAAATTTTCGCTATTTACCACGAGGTTTGACCTCACGGTAAATAGCGGCCGAATTTTGCGATTTCGCAATTTTAAAATGTTTCAAGAATAGCATTTAAGGATTCTCTAATAGAGATTCCTTAAATGCTATTCCTAGCAAATTTGCGCATTTCTAAATAGCGATTTTTGCATTTGGGATGATGAATCCCAAATGCAAAAATCGCACTCGCAAAGGTCCAGATTCTGAGAATCTGGCCCTTTGCGAGCCGATTTCAGCTTGATGAATCAGGCTGTTTGTCTGCTGAAAGCCGCTAAAATATATATGTGAAACGCTGGGAGAAAATGAGGAATAATCATGCGAACTAGGTGCAGGTTTCCTGATTTCCATGGTAATTCTCAACTTCTAAAGTGACTTTCAGATCCAACTTGTAATAAGGGGGAATTCCTTACTGCCCCTGGAATGATCAATTACTATATTGCAAATTCCAGGTGCAAACACTGTGGGTCCGGTTCACAAATGGACCCCCCAACAGTGGCGGAGGCCTCATATTTGTGGTGGGGGACCACACCTGTTGCGGGACCTCTGCACTGCAGTTACTCATTGTGTAGGTCTGGCAATGATTGTGGGGCCCCCGCCATGAGGTGCAGGCCCCCCGCATAATTGTCGGGCCTCTGCCACAAGTGCAGAGGCCATTTGGGAACTGGCTCCTGGGCAATGTTGTACTTCACTCATAATGGGGCACCTTTGCACAAATATTACACTGACTAAGCTTGCATCTGCTGCCTACATTTTTTAAGATGTGTTACTGAATTGCAGTTAAGGAAAGGTTGCTCCACGGTTTCTAAAAATGAGCATTCTAAGGAACATGTTAGACGTTTGGGAATTACAATATGGCAAATAATTTCAGAATGGTGCTGTGAGTGTCAGGATCAATGCTGATAATCTGTGGGAGGATGAAGTCAAGGAGGATGATGAAGATAATAATAACATGTACTTTCATACTTTCACACATCCAATGTGGACCCAGTGTCCTGTCAGAAATAGGTGTTTAGGCACCTGGAGAGTATGTATCATTATGGTCAGAACTAACGACTTTGGCCTGGGGACTAGGTTCGAGTCTCAGAGTTAGCTCAACATCCTGTGATTCTGGGTAAATTACATTATTTCCATGTGCCTCAAAAATGAATGTCACATTGTGTAATGTAACAGGTGCTCATGTAAAGTGCTTCAATAACCTTGGGTCAAGGTCGCATTATGTAAAAAAAATTTGGCAACAACTTTGGTTAATTGAATGATTATGTCTGACTGATCCATTCTCCTCTCTGCTTGTTTCCTTCCTTGTGTCCTTATGTAATGTTATGTGTTTGTTTCCTTCTTCTTGTTTAGTCTGTGCTGTATGTGGTGACTATTGTGTTGTATATAATATGTTGTGTTATGAAGGTGCATACTGGGCTTTGAACATTCTTTTGAATGGGTTTCATTCAGTGGAGGCTCCTCCGCTATGGTGGAGGAGCGTCGCCTGGCTGCTTTTAAGCAGTGCAAAGTATGAAACAAAAAATTATAATAACTTTGAGTAATCATTTTATGCTTCGTGCTGCTCTGCAGGAGGGTGGTTGGGCGGGACTGCTCTGCTCTCAGATCAGGCCAGGGGAGGATTGGTTTGCCCACTTTTAAGTGGGTAATGACTGTTTGGTCGGCCCACTTTCCCCAGCCCTCCTGCCCCTGACTCAGCCCAAGCACAATGCTGCATTGCAGTGTTGTGATTGGTCAGTGGGACCTGGCTGTGCTTCCTGTTCCTCGAGACAAGAAAAGAGCATGAGCAGAGATGCGGGACCCGGCGGCAAGGTACGTTTATTTTTTTAAATATTGCACAACCCAACCCCCATGCGACCCCCCCCCCCGAAGCGACTCCCTTCCCGCCCCCCCCTCAAGCATTGCCGGCTGCCACTGGCTTCATTTCCACAGGGTAAGTCTATGTGTGGCCCTTCCAGTGTGGCAGTTACTGTCTGCCGCCTACTTGTTCAGATTTGTGTCATATACCCACAATGAGCACATTTTACCAGGTTGTCCTGGACTTTTCTGTGTTTGAGTGGCAAGAAGAACACTATAGACATCAAGCAGATGTCTATTGCAGCTAAGTGAGATGCTGAATCTGCCTGTCGAGAATGAGAAGAAAATGTTCCAGGTTATCAGAACCCATTTTCAGAAAAAAGCTACTGTAAATAGGGAAGTGATGTTATTGAAGAATTCATAAATCAAAAGGAGGGAGGTAGAATTTGTGGATCCACTCAGCTTCCAGGCTAGGTTATCAAAAATCAAGAAAAAGAATGGTAAGAGGTACAGTAAGAGACTTTTTTGTGTATGTTGCTGTAATCAGAATGACGCAAGGTGTGAATTGTGAGTGTTTGAATTTGAGGAGAGTTATAAAGATGATGAAGATGACAAAGGGATGCAACACACACCCTGGAGTTTCCGAAAAATGTGAGTTGCTGTAATCTCGTCATATGAAGGATTATGCTTGGCCATTTAATCTCTTCTCTTGTTAGTTTTTTTTCTTCCTGTGTTTCGGGATGCAGTGTTATGAGTTAGTTTTAGCCTTTCTGTTACCTAGTTCATGTGCGATGAAGGACATGTGATGAGTTGTGTTTGGAGAGTGAACTGTTATTTTACGAAGATGGAATCTTAAGGTTAGAAGTTCATTCCTCAGTCTGTTTTCAGACTCCACAGTAAATGGTCTAAACATTTCAGAGTGGCAGCCGATATCCACTTGTTCAGATGTATGTAGTGTAGCCGCTATTCACAAAGGTAGGGTACTAGTAGCATCTTTACGACTACGGAGTCTTCGCACAAAAAAAGATGACACAGTATTATCTTTATATGTGCAAGACTCCCAAATCATAAAGGTACAACTAATAAATCACCTTTGTGAATAGCGAACAATCGTACACTTACACAGAAGTTTAAATTCACCTTTGCGAATCAGGCCCTAAATGTCTCCTCCTTTATTGTCCTGGACTTATCTCTTAAAACTGCACTATTTTAATTATCACTGATTCTGCAAATACTGAATGAAAATGGATTCCATTCTCCCAGCCAAAAGTATCTGATTTGCTGTTTCCTAGTAATTCGAGGCAGGCACCGAGCCATACACAAGCAGGGCAGGCACATCACAGCACACGGCTGCTGTGTGCTGGCATCCTTGCTAAACAGGGCTGTGACCGCGTGTTTGTCCGTTTGAGAGTCGCGGGCCTGGACAGGAGCAAGGCCACTCTATGGCGCTCCCTGCGCGCGGTGGTTCTCTCCCTATGGCGCTCCCTGAGCGCGGTGGTTCTCTCCCTACGGTGCACCCTGCGCGTGGTGGTTCTCTCCCTACGGTGCACCCTGCACGCAGTGGTTCTCTCCCTAAGGTGCACCCTGCGCGCTGTGGTTCTCTCCCTACGGTGTACCCTGCGCGCGGTGGTTCTCTCCCTATGGTGCACCCTGCGCACGGTGGTTCTCTCCCTACGGTGCTCCCTGCGCGTGGTGGTTATCTCCCTACGGTGCACCCTGCGCGCAGTGGTTCTCTCCCTACGGTGCACCCTGCGCGCGGTGGTTCTCTCCCTACAGTGCTCCCTGCGCGTGGTGGTTCTCTCCCTACGGTGCACCCTGCGCGCGGTGGTTCTCTCCCTATGGTGCACCCTGCGCGCAGCGGTTCTCGTCTGGCCAGGCCTGATTGCGCCTGCGGATGCGCGCCTCCTTTGACATTGGTATCCTTCAAGGCATTTCATTAGCCTCAAGTGCTGCCACCAAGTGATTCCATTTCAGGTTGTTTAGCTATTGACTTAACTAGCTTGTGCCGCGCTCTCCCTGCTTTGATAATTAGCTTTTGATTATTACTGCATGTAACGGCTCCAGTATAATGTGCTCATAGTCATCTGCTTCAATTACCTCGGTGCACGGCGCTTGCAATCTTTAAACACACTGATCTCATTAGCGTGATAGTGGAATTGCCACTCACCTAATAATATATTTGTGCTGTTTCATGTCTGGGTTTAACATATTTAGATCCGTTTAATGTGCTTGATTAATAATTCTGGGTTTTTTAAAGCTCTTCCCCGGCTCGATTAATTGGAGGCTTGCCAGACCTTTCCCTTCTGCTCCATGATGCCCCGCTGTGCACCGCCTTGTCGCCTCTTCTGTTCTGCGTGCCTGTTAATCCATCAGGAGGTATTAAATGCATCTCGCAATGGAGGTATTATCAGTTTAATTGCGACACACAGCGCTATGTCTTGTCTTCTATGTAACTCATCTGCTGGCGCCCTCTCTTTCAATTCTACAGACCTCCCAGGAGTGAGAGAGTTTATGATAAGATATGCAGGCAGGTAGGAGAGCGTGGTAACTCCTGGGTGGAACAGAAAAGTAATTTTCAGGAAACAAAGTTAGGCGATATGCAGATATTTTGTGCCCCCCCCCCCAACCCCCTATATTTTGGGTCTTTTTTTGTATATAATGCACTACTATTACCAGATGCACAATGACTTCAGCATGCTGAGTCCTCGTAATTTGGGATGACCGGTGATAACTTGTGTATTCTCCATCTCCCCAAGGGCCTGAAGCTCAGAGTGCATCGTGTTTGCTGAAATAATTTACACCGATCTTCCCTTGCAAAAATGATTCAGGAAAACACACGTGCCATAGTATTACTGCACTAGATGCTACCCTGATTCAGGCACAAACTTCTGTGAGCATCTGAATTGGGATTTGTCTGATAGGAGCCTTTGAATCCAAACATCAGTACCCTTCTAGGGGCTCAATTACCACTACCCCAGAATAATACCTATTATTTCCACACCCTGGAATTACTGCTGGGGGGGAGGGTCTGGAATTTCTGGGGGCATTGAAATATCCTTGATTTGACTCATTGAATCCCACTTGGCCCACCCAGCATTCGGCACAGATATTTTAGCTAATCTCAGAAGCCAACATCTGTGTGAAGCCCACAAATAACAACAGGCCTGGTAACTTGTTACTTTAGTAATAAAGCAAATAGTTTCAGGGGCGTGGCTTGGACAGCAATGGTGAAAGTCACCTAAGATCAGTGCTCCGTCATACCCTGGGAGCGAACCAAAGAAATATCCTGCTAGTACCGAACTAAAGTGGAAGAGAACTATCGCAGAGGATGTCGGAAAAAAGTGCCTGTGAGAGAGGCGGATATCGGAGAACTAAGGGGGCCAAGATACGAGAGTAATCCCCAGAAGACGCAGATGAACAAGAAAGCAGCAGGATCCCAAGATGGCGCACTTCAAAAAGTCTTTGGAGGCGAGCGGCCTTACGGAGAAAGATGAACACAACCTAGGGGGTGACCCTGAGAAACGAAGTCAAAAAGCCGGGACAAGGTAACAAGCGTGGCGGTTTTCACTGTCTTCTGCCTTTCAGCCGAGAAAGTTTACGTTGGAAATTAGAGAAAGCGGCAGCTGCATGGACCGGAGTAAAAAGAAACGAAACCGCAACTATATGAGGGGGCCGCCATTTTGCTGAAGGAGCTGCAAGACTAAAGGCATCGGAGGCAGCTAGAGACCTGCCAACAGCTGTATTAATGAAGGGAGTTACTGGGAGGTGCAAGGCCTCTGATTGCTCTGAGGCCGCCCGGCAAAGGAAAACAATGAGAAGGGGGGCTTACCACTGAGGGCCCAATGCCACAATACAAAACTGCAAGTGACTGAGGGGGGCCGCCATTTGTACTGAAACAGGAGCAACGCGAGAAGAGAAACAGTGCGGGAAGCTAGACCCCAGAGATAACGTCTGAAAAGCACCAGGAAGCATCAGGAAGAGCCAAGAAGCCAAAAAATGCCCAAAAATGGGAAATTAACAGAAGGAGGTCTTTCTGCCGGGGCCCAACGCAGCAATACAGAGGGAGAAGTCATTTTGCGCTGACACAGGAACATGAAGATGAACATCGCGCAGGGAAGCTAGACCCCCGAGATATTACCCGAAAAAGCCTGTGACGCATCAGGAAGAGCCAGAAAGGCCTGCAACCGCGGTAGGTACCTATCTTGGTTCTGGGCAGAAATATAAGGCAGGAAAAACGAGTTGTCTGTATTGACCGTCTCGTCTAAATCTATATATGATATCCACTGTCTCCTATTCTTTCACTTTGCTACACACTTTACCTCTAAATACAAGAAGGAACATTGAGCCAGAGCTGGGGGCAGGGGTGCGCACATCGAAACTGGAAGCGTAGGCGACACATATTGAGACGTGAGGGAGTCGAGCAAAACACAAATAGAGAGCGCAAAGAAGAGGCGCAGACTCACAATCACCAATGACACAAAATAACACTAAACATCTATATGATAATCTAAAAATAGTGTCCCTAAATGTTTAAGGCCTCAACCACCCATTAAAAAGAAAAAAGATCCTATACTATCTGGCTAAGACCAAGGGCTATGTCCTACTGCTGCAGGAAACTAGACTGTCATTAGAAGACGCAGGCAGAGTAGGAGCAAGGTGGATCGGCCAGATGGCCTGCTCCCCAGCATCTGGAAAAAAGCAGGGGGTGATCACGCTAGTGTCTAAGAACTCCAACATAACAATAGTGGACCAATAACACGATGACACAGGAAGAATACTAGTTACACAACTGAAAAGAGGGGAAGAGACCGTGTATCTTGCCAACATATACGGCCCAAACAAGGATGACACAGAATTTGGGAGGGGGTCTCGAAGAGACTGGAGGTAATCCCCCCAAATGAGCTGTTAGTAATGGCAGGCGATTTAAATATAGTGTTAGACCATACTCTGGACAGACAATCACAATGCCAATCACTCCTGCCCAAAGCGCACAGCACCTTAAAGAACGTCTGCAACAAATTGAACCTCAAAGACCCATGGCGACTACAACATCTGGTCACTAGAGACTACTCCAACCCGCACAACTCCTACAGTAGAATAGACTACATTTTAATCTCAGGCACTCATACTCACTAAATAGACCACACAGACATTGCGGCTAGGACTGTCTCAGACAACTCATGCATCAGCCTATCGCTGAGTGGACGACATAATGAGGACCTACCACTTAGATGGAGGTTCAACAGTGACGTCTTGGAAGAACAGATTAACAAAAGTAAAATAGAAAACGACATTAAAGAATACATAACACTTAACAATACACCAGGCATGGACCCTAGGTCCGTATGGGACGCACTCAAGGCAACAATCAGGGGCACAATAATTTAGATTAAAGGGAAAATGAACAAAAATGCTAGACCAACTGGAAGAAGAAATTAAAAGACTAGAAACAACCCACTCCACAGACCCAAGGAACAGCTCCATCTTAGCAGTACTCACAAAGAAGAAGTACGAATATAACAAAATCTTGAGTGAAAGAGCAGGACTGTGGGTAAACAGATACAAGGCAATCAACCTCTGTGAAGCAAACAAAGCAGGGAAGATTTTAGCCTCATACCTAAAACATAAACAAAAACAACACACAATACCCTCAATCACAGACTCAAAAAACAACACTCACACAAGACACAAGGAGATTCTAAGAACCTTCAGCGAATTTTATCAGGATCTATACAATCAGGGCCTGTCCCTGGATGAGGAGGGCTGCACAGGATACCTAGAAAGACTAAAATTACCAAAGATAACAGACGAGGAAGCAAGCATCTAGGACAAGAGATAAGCACAACAGAAATTGAGGGGGCAGTGGGGTCTCTTAAGGACAATGAGGCCCCGGTGCAGGATGGCTACACTGCCACATTCTACAAAACATTCCTAGGCCTCTTAAGCCCAATCTTGAAGAAAGTGTTTAACCACCACGAGAAGGCAGGAACACTGACACAATCTATGTCGGAAACAAGCATAGTAGTCATCCCGAAGGAGGGTAAAAACACACAACTACCCCAGAACTTTAGACCTATCTCACTAATCAATGTTGACTTTAAGATCTATGCCAAAATACTGGCCTCAAGACTGAATAAGGTTCGGCCAAAGCTGATAAGCAATGCACAAGTAGGATTCCTAAAGACGCGCATGTCACACGACAACACTAGACTTCTATACCACATACTGGAGCAAGCCACTGCGAAAGACGAGCCAGCGGTGGCAATAACATTAGACGCTGAGAAAGCATTTGACAGAGTATTATGGCACTTCCTCGAACAATGCATGAGGTCTTTCAACCTGGGGGAGGCTTACACAAAAAAGTAATGGCTCTAAATGCAAATCCCTATGCAAGAGTAGTAATCAACAAGGCAGTCTCTGAACCCTTCAATCTTCACCGGGGGACAAGACAGGGATATCCGCTGTCATCCTCACTGTTCCTGCTGGCCTTAGAACCACTGATCAGAGACATCGGTGCCAATAAAGAGATGAGGGTTTTTAACATCAATGGAGTGACGGTTAAGCTAGCCGCATACGCAGATGACATCCTCATATTCACGGAGGGACCCTAATCTTCTATCAATGCCCTCATCCAGACCATAGGAAGGTACTCCAGATACTCTGGATACAAGCTAAACAAGGACTAATCGGAATGCAAGCCCCTCAACATCCACACCACCAAAGAAACACTGGGGAATTAGGGCCCTGCCTGGCAGAACGGGTTTATTAAATACCTGGGGATACAATTCGGTAGGGACCTCAAGAGCACGCTTGATCAGAATGAAAATCAACTAATAGCAACAATAAAGGGACTCTTAGAAGCCTGGTCACCCAAGTACATAACATGGTGGGGAAGGATAGAGACGATAAAGATGATGATCAAGCTAATGGTCAATTACTTATCTAACATGCTTCCCCCAAGGTTGACGGACGCTTTCCACCACAGGATAGACAAGCTGATTAACACATTTCTATGGCGGGATAAAAGAGCGGGGATAAGCCTGAAGAAACTAAGGCTAGACAAGAAGCTGGGAGGGCTAAGCGTGGCAGACTTCAAAACGTTCCAAACAGCCTTCTTGGCAAAACAAGGGGCCTACTGGGTTCCCCCAAACAAGACTACACGCCGGTCTGGCTAATGATTGAGAGGAGCCTACTAGGCAACCTTGAGCCCATAACCCTCCTCACAACCAGCAAACACACGCAATCGACAAACCCAATACTCAAAAACACTCGTAATGCCCTTCTCTAAGTAGACCAAAAAATGGAATATAGCATAAAAAACAGAATATGAGAATCACTATGGGACAACAGGAAGATACAATTCAGAGGAAAACCACTATCCATAGAGACATGGAAAAGACTGGGCATCTCCTACCCAGGCCATTTAGAAGAGGGAGAAAGCCCGGTAACCTTCAGCATGCGAAAGGCGAAGCACAACCTTCCGAAAATAGAATTCTATAACTTCCTTAAAATTAGAACTGCCCTGTCAAAAGCTAATCTCAACAATCACAAACCCTCGATAATCCAATACTTTACTAACATTAACAGAATAGGACACCAAGTGTCACACCTATATCGGCTACTACGACCCAGCTCCACAAGGATAAACGACAAAACAACTACATAATGGGAGAAAGAACTAGGGGCCACACTTACAGAGAGAGAAAACCACCTTCTATGGTCTTCCCCCACACAAAACAAAATCTCACCAGTACTAGCACAGACAAAATTCTGGTTACTACACAAAACCTATTGGATGCCAGCACGTCTAGCGGCGTTAGGTCTGAGAGAAAATAACCTTTGCTGGAATTGTGACAAGGAAAAAGAAGATCTTGCACACCTTATATACCGCTGCCCGAAGGTTAGAAAATTCTGGGGTAAGATCTTTACCTTCATAAACAGAACATTAGGATGTATGCTCAAACCAGAATTCGCCCCCCTCACAACCGCATTTCTGACCACAGAGCTAGCAACAGGACAGAGACCTATGGGACCTCCTACTAACAGCAGCTGTAAAAATAGTTCTCGCTAAATGGAAAGACAACTCTAAGGAAACTTTCAGAAGCTGGCTCAACTGGGTGACATACATGAGGGGGGCTGACAAAGTCGCCCTCCAAAACTAACCATGGAACCAACCCCGCAGGGGGATGTGGGAGGCCCTGGACAAATACCTTGACACATATGAGCCACCTTAAGCTATACCAATACAAATCAATCACGCGGAATACAACACAACTCCGAACCAGGGTCAAATACCGAGAGATAGCAAACTTCTTGTAACCTTTCTCTTCTCTTCTCCTTTTCTTCTTTTCTCCTTTTCTACTGCTCTCTTCTTTCTATGCTCCCAAACTCCCACCCCCTCCCTTCTCACACCACTCCCTAACTTCATGGGAGGACATGATAGAGGGTCAGACTAACATGATCAATCTGTAATGTGGCGCCAACAGATCAGCGAGTTGGGCTGGACACCCTGAAATGAGAAAACAGCGATGACTGTATGTTTTATGTTGTATGTGTTGCCGTATTCTAAAAGACAATAAAAACTTGTTGAAATTAAAAAAATAAAACAAATAGTTTTAAGAAACAGTCACACAATATTTAACTTTATATTCTTCTTGAGTGGATGACCAGCAACTGGCCTTACATGTTTCCTTTTAGGAAGTCACAGTCTTGTAGATTATATCTAGAGGAGTCAAAACCTTTTTGATCAAAATAGTATAGATTATCACGGAGTAGTCAATCAATTAATCAATCAGGGATCCGTGAAGCGTGCTACACACCTGTGATGGTCTCAAGGTGCCTGGGGGGAAGGGGATCGTCCAGCTGCATCTTTCACCCAAAGAGCCAGGTTTGAGGAACTTCCAGAAGCATGCAGAGCGGGGGAACTTCTGATGTTGAGAGGGAGTTTGTTCCAGGTCTTTGCCACGATGTAGGAATAGGCTCTTCTACCCGTTCTGGCTTTGCGGATGCGAGGGGTTTCGGCAAGGCTGAAGTCTGCGGAGCAGAGGTTTCTCTTGCGTGCGTAGAAGGAGACTCTTTTATTGAGGTACTGGGGTCCGGTGTTGTGGAGGGATTTGTAGGTGTGAGTGAGTAGCTTGAAGGTCACTGACTTCTCAACAGGGAGCCAATGAAGGTCCCGTAGGTCCTGCGTGATTTGGCCTTGTCGAGGGATGCAGAGGACGAGTCTGGCGGCGGTGTTCTGCGTGGTCTGGAGTTTTCAAAGAGGGTCTTGTTGCTTCCGGCATAGAGGGCGCTTCCCACGTCCAGTCTGCTGGTTATGAGTGTGTGGGTGACGATCTGTCTGGGTTTAAAAGGGATCAATTTGAAGATCTTGCGGAGGGTGTTGAAGCATGTGGAGGAGACGGTGTTGGCCTGTAGGGTAATGGTGAGGGATGAGTCAAGTATGATGCCAAGGTTGTGGGCGTGGTCCGTAGGTGGTTGGTGGTTGCAGAGGGTGGTGGGCCACGATGAGTTGTCCCATGCGGAGGGGGTGGGTCCAAGGACGAGGTCTTCTGTCTTCTCTGAGTTGAGCTTTAGGTAGCTGCTGCTCATCCATGAAGCAACATCTTCCACTCCTTTCTGGAAGCTGAGTCTGGTGGTGTTAAGTTCCTTCGTAAGGGAGAGGATGAGCTGGGTGTAGTCGGCGTAGGATACTATGCCAAGTCCGTGCTGTCTGGCAATGGTGGCAAGTGGGGCCATGTAGATGTTGATGAGCGTGGGGCTGAGCGATGATTCTTAGGGTACTCAGCAGCTGATCTCTGTCGGGTCTGAGAGGAAGTGCGGGAGTCTGATACTTTGGGTACGTTCGATGAGGAAAGAGTGGATCCAGTCGAGGGCGGTTTCCTGTATGCCGACGCCATGGCCGTGAGTGTGCAGTGGGGGATGGTGTCGAAGACTGCAGATAGGTCTAGTAGGATCAGGGCCGCCATGTGGCTCTGGTCAAGGAGAGTGCGGATGTCATCAGTGGCAGCTAGGAGGGCGGTCTTGGTGGCTATGGTTGCTGTGGAATCCAGAGTGGTGTACCTAGGCATACAATCCATTGCTTAATTTGAGCTGATGGTTGCAGGTGGGGTACAAAGGCACTAGTTTTTGCAGACCAGCACTTATTTTTCTTCATCAGATTTTGATCCATAGCAAGGGAGAGGAAAACACAAAAGGGGGAAAGAAGAAGGAAGAGAAAAACAGAAACCCAGCAAGAAACTTAGAAAGCAGGGGTGAGAAAGAGCCCACAAGAGTGTGATATTGGGACAAGATTTGGATTCAAGAGGAATGAGGTCCAATCACAAATTTACAGTCTTTGAATTTGGGACCCTAAGTAATAATGCTGGCTACAGGCTTCTAAACAAAACTTTTGGCTCCAAGCACTTATTCTTTCACAAATTACGCCCTGCCAAAAGTCTATCAACAGCTGGGTTAATCCAGTTTCAGCGATGTTGGCTTATATTAGCGATGTCATATGCGATATTACCATATCCTGCCACCGGGCCACTTAAAATCAGACACCTGGGGTCTGATTTAGACTTTGGTGGATGGGATACTCAGTCACAAATGTGGCAGGAATCCAGTCTGCCATATAATGAATGCCATAGGATATAATGTAGTTGTAATACGGCTGGCTGAATATCCGGCCTTTTTGTGACTGAATATCCCATCCGCCAAAGTATAAATCAGACCCGTAGTCATAAGAAGGACATGAGGTACTTTAACATAACTCTTGAATCCAATCGGGGTGTGGACTTGGATTTATTTACACCCCGAAGTGTGGTGTCAACTGAGCGTGCCATGTGATCTGCTGCAGAATCATAGTCCCCTGATGAAGGGCCTGCGCCCGAAATGCATTGGGCAGAATAACATGGAATGAAATATGTTTTCACTACTGTACTATGATTGGAATAGTATGCCATTTCGATAAGAATAAAATTACCCTATGGATAACCATTAAACAAGATTTTCATAATACTTCATTGAAACTTTTACCAGGGTTTGCCTTTTTGGATACGTTACTTCCACGAGAGATAGAGCGTGTCGTTTCGTACTTTAACATTACATCATATATTTTGGTAAAATACTTTCTATAGGATTAAAACAAGAGATAAAATCAAAGTTACATTAGAAGCAAAGCATATAGACCCAGATATATGACCAATTTTTGTGGTAGCAAAAGGGGTTTTAGGCCCGTTTGCAACCGACTCGCAAAATAGGGTTAGCGACTCATTATTAGGAAGAGGCGTGCCAAGGGCATCCCTTCCTAATAGCGAGTCTAGATCCCTTGGGCCTTATTTATGAAGGCCTTGTGTCAGTTTTGCGCCGCTGGTGCGTCACTTTTTGTGACGCACCAGCGGTGTAAAAAATGCGCCTCGTTGCGCCATATTTAAAAAGTGACGCATCTAGGTAGATGCGTCACTTTTTAAACCCCTGCGCCACATTATACATGCGTCAGGTATAATGTATGCAGAGGGGGCGTTCCCCCGCAAAAAGCCTCGTAATAGTGACGCCATGAAATCTATGAGATTTCACTGCGTCACTTTTAGGACGCTGTTGCGTCAAAATATTGCGCCTGCCTCACAGCAGGCGTAAGACTGACGCAAGCCCTTTCACATGGGACTTTCCCCATGTGAAAGGACGCATTGCTGGAGTTGTGTCACTTTTGTGACACACTCTAGCAATGCGTCACTTTTGCGCTTACAGATACGTCAGAAATACTGACGTATCTGTAACTCCTTGCGACATGATGCGTCATACATTAAATATGACGCATCAGGAATGTCGTAAGGAGTGCGCAGTGAAAAGTGACGCATCGCTGTTTTCACGCAGCGATGCGTCACTTTTCATAAATGAGCCCCCATGTATGAATATTTTGCGACCGCAATTGTGCTTGCAAAACTCTCACAGTTTACCACCCTTCTCAGAAGGGAGGTAAGGCACTCACAAATGGGAATACTTGTGCAAATATTTTTTAAACGCAGTCAGGAGTCCTAAGGACCACTGCCTGCCCTTAGAAAATGAAACTGAAAAGTTTAATTTTAGTTTTTAAATGCATCTCATTTTCCTTTAAGGAAAACTGGCAGAATTAAAAAAAAAACTGCTCTATTGACAAAGCAGTCAAAAACATGGTGGTCTGCTGACCCCAGCAGGCCACCATCCCTAGGAGTGCTATCCATTCCCAATGGGGTCGCAAATTGCGAGAGCTGCATTAATATTCATGAGGCATGCAATATGCGACCCCTTTGGAAATCGCAAACAGTCTCTCAGACACTGTTGTACATAGCATTTTGCAACAAGCAAATTGCAACTCGAAATTTGTCGCAATTTGTGAGTCGCAAAATGCTATGGTCGTCCATCTGGCCCATAATATGTTGTCAACAGGTGTATAATTACTATTAGTAAAATAAAAAATGTAGTTTGAGAATACCCATCAGGTCCCTAATATGTCATCTTGCGTCTCCAAGTTACATAAAAGATTGACCTGAAGTGACCATTTGCAGGTATTTAAACTTTCTTAAAGCTGAAACTATTAGTCTGAAGGCTCTGGAGTGGAGGTCCTGTGTTTACTTTACTTTGTAGAAAATGTAATAGAAGAAAAAGTACTCATGCACTGCACTGTATTTAGCACTGAAAGCGTTATGAACAACAACGGTGAATAAATGTAATTTTATTGAATTTCATTATAAGTCAGTAACAGACAGAAATGTTTAAATTATGATTTTGCAATGATTTGCCTATATAATGCTGCTTTTAACTATGGTGGTGGCACCCTGACAAAGCCAGTAGGTCTGGCTTGTATTAACAGTACCCACTATATGGTGTTAGGCACATGTGGGGTACTGTGGTTTCAAGATCCAGATAGCACTGGTGCATAGACCGTCAGTGGTCATTCCAGCATAGGTGGCACAAGGTACATTTTCCGGGTAACTTGCACTGTAGGACCGGTCTTTAGTGTGTTCTCACTGTGGGTTGTGAGATCCTTAAGGGATTGACAACATTGGAATTCCACCTTGCATTCTGTATATATTCCTAGATTTATATGTAGTATTTAGCAGCATGTATAATAAAGCACTTTTCCTTTTTATAAGAAAAAGCATTGACTGCACCGAAATGTATTCATTGTTGTTGTTTGTAGTGCTGAGTCTGTAGCGCACAACACCCCCTTGACTAAGCCTTAGACCTAAATGCTGTGCCACCAAGAAAGTAAATGCTTCCCAATTAAGGGCTACACAGTCCAGGGATTGCAGGATACCAAGGGTGAAAGACCTAGGATTTTACACTTGGTGACCAGAACCCCTTGTATGCCCTGGGACCCTGCAGCACGGATTCCTAGCACTTTCACTTTATGACAATGCATTTGAATAAGAGGATGACGACTTCACCGTCTTTCCACTTCGGACACTATTTTCTTTACTATGGAAGCCTCTATCATCATTCTTTTTCCAAAATGTTGTCAAATGTGTATTTATTGTTAAGTGTAGCTTCATGGACCATCATTTTTATCTTTTCACGGAATGATATGTGCCTCCTTAACTGTGTTTGCTGTCTCCGATGGCTATAGATTGATGCTTTTAGATCACCCCTGTTTAACACACTTCAGTATCGCGTTAATTTCACCTGATTCTGTGAATCTGTTCTTGACCTAGAACGTCAGCCTGTCAAATGTTACTCCAACTTGAATTGGATTTATGCATTCTCTTTTCTCTCTATTGCCCACTACAAGAAAACATTCATTAAAGCCTAATCCGGCAGTCCTCCTTGGAATACCAAGGGGTAGACTCAATTTACAACCCAAGTAAAGCTGCAAACAAAAGATATGAGTGCACAGAGCTCCTTATGTGGTAGGGGCTACTGAATATTGATAACATTATTGTGCGGATTATGCTTGTATTACATTATTTGTACCTGGAAATCAACTGCGCAGTTTTCTGATTGTATAAATCTATGCAATGCAATGCAATAATATAAAAAGACCATTTTGTAAAAAGTGACAACTTAAAGTCTGTTCAAATCAGTTGTTGTCGATTACATGATTAATCTATAAGAAGCCAGGCAGCTGTTTACTGACTGCTATCAATTGTTTGTCCATGTATGGGCTGTACTGGCCAAAATGCGTTTTAGTGTAACTGTAGCAAAACGACTTCCTCTTAACTTTAAAGACAGGCGTTTTGATTATATTGTCAATAGTATTTTATTGCTGAAATCATATTATGGATTCATTCTGCTGCTTACACTGAAAATGAGAGGCACAGCATGTCTATTTTGATTTTGTTATTGAAGTTTGAGAACAGCATCAATACTTGCTTCTCAGCTGAAAATGAAAATTGATTTGAAATCTAGACCTTCCTTGGCAGCGCTTCCTAACTCAAGATAACCTAGGGTAAAGTACAGAATAATACATCTTCAAAAAAGTGATGAAGACCAATTGTAAATGTATTAAAAATGGAAGAACTACCCGCACAGTTGTTTGTTGAAACATATGCATACCACCCCACACCACTCATGTAAGAATGTACTTAACACACACACCCATAATTTATATCGTAATAATTCAGTGCACCCAAACTTAGGGGGTCATTATGATTGCGGATTTTCCGCATCCTCGGGGCCGGCGGAAGCCACCGCCGGCCCCGAGGATGCGGAAAATCCGCAGCGGACTGACCAAAGACCCACCGCCAGATTAGGATGGCTGGTGGGTCCTGGTTCCCGTCCGCAGCTTTTCCGCCGCGGTCGTATTACAACCGCGGCGGAAAAGCTCTAATATGGTGACGGTGTCTTCCAGACACCGTCCACCATATTAGGATGGCCAGTAAAGTATGCTTTTCCGCGGCGGGTTTTCCGCCGTGGAAAAGCATACGGAACTTCACTGCGGGGGCCCGTTGCGGGCCCCCTAGGTGAAGGGGGGGTGGGGGGTGCACATGGGGGGTACCTATGGTACCCCCCTGCATTTGCATGCAGAAAGCGGCAGGCACCGCGCGGTGCCTGCCTCTTTCTGCATGCAAATGCAATGCGTGCATTTTTAACATTGCCGCGGGTGCAGCTTGAAGCTGCACCCGCGGCAATGTTAAAAATAGAGGATGTGACCGCCAGGGTGGCGGTCACATCCTAATTGCACAGGAGGGAACTCCGCATGCCATGCGGAGGTTCCCTCCTGCTCTGGGGTCGCGGACGGATGCAAGTCCGTCCGCGATCCTAATCGACCCAATAGAGTGTCAAATCACACAAACCACTGCATGTTATTATATATATTTTCAGCACACCACACTGCCACAGACACTTCTTATCAGACAGTACCACAGAACATAACACTTCACCAGTTCAACCATATATCAGTGACCTTGCAGAAGGACAAACCTAATCCTGCTAATGAAGGTAGGACACTACAGGTAAAACTGACACCAGATACTTCATGAAATTGAAACACGTGACTTTTAGTGAGTTTTCAAGTTTAGTAATGCTGCTTTAACGATAGATGTCATCTGACGGGCCATGATACTTTGTAAGCCACTTCATACTACACCCAAAATGTCACTTTCACATGCTTTATGACTGATGATATGCAGCTTAGGCCAATCCTCACATAGTTCAGTTAGGTGGAAATGAGGGGGAGGTCGAGTTGAGAGGCCTACCAGGTTGGCAGTTGCACATGTGCCACCGGATATCAGAAATTAAGTAGGCATTAATAATACATGATCGCAAAAAGGAACCCTAAAGATATATAAAATACGCAGCCTAGCATGATATCAGGAAAATCAGAACTTAATTAGTGCTGAAAAACAGATTCTGGCTTAAGTAGATGGTTATGTAACCTTATTCCTTTATTATCCCTTTGGGCTAACCCCTCACTATGTAAATATTTGTGCCTACCTATCTTTTTAAAGGCTGTCTGCAATATTGTGTCAGGCTATATGTACATTAGAAAATGAACATCCGCTAGTAATGCACTACAATAAAGGGTCAATTCACAAGTACATGTTTTGGCAATTTATGAATGAATGTACCTTCTTGCATGTGTCTGAAACTCATAATGTGATTCTTGTCAGTTGTAGATTGGTTTAGGAGTGCAGATTAAATTGCCGCAAGTGGTTTGTCTTGGAAGTTTGTGAATGGTCAGAAACATTTCCATTTCTTCACTCCCTTTCTGCCACTGTAAGGAGGCATTGGCATAATGGAGCACATGGCTGTCAAAGAGAGCCATCCAGGGTGGGAAGGAGAACTGATTATCACCTTATGTGGGAGGGTTAGGGAAAGGCTTCTAAATGGAAACATTATTTACCAGTGGAGATACAAAGTGGGCATGTGTTCAGAGGGCCCCATTCCCTTTGTGCAGCCTTCACAGTTATGTAGAACTCCACACAGGGAGAATAGGAGCCCTTTACAAATTAATATGACATTCCAAGTATACCTGTGTTAGAAATGGGGTTTCTGGTTGTTAGAGTGTGCACCCTGTACAATCAGGTACCACCACTCTAATTAGGGTAAGCTAGAAACACATTAAAAGATAACCTGTGCTCACCCTCTGGTAGCTTGGCACACAGCAGTCAGGTTTATCTAAATAGGGAATCTGCAAAGCACTTGTGCAACACACATGCACATACACACACACACACACACACACACACACACACACACACACACACACAGTAATACAATGAAACTCCCACAGAAATACTCCACACAGGGTTGGAAGAATAGAGTATGTTCCCATGGGTAAAATAAGACCAAAACCACAAAAAGCCAATAGTAGAACCAGAGATATCCTTTTTTAAAGAAAAAAATCTAATTATAGTGCTTAGAGTCAGAAAGCAGCAACCAGTGCCATCTGGTAACGCTAGACTGGAGTAAAGCCAAAGTTCAGCCTCACCACAGTAGAGTGCAGGCTGACTACAGAACTCATGCCGGCCTCGCTGAAAAATTACCTTCAGTGGAGGAAACGTCAATGTTTAAGACTCAATGTGGGGACCAGAAGAGGTGAGGTGCCATAATCGTTCTTGTGGATGCGTTGTTTTCTGATCCACACAGTCGATGAAGGCTTCATTGATGAACCCCTTTATGAGCAGGTGATGAGTCATCATCCAGCCATGAAGTCTTTCGTTGTCGAGTCCTGCAGTCAGTCGAAGCGATGTCCTTGAGTGGCAGCCATGTAGGTGTTGAAGGTTTATGCATCAGTTCCGATTAGTAAAAAATAACCGATGCGTCAATTTTAATGGATCAGCACAGCAGAAATCCTTTATCAAGGGCCCAACACTAGATTGGCACTACTTAATTGGGCAGAACTCACAGACTACAGTGTACAGGTGCTGTTGCAGGGTTAAAGGAAGTCAATAATGGCCCTGCAACTTCAGAACAGGGAAAAAGTCCTTGGAGTCATTCTGGGTTTAAGTAAAATGGGTCCAGTTCTTGTCCTCAGCAGGGCGGAGATCAGCAGGCAGCAGGGCAACACAGAAAATGAGAAAATCAGTTCATCCAGAGCAGCAATCAAGCAGAGTGGCAATCCTTATAGCACAGCAGCCTTTACTACTAGCAGAGTTCTTCAAAGGCCCAGTAGTGTACTGTCATGTTAGGGACAGATCCCCCATATGTATACCCGGTTGTGCATTTGAAGTGGGGGGATTTCAAAGAAGGGTCTTTGAAGTGCACAAATGCCCTTTCTTCCCAGACCCTTTTCCAGACTATCAGTAGGGGGTAATGAGCCCTTTGTTTGGGAACAAGGCACTGCCTGTTTAGGTGTAAATGTCAGTTTCCCCCTCTCTTTCTGCCCAGAAAGAGCTATCAGAATGCAGATGAGTTCTCTGTCACACGTACCCTTCCTATTGTTTGTCGCTATGTAGAGAGAATGCACAAAGGCTAGCAGTCACCAAGGCCAGATGTTTATTGAAGACAGGCTGCAGGCACACAGAGCTGTAACTGTAGAGAAATATCCACTTTCTAAAAGTAGTGTCTGAACAGGTATTGTTTTTAGACAAATTGAGAAAGCATAAAATAAATTATGAAAAATTGGAAGCAGGGAGAAAACAATGACGTTTTTTTCAAAGAAAATGGAAGGTGCCCACGTTGCAGAGTCAAGAGGCAGCAGTCAAAGAATAGTCCAAAAGTACTTCTTTTTATTTCAATAGATCCTTAAAAAGTGGCACACAGCCAACGTGTTTCATTCCCTTTTTTTTGCCAGAGGGAACTTCATCAGGGCTATTTTATATGGTCTTGAGCAAAGATAGAAGTAATATCAATAGCAGTCTGTAATTCCAACCTCTAATATATAGATAGGATTCTTTTGAGGAGGAGAATTCCAATAGACGCATTAATATAGATGCAGTCAGTCTCAGGTAGCGAGTTAACATAAGTTTTCTCAAGTAATAGCGTCTCCTCCCGTCACGGCAAAGTCACCGGCAGAGAAAACAATGAAGTTTTGAAAATGTGATCTGTATTTAGAATTTTTGAAAAAACATTCATATTAGTTAGAACAATATTTCTACACAGTTCAACAATGTAACCCACATAATAGTGCACACAAAGTGCTAAAGTGAGAGGTAAACAGCACAGTTGAGACATTAGACAAGGTTTATACCCAGCATGAGAGAGCACACTTAATTTAAACAATTGGATACATAACATGGGCAATGAAATCGTAATTAATGCAGAATATGTTACCAACCAAAGGACGTCACTATGTATGCTGAGTAGTCAACTGCGTTTTAACCTATCCAAATTAAGGGCATCATCGGGAAAGGATTACACTTTATTTAGATGGTGCTTTGATTGAAGAAACAGTACTACAGTTGAGAAGTGATTTTCATCCAGCAGTACATCCTAGGGAGGATAAAGGGTTGCACCTTACAAGTAAAGTTGCATGGAGGTGCAAATGTGGCAAGGTTCTGTATTGATTAATAAGGGTGTATAGTCAGTCCATTATTGAGGGGATTAGGATCTCAATTAATGCAGTCTACTGCTAGCTGCTTTAAAGAAGCCAAATAGGTAAAGGAGCTACTCAATTGAAAAATGATCTGTGGAGTGCAGGTTGTCATGAAAACCTTAATTTGAATAAGTCGAAACGCCGTTGACTACTCAGCATACATCATGATGTCCTTTGGTTCTGAACATATTCTGTATTAATTATGATTTCATTACCGATGTTATGTATTAAATTGTTTAAATTAAGTTCAAGCTTTTCATGCTGGTTATTCATCTTGTCACGTTTGTTGGTTACTGAATTCACCCAGGTCCCAACTAGGTTTACAGGCTTTTCTCTGGTGGTTCCTTATTGTCAGTTTCTGAAAGTGGCATTTCTAAAATATTAATGTAAAACAACTTTACAATTAAATAGGAATTATCATTATCCTTCCAAGATATAAAACATGATGCAGCGACTCCTTTCCGATCAGGAATTACAGTTTAAAAGTGTATTAAGGAATTACCGATGTTAGCCTGCAAGAAAAGTAGGCCTCACTGTAGTGAAACATGAATTAAGCTGTTTGTCACTACCAAGGCATGCAAAACTGTCAGACTTCAGTCCTTGGTGGACAGGTTTGTGGCGTTTCGTGCCCAACGAGGTCTAGTGATAAATCATGCTAAAACAAAACTCATGATAATTAACTCCCATAAAACATGCCAAGGTGTTATTAAGCTTGAGGGTGTCACCTTGGAGAGGGTTTCAGCATTTTATTACCTTGGTATTAAATTAGCTAGGCATGAGTTAGTCCTCACAATAGGATAAGAGCACTCTGAACCTAACCCAATGCCGTGGCTATCTTAAGGCTTTATAAATCCACTATAGTCAGGCCTACTTCACCAGCCCTCTAGGTATATAGTTCACAAGTAGAGGAGAGTGCATTGTGTGGGGCTGAGTTGTGGGGAGGGCACATGTCTGGCCCAATTAGGCACTGTAGAAAACAAGTTTCTGAGATCCTTGGTGGGCTTACCTAAAAGTGGTACACTATTGCCTCCACGCTGAGACATGTGCATCAAACCTATACTCCACAAAGCCCAACTAAGACCATTACTTTACTGCCGTGGATTCAAATATACCTAGGCTTTAGTGGAGTAACTCAAAACTTTCAAAGAAATAGTCGAACTTGATAAATTCCATAAGATCAAGTGGGTTTTCAAGGTTAGGGAGGTATTGGTAGAACTTGGCTTTGGGGAGTTTTGGCTCGAAAATTAAAACTTGCAACAGTTACCTAAGGATACAGTAAAGTCTGCCTTCTGGTCACATAGTGGGGTCAGGATGTTTGTAATATGAACCATGGTACTTTAACTAACAAATTATTTGACATTAAGTTACAAATTGCGTTCAATCCATTCCTTGACTACATAACTTCGCCAACTGCCAGACTTCTATATCTTAAAGTGCAGTACGGTTCTCTACAACTTTGATCTTACTGCTTCAAATGGAAAACTAGTTATGATCTGACTAATGTGTGTACAGTTTGTTTGTAAGCAAAAGAAAGACTGGTTCATTTAATTTTTTTCTACCCTGGATACGAGCGTCCAAGAAAAAAACTGGATTATTCCAATATGCAGACAACTTGAATGTAGACATTGTTATCCTGCACTTAGATTGTTGCACACTGAGACAAGAGAGTCAGTTGTGTGTGCAGTTTCCAAATACTTGGAATGGACCTCGATAATTAGAAAAAAAGTTGCATGCTAATTAACTAATGGTACCTAAGAGGTCCCTTTTAATTTTGATACATATACAATTTTAGGATGGTTTTTATTTGCTTGTAGATTTGCACTTGTCACTTTAAACCACGATGGTGTGCCAATAATTGCTCTGTTTACGCGTCTGGCCCGATAGCACAATTTCATGGCCTCGCTTGTTGGTTAGTGCTTTCTTTTAACATGTCGCATATGCTCTGGATGGTTTTTATGCTTTTTAATCATCCTACAAATGTATAATTTTGGATGTGTTATTCTATATGCATTTTTATGAAATCAATTGTATTTTTATTGTATTCGTCTGTACTGTTATGTGTACTTTTTTGGGCCTATAATCTGAATATAGAATTATAATGATGATGAAAAGTACATGTCCAGCCTTTAACTTACACAGCGACTTGTCCTGTGGTCTACCAATACATACCTTAGGCGTGACATATGTGTAATTAACGGGGAGTTGAATGCTATGCAACTAGTTTTTAATGGCAAGTCGAAGTTGCTTTAAACCGCACACAAGGGCCCTACAATGGCAGGCCTGAGACAGGTTTGAAAGGCTACTTGTGTGGGTGGCACAATCAGTCATGGATGCCCACCAGAGGTCTTTAGATTACAGGCCCTGGGTATATGGTTAACTACTTTACAAGGGACTTTCAAGTAAACTAAATATGCCAATTGTGTATACACCAATGTTACCATGTTTAGGGGAGAAGCCTAAACATGTTAGCACTGGTCAGCAGTGCAGAAGAGTCCTAAGGCCAACAAAAAAAACCTCAGGAAAAAGAGGAGGTAAGCATGCAAAATGTTTGAGGGAAGACCACCCTAAGGATGGTGGTTATAACACCATGGATATCTGTATCTTCAGCTCTTTCACAGATGTACTTTAGGGAATGTTTGTGAATGCAAAAACAGGAAAGGTGGCTTAGGCAGGCTTATAAATCTTTGCATTTACCTTCCCATTTTTTTGTAAATAAATCCATATATTGGACATTTCTCTTTAAACCAATTTATAACAAATAGTAGGTGAATGCCTAAAGAAAGTTTTTACTAGGACGACACATGGCACACTCATGCTTATGACTCATAGTAACGACATGATGTAGAATTTTACCATTATATAACGCAATTATATGGTAAAGTTATGTTATGGATGCAAATTGAAGTGGCTTAAATTCTAGAATGTATTATCTTACCTGGTCACCGTCATCTTCATCACTACTGAGTTTAAGGTCATCTTCAAGCATTCTATATAAACAAATACATTTGTGTTAGAAATCCAGAAACATTTTAGCAACATAAAATAATGTAAACATGATATACACTTGAAATAAAATAAAAATAGTAGTTCATAGTTTGAACCCATAAGAAATAGAAGCAGAAGGAATCAACATTAATAGTAATAAAAGTATAGGAATGCATAGTATATGTGCCAACATAATCTTTGTTTATTTTTTGGAGGCCTACGATTTTCATTCATGTACTTGGGCTATTCATTGCAGGACCATAGGTAATTGCCGTCTGTTTATAGAATGTCCTCCATGTCTCCAAGTCCGTGAAACAAAATGGTTTGGCCCTGCTACAAAAGCAGTTTGTTTTTCTTTCTGGGCGCCTACCCTAAATGTGGTCTGGGGCCTAATAAGGAGGTGTCAACCATTGTTTGTTCTATATCAAATGTAATTTTCCTTACATTCTTTGTAGCCCTTCTGCTGTATGACTAATCTGGTATGAGGTCTGGGATGTCAAAAATAGTTTGAGTCATAATGCACTTGGTACAACTTATTTATGAACAACATTCTCCTAATGAATACGAAACAAAAGCACATTTCGCTCAAAAGTAGAAAGAGTAATTTCTCCAGGCAGAGAGGAAAGAGATAATTTGGAGTAGGTTCAATTGATTTTTATATTGTGATTCATAAACTATCAACTGGTTTAGGCAGAAAATCATTTGACTGATTGTGAGTTCATCAATTTCTAAAACAGCAATACCCTGTATTTTAACATTGTGTATGTAAAATGGAAAAGCATATTTGTAATAATTCAGCCATTTGTACACATTTTCTTCAGGTATACAAAAAAATTCAGATAGAGTCAAGAATATCACAGAAAATAGTGTACAGTTCAAACTAGACCCTTATCACGATGCTTGGACAAGCGTCCGACCGGCATTGTAGCAGTCAAGGGACAGCCTGACTAGGAGTCGGCAGTCCAGCTACCATTATTTGGATACAACCACTTTCATGACAGTTGGAAAGTGTATTTCTCCTATTGCAGATTGTGCTGCGGGTTGCAGCACAAGTTGCAATAGGAAAAAATACACTTTCGAAACATCCATGCACCATGTGGCAGGCCCCTTGTGCTGAATGGATGTTTAGGGGGGTACCGCAGGTGCACCCCAGGACCCATAGAGAATGGCTACGGGGACAGGAGCCATTCTAGGGTCCCCAAAAGAGTCTTTCAACCAGTCTTTTCATGGCAGAAGAACCAGAAAAGCCTGTCGGAAAGGTGCATCGTAATCCCGAAGGCAGTGCCTGAGTAGGCACTGCCTCCATTGGTGATCACGATCCACCCGCCACCCTCACTGGTTCATTAAGCCTGTCAGAGGCAGTGTGGATTCTCCCAGCTCCAATCGCCTGTATCGTAATACGGCGGTCGGGCAGATGCCTCTGATATCTGGAGGAACACCATCGACAAGCTGTCGGATGGCCTTCCGCCCATAATGAGAGACTGAGATGGAGGAAAATATATCATCCAGAGAACAGTGAAGCCACACATGAAAGTGTACTGTGCCCTATGAGCAATAGATATTTTTAAAATATTATGATGTCCAGAATAATATTATGTTAACCTTAGAGCACAATATTCTTATTAAGTTAGACTGAGGCTTTTGCTAACTGATTTATTTAAGCATTGAGCCTTTAACAGGGGTAGGTGTGACATGAGTATTCATGATTGGACTCTAGAGCTTTATTTACAATATACCTTGTTCTCTTCACATACATGGTGTACTTATTCTACCTAGAGATCTCCAGTGTTTAATAAGTACGTTTTGAGATGTTTGGTACAGTGGAGTATAAAGGACAGTTGTAGGATGTACTTTAATGGCAATTTTATAGGTGGATAAGTGTAAGAAATTGGGCTATTGGTTGTTAGTCCAAGTCAAGCAGCAAGCACAATCCTTGTCAGGGTGAGGCACAAGCCAAACCTAAATTAACCTGTGGTCAACTCTCTGGTAGCCTTTCACAGACCAGTCAGGCTTAACTTAGAGGCAATGCATAAAGCATTTGTGCAACACTTTAAATAGTAATAAAGTGAAATCATCACACAAAAGGATTCCAAACCAAGTAAGAAAAATAGGGTAATGTTAAAGAAATAATACAGGACCAAAACAACAAAAAAATCAATCAGTGCAACTGGAGATAAGCAGTTTTAAAAAGTGTCAACTGTGGTTATCTTATCATGCCAAACCAGGAAAAAGTCTGACCACCCTCTGGTGAACTTCCAACTCATGAGTCCTATAAGCCTTCCCACCCCCATACTCCACACCAAACGCTGGTATAGACCTTTGCACAAACTGAAGCCTGACCAACTCCTGTCCCCTTTTTGCTCCTGGGACATCGGCACTGGCACTTATAGTGTAGAAGAACAACTAACCCATTATAACACAACTATTCTAAACACTATAAATAAAGTAGCCCCAATGAAGCCACAGACCCATTCCCCTAAACCCACTCCCACTAGCTAATATTCCCCAGCCTTACGAACTGAAAAGAGTCTGTGTAAAAAACTAGAGTGGATATGGCAGCTCTCTCACAGCGGGCAAGATAAAGAGAGATATAAAGCTGAACTGTCCTCCTACCATAAAAATATTAAATCTGCTCGCAAGCTACACATCGCTCATCAACTGGAGCATGCTGGAAACAATTCCAGAACACTCTTCCAGATCTTAAAATCCTACACGAATCCCAGAGCCTGCAAAACTGCGGAATCTCCATCACAACCACTGTGCGACTATAGCCTCCTTCTTCACCCAAAAAATAGAAGACATATATCAGAAAATTATCTCGTCCAATGGAACTTCTCCCCATTCTACAGCAGGATATCCCAGCCCCCCAACAATACCTTTCATCTCCACTGCTTTCCCTCTGTCATTCCATCAGAGGTTGAATCCCTTCTTACCAAAACTAAATCTGGTTCTCCCCTTGATATCAAGCCTGCCAAAATATCATCCAGATTTTCCGCACAGCTAGCCACACCCATCTGTTCCAGTCTTAATAGTTCCTTCCATTCTAGACTCCTCTAGAATGGAAAGCTGCTCAAGTTGTTCCTATTCGTAAAAACCCCAAGATCTCAACTACCGAGCTTTCTAATTACCGCCCCATGTCTTTGCTCTCCCTTCAGAGCAAGATCATTGAAAAACATATAAACAGACATCTGTCTGACTTCATCAAAACTTCTCACTGCCTTGATGTCTCCCAGTCAGGCTTCCTGGCCAAGCACAGTACAGAATCTGCTCTAATGCGTTAACTGATAACATTAAAATGGCCAGGGACAATAGTCAGGCGGCCCTTCTGGTGCTGCTGGACCTGTCAGCACCATTTGACACCATCTCACATCAGATCCTACTGGAGAGACTTTGAGACATTGGGGTACAGGGGCTTGCACTGAGTGGATGACGGACTTCCTTACTGATAGAACCCAGACAGTCACTCTGGGGACTTTTAGATCAAAAACCACCAACGTTACCAAGGGGGTCCCGAAGGGCTCTTGTTTGAGCCCCACTCTTTTTAACATCTGTGTTACCTCCTTAGCTAACCTTATGAGAAACCTAGGGTTCAATCCCATTTCATAAGCCAATGACAACCAGCTCCTGCTCACCTTTGATAAGAACAGACCAGATATACAACTCATATTCTCTGAAGGCATGAAGACTATTGCTGCCTGGATGAGGATTAACTTCCTCCAACTAAACGCCAAAAAATTGGGGATCTTTTTTTTATTTTAAAAGTTTTTATTATTAATTCATCAGTTTACAATTCAGGTTGATATTAAGCCCTCCCTCTTCCCCCCGGGTCCACAATTACAAAAACAAAAAGACATCATCATGAATATACAAATGGTTACAGGCGGTGTACCAGTTAACAAAGTTACACTCTTACTTAAACAAACAATAAAATTGCGAACGGAAAAAGGAGAACAGCTCCTAGTGAGTCCAGACTACTAATCAACAGAAATAAATACGGCATACGAGTGAGCCTAAGTATTAGTGGCCTCCAAACAGCTGGCCATGGGGCCCCAGACTACTTGGCCCCTTTTATTTAGCCATTTGCCCCTTCTTGGCGCAGACAGCCCAGCCTAGCTTGCCATTGACAAACCGAGGGGGGGGGCTCAAATCTTTCCAATATGAGGCGATGCATATCCTAAGAATAGTCATCTCTACAAAAATCAATGCTCCTCCTGCCTTTGGGTCTTGCTGGTCGTATAGCCCTAACAAGATAGTACCAGGTGTGAGTTGGATATTTATAGATAGTAAATTGCCCAAGAATTTTTGTACATCTTGTATTAATGGCTGGAGGTTAGGGCAGGTGGCAAACATATGTACAATATCCGCATGAAATACTTGGCATCGCGGACAATTTGTTCCAGGGCCAGATGACCATTTAGCTACTCTGGACGGTGATATATACAAAAAGAAAGCAGTCTTGTAAAACTGCGCTTGCAGCTTGGGAGAGAGCAAGAATAGCTGAGCTTGGTCATAGGCTAAACTAAAAACGTTTGGTGGGACATTAAGATAAAGCTGCCATTTGGTGTCAGTTTTGTCTAAATCATCTGTTCGATGTCCATTCAGAATGGAGTAGATACTGCCTATCCTGGACAGATTAGAATTCATTAATTTATAGATTAAGACAACAGCGGTAAAACCCGCTGTCCCACCTGTTTTATGTGTTAAAAACCTTGCAATAGCCTGATATTGAAAGATCTGATTATTGCCCAGTTTATAGGAGGTTTGAAGTTCTGTAAACGGACGAATATTACCAGACCTGAGTAGGTCCCCTAGTTTATTAATTCCTGCAGCATGCCAGTGTCGAGTATGTGTATTCTGGAATATCAAAGGCAAATTATCGTTACACTTAATAGGAGTATAATAATTTAATTTGGATATTCCAAACAACTTACGAACATTGTTGAAGACCTGATACGCACTGAGAAGTGTCTTGAATCGGACTCGCTTGAAGTAGCTAAGTTCGAGTTGCCGCCAGAGACACCCCTTTACCTCCTCTCCTAGAGTTAAAAGAAATGGAGAAGGCAATCCTGAGGGGCTTAAGGGCCGATCTTCGTGTAGAAGTTCACAGGAATGCTGTAGTGCAGCGGCCCAATAATAAAATTTGAAGTTAGGTAGAGCCCAGCCTACCCTTTCCCTAGGAAGAGAAAGTAGGTTAAATGCTCTCCTTGGCTGTGAATATGACCAAATAAACCGGGAGAAAATACGCTCGAACCGAGCTAATGATTGATTATTGAAAATTAACGGGATTGTCCGGAAAAAATACAGAAGTTTAGGAAAATAAGTCATTTTTAAAACATTACATCTGCCTACTATAGTGAGATGAAGATTTTCAAGTTTCCGAAGTGATTTCTCCATTGTTACAGCGAGAGGGGTCAGATTTTCTGTTATTAAAGAATCTAGATCAGAAACTATAGTGACACCTAAATATTTAGCCTTTGTAATGACCCAATCATCTACCCAGCTTATCTTATTTGCGTTTTAGATTTATTCAGGGCATAACCGGACAACAAACCAGATTCTTGTGCATCTGCTTCGAAGGACCTGGTAGAGGTCTCAGGATCGGGGTGATGATTGCCAGGTCATCAGCATAGGCAATGATTTTCGTTTCCATGCTGAACCTACTAACTGGCAAAATAATAGGATTTACCTCAATTCTTTTAATCAGGGGGTCGATGTAGGGAGTAAAAAGCAGAGGAGAACAAGGACATCCCTGCCTGGTCCCTCTTGTAATTTCGATCTGCTCCGTCAATTGGCCATTGATAAGAATTTTAGCAGAAGGGGCTACATAAAGTGCTTGAATTGCCTGCAATATTTTGGGGCCGAAACCTATCCGACGCATTACCACCCATATGAACTGCCAGGAGACCCGATCAAACGCTTTTTCTGCGTCCAAGAGAATCAGCTAGATTGGGTCTCCTGACACCTCCGCAGCATCAAATAACGTGATAGAGCGACGGATATGCTCTGTGGTCGCTCTTTTTGGTGTAAAAACATGTTGCCTGTTAAAAACTATGGGTTCAATGTTAGATGAAAGTCTAGTGGCGATAATTTTTGAATTTGTTTTTGAGTCGGTATTAATTAGAGTGATAGGGCGATATGATGACATTTCTAATCGGGATTTATCTTTAATGGGGAAAATAACAATTTTAGCGGATGACCACGACTCCAGAGGTTTAACCCCCTCAGAGATTGATTTCACCAGTGAAGTAAATATTTCTTTAATTTGTGCTGGGAAAACCTTGTAAAATTCTACAGGAATGTTGTCGGTTCCAGCAGCTTTACCATCTGGCAGGCAAGTAAGTGCCATTAATATCTCATTCCAGGTCGGGGTCATTTCAATTCCTTCTCTTGCGTCCTGATTAAGCTTATGATTAGGGATGCTATCTAACTATTCCTTAATTTTAGCCTGTATGTCCGTGTTAGTTCCTTCTATGTTCTCTGTATAGAGATCCTTATAATAATTTCTAAAAGCTTCCTTTATTTTACTAGGATCAGAAGTACCTACATTGTCTACATTTATTATGTTAATGGTATTAGCTGTTATCTGCTGTCTGGTTGGGATGTATGACGTTAAAATGCATACTTTTACATCGCATACCATTACAACGCGATTTTTACAACGCAGGATCCTTTACAACGAATGCCTTTACTACGCATGTCATTACATAGCAGATGCTATTACAATGCATGCTATTACAACGTAAGTATAGGTAAGTATATCATTTTTTAAAAATTGTAAGTAATAAATATTTAATTAATTTAATTTATTTAAAGTAGTTTTTTTTAGAAACGGAACCCTTAAAATACCCCTGTACCCCTGTACCCCAAACCTATCCCTAATCCCTAAAGCTACCCCTGTACCCCAAAACCCAAACCTAGCCCTGAACCCTAAAAATACTCCTGTACCCCAAAACCCAAACCTAGCCCTGAACCCTAAAAATACCCCTGTACTCCATAACCCAAACCTAGCCCTGAACCCTAAAAATACCCCTGTACCCCGTACCCCATAACCCAAACCTAGCTCTGAACCCTAAAAATACCCCTGTACCCCATAACCCAAACTTAGCCCTGAACCCTAAAAATACCCTTGCACCCCATAACCCAAACCTAGCCCTGAACCCTAAAAATACCCCGTACCCCAAACCCCAAACCTAGCCCTGAACACTAAAAATACCCCTGTACCCCATAACCCAAACCTAGCCCTGAACCCTTAAAATACCCCTGTACCCCAAAACCCAAATTAAATAAATGTTTTAAAAAAGATAAACTTACCTATACTTACATTGTAATGGCATGCGTTGTAATAGCATCTGCTATGTAATGTCATGCGTTGTAAAGGCATGCATTGTAAAGGACCCTGCGTTGTAGTAGTTGCGTTGTAAAAGTAGTCCGTTGTAATAGTTGCGTTGTAACTGTTGTTTCCCGTCTGGTTGCAATAGCGAGTTGATGGCCAATACGTTCTCCAAGTTCATAACATTTTTCTTTAGATGCTGCCCATTTTAAGGATATTTTTTCTGTTAAGATGGCCCCCATCTCTGACTTGGTAACCATGACTGCCAGTTGGGCCTTATCAACTCCTGTCCCAGCCTGAACTGCGTGGATTAATTTCTTCTCCGCTTCAATCACCCGTCCCTGTACCAGACTAATATGTGCCTTCTCAGCTTGATTCTTCTGGATAGAGAATCGGAGTGTCTCGCCCCGAATGCCAGCTTTAAGAGTGTCCCAGACGACAGCAATAGAAGCTGTCCCAATATTTATAGCTAAGAATTCTTGCAGCCAATTGACCATGTGGTCTCGGTACTTGTGATTATAAAGTAATGCTTTTTCAAAAGTCCAGTGTGAAATAGGTTTCTGGCTCCCCCAGCCGGCTAAAGTTAGAATAACGGGATAAAAGTCGAGGGGCGATTTCAATGGAACAATCATAAATTACAGCAGAAGATACAAAAAAATAATCTAATCTAGCAAACGATAGGTGGGGAGCGGAGAAGAAAGTAAAGCCAAGCTCATCCGGTTTCAAAGAAGCCCAAACATCTTTTAACCCATGAGTACTAACTAAGTCGAACAATGCACGAAAAACTTTTGGTTTGCGACCCTGATAGGCCCAAGAACTTGTTGTATCCGATAAGCTGGGTAGGTTTAGGTTCAAACACCACACAGGACAAGAGGAAGCGGCCTATGAGCGAGTTCATCGCTCACTAGATGTGTGACCCCTGGGTCGTCCCGATTACTGGCGTAAACGGAGCAAATTGTGAAGACAGATTTGGAGGCTAGAGTACAACGTGCAATAACCCATCTTCCAAAGGAATCAACTTTGACTGATTGACCGTAAGAGCTAAGGTTTTCCGGACCAAGATCCCAACACCCTTCACCATAGCTCCTTGAGACGTAGCCCTGATTACTTTATATTCCAGGGAATCAAGTAGAAATCTCTGTGACCCTTCGATATGTGTCTCTTGGAGGCATATAATGTCTACTCCTATTAGCCATAGTATCTGCGCAGTTTTCTGTCTCTTAGATAAATCGTTCAGGCCACAGATGTTTAGCGTGACTATCTTAAGTTTATTTAACGTTCCCATTATTTAAGTTAAATTCAATCAACAACTAATAATATAGATCCATTGCCCACAGTCACTTAAGAGCTCACTCAGGTAATTTTCCTGAACTGTGGTACTTAAAAGTGAAAAAGCTGAAAACGTATACCCTAAGCATGTAGCCATTTAGACAAGTATGAACCCTGGACCCGGTACCCCCACTTACCTCCCCCCCAAAATTGAACAGCCAGGAGAACCCTGAATGATGGTGAGCTAGTGTGAGACCCCAGCCTCCACCCCGATAGTGACCACACCATTTATCAACATTTTTGGCACGAGCGGTCATTACAATCATATTGAAAATTGAAAACATACTACAAAATTATATATATATTTTTTAAAAGATCGGAGAAGAGAGAGAGAAAAAAGACCGAAGGAGAAAACTGTGTTGTGCGGGAGAAACAAAGAAAGAGAAAAAGAAAGAAGCAGGGAAAAGGGACCAAAAAGAGAAACTTTGCAATGATATCAAGTTAGAGTCTCGGTTAGAAAGTTTGAAGTGAAGTGACTAATTAGTCCAAGCCAGAGTAGCAGCCTCTAACCAGGATATTTGCTTTAGGTTTTCCTCCTTCTAGACAATTCTTTCATAAATTCTCCCACCTTGATCTCTGACAAGAAAACCCGGGTTGACCCTTCAAAGATAACTTTCAGTCTTGCCGGGTTCATCAGATATACTTGAGCTCCCAACTGCTGAAATGGTGTTATCAATTGGCAGAGCCGCCACCTCCGTTCGATGGTTGCATGCCCAAAATCTGGTTTAGAAAAAAATCTTATCCTGTCTACTTCCTTAGGGGAATTGGGCCTTGCCTGATCGTAAACCAGCTGTCTCAGCAAGAAGTTCCCCAAAAAAAACAAGAAGGCCCTTAGTTTGTCGTTGCTTGAGTTGCGATTGTCTCGTCGTGGTCTGAGGTTAAAAGGGAACCAATGGGCCCTTTGTATTTCATGGTCCCAATTCCAGCTGGTCTGCGAGGGAAGGCGGACTAGAGAAGTTTGATGATAAATGCTCTGGGGTCTGTCCCTTTGGCCCCTTCCGGTATTCCTAGTAGTCTAAGATTATTCCGACGCATTCGGTTTTCTTGCTCCTCTTGCTTACTCATCAGGTCAGTAAGGCAGGCCTCGTGGGCCGTGGATAGCTCTTTAATCTTTGCCACTTCAGTCTCCAAGACCTCTGTTCTTCCTTCCACCATAGTGACCCTGTCCCCGATATCTGTGCATACTTTGTTTAGTTTTTGTATACCACCCTGAAGTTTTTTAGAAGCCCCTCTCGTGGCTAGACTCTCTGCTTTAGCTTCCTCTCGAAATTGTTTAATCGATTCCAAAATTGAAAGTAATGAAGGTTCAGTTAAAGTTGTTTTAGTCGTCTGTGAGTTCTCCCCTTGCAAGGGGTTCGTGGTACTGGAAGACGGAGGCCCTCGTGGTTCAAGTTGTCCCCATTTGGGCTGACTACGCTTCCTACTTCAGGTTTTCCTTTTTTTCACCGTATTTACGGCTAAGTCCTTCGAACCTCCTTCAGACCTGCTGCTTTCTGGAGAACTAGTCTCAGAGTCATCTGTCCCAGATCTTGACGCGGAGCCATCTGAAACTGAGAAAAAGTTCTCGTTCCCTAGGTCTGGTGTCTGAGGGTCAGACAAGCACTGATTTATACCATCATCTTTCGCGCCTCCCTGGCCTTTGACTTGGTTGGCATTTTTAGTAGCAGTTAAAGGATCATTGTCGTCCATAATTGCTATAAGCAGGGGGTCTGACAGTGTATCGTCTGGAAACAAATGATCAGGTATGACCGCCTGGCCACCATGACTTAAATCTGAAACTGGTGATGTTACTGGTTTTTTAAAGTGATTAGACGACTGTGGGGAGAGAGAGATCCTCCCAACGTTTGTGGACAGAGGAGGCCCTCCGTCTGGTAGACTGCCCGACTTTTTAAAGATAGATGGGCCATCAGGTGCAGGGGGAAGAATGGGGAGGGGTTTTATAACAGGGAAATGTCTCGCAATTGATGGGTAACTTCCACTGGTAGCAGTGTCAATGGTACTATTGCCTTAGATGTCTTTAGGATTGCTAGCCCCAGCAGCGCCTGCAGCCTTGCTTGACTTTTTTACCCCCCTTCTTCCCTTTTACCTTTCTTGAGAGGCTCCGTCTTTTCCGCAACTTTTTCAGTTTTCTCCGGGTTTTCCTTCTCCCCGTTTTCCCTCCTCTCTTCATTATTAGTAGAATTTTCTTTCTCCTTTCCCTTAAGCATTCTCTGCCCACGGTGGTCATCCTGTTCTGTGTGGGAGATGAGCAGTTTGTCCCTGGATATCCAAAGCAGCAGGGGGATGTACACAGAGCTTGAACTAGATGGGCAAGATAGCTGTCTGGAGCCAAGGACGCGCCGGTCCGAATCCATGCACGCCACACCACAGTAATCCGGGACCGTGTGCTAGTCCCTCGATGTTGACTCTGGACTAGGAAGAAAGCCCGCGGGAGTGGTAGAACGGGCTTCTCTATCACCATTCATCCCGGAGTTTGAGATACGAAGAAACTGAGGCAGCACAGACCGCTCAGGACCAGAAGCGTTTCAAACACTGGCGTGGAGACTAGGAGGGAGAACTCACTCTAGCGCCATCTGCTGTTCACCGTGTAAAATAAAAATTGGAGATCTTATTGTTTGGAAGAGTAGCTATAAGCTGGACTCCAGTTGGTAGCATGGGGAGCTGGGAATGGCCCCGTCTCCTAAGAAAGTGGTAAAAAATGTAGGCATCAGGATTGACCAGAACCTCACTCTTGATGCTTATGCCAATACTACTGCTGGCACCTGCTTCTACGCACTCAGTCTACTTAGAAGGATCTACCCCCTGTTACCTTCCTCTACCAAAAAACATTGATGCAACCTCTGCGACTAAGTCGACTGGACTATTATAATGCACTGTTAGCATCGGCCAACGAAACCTCCTTAAACAAGCTACATGTTGTGCAGAACACGGCTGCCCGTCTGGTAGCAAACGCCCCACTCAGAATGGCTCCAAAAATGTCACTGGCTCCCTGTGAGAAAGTGGGAATAACTCAAGATAGGCTGCACTGTTTTCATGGCCCTTAATGAACAGGGGCCTTCCTACCTTTCTGCTAAACTTATTAAGTATACCCCCTCACGTCCTCTTAGATCAGGCTCCAAGCTCCTCCTCTGCACCCCTCAAAATAAAAAAGCGAACAGCGGTGGCAAAGCATTTTCACACCTTGCCCCTGCTTTCTGGAATTTATTTATTTATTTATTTATGAGCTGCCCCTCCAGCTTTACAACTGCCAGAGCCTCTCTCAGTTCAGGAAGCTTTTGTAAACTCACCTCTTCGGATCCCCCTCTGTTCTGGCTGCAGCTCTCCATCCTAACCGCAGAGATACCCCTTAGGGGTGATTCAGCACTATATATAAACTAATAATAATAATAAGTCACAAGTTCAGGCTGGCCATGATAAAGCACAGGACAGCTACAGGAACTCAGTTAAGCCCACTGAACAAAGTACCTTAGTTTTTTTGACAAGCATTACGAGGGTCTATGTTGAAGATGCGTAGAGCAGCCGAAGCGAAGCATTGGTTTGCAGGTGTGTCGAGGCTGTGATATGAGGTCCTGCATCATCATTGAGGATCCTGTCGACGAGGGCTTGCAATGCAAAGTCCGGCATCGAGGCTGCATCCTGCAGTTGGGGAGATCTGTTGGTGCTGCAAGGCTGTGATGTGGATTCAGGCATCATTGTCAAGGCTGCCGTCAACGAGGGGTGTGAGGGCCTGCATGGAGGATGCATCAAATAGCAGCGATTCCAATGAGGCAATGGGCTGCAATAGAACTGATCCACGCAGGACCTGCAATGCATTGGTTCTAATCATTGTTGCGCCGTGCTGTAGGGCAGATGCATCTATTCCCCAGGAGCCACAGAGGCTGACAGATCACCATAGGCCCATATCCAAGGGTGCAGAACTAGGATGGCACCACTTGGCAGGGTAGACTCTCAGACAGCAGAGTCCTGGTGCTGTGGTCAAGGTTATTGAAGCCTTCTGTCCCTGAGGTTCAAGTTAGGAGGCCAGCCAACTAGCCCTTGGAATCACTCTGGGGTTCTGGGTCCAACAGATGCCAGTCCAGTCCTTCTTACCCAGGCAAGAGGGCAGCAGGCAGCAGGTCACCACAGTAGGGCAGAATAGCAGTCCAGCAACGTGGCAGACCTTTCAGCAGGACAGCAGTCTTTTTTCTTGGCATAGTATCCACTGGCACAGAAGTGTATTGACAAGTTGGTATCTGAGGTCCAGTATATACCCAGTTGTGCCTTTGAAGGAAGTGGGGCAAAGCTTCTAGAGGCTTTCCTTCCAAGTCCCCATACATCCAGCCTTCTCTGTCCTGGCTGCTGACTAATTACGGAAGGCATGCAAACCTTTGTGTGGAGGCATGACACTGCCTATTCACGTGTAAGAAGGGCTGTGCCCAGCTTAACCCTCCCAACCCCGACTGTCATCTACATTCAGTCATGTGACCTAGAGAGCTACAGGCACTAAATGGCTAAGGCAGGGAAGTTGCAATGTTCCAAAAGTGGCATTTTCAAAATTGTAATTTGAAGCATGATTTCATCAAAAGTTGGAAATTATCATTACAAGTCCAAAGACACCAAATATGAACTGGGGACCTGTTCTACTTTGGAGATTACAGCTTATTAAATATGATAAACTAACACCAATGTTTTCCTGGGGCGAGGTAGGCATTGCAGTAGTGAACATTGAATTTGAGAGATTTTCACTACTAGGACATGTAAAATGTAAAAGTATACATGTCCAGCTTTTTAAATGGATGCACTCTTCCCTCTTAGCTGAATCAGGGCTGACCCTAGGAGTGACATATGTGTATTAAAATGGAAGGCTTGGGCATGTTAACAGGTTTTTTTCTGCCAGACCAAAATAACAGTTTACAACTGCACATACAGACTACAATGGCAGGCCTGAGACAAGATAAGTGGGTGGCACAATCAGTGCTGCAAGCCTACAAGAAGCATTTAATGTACAGGCCCCGGGCACAGGTGGTGCCCTTTAACTAGGGACTTACAAATAATCTAATATATGCCAGTTGTGTAATAAGCAAAATCCTACAATGTTTTTAAGGCGAGATCACAAGCACATAACACTGACTAGCAGTCCAGAGACAGCAAAAATAAAGTCAGTAAATAGAATTGTTGAAGGCAAAGGTTAGAGGGAAAATAACACAAAGGATGCTAGGCCTAATGATAAGCTAATTACTTATTCACTGAATGCCAAAGCTCAATAGATGTGACCACATTTTCTAACTAAAGAGGTCTCTGTACGTACCCAACTGTAGATTTTTACTGATATTTACATGGTAATATCAAGAGAATCCTCTTTTTGATATGCCATTGGAGACAGTACTGTTCACTTGTGTGGATCAGCAGATCTGACATAAATTCAAACATCTAAGCTTACACTTGAATGTGTACAATTCTAGAAATGAGCATTTTAGTAGGTAAGTGTAAAAGTACAAACTGCTCTGTACAATTATCGACAGCTCATGAGTATGGAATTTTGAATAAGGATTTTAATATCTACAATCAAGAGATAAGGTTTGTTAACCTAAGAAGGCCATACTAAAGTTTATTGTGTTTATAACAATCTTGTCCATATAATAAAACCATAAACTCGAAATTCATATCCTTTTTACTTTCTGAAATAAGGCTCTTGGACGTTTTAACATATTTCACAGTTGAATATGAATTACAGGGATAACTGAATGTCATGGAGCTAAATGTAGATCGTTTATGTCAATAGCACTGATGGGAAAATCTGATCGTCCCAGAGTTCACAGTCTTCCAATGAATCAGAAGGATGGAATGAAGCTGTTAGAGATTAGCCTTGTGCTTTAAGGGCAGCCATTCCATCCGCACTGACTCCAGTCCACTAAAGAGTTACTGTCTGTTGATTTCAAAATCCTGTAAGGAATGCCTTTCTGTTCTTAGTGGACTACTTTAAGAAAAAATTGATGTTTCTGGCTTTGGAGAAAGATGTGCCTCACTGTTTGGAAATTCCACCATGAACGATTTACTTTCTGCAGCAGGCTCAAGAAGATTAATTATTATTGTTTTATCATTTTACACAAACTTTGCATTGGCATTTAAGTTTTTACACACAACACTGTCACATATTTTTCTAGGGATTGACTCACTCCTCTGTTTGAGCCATTAAAGATAAACCGAGGGCAAATTCATTAACGCTTAATTACTACTGAGGGTCTTCCTATTTGGGCAGTGTGGGAACTCAGAAACATCAAATATGAAGGCTAAAAACCTTAATCCCCAAAGCCTGTAGAGGAAGATTCCCTTAAAAATAGTTATTTTTTTAATTAGGGCCCTATTCACAAAACTAAATTTACATGTGTAGATTTACTCTTACACATTGATGTAACTTTACTTCTTTTGCCTAATCACCATTTCTGAGTATAGAAATTACTCCAAAGTGCAGACTTACATGTTTACATTAAAGGTTTGTGAGTGTAAAGTTACTACTACTAACTGTGGTAGACTTTCCCCATAGTAAGGTATACAAAAAAACCTTTCAAAAAGTTTATTAAACCTGAAAAAAATCGAATAAATATATTAATGTTAAATATTCATGTAAAATGATTGTACACATATTTCTTAAACCTAGAACAAATAAAAAATGTTTCAGCACTAGTAAATAAAAGTGTTTTCAACATTAAAAAAACATTAATAAAAGTGTATGCAACATTAAATATATTTAATTATTTATTAAAAGATGTTTGAAAATGCCCCTATGATACATTGATTTTTACTCAATACGCATTAGAAATTACTGAAAATTATATATAGAATTATCTTGAATTATTTTTTAGCAAAACAAATCTTTAATTCAGTTTTAAATTTTGAAAAGTTTATTTATATAGGTAATGTGGCTGCATCCTATACGATTATGCGCTGATGTTTATATGTTTTATGTTCGATGTTGTGGAAAAAGAACAATAAAGATAATTGAAATTAAAAAAAATAATAATAATTGTTTTATATAATTATTTACATAAAGTAAAATATATATATCTATATATATTATTTTTTATGGAAGGGTGTTGAAGTTATAGTAAGTATACAACTATTTTGAACCTTTTTGGCTGTAGTTGTAGAAGGGAAATTTGTGACTAGAAATGGGCTAAATCTTTGTGAGTGGGACTCTGTCCCTCCCTAAACCCCACCTTTGCCCTTACCCCTGCATATTTTGTTTTTTACAAATCTCCTCCCTTTAGTAACAAGCCACTGCCTTTATCCTTTCCTCATTTACCAAAAAAAGCATAGGCTTACTGGGATTAGAGCTCCATAAACTGGGCAGAGCTTTTTGCATATAAAAGATAGGAGACGGAGGTCTCTGCATGCAGGTTTGTGAAACGAATTTTGTAGTATATGATTTGTACTATTGTAGCACTATCTTGTTGGGCTAGTGCCTCCAACCCTTTCACACAGCCCAACAGTGTTCTCTAAGGGTACCTTTGCTCACCTTTAACTGTTAAGCAGTCACAAAGCAATCTCAAATAGAAATTGTGTGATCAAGAGGTATACAACATACTTACATTTAAGACAATAACATTGTAAAATGACAACTAAATTAAATACGCAATAATGTTCAAGAAATTTGCAAATGGCAAGTAAAAAAGATTGAAGTATCCATAAAAGAAACATTGCAAAATAATTAAAAGATCAACCATAAGACAAGTGAGTATTTTCCCCAATAAAACACAATCCCAGAAGGAGACAGTCTTTGCGCGGAAAAGGAGGATTGCATTTCTAAATTGACAAGTAGTTTGAATGATAATTCATCAGTTTAAACCCTTAGATGAGCATAGTCGAGGTGGCCTTCAATATTGAAGAGTTAGATTCAAAGCCATAGGAAATTGGGCTCACAATCAGTTGCAGCTTCAATTCAATATTTCAAACTTTTAGGTAACACAAGTTAAAGGAGTTAAAGAGGCTAGATGCCCTATTGTTCGACTGCTAATGTACAACCTGCAGAGGGTTCTGTAAGCAGGCTAAAGTTCTAGTCAACCCTATGTCAATAGCTACTGCTAAATATAACATTTCTGTGGGTTCAAGCTGTCTAGATCATTGAACTACATGTATCAACTTTCTGCAATTGCAAATAAAAGGTGGCTCAATGGCAGTCAATTTAAATATTTCCTTCCTCTATGCTAGTGCATCCACTGGTTCAAAAGATTGAACGTAAAATGTAGTTTTATCCCGAGCTCAGTTATTTTGTATATAATTTGGCCTTTTCTGAGAGTTGTGGAGTTGAAGGCTATTGTATGTGTTTACAAGACACATACAATACAATACAATACAATACAAGGCTTGTACACAGAAACTCAGTAGGAGCAATTCTTGGTCCACCTTTTGAGGGAAAATCTGGTATGTTGTTTAAGCGTTTCACCTGAATTCGTCTGAAAAGTACTTGCTTAAAGTTTTTCATCAGTCAACATCCTGAACTGGGGATCCATTTGTATCGAGGCCAGTTTTTCTCTTTCCTGATACTCTTAATCACTTCAGGAAGTTTAGCAAGGAGCCCTCTGCTCCTGGAGAGAGCTTCAAGATTAGTTAGAATGCTAGAATACTGATTTGAATGTATTGACTGAGTCCCTGCATTGGGAAAGCCATGCAAACTTTGCTCTAAAGTGATAGTGTAATAGGACTGTGTGCTAATTCTGTATTGGGAAAGTTTTCTAAACCTATTGTCCTAGAAGACAGTGCCACTGCAAACCTGTCCTGACTATATTAGAAAGGCAGCAAAACATTAAACAGACTATAATCCATTTCAAAACAGGTCCAGGATGTCTTCTTTGAATAACAACTTCATTTTACAACTTGCACTTTGAGCTGCAAAACCCATGGTTGAATGTGAACTTTCACAAATAGGTCCATGACTTCATGGAACTAGCCTGGATAACGCCGCCAGATTCTTCCTGATGAAAATGTTCCTACCTGATATATAGGACTTCACCAAGACTTTGCACACCAGATACATTGCATCCTGTAACTAAAACTAGAAAATGCCTTTGAGCTGGTGCCCTTAGGGGATGTTGTCACAGTGTATGTAACACCTTTTCTCTGGTATGCACACCACAAATTAGCTGACCATGAGTGTTCAAATTTAGCATAAGCTAAAGGAGTTTCCTAGATTATGGGCAACTATTTGGAAGACACCTATTTTTATTGTTAACCTTTTCTTAAATTTACAATTATCCATTGTCTCTGAACAATGTATTCTCTTTTATTTTTATGATGAAATCTATCATTTTCTTCCAGTGTTTAAACCTCTCATCCTTTTTCGTCAACTTCGGTAACTTTAACATATGTTGGATAATGATAGTTCTTTCTATTAGAGTATTAGTTGATAGGTTACGAGCCCCTGTATGTACTTTATTGAGGATTATATTGTGAAACATGTTCCAATAAGGTAGTGACAAAGTGTCAGATAATGCTGGACTGATATCTCATAAATGACCACAGCCTGAATTTGGCCCTAGGAATAAACACAAAATATCACCATTCACACAAAAAACACATACAAAATAATCTTACAACTGTGTTGGCATCTTCAAACTGTCAAAGTATGTGATACAATATATTTGGTATCACAGTACATTCTGTTGCCAACATTGCTGTGTAGAGTATTGCCTATTATGTCCACATTATCTTGATATGTCTCATGTTTTAATGAATCCCTCCTGAGATAATACTCTGGCACCTAACTTTGCTATCTGTGCACAGACATCACCATGAAGTTTAGCGGAGTTTTGAATAAATAGGATATTGTTATCCTGAACCTCCTATTGTCCAGAGATGTTGCCTGAAATTTGCAACATACAGCTCTGCTGCTCCTTATTGACATGAATAAACACACAGTTGCGACGCCTAATTATATTATTTTTAAAACCACTGAAGTTTGGAATTCTGCTCCCCTATACAATCAGGGCCAAACAATACTGCTGAAGTGTATAGTATGATTATAAAATACTTTGGGTTTCACTGTGTCATACACTGTTCTCACATATGCATATTTTCATTGCCATCCCACATGTTATTATATGGCAAAGAACATGCACAATACATAATATTGATACATCTGAAATTATACCTGAGTGCAACAGCCATGAATGCAAATTATTTTTTATCAGCCTTTATTGAGCGGTTGTAATTTCCCCAATATTTAGAAATAAATATAGATGTATTGAGAATATGAACATACATGTCAAATGTAACACAATATAAATATGGTAATAATAAGGTACACCATATACACTTATAATAACCTAATCTACATTCTCAAGAAACCAAAGCTGGCAAGTAAGAATTGGTGCTAGGTACATGATAAATCCCTGTAGCAGTAATTATGTAACAACATTTTATTTCCAGCTTACAGAATAAAACATTCAGAATACCTCAAGTATACTATGTTACAACTGTTCCTTCAACACCTTTTAATTCCCCCAAAAATGTTTGCTGGTAGTTATCTTGTTGGAATTAAAAATATGTAATTTCACCACAGTGAACTAGACATGGGAACATTCACTGTAATGTTAATATTAACTTATCAGGAACCAAACCAAGACACTCCATCACTCAAAGATACATTTATTTGCTTTAAAATGTAATTCCTAGGTAGTCACAAACAAATATGACTGAACACAATTTGGATACAGTTACAGGCTTTGGATAGTGATGATCAATTAAAATGCTTAACATAGTGCCAAAGGATTTCCATGTAATTACTTAAAAATAAAAAGAAACTGCTATTATGTGTGCTTCATGTCCTTATGTGGGAAATGTTCATCAAAATCCTTAATTGGCAACCTCATAGTGGCTACATATTTTTTATTTCCTAAGTCTTATGTCTTGTGGGTGTATCATCACACTTGATCACATAAAACAAGGTTACACAATATATAAAAGGAAATTTATTTAGTCTGAAACAATTTAAGGTGTTTCTTTTGAATGCTATAGTTAAAAGGTTGTCCAAATGATTAGTGGATTGACAACTACTATTTGAATTGGTTCAGATAGAACAATGACATATACAGTCTCATTTCAAATATTTGTCTAGACTGGAGTACTCTTAATTACATGTGTTCCTTTGACAGGGGAAGCAATAACACAGATGAGAAATGGTAGCTCTAAATGGAGAAGGGAGAGTCCAAAGTTCCCTGTGGAAGATCATGAACCTCAGTCAATTGAATTATGAGGAATACTTGATGTGGGTATCAGAGAATCTTATTTTTTGCCATGAAAGGAATGAAAATTGAGCTTTGCAAACACAATCTGATTCCTAACAATTGTGTTTATTGTATACCCTTGTCACCACCTATTGCTTAGAAACCTTAATGGTATAGTGCTATATAGCCAAAATCTGCTGTCGTAATTGCGTTGAAGGTTTATTGTCGAATGTAGCGTTTGTAGTAGTCCTACAAAGACAAGTATGTTGTGATGTCTGCATGGTTTAAAAAACGAATTGCCCTGAATTGAATAAAATAGGCTTTTACATAATGGGGGACTTGCAATGAGCACTTGACTACTTTGGAGGGAATGAGTCTTATACTATTTACACTGTTTGAATGAGCAAGTGCAGTAAGTTATTGAGGGAGGTAATGGGATCCTGTACAGAATACACCAGTAGACTGGGCAAGAGTATAATCGTTATGTGGTTATGACCAATGACGGGGAATTTCCTCACTGAATTTCATGAGAAACAGGATGCATCCAAAAAGAGAATATGTTGTTCAATAACCTGCTTTGTACATTATGAAGCAAGAGATTGTATTGTTTTTTGGCATTGTATATTGTGTTGATAGCCTTGGGTGATACAACTACATTTCTGTTTTTGCCTCAATGGAGTAGGTGTATGCATGTGGAAAGTGTGCACCAGTGTGACATGAGTTGAAAAAGGATTGGACAGTGTTTCTTAAATCTAATTTTTCAGATATTCATTAGCATCGCATAGTATCGAAAGGAGCCATTAAAGAACCTGAAATGTCATTGTAATGAATGTCCCTGATGGATAGTTTAGTGTCAAATAAAGGCAAACCAAGGTTGGGGTAAATTTTGAGCTAGAATGTGAAGCTTACCATGTTCATGTCGGAGGGAAACTGAACATTAAAGTGGTCATTTAGGTTGGGGACAAGAAGAACTTCAGCTGTAACAGAATTAAGCTTCAGATAAGAGCTGGACAACTAGACTTGCACCAGAGAGTGACATAATTAGGAATGGGTGGTATAATTATTTGATAGGAGTTTAAAATACAGTTGTGCATCATAAGCAATTGTCCAGGGCAAAATTTCCTTTACACATCACAAATATGTTATGTTATAGAGAATTCATATCGAGCACAAATACTCACCTGTGTTCTGGCGCGTAGATAGACCATGGCAGAGTGGAGCAAAGATTATTAGATCAGCTCTTTAAAAAGGAAGGTTTTGATTTGTTTTTTAAAGAGCCAGAAGACTTGGATATGCTGAAGATCCACTGGAAGGGTATTCCATGCAATTGCTGCTTTAACGATAAGGGACTGACCCCCCAGCCGCAGCCGCAGCCGCATCCTACGGAACTGAGGGACTACCATCTGGCGTTGGGTGGCTAATCGCGAAGATCGTCTGGGGGCATAAGCGCTTTCTAATATAAGATGGTCCAAAGGATGGCTCTATGAGACAAGGTGAGAGCTTTGAATTGCACCCGCTGGACCACGGGAAGCCAATGAAGATCACGTAAATGCTGCAGACACTCGATCTCCTAGGGATGTTAAACAGAAGTCTGGCTATGGCATTCTGTATGGTTTGAAGTTTTTTAAATAGATAACCAGGGATGCCAATATACAGAGCGTTGGCATAGTTGAGGCGAGAGAGGATAAGGGCATGGGTGACCATTTCCTTGGTTGGCCTCGGTAGCAGGGGGAAGAACCTTCTTAAAGCTTTGAGGGTACCGAAGCAGACTCCAGTAAGTTTTTTTTAATTTGGTCTGAAAAACGGAGATCTTCCCCGAACCAGACCCCTAAGTTCTTCACTGGGCCTCCCTGTAAATTGGGGCGAGGGAAGTCAGGGGGACACAAGGTTTCTCTGAAGGCAGGAGGAAACTGACCATACAGAAGTACCTTCGACTTTTCTTCGTTGCACTTGAGTTGCACTTGAGTTGGGCATGTGCAAGCCAATGAAATACAGTTGAGTGACATTTTTGAGTGGTGTCAGTGCCCAGTTCGGAGTCTTTCCAGGTGAATAGGAGCTGGGTATCATCAGCATAGGCTATTATTTTAGCTGCCAGCTCCTCAGCTAAGAAAATCAGGCAAATCAGATAAATATTAAAGAGCAAAGGGCTCAACGTGGAACCTTGGGGAACCTCGGTAGATAATTTCTTAATTGATGATGAAAAAGGAGGCATCCAGACGTGCTGAGTGCGGTCATCCAGAAAAGATTTTATCCAGTCCCAGGCAGGGCCAGCGATACCAATGGATGACAGCAGGGCGAGAAGTTACTGGTGGGGCACCGTATCGGAGGCAGCAGAAAGGTCCACAAAATCAGAGCCGCCCTGCCGCCTGCGTCCAAGCACTCCCTGATCACCTCTGCCATCTCAACCAGCGCAGTCTTGGTGCTGTAAGGGGCCCTAAACCCAGATTGTGCAAGATGAAGAGCACCAGAAGCTTCCACAAAGGCCTCAAGTTGCTGAAAAGCCACCTTTTCGCAGACTTTAACAGATACATAATATGATTGTGCACTTAGCACGTGTCTTCTGTCTAGTGAATTAATGTAGGTGTTGCACTTGACATCCTTATTTTTAGAGTGCATTTACTGTAGGACTGTAGGACTAGTGAACTTACTTATACTATGTCTTTTAATTAAATTAAATGAGAAATGAATAGTACCATCCTTACTTAGTAGATAGTGTAATTACTATAAAGATGAAATTTGACTTTCATAATGTGTGCTTTAAAGCCTTGAATGACAAGACATTTCTGGAGGATTCTAGAGGAAAGATCATGAAAACAACCACTTTGTGATTTGTTGGTCTTATAAGACATTGACGTGATGGCTTGATTTGCCATCAGAGCGGGGATTGTAAAGTACAAAATTGCCCACCCTTTACACTTCACAAATGCTTATGCACTTACTATAAAGATGAAATTCTACTTTCATAATGTGTGCTTTAATACCTTGAATTATATTTATTGATTAGCAAATGACTTAGAAATCATCCTCATATATATAGAATGTCATTTTACTTAAAACAATAAAAGAGGTATGTAATGTGAGCATCATTATTTAATGTATTCCATTTAGATGTAGTTCATAATCATACTTTCACATGATTATTGAAGAGTTACTGAATGGTATATGTAATGTGAATGTGAAATGTGCACCATTGAGTTAATACTTCATACTTGTCCTGTTTAGGCCTGTGTTTTTACCATAAATACTGCTATCCATTTATGCTAAAATGACATTTCTTGCAGATATTCACATACAGTGTTACTTGCAGAATAGATACATTACTGTACTAGAGATAGAGCAGAGAGCCTGAGAAGAAGACCATGATGAAAGACCACGAGGAACCAGGGCGTTAACAGAAAGGCTTATTGAGCAATGTTGCAATTTAACCTGTGCATGAGAAAGAGATGTCATTCCTATGTTCGGTGTGGGATATTTGGAACATGTTGCAGTCTCCAACATGAGGAATGGATGACCCTGTTAGAATTTCAGATGCCCCTTTTGATTTTGACAGATGCTTTCCTAATCCTTTCAGGTTCCCTTACCACAGATTACTTTGGACTCTGAGATATTTAGACCTATATGCTTACTTTAAGCCTTTGCTGAGTGTGGCTTAGGCTACCTCTTGTTATTTCCTGACCGTTAGAAGACTCTTGAAAGACCTTCTGGAATGCTGACACTTTCCCTACTTATTTCTTCTTAACTTTAATTTTCTTTATGGAAATTTCTGATTTAGGGATTCTGAGAACCATCCTTTAGTTTAAACTAAACTTTAGAGGATCGTGATTCATCCAAGCATAAACAGCAAAATGTGCAACTTTTTTCTGATTGCTAGTTTGCTTTACATTAATGTGCCTTAACTGAATGTTTTCTGCAAGTTGAGACTACCTGTTGCTATTTTGTATTTCTATAGCATTGTTTTTAGAGTTGTGTGTCTAAACTTGATTTTGAATTTGTATAAAACTTCTTAACACTAGCTTAGCTATCAATTCCTGGTCCTCATTGTGAAGCCAAATTGGGTTGCACTGTTAATTGAATTCGATTGATGTCAATGTTTACTCGCATCACTGCTCAGTCACAGAAAACAATGTCCATCGTAGGACCAATGGTAAGCAAGTGGACCCAGAAAACGCGGGTTCAGCAATATGGTGTGTCGATTTTGCCATGTACTTAACAGGTGTGTAATGTTGAACAAAAGGTATTCCTTGAGATTTCGAGCACTTATTTCTCACAATAGGGAACTTTACAAATGTACTTGCCCTTTTATTTAGACTTTTTAGACATTACTCTTAGCATTTTTCAGTGTTCAGATTTTTTCAAACCTGCTGCAATAAGGAACTAGACTAGGATTTTACACCTAAGCAGATTTGTGATGTCTCTATCAGTCTGTCAGTTGGTGTGTAAGTGGCTGCATGGGTTGGTGAATAGGTACATAAATGTCTATATGGGTTATTGATTGGTTGTCTGATTACCTGTATGGGTGCCTGAGTGTCTGTGTGTTGGGGGTAACTCCCTGCATGGATGTGTGAGTGGGTGTATGGGTTCATGAGTGTGTCGGTGAAGGGCTGTATAAGTGAGTGAGTGTGCATATGGCTGTGTTGGTGAGTGAATGGATATCTCAGTGGTGTATGTGTGAGTAGCTACATATGTGAATGGCAGTATATGTGAGTCTTGGAGTATATAGTTGACTGCATGTGAGAGTGAGTGATTGTGAGAGTGGATGTATGGATGAGTGTGTGCTTGTGTCAGTGACTGTATAAAAGAGTAAGCATGTGTTAGTATCTGTATGAATAAGTGAGGTGGTGTGTGTATACCTGTATAGGTGAGAAAATGGCAGTGTGATTGACTCTTTGAGTGGCGGTGTGTGAGTATCTCTATAGGTGTAAGAGTGCATATATCAGTGGCTATATTGATGAGTGACTGCATGTATGAGTGACTGTATGGGTGAGTGGATGTGTGTGTAGACCTATGAATCAATAAGTGGGTATGTAATAACTGGAATTGGTGTGTCTATGGTCTCGAGAATGGTAGTCTGTAGTTTAGAGTAGGTGTATGAAAAGTTATAATAGGGTGTGAGGTGGTGGATCAGATGTTAGGTGGATGATGTCATCGGCCATGTCATTTGAGATGTCACTGACCATGTCATGAGTGCTGTAATATGTGCCATCATCAGCAGTGGATTGCAGGGGTGCGAGTTATAGTTAGCTCAACTAACTATAACAGCCGAATTTATTTGGTTTTTACGAGTGAAAAGTCATCATAACTACAACGTCCTTGAAACCTGTGATTTTTTTCAGTGAAAATATATATATATATATGGAATAATAAAATTGTATTGACTTTATATTTCTTTTAAGAATAATAATATTTAACATATATTATTTAATATATTATTTTGCTGTCTATATTTATTTTAAAAACCTATCTTCTTACCTTGTTTTGAATGATATTCCCTTTCACAATATCCTTGGCACATTATTTTTGTCATTCGTACTATAAGTATAGGCAGACGATATTAGAGATTATTTTTGACACAATATTTGCGTGCTTCAACATTTTTGTGCAAGATATTTTGTCATTGTGTTTTACCAGCTTTGCTGATATTGTTTATGAGGCTGCATACTCTGAAAAATGAGAGAATAGTGCAGAAGTGATGATTTGTTAGAACCCTGAGTATTTCCCTTCTTGGAGAATTCCCACTAGCCTGCAAGGCGTGTGTAGGGAGGTGGAGACAGTAATCTGTAAAATAGGATGAACCTTAAAATTCAAGGCCCGCCTTTTGTTTCCTCTGAGGTGTTGCCCCACATAGTCTTAAAACTGTAACATTTGAGGACTGCACTCATCTATGTGTTTAGGTTATCGGTTTTCCCTTTGGAGATTCCCCTTGTCAGCATAGAAACCATCACCTGAAGATAAAAGCTCTGTCTGCTGTGGAAAGGAGAAATACACAACATAAGGGATACACAAAACATAGGGATCAAATTGAACCACTTTCAAAACAATGCATCAGGAATCAAAAGTCAGTTTCTGGAAAAGTAGTAAACAAGAGGACTGAACCAGACACAAATGGTCCCAGGATTTCTTATTTCTGATATGCAGGGATGTCTCTGCCAATAAGTGAGGTATTGTCACCTGAAGAGTACTGCAGCCACTTGCTGGTGGGGAGCTTTAAGTCAGCCTTGGAGACAATCTGTCTGGCCTGCTGAGATAGGAGTGGTAAGGGCATCATTGTAGGAGGAGGTCTCGGCAGAAGGGAAGGACAGCTACAGCGGCCTGTCAGAGGAACTGCCCAGGACAAGCAGACTGTAATTTATAGTAGCTACCTTGCTCTGCACCTAGTCCTCCGCTACTGTACTGCATGGCCCAAGTTAACCTCACAGGCCTCAAATGTTCTTGGATCCATCCCTGGCCTAGGAGTCATCAGAGTGATGGCTGACATGAATTACTGCTGGGACTTTGCAGGAATTTACATTGAAGCCAAACTGGTTCTGCCTTCATCCTAGAAAACTGAAGTAGTCTGTGCCGAGAAGAATGTATATCCACATTCCTATGATCACTAATTGTGCACCCATAAAGCATGGCACCAAAAAGCCTCCACCGCTGCCATTTGTAGTGAACTGTAAACCTGTGCTGATGTTGGAAGGTCTCAATTGTGACTTTTGAACACCACCATTGTGTAATACCAACCTCAGGGATAGTCTCATGGGATCGTCTGTAGTACCCCAATGGACTTCTGGGTGTGATATCCACCTTTGTTTAGAGTTTGGATTTGTTGGTGCAAGAGCCACACTAGACACTGTGACAGTTTGCCTAAACTGCAGCATCCACAACCTAACTGCCTGCATCCAGGAAGAGACTCAGCAAGATGGACTAAACTAATAATGGATACCTTGCAATTGAAGTCCCATTTCAGCGTGTAGGTAAATCTGCAGGCAATAACGTTGATCGAGAGTCCAAGGGTTATATTCCAAAACTATTGGCTAATGGGGTACACAAAAGACATGCATGTGCTTGACAGAATAATCTGCTTGTATCATCTATGGTAAGCCTGCACCTGTGAATTTCTCTTTGAATATAATGTTAAATTCCATTGCATACAAATGGGGGAACACCCTCTGGTGATAGCATTGATGTATTGTAGAAAGGGCCACCCCATGTGTTTGCAGCCCTTTCTGTAATACCAAATTGCTCTGGGGACACACAAAGCAGGCGCCCATGCCCATTGTGCTCCGGAGCATTTTCCATAATTTGGCCTCTGATCCTCTTGTGGCACTTTCTCTGGTGTCTTAAAACAGCATGCAGGACAATAATATAAGGAAAATGTACAGAAGATTAAAACCATAGCAAAATCATACCTCTGCCAAAAACAAAATATTGAAAGAAATGAATCCAATAATTTTCGTTTCAAAGTTCCACTTCAATGTTATTTTTATTTTAGTAGATGTGAATGCCTCAAGGTTACACTACTATACAAATTCTGCCTTTAGGATATGTTGGTGTATGGCTAAAATTGTTAACCATACCTGATTATAATGAATCCAAAATCTATCATTAAGGGTGTAATTGGTTGTGCGTATTTGTGTATATGTTGTGAATAATTTGGCCTAACGCAGCCCGACACCCAAGCTACAGCCAGGACGTAGCTTGTCAATGAATATACATTGATTATTGCAGGTCATGAAGTTAGCTTCTTGCTCTTTTCCCAGGCTGGCATTTATGGTGCTTGACTTGGAGAAGGTATTCGATTCTCTTTACTTGACTTATATTTTACTCTGCTCTGTCACTTTGGCCTAGGTTAGTGGCTAGCATGGCTCATTCAGGTAAGAAATACATGTCCCACAGCATGCATTTGCATCAGCCGCTATGTATTGGATCCTGTTTCGGTCCATAGGGGCACCCAGCAGGGGTGTCCCCTGTCCCAACTCCTCTTCACCTTAGTGATGGAGCTCATCTCAATATGCCTGTGCCGTGGCAGGAGAGAGTAGAGCATTCCTTTTGGAGACAGGACACATGGTATGCAGCTTACCTGTTATGTGTATACTGGATACTACATTGGGATATAAGGACATAATGCTGGCGAATTTCATGCAGTGTCGAGCTTGCATGGTAACTGGCAAAAGTGCTGCTTGTTCCCTCTTTGGTCTTCGTCCCTGGAGAAACAAGTGACTATTTGTCAGGCTACTTTGCTCTGGCATCCCATAACTTTCAGATACCTAGGCATATGCATGTATCATTCTCAATCAACCAATCAGGATTTGTAAAGCACGGCTGCTTCACCCATGAAGGTTTTGATGCACTGTCTGATATAAACTGCCTGCTATTCTATAGGTTGAACATCTTGAGGTCCTTCCTGAATTGCTGGAGCAAATGGTGAGACTCTGTTTTGCAGAGGGAGGTAGTTCCAGGTCTTGGCCGCTAGATGGGAGAAGGAGCAACCTTTGTTGTTTGTCTGGCGGATGCGACGGGTGGCATCTAGGACACGGGATCTGGATATGAGTTTCCTGGTGGACCGGTGAACGGTTAAAAGATGGTTAAGGTATTGCTGTGTAATGCCTTGTATGCGTGGGTGAGTAATTTGTAGTGGCATCTCCTTATGACTGGTAGCCAGTGAAATTTCCTGAGATGAGGCATTATGTGTGTCCATCTGGGGAGGTTGAGGATGTGCCATGCTACTGTGTTCTGCATTGTCTGGAGCTTCTGCACGAGTTAGGCTGTTATTCCTATGTCTTCTGATCACAATTTATCTGATGGAAATGTTATACTTGAAGTGACAGCCCACAGGTGTCAGATTTCATTTTGGAACACCCTATATCTATCGGTTTGGGGTAGGATTACCATATCAAAAATGATCTTACTCCCTCCCTTGTTCTACAACTTTGTCACTCTTCCCCTTCCCTTATCTGTACAATTCTTTAGCCACATTGACACATTGCTGGCAAATTGATTTGGGACAAAGGTCAACATCGGGTGGCACTGACAAAACTTCGGCTCCCATCTGATCAAGGCAGTCTGGTAGCACTCAACTTCAAACAAAGCCTCCCAACTCCAATGGGCAAGCCGGAGGCTGGCACGTACCTGCCTGGATGACACTGCCATCATGTGCAGACCATGGAGTATGAAGAACGTGCACCAATGTTTTTACCTGTTGGGTCGCTCCCCATGAACTGCTCCTCGACTCTTGCGGGTCTGTGTTATCGCAGAGCTGTGCGCATTATGGGGCATGTTCTACATCACATCCAGGCCGTTCCGCTGCCAGGCTTGTAGCACATTGGTACTGACCACAAATTTGTTCCTCTCCAACAATGGTATTCGCTAGGCAACGAAACCGTGGGAGATTTGTTCAAAGATCGTATGCTGCTTCCTTTTGAGAGTCTTGTGGAGAACTATGATGTGCCTCAGGGATGCTTTTTGACTCAGATGGTGCTAGACTAACCGCCTACGTATGGGGTCCTACAGTCGCTCTCCCCCCGGACAGCGGGTGACACCTCATCAGATGGATTGCAGTAACAACACATAGAAATAGATTTCAACAGAAAGCTGCATGATGCTGAAGGGAACTGCAGTCTCAGTCACCCATTTACAGTCCCCAGAAATGCACAGCACAAACTTATACAATTCAACATTGTGAATAGAGCTTACCTGACCCCAAATTAGATCAATGCATTTTTTTTCTGGGTGCCAGTTACTCCTGCCCCTGTTGTCAGTGAGTGCTGACTTGCAACACATGCTCTGGACATGTCTCGGTCACAAGCGCATCTGAACTGTGGTAACTGACCAGTTACAAGTACTGTCTGGGCATGCTAATCTGCACCAGTGGGAGGTTTGCGCTCTGTGATTCTTCACGCACATCAAAAATCATATGGCTGTTTCCAGCTTCCTCGAACTGGCAAATATACTTGCAATCTGTTCAGTGATGCATCTCTGGAAGGCTGCATTGCAGCCATCCATGGTCACATGGCATCGGGAAGAGGCCCGGGGTCGCGCAAACTATCCACTCTCGCTGCTGGGATATACTCCATGAGGCGTTTCATGCTCAAAAGGATGACAGGTTTCCAAATCGCAGCACCAATGCTTGCGCTATAAAGATGACAGGTGCTACCCTAACTTTATGATGAACTCTGGAATATCGTGTTGATATTCTGAGTGACACTGCACTAGTGGCCACTTCAACACGTCACCTCATCAAACCAGGAAATCTGTGCTAGCTCAGGAACAAATTCGGGGCCAGACTGGTAACTGAAACCGGCCCTGGCAAACTGCTCAGCCGGCCCCCCTGGGGTGAGGGGGGATGCAGCCGAGCTGTTCTAGATGGCCAATTTCAGCTGATTTTGTTACAGGGGGCTGATATTGCTGACCCCAGATAACAAAAAAAGACCGCCAGGGGCCCAAAACCAGCCCCCACCCTGGTGGCCTACCGGGAAAACGTCTGGTACCCGCTACGGCCTGTCCGGTTCTGGATGAATTGCACATAACATTTGCATTGCACCCACTTACTCCAGATGGTTTTGCCTTTGTAAGCTGCACTGCTCCCTACCACACTATACTTGCCCCTGCATGTTATCCCTGCTTAGTTCCATCATGGGACCCAGTGCCATCATTTCCACCTACACCTATACTAACTGAATCGCCTAAACTCATATTTCAAGTTCTTATTCCATCAGTCTATGATGTGTAATTGTATGGTTTTAATGCACCAGGTACAGTAGAAAACAGTTAAACAGTTATGTATTGGTAAATGTTATGCAAATGTGCCTTTGTGCCTGCTAGTTTTTTCTATCCACGTGATGTCATCATCTCCCCTACACCCATTAAATTTAGAGATATTATTTCCGCTTTTTGACTCTTAAAACAATTGTTCTGCTGCTTTTAAAAGGAGCAGATCCCTGACCATTTTCAAAATGGACAACTACTCTCAAAAGATTTGTGACTAGCCACAAACAAGATATTTTGGATGCTCTGTCTTCTCTAGGGGGTTCTCATCTTGGAATACCAATAGCTTGACCCTGTAAGGAGGTTTACTTGCAAGTTAAAGCAGACCTAACAGAGCAGTTTTGCATGCCTCTAAACCAGTTTAGTATACAAAACTCAAAGTTTTGTAGTTCACAAAATTGAAACTGCACTTATGTATCCAGCATTGTAAGATCCTCTGTGACATCCAAATTGTCACTTATGTTCGCTTGTAGTTTTGTAAAACAACTCTCCATATACCTCAAATTGTAAATAAGTGTGCAATGTAAAAATATATAAGGCTCTCATTGATTTGTAATATTTGAATCCATCTCGCAGATCCTCGCTGAACATAGAGCACAGTTGCTCTCCAGATTGGTTGTGCTATATTATCAATACATCCACCAAATAACAATTGTATTTTTATCCAAATACTTATTTAAAACGGTGTTCTTTATTCTGAGGGGTAATGGAACACTTCCATGTTACTAAGGTATAGCATTACCAAAATATGTTTTTAATTTTTAGCTGTCTGCAAAGGACTGCTGCTACCTCAAGCATTTGTGAAAAGGTTAATGTTACTTCTCCTCCTCTCTGGTTCTGTCTTTTGTCTTTTAATGCGTCATTAGCAGCTTTTCACACCTGTGAACAGCTGTATAATGTTACCCATGGGAAGCTGGTGAGTCGGCTATGTCAGCTTTTGACACAGTATAAGAAAGAGGCAAGAGCAGCCAAGTACTTTTGTATAACGTTTGAGCCTTTTGAGCTGGAAACAGAAGTAATCTTCAGAATAAAAATGCTGCTGAGCCTTGCGCATTATTTCCAAACATGATGGATATTCTGACAATCTAGCTGAGTTGGTGTATGTGACAAAAATGTAGTTTTTGCTGGTAGAGTTTTGAGAGCGAAAATGTTATATTTATTTATAGGTGCATTAGCTGATGCAATATTTGCAATTATCTATCAAGTGATTCTTATGCCTTGGTGCTTATCGTCTTCCTGCGTTTTCATCCGCTGTTTTCACATATCGTATTTATTCACCATGGTTTTATATGAAAATAGCCGAAATTCTTTTCCCGTGCATAACTTGTAAAATAATGAATGCCAGAGCCTAAATCTCTGCTCAGACGCATGCAGTCTGGGCAATTACATGTTGGCGCGCTGAATACCAGTCTTAAATCCACCTCATGCCTCTATAATTTACTGCCAGACACTCCATACCACTTTATCACACTCTTGCCGGTCTGTGCTTTCTTGCTTTGTGATCGTTTTCCTTCTTTCTCCTCATTCATCTTTTGCTTGATTTGTTTTGCCTCTCTTGCTCGAGAGAAGTGTGCGATGAGAAAAAAATTATTCTGATCCCCAAAAAACGAGAGTCAAAGACCTCCACCAGTAACCCCCGGCTCAAATTAAGCACTGTCTTTTCTCACTCCTTCAGGCCTTTGCTTATATTTTAGTCTGAAATTCTGCTTTATTACCGTCAAATTATGGGCTTCCAATACATGAAATGATTTTCTTTGCTAAAATTAAACAGGCATCATGATTTGCCATAAAGCAAAATAAAAATATTTTGTTTAAAGAAAATCGCAGCACATATTTCACAATCATTTATATAATCGATTGTGAAGCTGGCAGCTGTTAACCACAACAATGCTGTATTTTTACCGTCTCAGACAAGACGCATTTAGTTAAAACCAGCATATCACTCTACTTTATTTCCATAACAACTGCAATCAATCAATCAATCATAGCATTTGTAAAGTGCACTACTTACCCGTGAGGGTCTCAAGGGGCTGGGAGGTGGGGGACTGCTGCTCCTGCTCGAAGAGCCAGGTCTTGAGGAGTCTTCTGAAGGGCAGCAGGTCTAGGGTCTGCCCTAGGTGGATGGGGAGGGTGTTCCAGGTCTTGGCGGCGAAGTGGGAGAACGATCTGCCGCTGGAGGTTGATCTTCAGATGAGGGGGACTATGGCCAGGGTGAGGTCGGCAGAGCGGAGCTGGCGGCTGGGGGTGTAGAAGATGAGTCAGCTGTTGATGTACGCTGGTACAGTGTTGTGGAGTGCCTTGTGTGCTTGGGTGAGGAGCTTGAAGGTTATCCTCTTGTTGACGGGAGCCAGTGCAGGTCTCTAAGGTGGGGTGTGATGTAACTGTGGCGGGGGATGTCGAGGATCAAGAGTGCAGAGGCGTTCTGGATGCATTGAGGCCGTTTCAGGAGTTTATCCGAGGCTCCTGCGTAGAGGATGCTTCCGTAGCCCAACCTGCTGCTGACGAGGGCCTGGGTGATTGTTCTTCTTGTTTTGTTGGGGATCCACCTGTAGATCTTGCGGAGCATGCGGAGGGTGTTGAAGCAGGAGGAAGAGACGGCGTTGACCTGCTTGGTCATGGAGAGGGTAGAGTTGAGGATGACCCCAGTTCCCATTGCAGTCAGCCACCAGGAGTCATTCCAAGCCGAAGGGGTGGACCGAGGATGAGGACCTCCGTCTTGTCCGAGTTTAGCTTCAGTCGCCTGTTCCTCATCCATTTGGCTATGGTGTTCATTCCTTCGTGGAGGTTGGCTTTGGTGGTGTGGGGGTCCTTGGTGAGGGAGAGGATCAGCTGGGTGTCGTCGCGTAGGAGATGATGTTGAGGTCGTTCAGTTGGGCGACGTGGGCGAGTGGTGCCATGTACTGGTGAATAGAGTTGGGCTGCGGGATGAGCCCTGGGGTATGCCCCAGATCATCTCGGTGGCTTCGGAGTGGAAGGGGGGGAGGCGGACTCTCTGTGTTCTGCCAGAGAGGAAGGAGGAGGTCCAGTCTAGGGACTGCATGGTTGTGATCACAGAGGTATATTAAAAAAAAACTAGAGCTTAATATTTACTCACTGGCAGACATGTTTATGGGTAAGACAGCTTCATAATCCTCTATGTTCCCGTGCAGGAGGCTGAATTGAAAAACAATTACATTTTTAATTTAAAACGTGCAGAAATCACCCCGGGAATGTGTATCATGGACAATGCTATTTATCATTGCTGTTATAAATTCTAGTAATAAAGAAGTCCACAAAAATTTTAGGGGGACTCTATTCAAAAATGTTTTTTGAATCGTGAGGAAATCACAAATGCATTCCAGGGGGCTCTAATTGAGCTTACTTCTGCGAATTTCACCACCAGGAATGCATAGAGATCTGCAGTTGTAAATCCCACTTATGTATTGAGAACTGAGCATTCCACATTGTGCCTTATACGTCTGTTAATGCTCACAAGCATGAATGAGTGTGTGCATTCCGAAACTCAGATCTGCAGTCTTGCCATCAGAAAAAGGTTAGAGATTTACTCAAGTTGATGAATCACACCTAGATTTGCTAGAGATGTAAGGAAAGAGCTTTTGCAGAGAACAAAATGTCCATTTGTGCAGCAGGCTCCGCTACCTCCTCTGTGTGGAATTTTACTCTATGTAAAATTCCTTATGTGGTGAAATAGGACAACATGTGGTATGTCACATGACATATCTAGTAGAACACCTTGAAACCGGCACCTGGCACAGCTTTTCCAGTTTACTACTGAGAATGTGAAAAGGAAAAGTACCTTCAGGTACAAATGTAATTATCCCTCTGTATTTTTTTTCTAACTAGGGCCATTTATCTTTTTTCTATATTTTGTAGTGTTCTCAGTGTATAAAATTGTTTTAATATGTATAATCCATGACTTACTTGAAATGAGTTGCCATATTGTTACCACATAAAGAGGTTTGGTCTTAAGAAATTGATTGTATATTGTAATAGGCAGTTTGTGCCATTTCTTATATCAACATTCTACTGAAAGTGGTAAAATGCAAACTCAATACCATGCACTTGCATTTTATTTCAAAGCAGAAAATCTTTAGTATTTACCAATCAGAGAAATTATAATAATTATTGTTTATGAGTAAGGATACATTCAAGTAGTTAGCACTGTAGTTAAAAAACAAACATCTTTTACCGCATATACTCAATAAAATACCGTTTTCATTTTGCAGAAAGCACTTTAACAGGTAGAGGATAGACTAAAAGTAGGAAGAGAAAGAATGTGAGCCTTTTCTTTTGAATTACAACATAGTAGAATTATTTTTGAATTAGGATGGAGCTGGGGTTTAACTGTAAACTGGAGTGTTGTGTGTTTGGTTTTGCTCCTGCCATGCAACAATTTGTTCTTGCAAATTTAAATAGCAAAGGTATCTCTGAGTTTTAACCCTTTAGTGTCTGCATAACACAGTTTTTAGATGCTAAAATCTCAAAATAAGGTGTTTTTTGCAAAAGGCAAAACGTTTCTTGAAAATAGTATGTAAAACACTAGATTATACTGTTTCATCCTCTGTAGAGAAAAGAAAGAGCAATTGGTAATTATGTAGATAGAAATGTAGAATTTCATAAAAACACACCATTTTCATTGTTAAACAGCACCCTGTCCTTGGAAGGAAGGGATTGCTGAAGGTGTTCTCAACAATAGGCGCTGATTGGAATTAGAATATTTAGGGTTTGTTCATCTTTTATGAATACCTCCTTGATGAAAGGATGGACAGTGGGAAGGATTGCCAGAAATATTAACCAGAATCAAAGTCCCAATTATTTTAATGAAATGGTTGCTGCTTCAGAGTGCAACAAACTAGGTTGTAGATTTTATAATATATTGACTGCAGCACTGCGAGAAGTGGTCACTGTTTGAGATTTCTTAGTTCTTAGTTCACATGTTTTTGTCATATATCGCTCCCTAGAAAAAAGATCTGGGAGTTGGCAGCTTCATTTGAAAAAAGCATCCCATCGACTAAAAGTACGTTTGATCAATTTTTATGTCTTCTGAATTAAAACTTTCAAACGTCCTCCCATAAGACTGTACTAATGTCGATGCTTGAAAGATTGTTAAATACAAAAAGGTAAAGTATTAGTGCAGGAAGAAGTGTATGTTTATGGTTTTAAATTCCCCACTAATAAATCTTGAAAATGGATGTCGCTGGAATGTGTTAGCCATCTTCAAGACATTTCTTGAGTGAGAAGCTCCATGCTTATTATTTCAAAGCATGACAGATTTAATGGGATTTGCAGTTTAATCTCTTCTGTGCATGGCTGCCTGTCTCGCAGATTATGCATAACTCAAATAAATGTTTCACGTGTTTGCCTTTTTTCTTTCTGTTTGAGCATCTTTTTGAAGAGTTTTTTTTGATGGGAACAAAAAAAATAGGGATGTTTCCTTTTGTAGTAGATGCCATTATACAGACAACTATTTTTAAGACGTTAATATTCCAACAGTTTGGACACGCCTCCCTGCGACATACAACAACATGCCTTTCCTTGCTTCACTTTTGTCATTAGATCCTCTTAAGTGCCCATAAAGATTAGCACTCATGCAATCTGTCACATCTTCGCTAGCCAGCACTCACTTGGGCTCCTTTCAACCCATCAACAACTCTCAACCTAAACTCATTATTACTAAAGGCAGCACCTCAAGCTCTTCCTTAGAACAATACTGAAAGATAAACTTTAGGGGCTTGGCAACTATCTCAAGCACCCCTGCTAAAATCATTTAACTATATATCTCTTCCTCCCTTAAAAGAAGCAAAATTCACCACCCACATCAAAAAATCATCTATTGCGGCTGATGATGCTTCAAGGTGTTGTTTATTTAAAAAAAAAAAAAAAACGTATAAACTTCCAACCTTTAGAAATGAAGTATAATCTTCATAGATAAAATATGTATTCAATAGATAAAAATATATACTCGAAAGCCATGCCCAATACAGCCAGTTTCAAATAGGCTTCATCCTTTCACTATGAAACCAACCCCATCTCAATCTCTTCACATTTTTGCTTATTGTCCATTGAAGAACAATAACAGTCCCTCGATGTCCGGACGTGGTTAGGCCCCACACACAGGATCTAGTTGTTCACCCTCACCAGTGTTGCAAGTGTCTCGGACGCACAGGTTGGGTCTGCTCCATAATCCCTTCTAGGTATTTCTAGAAGGTATTTCCAGGAAGGTAGACTTTTTTGTTACACTCACCTCCCTATTGCACCTTGCATTTCATTACGAATTCTGACTTCAGGGATGGTACCTCCTAGTACACTTACTTGACCGTTCCTCCTATTTCAGAGCAGATGAGGTCCCCGCCTCCCCAGTCCTGATAAAATGCCACTCATCCATCTGGAGAATTTAGGCATGAAACATGACGACCAAAAGACCACTTCCACAATTCATCTAGCACCTTGAGCTGCAGCAGGTTTAATTCTCCTTGCCAGCCACAACTCACATAGTCGTTTCTAATAATGGCATCACCATCAGCGAATAAAGGTGTTTTGGAAACTCATAGCTATTTTTAGACACACTCTCACTCCCACTCTACTCATCACACATTCGCTGCCACGCCCCTTCTCCTAGGGCCTGTCGGCATACTACACAGAAGACCTCTGGCAAAGAGCCCCCCTGTGGGGCGTGTTGGACATTGCAGCGCTGGCCCAACAAGTAGCTGCCCTATTATGAAGCATGACCCCTCTCGGGGTGTGTGAGGGCCCTTGTTCCTTCCCGCCTTCCTTCCCTTACATGGAGCCCACTGGCTTGCCCAGCGTCCCCTTTTACCCTTCACCCCCTTGCCTCTCACCCCACACACCATAAGAACTGCATACCTTTTGTCTGAACAATAACAGTGCTCTAACACCTACCTCAATCATGCTTAATATGTGGGTTCCTTTCAATATCTCACCGGACATCATTCTTTAGCCTCTTCTGTGTCACAATTTGAAGCACTGGCATAGCCTTGTTACATATTCCTTTAGCAAACGTAAATGGCCTCAATCCATCAATTCTTTTTAAAAAACTCAACCCATCATTTGAGGGGTTGCTAAAAGGCTTGGCACTTTCCCATTATCTTTTCAATTCCTTGTTAATTACCTTGTTTCTTCAATCAGGTCCTCTGGTCTAAAGTTTTTTGTGAGACTCTAATTAATTGATTTTCTTATGCAATCCGTACCTAAAAGATATTTGGATTGTACGTCCACATAGCCTTTTGGAAGAGAGAAAGGTGAAGCAGCCACTGCTTGACTTAAGGGAGATGAGTGAGTCAGGTCTAGGTACCATGTTATTACAATTAAAATCCAAATGTCCAGCCCATGTTGTCAGACCAACACTTATAATGATATCTAACAATATGTAAAAATATATCGACAGTATAAACATTCAGTCAGAGTACGGAAAATATAAAAAGCACAACAAATCGCATAATACAAGATTAAAAAACTGTGGGCCTGATTTATATTTCTGTGGACAGCTTACTCCATCACAACGGTGATAGATATCCTGTCCAACGAAATATAAATACCGTAGGATATCATGGAATTTATATTTTGGTGGATGGGATATCCGTCCCTGTTGTGATGGAATAACCTGTCCACTGAAATTAAATCACGACCTGTATTTCTACAATGAGACCAACCATTTTCAATCAGAGTGCTAATATCATGAAGAAACTGTTAATCTCAAATGAAAATCAGTCATCTCAAGATAATCACAGATAAAATATGTTGATCATAATAAGGCACAAAATCACTGCTCCTATCAAGGTCTCTTTGGAATTTTCATGAACATATAATGTTTGTGATACTCAGAACGCATTTAGGCCACAGAAACACAGAAGCAGCATAATGCAGTATGAGGTCTATTATCCAGGATGTACTGTTCGCAAATAGATAAGGTTTGCAAACAATAATCACATATGGTATGACAATGTTCATTAACACTAAACATGTATGGCATAGAAGGGGAGATCACAACCTTCCTGATACACACTTGGTGTCTTTTAGTAATGGTTGAGGTTTGCTTATCCAGATGTTCATGAGCATACAAAACTGTATGAAACATGTATGAATCAAAGAAACAATAATGGCAAAATAATATACATTACCATCAGTGCATGCAAAGGAAGGGGCCAGTGTCTTGGGAATCTTATGTGTAATGCTTGACACAAAAGGAAGTATTCTGACCTCTGTATATAGAGATAATTACAGGGGCTACACCTAGGATTCTTAACAACCAATAACAAACTTTGGATTGATGTACCTGTTTAGCTACAAACATAAGCATATATCAAGTCAAAAAAACAAAGTAATAAATGCATAACCAACAAAGTTGGTTCCAGGAGGAGGGTGTGTAAAACATCTGCAGATGTAGCAGGCAGTCCATCTTGACCTCTGTTGAGATTTTCAAGGTCTCAGGCCTCTTCCGCAACTTGGACAGGCTAGAGGCTACCATACAGGGTAAGGTAAGAAGCAGTAGCAGAGCAAGCCCAAGAAGCTCTAGCTTTACCTAAAACTTCATCCTACCCAGGAGGAAGTGGGCTGTGCTGGTATCATAATTATGATGGGCCATAGCAACAAATGGCCTCAGGTTACTAAGTCTAGCAGACCATTAGAGAGAACCAGGGTGGTAGATGGCTGTAGCCAACCAGTGTCCAGTTGCATCTTACAAGTTTATATGTTTAGCCAATCAGGCTGCAGCAGGGTATATCTCCTGAGGAAGGCCATTTGAGTAGCACTGATCTTAGAATACTTTACACAGCAGCAGAGACGAAGAATAAATAATGGATGGGAGCATCATATGTCCTTCATCTTGCAAACTCCATTCATATAAAACTGCAGATTTCCTTAAACCGTTACAAATAATGGTAGCAAAAGGAATATGTTATACCTGGCATCTTTATGGTGGTCTTCCCCCAAACCTTTTGCCGTTTACCTCCCTGTTTTGCTGCATCTTTTTGTTGGTATTATTGTAGTGTAGTTCCTATGTACCTGATAGGCTCTGCGCATTGGAATAATATACACTATAGTTTTGACATAGGACTGAGGTCAGTATGTCTCTATCAAGTACATCAAACTTAATTACTTGTGCGTGCCAGCTAAATCAGAGGTCACTAGAAACGTCTCGAATTGACAAGAAGGGATTTGTTTCTGACAACCGCATAAACATGACAACTTTGTTTCCCTTAGAGTCATAACAATCTCAGAATCGTGAGAACGATAGATAACCGTTTCACTCGTCAATCGTGCATGCTTTGTTTCTACAGAGATGCACAGAAATAGAGAGACAGGCATTTCAATAAAAAGGGTTTATTGAACAGTCTTATTTCTCATGCAAGAGATATGAACTGCTACAATCGTAAGACAGAATGCGAAGTACAATAAGTATAGCGTTTGCAGTGAGATAAAATAATACTGTAATAGCATGGTTTGTAGCTATGACATATATTCATAAAAATACATACATAAATAACACAGGCTAAAATCCTCATCTGGGGCTTCTAAAATAATCCTACGCCAGTGTACCTAACCTAAGTGCAGTTCGAGGGAAGAAGTAGGTGCTGTTTAGCTATAGTCTAGTTTTAGCTATAGTTGCCAAGAGTTCCTCTAGGTTCTAGTCTGCTCCATACCTTCGAATGAGAGAGGTTGGAATCTCTTTCCCGGGTCTCAATCTCTAACACCCCGCAAGAGGAGTCAGAAACACTGGAGCTTGACTTCCTTCCGAAGTTGCTGTGGCAAGCCGCGTCATCCAAGTAGGCAGTCGAACCGTGAACTGAACCGTGGTTTGCCATGGCAAGTGAAGGTATATTTATACATCAAAGGTGTTTAGGAATGCCAGTATTGACATAGAAGTCGGGCATAAGAACGTCATGAATGAACCCCTAAGGAATAGATGTTCATGCATAATAAATGAGTTTTTGGAGAAATCAATATCCAAGCATGGGGAAGTCCTAAAGGCTTAAGAGTCTGGTTTTCCAAGAACTTGTTGTGACGTAAATGAACGGACGTAGGTGGCGATGCCTGTATTTGGTTAGCATGAGCAATGCCTAAATAAGAGTGGGATTTCCATGCCTATATAAGGGCAATGTGAATTGTACCTATATAAGGGCATGGATCGGGAAATCTATACGGTATCTAAATCGACAAACAACATTATGAATCTGAGCACTTTAACTCTGCTAATCAGTGCTAAAGTACATGTGCTTCTTTCCTAAACAAGTCTGTAATTTGTGCATATATGAGTGGCATTTTTAATTTACTTGTAAGTGTTATACCATATACCCAGGGCCTATAATTTACATTGCTACTAGTGGGCGGCAGCATTGATTGTGTCATCCACCAAAGAAGCCTTTCAAAGATGTCACTGTGTGTGCAGTTAACTGCCACTTCGACATGGTATTTAAGACTACTTGCCAAGCCTTAAAACTCACCTTTTATTACATATGTCATCCCTAAGGTAGGCCCCAGTTAACCCTAAGGGCAGGGTGCAATGTAAATAAAAGGTAGGATAGGAATTGATTTGTTTTTCATGTCCTGGTTGTGACAAACACCCACATTCGTTTTTCATTACTGTAAGGCTTGCTCCTCTCATGGATTAACATTGAGGATTCCTTAAAATACCTTTAGGTTGTATTTCTTTATAGCAGAGAAGTCACTGCTTGAAGTTTTATATCTTTGGATTGGTAATGATAAATCCTCTTTACTAGTAAAGTTGGATTTTACATTACTAGTTTAGGAGTGCCGTTAGAAACTGGGCATTCCTATGCTCTTATTTATATGAGTGCCTTACAGCTTGTCGCCAATACACGCCTGGGGAAGGGTGACAGCTACACTTTGTGTATTCCCTCTAGACAGCAACAAACACAGGAAACTTCATGGCATCTACACTCTCTGCATTTTGATGGGTCTTCCTGGGCAAGAGTAAAGGCAGGAGCTGACACCTACACTTCAATAGGTAGTGTCCTGTCCTCACACAAAGCACTGATGAACCCCCACAGTTATGCTGGCAGACACGACCAGGCTGAAAGGGGACCTGTGCACTTCAAAGGCTTTCCTTTGAAGTCCCTGTCACTTCAGAGGGACTTTGGGTATAAGTACTGGGTCACTGACCACCTAAAATCTGACACTATTGGACTTGTAACTAAGCTCTGCCAGAGCAGCTGCTGTGTTGCCTAAATAAATCAACTGGGCTACTTTCCTGGAAGGAATACTTTTTTTGCTTGTTCTCCTGCTACCTGCTGTTTTCTGAATCTGATGAAAGAGAGCTGGACTCTGCCTTCTGCCAAAGTGCTCTACAAGGGTTTTCCAGCTTGCTCCCTGTTGCTGAAGTCTCAGGGCCATCAAAGACTTCACCTGCCTACTGTTGCTGTTGCACTCGTACATCTAGCAACTTTACCACTGCCAAAGACTAGTGTGTGCCGGATCACCAGTGTGTGCTCGGAAAATAACGAGTATTTCACTTGTTAAGGATTGTGTGCTCTGTTTTTGAAAAATACGCCACAGTGCCGAGGGAATCCCTTTAACAGTGTGTCCCTGCTGGGCTGACTTGACCACGATCAATCGCTCTGTTTTGTTGGGACCGAGCACCCTGTTTCAGTAACAGACACTGCAGCGCTGAGTAAGCCCTTTCAGCACAGCCCTGCAAAGTTGCCTTAAAACGGGAAGCTTCTTCGCGTCAGCTCCATCCACCCGCGTGATTAGAACCAATGCTGCGCACTGACACGGCTCTGCTGCCTTAGAGGAGGGAACTGTGAATGATGCCCTTGAGGTCTCTGTAACTGACTGTGTGACACTGTGGACGGCTAGTTCTAATTAAAATATACCGGTCTCAAAGGACCAGCCATAAACATACTCACTACAGACTTTTGGAGTACCGCTTAAGCACTCCAAATTTAAGAAAGCCTATTTGTCATTTTCTAGCATTACTGTAAGGAACCCAATAGTAGCAAATGTGTTTCCCGCACTGTGTTTAGTTTTCTTCCTTTTAATGTCAGAACTTGTTTTAGTCTCGTTTTGTTGACAATGCAATAATTTATTTTTATAAACCCGTGTGGAGTCTTTTTGTGGTGTATTCCTTGTGTTACTGTGTGTGTGTGTGTGTGTGTCTGTTGCACAGATACTTTACACATTGCCTCTTTAGATAAGCCTGACTGCTCTGTGCCAAGCTACCAAACGGTGAGCACAGGCTATCTTTTAGTGTGCACAAGCTTACCCTGACCAGAGTGAGGATTTCTGCCTGGCCTGGGTGCATACCTCAGCCAGCAAAGAACCCCATTTCCAACAGTACGTCAATAATGTTTGTAAACCCTTTTGCAAACATTACATTGAACAAAAAAACAGAAAATGCCTTGGCAGCTGCTCATGAGTCAAGTCTAATTTACACGAGGGAGCCAGTAGGCAACCTCTAAGGGAGATGCCTAATAAACTATATCATGCTACAGGAAGTCCAGCTAATCTGTTTGTGGGCAGATCAATTGAGGTCTCCCATCTCAATGTCAACTAATAGAACAGCCCTATTGAGCATATGGATTAGCAGCTCCATAAACTGTTAACAAAAAGACAACTACAGGGTAACATAGAGGCAAAGGAACACATGTTGCTGTTGCATTATCAGTGATAACTCTATGACACCTGCAGTGTGTGGATCGCTGCTTCATCTTCCTGCAGCCTGCCCAACCCATCAAACATAGAAGGGTGCTACTTAGCTATTAATATAAGCCTGAATTCTAGTGTACAACCTCTGTATCCCCTAGATTTGATTATTCTAACTGGCTCACAACATTGTCTAGTTTTAGTAAAACCTGCTGCGTGTTACTGTAGTGACGATGGTGAAAGACTTGGCTTATCCTAGATGCAAATATGACCCACATCATTCAGATAGAATGATTTCTCTACTTCCTATCAACAACTAAACAAGGTTATGCCTATATTTCGACCGTTGTCTGCTTCTCATAGGATAGCAGTGGGAGCTGAAGGGAACGCATGGGTAAATTGTTGTAAGCACACATAATCTTCCCTTTATGTTTTTGGGTCTAGGCAGGGGAGATCATGTGCCCGAGGCCTTCAGGAAACTGCTTTGGGTTCCGGAGTGTGCTGCTCGCCGTAAAACACTTTATTAACATCTTGTGGGGGTAGTAATCGTTATATAAATGTAATTACAGCCACAATGTTTACGATTTTAGAAACGCTCTACGATATGCTTAATAGATAACCTACTTTTTGAAAATAAAGGGGGCGTATTCCGAAATGAATTTTCTTTCGATTTTATTATATACGTTGTTCACACGTTAAAACTATCACCAGATGAGATTCCATTTGCAAAGATTCCTGTCGTTTTTAACACAATACTTCCTTTCAGCCTACCACTGTTTCTAAGATTGGCAGTTCTACAACATGAAGGTCTACACCAGAAAAAAACGCGATTTAGTGGAAAGGGAATCGGAGACAGTAGTTTGAACTGTAATTTAGTCTCCAGAGACTTTTTTGTATAATATTTCTCTGAGAAGCGGAGTAATGAAAACCTTGCCTGACACAGAGGCATGATCAAAAAACCGTATTCAGTTAAATTTTCTGTCAAAATGTGACCACTGAAGTTTCTTTGCCAGTAATTTCCTGGATTAAAATAAAAAAAAAAATGTCGAGGACTTGATTCTGCGGGTAATTTCCTGCTGCATTTATGTCACTTGGTTATTTTTGAACACATTTTAATTCCCCTCAAGGCATCATAATACGCTTCCATGCACCGGTTTACGTACAACAGCAATATCTATTGGAAACAATGACTCATAAGTAAATTATAGCTCCATCTGCTTGCTGATGACTCCTTCTAAGTACAAAGCGGCATAAAAAGAGCTTAACACATAATCAGATAGCGTTTCTTCCCTTGCGCTCAATCAAAAGTGTCCAATTAGCTTCTACTTTGCCTGCGTACGGCACATTTAACAAATAATAACAGCCATACATTCAGCAGGTAAAAAACACATATATAATTTTCCACATTATGGCAAGGAGAGAAAGTGCTCCTTTAATAATAGCCCACATGGAATGTTAAAGGCAGTTAATATGGGATCATGACGTTCGGGGAATGGATTGTCCGAGATTACAGAACATGCTGGTATGTGGGTGCTTGTCTGCACTGCTACCACACGACATTATTACCTCTCTGTAGACATTTGTTGTCTCACATAGTGGTTCCTGACCAAAGGTCAGGGTACTGCTGGGGGTTGGCGATGACTGCTTAGGGGGGGTCCACGACTGCTTAGAACATTGAATAATGTTAAGTGATTAACAAAGTGCATGCAAATAATGAAGCAAATGTAAAAATGAAAATTTTCAAATGTTAGGTTAATGTGAAGCAATTTGCAACAGGAGGCTAAAAATCAGGTTGGTATCCTCAGACTGATATATGGGAGCAATGCAAACAGATTATAGCATGGACGATGGGCGGTCACAGTTGAATTTAGAAATGCTGCAAACTTCCCATTAAAATTTTTAAAAATTGTTTTAAAAAAAAATGTCAATTAAATAAAATATTTCCTCATTTGAGTATTTGCATATTTTTTGATGAATGCTTGTTTCTGCATATTTCTGTATTGTTCAGGGTTTCAAGTATTCAAAACTGTTGGCTTATAGTAAAGGTAATGACTCAATGAGGGTTCTCAGATTCCAATAATGATTTAATATGGTCCCGGGATTCCAGTAATGATGTAGGGCCAGATGTAGGTAATTCCCGATTACCGATTCTTAAATACCAAATCATACCGATTCGGTATTTAAGAACTGGCAATCGGGATGTAGGTATATTTACCGAATAAACTACCGAATCGGTAAGATTCGGTAATTACCAAATCGGTATTTACCGATTCGGTAATTGCCATTGATTCCTGTGGGCCTTGAGGCCCATAGGAATCAATGTCAATTACCGAATCGGTAAACACCGATTCAGTAAAATTACCGAATTTACAAGGGGTACAGGGTGTCACTTTGACACCCTGTTGCACCCCTGAATCTGGATTGTGTGCAATGTGACACACATACATGCCCTTAGGGCATGTATGTGTGCCACATGGCACAGGTGTACATGCACAGATGTGCATGTACACAGGAATTCGTTATTTACCATGAGATAGTATTTCATGGTAAATCACGAATTCCTAAGTTGGGGGTCAAAAGAAGTCCGAAGGTTAAAAACCATAGTTCTAAGATATTAGAAACACTCCATTTAACAAAACAATTGACCACAAAAACAATACTCGGAAGCAGGAAAACGGGTATTTTTAAATTTTCATCCAGAATATAATCATGTTTTTTAGTAGCCACAGTGACACAATCTATTTCACTATGATTGAGAGATGTCAGGACACTGTGACAAGTAACTGAGGATCAGTTGACAGAATGGTCTATAATAATGAAATAAAGGTGAGGGACCAAACAACTCCTTACCAGTGCAAGTATCATAGAAATTATACATTTCACAGAATGAATAAAGAAGAGGAGAGTGAGTGTAGTAGCTGGAGTACGGAGGCAGAGAGAAAAGGATGGAGGGAGAAAAAAGACGAGAAAGACAAAGAGAGACGGAAGTAAGGATATACTAATATGGAGTAAGAGTTATAGAGACGAAGGCAGAGCTGGAGAGAGAGCAGGAGGAAGAAAACAGGCATGAGAAATAGGGAGAGTGAGAAATGCCATACTAAGCTAGGTGAGATGGAAAGTGGAGGCAACAGAAGTGCACCTGAGGTCCCTTCGTGCCTCAATAAAATGGCCAGTACTCTTCAATGTATAGAAATGGAAGATTGAATTTACTGTGCTGTAAAGCTCATGCACAAAGAGACAATACATTACTCCATATGTGCTTGCTATACACATTGAAATCATAGAGCACGATTCACAAATAATTTGCTTGGACTTCCTCTTGTGCTTATGAACTAATATTGAATCCGGGGAGTTCAGTTGTGTCTTACTCCTGGATTCATTACTAAGCCCTGTGTACTACAAGAATAAGTCTCATATTTATAGCAAAACGTTGTCTTGATCTTAGTTCTAAATAACGATTGGTTTATGGACAGGCATCACTTAGTGGATTTGAGTCGCAAGCACATCCAGAAGTGACAAAGTATTTTATTCAAATGCTCTATTCTACATATATTTCCGTGCTGAGTTAATATATCTATATTTAATGATTACCCTTAAGGCAACTGTACAGTCACCTTTTCAAACTTCACTGCCCTTGTAATCATTCGTTCTGCTGTCAATCTGAATAAACCCAATTCGTTGGCTCTAACCTTTTGCAATGGTTGATCCTAATATTCTGTTCTGATCCAAAAGGGCAATTGCAACATGTGTAGCTTTGCACTTTGTAGAGCAGCATTAACTAATAAAATAAACAATCTTAATGTTTTAGGCATGGCCAATTAAGTCCTCTCTGATAAAGTCCACCATGGAAATGGGTGGACATAATTTTCAAACACTAGCAAAACTGACTTTTTGTAGTTCTTTGAGACTGTCACTCTTTATTGAATAGCAAAACACACAGATGATGGACGTAATGTTGCACAATGGCAAAACATTCACCCCCAGTCACAGATCTGGGTTTAATCCATTGTTATTTTGCTCACCAAGCCACCCCAGTTCAGACATGCCCATATGCAAATCAGTCTTGACCCTGTGCCCCATGGGAAAAGTGCAGCCCGAACTGCCGAGCCATGTCTTCCCTGGACCAGAATCAAACATCCTAGGACCGGTTTCTGGCTATTAGCCATCTTCAGCCAGGATAGCTTGACTTCAGTGGCATAGTGAGCAAGGGACCCACGTCTGGGCATACCCTTCCCACATAGGGTGAACAGCAAAACACACAAGATGATGGAAGGAATGTTGCACAATGGCAATACATTCACCCCCAGTCACAGACAGGTTTAATCTATTGTTATTTTGCTCACCAAGCCACCCCAGTTCAGACATGGCCATATGCAAATCAGTCTTGACCCTGTGTCTAATGGGAACAGTCCAGTGTGTTTTACTCTTGATTGAATATCCATACTTTGTTTCAGCCAGACATGGTATTCTCATGTAATATTCAAATACTGTCCTGATGATGTGCCTCAGCTCTACTGTCCTAGAAGGACAAACGGATCCAAAGGAATATCACAAAATGTGTAGACCCAGGAATTTCCAACTCTGACTATTTGTGTTCTTTAAATAATAATTCTGATTCAAAAGACATGCACCTTTTTCTTATTACAATGGGTGCAGGCGCATCCATGCACAAATCACATTTTCATAGTGGTTTTTGTGATGCTGAGTGTTTATTTTGCTCACTGTGAAATAAGTAATCCAGCTATCCAATGCTGATTTCCTAGGTTGACCAGACTGTGCTAATCTTAATATTTAAACTAACAACTAAAAGTGAGATTGCGTAGGAGTAAACTGTGCCTTTTTATCCCCAGACTAGACAAATGAGATGACAAAGAGAATGCCTTTCTATTAAACTCACCCATAATATTCAGGAACCCTATAGAAGACAAAATCTTTTATTTTGGTATTTATAGCCCTGTTTTTGTAACCTTGCCATTCTACTATCTGCCTCATTAAAGAACTTGTGGAGGCAGATTTCTGTAGGAGATTTGAAATCACACATTGAGAGATAGATAGCAAGTGTAGGGCCTAGTGTGGGGTATAATGTGAGATAGTGTAGTACTACTCATAACATAGTTATATATGTCAAAAACATGGACCTTATTTTTCTGCAAATAGTACATTTAACCTGAGGGGTGATAGGGTTTTAGGAACCTAAAATCATGGGCAGTCTATTAAATAAGCTTCTAAACAGCCTAGTTGCGAGGAGTGTCTAAGTGGCATTCAACATCCATGTTGAAGTTGTGCTTTAAGCCAGTTCCATGGAAGAAGATATACTACAATATCAACGCAAGCTGTTTGTGCAGTTATACTTTGTTGCATTGACTGTAACAATGTTTGATAGCTGTAGAGGGACACATATTAACAGAACTTTAACAAACTAAAACTGCAACAAAACCTTATAACGTTTCTGAAGGCTGATACATTTGAAGGAAATTAGGCTTTAGAATGTTATTTACTCTCCATTTTAACACATGCAACACCTGCCTACATTATACATATTTTATTTATAATCCAAATATGATATAAAATTAAAATTAGCTGCTTGCATTCACACCTAACACATATTGGTAGTATTACATTAGTTCTTGAACGTCTGTAATGAATAAGATCCCTTGGTTAGCTCAAAGCATCATGTGTAACTGTCCAACACATATTACATGCGGTTTGTGTCTATTTTGTAACATCTGTTCCTCAGACAATAATTCTAGTCAAGTGATATTTGACTTTAAGTAAGGTTGGCAGTGTATGTTTCCCTTTTCAAGAAGTGTCAGCTTTAATATATACTATATAAGCTTCTATAGTCTTTGATTCTGAAAGCTCTATGTCATTCATAATGGATTTGGAGTTTGATAAATTGAAGCCTGTGTGTCTGGGAATATAAAATGTTGCCTTTACGCTGATAACAAACCCAAGAGTAGAACATGATGCCACTGAGAAAATGATTTACTGAAATACAATAAAAGCGTGGGTCTGATCCACGTAAAAATAATTTAGGCAGTTTTGCCCAATATATCTCAGTGGAAAACAAAGTTTAAAATCTTGAGAATGGTTGCATCGGGATACAATACCAGTGGTGGACTTCAGGTGCAAGAAAAACAAGGTAGACAAAGGTTAACGTGTCACATCACAGACTCATGCTTTCAGGAGATGACAAATAATACACTAGCTCCATTACATAGAGGAAACCTCTTCTTTTATCTTCCTTGATGAATCACTTCTTTCAACATAAGTTGTTTTCTTTGTCATTCAAGAAATGTAAATCCAAGCTTGAGAATCTACTACCACTTTGACAAATTATAGATTAATAGATACAAATGCAGCACTGACTACAAATGCATGTGCAAAAACCAGCCCATAAGACTTGGAAAATATGACTATCTCTGGCCCTGCCACTAAAAGCTCTAACATTTAGATTTTAAAAAATTAATAAAAATTGGAAAAACCTTTTAAAAGTATGAGAAAGTGGGTGGATGGCTGTCCACAACATGTAATAAAGTTGTTAAGTCCAGTTAAAGGTTTTAGCAATGGAAATCTGAGCTCAACTCCTGATAGTTATGGCACACAACAGACATGCTTAACTGAGAGAATATTTGAAAATCAGTTAGAAGCACCAAAACAATAAAAAATAAAAAAGCACAATAAGAATCTCATCACAATACATAGAAATAGAGTTACATTTAATGAACAAAATGACAACAAAATGTCAAGCCACAAGCCTCCAGGACCTGCAAACGCCTGGCTACCCTATTGGGTGATTACTCATGCTTTTTAAATCCTGATTAATTAGTTGACTGAATGATTGATTGATTGATTAAAATATTCAAAAAGAAAGAATCAGAATTTTTAAAAATGTAAGAAAAAAAGCACCAAAAAGCACAAAGTACCAATGACTGTGGTAGACTGAAACAGGCGCTATTTCAGGCTGACTGAGATGGAGCTTGGGTTGAATAAAACAACCAGGTTCAACCCAGTCAAAGTTTCTTCCCTTGGGACTTAGACACTAATGATGAGTTTGGCAGTGTGGGAGCGGGCCACCACACCACTACCCAACTCCACCACCACCAAACCTCACTGCCAGCCTCCTGCCAGAATACGAGTTACCTCATGGTCTGGTGGGTGGTCCTTTCGCGTTCCCTGCATTACAAAGGCACCGCAATGGGAGTGCCAAAGCCTGTTCCTGCCTTTTACAGTCCATGTCATGCAGGAGAAGGGTGCATGCAGACAGGGGGGTACACTATGTGCCCCCCTGCATGCATTTCTTGGACGTGAGGGAACAGGGACACCTGTAGGACCCCCTAAGTTTCCTCACCGCCACCCTTTTAGGACAGGCTTCCTGCCATGAAAATCGTGGATGTGAGGAAACTTGTAACATGCTCTCTAACATATTGGGCCCTCAGACTGCCGAACCACCGCCAGGAATCACGGATCCCTGGAGGTTGCGGTGGTCCTATTGCATTGTGACCGCTGCACTTATAATACAGCAGGTGAACCTCTGGTGCAGTGGTGCATGACCGCCATTGCACCTACACCGCTAGTTTGGTGGTCCTGTGGACTGCTCAACTCATAATCGGGCCTTTAGTCTTTCTTCTGGAGGCAGGGCAGCAGGTTATATCAAAGGAGGTCCTCCCAAAGTCAGATAGGCATTGGATGAGGTCCTGCACGAGCCATCGTTTTGGCAGGAATAGCTCATAGTTTAAGAAATTAAAATTTTGTACCCAGGGAAGTCCTCTCACTGGTCCGGTACTTTTGTCACCTTTGCCCAGTCAAGATTTTTACTTATGGACTTAGGGCCTGATGTATGAACATTTTGAGAGTTGGTAACCAGACGCAAACTGGTTAGCAACCTCTAAATAGGCTGTTTGGGATCTGCAAAGACTCTCTAAATTATGATTTGTTTAAAGTGCATACTACACCAAATAAATTATAATTTCTTATTTTTGAGATTAGAAATACTGAATCACTAATCGTGATTTCTAATTTGTGAGTCACCTTTAGACGTACAGAGCCTTCACAAATAGGAAATTCAGTAAAACAAAGCATTTAGCATGTGTAAAATACCATCAATTTGACACAGGTGGTAGCCTGGCAGGAGGCCTAAAATGCCTTGCAATTTTTGACAATGGCTCAACTTTAGACTGTAGTATGGGGAATGTTGATTCTTGGACCTCCTACAGTGTTGGATGAGGAGGAAGAGAGAAGTAGGATATTCAGGCGGAGGGTGACTTTATTTGAACAGTCAAATGAGGATGTTTGAGCTAGATACCAAACACATTTGAAGTGAAATATTATGCTGGGCCTTGTATTAGGCAGACTTACACAAGCAGTGTAACAATACTCAAACATATCACGTTTTGTGTAGGTTATACCTGTTTAAGTCTGGTACCTAGCAATGCACTTTGGTTGCAGCAAGTGTATTTCACAGAGTATTATGTAAGGTTTTTCTAAATCATATATAGGCAATACAGCCAAGGTAAAAATAACTGTTGTGACTCATTCATGTTTAGACACTGAGGACTGTAATTGCGATCTAGAGGTGATTTTGGAGCTGGCTGTCTGTTAGGTAATTACTATGCACATGTCTACTTAATTTCTTACATTTAATATGGTATGAAACATAATCCTGTTGTGTTATATTTCTGGTGACAGTGAACATTCCTCAAGACCTTTTATTATGACTCAATACTTACAGCCTAGAACCACAAGACAAATGAGAAATGATGCTGCCCACAAGCAAACAAAGAGCATAAAAGAGAAAATATTGGGACTTCTTAAGTGCAGTATTAGATGTTTACATAAAATTGGGGCTGCCCTAGAATATGACCCTACAATGTGTTGCAAGGTTATAGCCACATGTACTATGCAGTACAACCTAGCTGTGCAAGAGAGTCTGCTGTTTGAAGCAGAAAGTGATGATTCTAATGGTGAGAATGATAAAAATTCCCCCTCTCTTAATAGATCCATGACTTTGTGATGCAAGAGCTGCTGAAGGGTGTGATACTGACATAATGTGAAAACCAGCTGTCTTTAAGGTACTTGAAACAGATTTGATTAACATAAAGATAAAGATTACAGCAAATGTTCAAAGTAGTTATCATTATTTTTCTGTTTATTCACAGATTATCTTTTCTGAGGGACAAAAACAGAATTGTTTTACCTCATCATCCCAACTCAGTGTAGCCCTCGAGATACTACCAGTGCCACCCTTTGGAAGAGAAGTAGAGTATGGAAATCAGATGTTGAGTGCTAGTAGCTTCTAAGAGTCTGTTCAGGGTAAAAAAGGTCAGGAGCTCCTCAGGCAATCCCAGGACCCCCATCCTGCACTTGCTTCAAATCCTGAAGTATGAGAAAGAGGTGAGCTAGGGGGTCTCCCATATAGTCTGCCAAAAAGAGAATTGAGCCTCCCCAGTACAGGTCACCGTGTCACAGCGCTGGGACGCCTTAGGGTAGCCATTGTGCTTTATAAATTATCTTTTCATTTCATTAATTTAATTTCATAGTAACACCTGTGTCCGTAGCTGGGATTGAATAACATTCTCATTAGTGACTGGTATCGGTGAGTGATAGTACAGTTGGAGGCAGGGGAGAAGATTAACCATGTACTTACCTTCACTCAAAGTATCTGCCTTGCCATAGTAGTGCACTCAACAGTAGCGAGGAACTTTGTGTATCTGCTGAAGGGAGTTCCAATAAACGAGGGGGAAGGCACTGATGATTTTGAGTCCACTGCCAAATGTGGAAGAAAGGATGAAGGTAGGCATGGGCGGAAAATCCGTTCCGCTCGCGGATTTTGCGGATTTTCGGGAAATCCGCAATCCGCGAGATTTGCGAATTTCCTGCAAAATCCGCAAATCCGCGAGCAGCGGATTTTGCTCGCACTGCTCGCACTGTTCGCGTGAGTTCGCGCCCCGCGAATAAGTGCGAAATTGCAGAAATATGATCTAAGCAAAACTGAAAGTAACTACTTACCAGGTTCAAAAGTTCAGGCACATCATTAGTAGCCATTTCCTGTAGTGCTTCCTGAGGGGCCCCTCCAGAGTTCAGTTGCCAGTTGAAACTATTATGTGACCCTGCTCTGAACCTCAGAATAGTTACACATATGCCACAAAGGTCATGAATTACAGCTAAGGGAGACAAGCAGGAGCCAGGCTGGAAGTTAAAATCCATTAATCAGCCCCTAATTCATTATTGTCAGTTGGGGCAGGGCAGGTGTTGTAACTAATTTTGCAACAATGAAAGCACTTAGCAAGTGCAAAAGATCACTAATCAGGGCGCACTAAGGAAGCAGGTGCCAGCTAAAAAAATATTCTGTGACACATTAATCAGCCCCAAATTAATTCAGGTCACTTGAGGCAGGGAAGGTGTGCTTTGCTTTGCCGAAAATAATGTACACTGGACAACCAGAGGGTGTGGTGATGAAACAGAGGGTGGCATGGGTGGGCCAGAGGGTGGCATGAGTAGTCAGAGAGTGGCAGTGGTGACAGAGAGTGGCAGTGATGAAGAAGAGTGTCCCAAACAGGTTGGACACGTAGAAACAACAAGTTCGCAAAACTTGCGACCCGACAGGTAAGTTCGCAAATTGCGAAATTGTAAAAACCCTCGCGAACTGGCAGAAACACGGGCGAACACAAAAAAAAAAAAAAATCCGCAAATTCGCGGGAATTCGCGGATTTTGCGGATTGCGAGTTCGCAAATCCGCAAATTCGCGGATTGCCAATCCGCAAAATCCGCTCATGCCTAGATGAAGGCTGATGCCACTTTGTGGCGCAGTGCGCCTGAATTCATAGGCAATATAATTCCATTTCAGGGGCCTCAAATCCCCCACCGATGGAACATAGGTCTCGCCCATTTTATTCTGGGTTGTTTCCCCGCCCATGTGAGTCAGACGGATTGTGATTTTAATGTGGCTAAATGGCTAAGGGAAGCAGGAGGGGAATGTTGAGAAATACAAAAAGCACTTTTGGAGTAACACCAGCTTAATGATGCCTATGCACCCTGCCAGGGGCAGTGGCAACGAAATCCAGCGTGTATCTTGTTCGGTAAGTGTGCTGAGTGCAGTGTCATAATTCTGCTGTATTACTTCCTTCCTTTTCCTATGTGCCCACATTTCTAGATACCTAAATGCACCAGGGCACCATTACAGTCGAATTTCAGGTGTGAACTGTGTTGCATTGACTATAAGAAGAAACATGTGGGATTTGCCCCCGTTTATGTGGATCCGAAAGAATGGTCCAAATATAACTAACTTTCTGAGTGTGGCATTCAGTAATGGCCTCAGTTCTCATATATAATGGGTTATATCATATGCAAGGAGCAATACTAATATGTGCTGGAGGGAATGGCATGAGTATATTTGCTTAAGCTTGGTGGCAGGCGGCCAAGATCAAACACAAACAGGAGAGGCAAGAGCCGGAAGTCCTGCCTAGTGTCTCTTGTCAGGATAAAGGGGTCCTACAGCACTCAATAGATAAGTAGCTTTGCCGTTAGTTGAGTACACAGGAGATGTATCCAGTCCAGGAAGCTAGTGGGCATGCCCATCCTGTGCAGTATTGCAAAAAGAAACTCCCATTCCAGGTAGTCCAGGGTGTCAAATGGCTTGATAGTACCCAGAAACACTGCAAGAGCATCAAGGTCTGGATCGAGGTCCTCTAGCAGGGCAAATAGAGTTTGAAGATTGAGTGCTATTGACTACCCTGGTATGAATTTCAATTGGTATGAATCGTAATTAAAAACCTGTACATTTAGTTTTGTACATCAGGCTTCTAGTCTCTTTTAATGGACTTGGAATCCCTCAGCTGGCAAGACAATGGCTGTATCTGATGTCGAGTTCCACAAGCCAAATACATTTTAGTTAAGGAACCGCTGAAACAGAGAAGCTCTGAGTGGGAGAAACACGTTTGTTTAGCCCAGCAAGGTTGTGCCTTCATCAAATAGGCTGGGTGGTTTGTCCTGGTCCTCTGAAGGTCTAGAAGTCCAAACATTTCTAAATTAGACACAGACAAGGGTCCTAGTGCCTCATGAACAGTACTTGGGGTCATGACTCACTCCATCAGAGGCCACCAGCAGGGTCCAGGTCAGGTCCAGTTGATTAGCTGGGCACTCCATAGAATGGTGTCTTGTAGCTCTTGGTAAGCATACAGCCACATAGGATGTCAGACAACTGAACTTGGGAGTTCATGTTTTTACCCTGGGTACAAGAAGCAGGTCACGTCCTTTAGGTCATAGACAGGATGTTCATTCTCCTTCTATTCTTCCACACTTCCCGAAAGTTCACTGAAGAGAGTGTCTTAGGATGCCAAAGTTATACCTGGCACTACCTAGTGGGTGGGTGTGATGCCTACCCTCCCAAACAATTGGGTAAATGTTCTCAGGGGTAACCCTACCCATTTGTGCAGCAGTTTCTGTTTGACCTGCTACAAATGACTCCATAGTTCCCTCACATCTAAAACCCTTCTTCCCTACTGCAGAGCCTGTGTGTCCACCTAAGGGCACAGCCATGATAATGGGAAATGCCTTCTTCAAGAAGTCCCAGAACTTCAAACCAGCTCTGGGGACTGCTTTCCCCCACTGGGTTTTGTGCCTTGCTTACAGGGAGGACAACTTGTCACCTTATATTTGTTTGTTAAAGAGAAAGCTCCTTTGAAGTAAATCAAGTTCTTGGGTATACCCTTGCCCGGTGAAGAGAAGCAAGGGAAAACACCTCCCAACAACCAAACAATTATGTCTGCTCTAGCAGCAGTTTCCACAACTTATCAGGGTCAAGCTCTCATTGGTCTACTGCCAGAGAGCTAATGTAAATTAGCATCCAAGATCTTGAGAGCCTCAAGAAGGCAAAAGGTAATTTTCCAAAAGTTCATTTTCCTTAATATTTATTAAAAATCCAACTTCATTGTGATCTTTGGCTTTTAATAAATATAAAACTATTTTTAATCTACAGAAAAAGTAAAAATAGTGTTTTAATCATATTTCTAGTGGGTACCAATCCAAGGATAGCATAAGTAATATTTTACATTAATTCCCAGTGCTTCACTATGGGCTAGCCATCCTTGCTACAGTGTTACAACAGAAAATATAGCATTTTGGTACTAGTCACTGGAAGGGCATATTAACTTAATATTTAAAAGTAAGGTTATTACCTGTGAAAATAGTTCATTTTGACAGGTTAGGCTGCAGGTTGTAGTTGAAAGCTAGGAGTCATGGTTGTCTGGTCACACTAGTGGATGGCACAATAGAGTTATAATCCATAGTTTACCCTAACTTCCTATGACCTGGCTGTTTTTTGGCACCATATACTATGGACTTTTATGAAAGTTAAATATGTCAACTAGAAGCTAGCCAATTCTTTAGGAGTCAGAGCACATGAATTTGGGTCTGGTTAACAGTGCCTCAGTGCACAGAGTAAAAAAAAAAAGTAGCACCAGTCCCTTAAAAAACAGGGTGATCAGGCAAAAAGAGGCACTTTCTTACAAAGACAACAAATAGCACCAGACTTTTAGCCCAGAAGAAATGGACTGCACCACCACATCTAATAAATGGCTGTATGTCTCAGTCTGAAAGAATATCCAGTCTTTGTGCGTTATGTCTTAGGAAAAATATCCTGATGTGGAAATAGCACAAGTAATTCATTTGCATTGGCTTTGTATCATCTATGATGGATAATAACCTTTGAGAGAAGATGGCTGCCAGCTCATGTGTGACTACTCAACAAAATGAATATGCTGTTTTTGTATTGCCTTTAAGATTTAGGGACAGATGTACGACCATTCCATTTTGCGAGTCCCAAATTTCGTCTCAGTAAGTGGAATGTACAACAATGTCTCAGGCACTGTTTGCGATTTCTAATGGGGTTGCTAAAGACCCACCTCATTATTATTAATGAGGTAAGATGTGATTTACAACTCCTTAGGAATATCACATATCACAGGAATGGTGGCCTCCTGGGGATAGCAGACCACCATGTCTGTGTCTGCCTTTTTTTAAATAAAGCAACTTTTTTTTCACATGTTTTCCTTAAAGGTACAAGGGCTACTCTTAAAAGAAAAAAATGAAACGTTTTATGTTAATTTTTTAGGGGGAAGCAGTGGTCCTTGGGACCACTGTCTGCTCCTAAAAAAATATTTCTGCATGCATTCAAAAAGGGGAAGGGGTCCTTTGGGGATACCTTTGTTTTTGCGACTGGCTTACCACCTACTTGAATTGCGATTGTTTTGCAACCACATTTGCGGTCGCAAAACAATTGTACCAGTGTGACTCGCTATTAGGAAGGGACACCCTTGGCACGCCACTTCCTAATAGTGACTGGCTAACCGAATTTTGCGAGTCAGAAATAAGTTACCAACTTGCAAAAAAGGGTTTGTACATAGAACAACCCTTTTTAGCAGTCGCAAACGGGAAAATTTTCTATTTGCAACCTCTAAAAAGGGTCACACATCTCGCTCTCAGTGACCAATTGTAAGTGCAACTCAGAGATTATCATATTAAAATGATGTAAGGCCAAGTGAAGAAGACATATTGTGCCTTTGTATTATTGTCAGTGAAGAAAAAAAAAATCAAGAGAATAAAAAACCATCAAGACAATATTAACAGATTGACAATTACCAGTCTTGTCTTGAGACTGAAGATCCACCAACTGATACTGATTAACCGCACCTCTGGGAAAATACAAAACTAATATAGTTTGGAGGGCTGTGATGTTTGACACAACCTGACTGATGGCTGGTGCCAGGTATTGATGTTTGAAAACTACACCAATAATTACATAAACAGTCAAAGCTACCTTTCCATTGAGACAGAAGATTTTAATTTGAGCAGGTTCTATATGTGGCATATTATAATACTGTTTGGCCACTTTTTCGGATGAAAATGTTCCCTGCACTGTAAAGAAGCAGGAACTCCAGCACTGAGTGCCCAAGTGCATGTGAAAACTGGCATAGGGACCTTTTTTTCCGGCTCTGCACTGGAGCTAAACTAGTGAGTATGTAAAGTCATAGGCCTGTTCTTAAGTATACATGCGAGTTGCAGGTCCTGTGACCTGGAGGGGCCCACCAAGCATGCCCTAACAGGCAGTGGACTACTGTCCTTACGAAGGGTAGATCACACAAAGCAGAGGTGGGAGCATAATGTGTTTTTAGTATTTGTTTTGTGACTAGACATTTCTGTCTGTGTCAGTGAAAATTAAGTCTACTGACACCTCTTGTGTAGAGTTCTGCTGTTGTATGACACTCCAAACCTTGTACTGACATTTCATGTGTATGTCAACAGTGTGTGTATGAATAGTACATGTGTAGCATGTGTATAATTGTAGGACTCTATGTGGAGTTTGAGTAGGAATACTGAAGCCAGTGGGGTCCATTTTAGATCCATGAATAATTGTAGGACTCTACCTGGAGTGTGAGTAGGAATAATGAGGCCAGTAGGATCCATTTTAGATACCCCTGGTTTAGCATGCACAAGATGGTGGTCGAGGATAACTTCTCGAGAGAGTGGATATGTGTTGCCTACATTTCTATGGCTTCAGGGCAGGGCCAGACAATATAATTTCATTAGATCCTTGTTAGAAAAGGTCTTGAGATTAGTTCTTCCTGAGCTTTACCATTTGATAGATGATAGAGTTGAGGGTTGGGACTGCAGATGCTGTTGATCAAAGGTGGTGATGTTTCTGGAATGTGCATGCTCTTTGGTCTGTCTCTGATTATTGCTTCAGTAAGGTGATGGTAGCCGGGTGCAAAGATCTAATACTTCACTGTGCCCATGTTTTGGATACGCCTGTTGGAGGCATCCCCATTGCTTCCTCATCTAAGAACCATCACGTTGCATACAATCTGTGTATAGAGAGCAGGTTGAAAAAGTCATTTGAAAGAAAACCGACCTATTTAGGCTCTGAAACTTTAGAAAGTATATCCACATCACCGTTTGGAAATTGTGTATAAAAGCGGTCTCCAACCCACACTTTTTCAAGGAAGGGTGTGCTTCACAGACTACTCAAAGTACTGCTGTGTTCTGTCTGCCTGACCAGCTAGAATATCTTGCTCAACACATTACAATAGATGATATAAAAGATGCCATACATACATTACCCAGTGGTAAAACACTGGGCCTTGATGACCACTATGCTTGCACCGCATGTCCATGCACTATAGGAAGACGCATACAACAAGAGGGCCTTACCACCCTGCCTCAGGGAGGCATTAATTATTACACTACTATAGTCTGATAAGGCACCAGAGTACTGCGAGTCCTATTGACCACTCTCTCTGATCACTACATATGTAAAGACTATTGATAAATTATTGGCGACCCAGCTGCAGCCATTCCTCCTTAGCTTAATGTTGCTGGACAGTTTGGCTTTGTCCTGGCCTTTTCCACTACACATAATTTGAGCACAATATTTGCATTACTGCATCAACTGAGCCCCTCCCTAAAGGTAGCGGTGGCCGTCCTGGAGACTGCTAAAGTCTTTGACTCCATTAAATGAGAGTACATGTTTTACAACCCTGTGCTTCATGGGGATCCCAATGGCCTTCCTGCAGTGGATTCACTTGTTACCCTAACCTGTTTGCTTGGATACAGATCAACAGGACTACATCTATGGTAGTACACATCCACTGGGAGCACTAAGCAGGGATGCCCTTTATCCTTTTTATAATTTGCGATTGTTCTGTAATCACTGGCTTGCATCCTCTGCCAAAGACATCCAGCCCCAACTGCAAGGTATTTCACTATATGCGGATGACATGGTATTGTATATGAAAGACCCTATCACTCACTTGATACCCATAATATGTAAATACATTTGATGTGGTCATTATTAAGTGTTAACTGGTCCAAATCCATAATTTTCCCTTTGACTCCAAACACTGAGTGCCATCTACTGGAATTCCACTTAGTGTGGAGTACTAACTCTTTGAAATATTTCGGAATCTGGATCCACAAAGTCCTGAATCTGGTGCTTCAATACAATTACAGCAGTGCCATTTCCAGCTTGAGGATCAGGTACACAGATGGTCTAGGTTACGCTGTCCATGGCAGAGAGAGTAGCTATAAAGAAAATGGTTATCCTAACCAGGTTTCCTTATCTGTTTATTAACATCCCCTTTGTGCTACTGCAACACTTTTTCAAAATGGTCCAAACTCACTTAATGACAGGGACATGGGCTGGAAAACAACACAGGATTTGGTGGGACACGCTCAGTTTACCATACATGCAAGGGGTCGTCGGCGCGCCAGGCTCAGAACTCCATTATTTGTGTGCACAAGCCCATTTCACAGACTATTCGTACCACCCTCATGATTACTTTCTACACCTGGCACATTGCGATACCAGTCTATTCTCATAAAACGTTATCCTGCCATGCTGATGCACTCATGTTGCAAGGACTAAATTCAACACAATTTATTGTACCACGAAGGCATAACACCTAATTGGGGAGTGCACCCGCAAGAAACCTTTATACTCCCCAGCACTTCCCCTGCTATTTCACCCAGCCATATCGGTCACACGGGAGCCGCAAGTACTGGGGATCCTTGGTATGAGATGTTTGCAAAACCGTGGAAGACATTTACTCAAGGGGAACCTTTATTTCTGTAGAAGACATATCACACACACAGCGTCATTCCTCGATGTTGACTTTCATATCTTCTGCCTCTGTGCTGCCATACGAGAGTTATACTCTCAATTTTTGGGAGAGCTCTCTACACTCCCTGCGCTGCATCCCTTACTGACTAGCACCACGTGCAAGGGACTCAAGTTGTAGGTCTCTGTACTGAATGATAGGATTTCAGCTCCCTGCACAGTAGAAATTAAATGCAGTGCTTGACCCATTGTTGGCACCGACAGACTGGATGCTCTGTTGAGCACAAACTAGCATGCTTACCCCTAACTGTAATCTACATATAATTCACTTCAAGTACCTCAACCAAATTTATTATACACTGGTCAAATAATGTAGATTTGATCTGAGGGAGGATGCCAACTGTTTGAGATGCAGGACGCTTGATGCTGATTTCTTACCTCTGATGTGGTCCGGCCCCCATCGGACTCTTCTGGATGCAAATTACGGAGGCTCTAGCTAACATGGCAATGAAGTCAGTGGCTTGTAGCCCGAACCTGCGTCTGCTTCTCTTACTTGAAGATCTGCAGCCGGTGAAACGTAGACTTATAGCAGCGGCCTTATTGCTGGCTAAGAGGCAAGTTGTAGACACTGGGGCAAACATGCAATGCCTACGAAGCGGCCGTGGCTATCGGATATGGTATACTGCAGAGAGCAATTGGAACCACATGCTGAGGAATTGCTGATGTCCTCATGACTTAAAGACATATGGGGTCCCCTTACCGCCTACCTGCTGACCATCCCAGACCTTTCCAAAGGCTGTGGAGTGTGCATGAGCTTAACTCTACTGGATCATGTTGTTGTGTTGGATGTCTTGGTGATATGCGTGGAGCACAGATTACATGCTCCATCTGACATATGCAGCACTGGTTTTTATGTTGTTTGTACATTAAATGCATTCTGCACACAATGCTAATAAGAAAACTGCTGTGTTACCAGGGCTGGTGTGTACAGTCTCCCAGAGCTGAGTAGACACCATCTGAAGTCTGTACTTACTGCTGAAGGAGCTGATGGTCTCTCCTAGGACCTAGAGACCTGCCTGCTTGCCTGCTGAGAGAGGGTGTGTCTGCCCCTGCAGGTATTCAGACTTTTCAGGAAAAGAAGGCCAGCATGCTCCTAGCATGGGCAGAGGGAGATGGAAATTGCCAGGGAGTGAAACCAAGAATTGTACCCAAGGGCGGAAGCAGGTTTTCCTGGTTTACCTAATTTGTTCTCAGCATGAACCACATCAAGCCTTCTGCAAAAAGAACACGGAAGCATACAAAACCGTGATCAATGGAATGCTTGAATCAATCTCAGGCATTAGTAGTTGCTTGAGCTGCATACCAGTTCATCTCCATTTTGCACACCATGCCATCTCAGTTTGAACCCTGCCATTTGCAAATCAATCCTGACTCTGCTCCAATGGGAACAGTCCAGCCCAAACTGTTGAACAAGCAAAAGCTAGTGCATGAGATCAATTCAAATATTCCACCCATGAACTTGTAGTTTTTACAACAACAAAAAAAAATGGTTGGCCTCCTGTGCAGCTGAAAGACTAGTGGTTCTGCTGCAGACAATGGAGCCCATGTGATCCAACAGAGCTGAGGTGTGCACCCTGATTCGCCAGGAGGCTGCAACTTCTGAAATTATCTGCTATGTCGAGATCAGCCCAGACTTCACTCCAGTTGTGCCTGCATCGATTCTGCACCAGATCATGGGAGGCTGCGGCTGCCAAAATCAGAAAGCTGCACGAGACCCCAAAGTCTTCTAGTTCCAAGTGAGGAAGCTGTTGCCACAGGAGTGGCATCAATGCACACATTCTTCACACACCTGCTATGTCTCCAAGCACCAAAAGCAACTACGCACATGGCAAAAAACCGAGTGAAATTTAGAGACTGCTAAAAAAAAGATTAGCCTCCTGTGCAGCTGAAAGACTAGTGGTTCAGCTGCCAACATTGGCGCCCATATGCTCTAGCAAAGCTAAGGTGTGCACCCTGATCAGCCAGGAGGCTGCAACTTCTGAAAATTATCCGATATGTCAAGATCTGCCCAGACGTCACACCAGTTGTGTCTGCATTGATTCTGACCCAGACCTAGGGAGGCTGCAACTGCCAAAGACAGAAAGCTGCCCGGGGCCCCCCCCAACACCTTCTAGTTCCAAGTGAGGAAGCTGTTGCCACTGGACTGGCATCCATGCACACATTCTTCCACAACTGCCAGGTGTCCAAGCACCAAACACAGATAAGCACAATGCATACAAATTAGTGACATTGAGAGAATGGAAAGAAGGCTGGAACCTTACACACGCACACTAAAACCTTTTCTTTATGAATAGTGCAAGAAATAAACAGCAAACTGAACGGAGTCATATAGGTTAAACTGGAAAAAGGATCAAAACAAGAATCGACTCTTTTGTTCCCAATATTAATTTAGCTGTTGAATTTATCTGTTAGCATGACTAGGAACCATACCCAAACTGAAAGAATCCAAGTTGATGATAAGGAATAGAAGACAATGATATTTTAAAAATATAAATTTTTCATTCAGCTGTACCGGCCTTGTTAAAGCTTAAAGTTAGTCTTGGAATATGTCAGGCTAAAACATTAGTGGATTCATACCCTCTTTTTGCTCATATCTAATGTCATGTATGAACAACAACTTAATGCATGTAACAAGAAATATGAGAACAGTAAGATCATGCTTACAAATCTGGCGTGCTAAGAAAAATGAAAAAATGTAAGCATCACATACAGGCCTTACTAAGAAGCTTAGAAAGAGTTGTTAATAAAAGGAAAAGCTTAATCTTACTTCACATTCTAAGCAACCATACTGTAACATGGAAGAAATAAGAATGTTACATAAATTTATCGTTATGTAAATGTTTTAGAGAAGAGAAAGCTGTAAACGTATTCATTGCTAAAGGGGCTTATTTTGAGTGTGCTCAATGTGATACTTTATCAAAACAATGCAGACATCCGGTCCACCGTCTTACATGTATATTACATGTATCATCTGGTAGTTAGAAAGTTTTTTTGCTTTATGCAGATGATTTCCGGTGACGCTAGTGAGCAGTGAGCAGTGTGAGCAGCGGCGACTGCCGCTGCCCGAGGCGAGTCAAAGTTTGAGCTTGAGCCTGAGCCTGATCCCGCAGTGCCTTGTAGTGTTGCGGCGGCACTCAGCAGCACCCTGTGGCAACTTTAATCATCTGCCCTCATTTATCGTTTGCCGACTCGACCGCTACTCCATGGTCAAGATTAAGTGAAATCAGTGCTGTAAGCGTGGCAGCGCAGTTGCCCTTTAGTCTGCAGCCACAGGTAGAGAGGCCCCGCTTGCCCCTTCCTCTGTATCTGACCCTCGTGTTTCCTGGTGAGCAAGTGAGCAGAGGTGCTTGCCTGCCCAAAACCTTTGAGAGACCTCACCCGCTTTCTGTAGTTTTTACAGCACGGCGAGTTGCAGAGGAAGCCGCCATTGCTGGAAATATTTCCCCAGGATTAGGGTCCGGCTCGTTCTATAGTCCCACCCCTCCCCATACAGAGGAGGTAGCAAAAGGACTGCAGGACCAGAGTCTAGAATCACAATCCTGAGGTACGGTGCAGGAACTTGGATAATCAACGCTGCCTGTACACAGAGGTGAGGGGAGTGGGGGGAGCGAAGTGAGAGCTGGGCTACCTATTCAGCTTGGTTGTGACCCCTGTTCAGCTCCTGCGTGATCTCCGCTTGTCTCTCTTCTGGCCCCCTCGGAGACGAATTGCAAGGACCTGGCCAACCACCGTAATTGCCCTACGGTCTGAACTTTGTTATAAGCTGCCAAAAACTGTTGAGTGGAATTTCTGGTCAAGAGCGGGCCTGGATTGGTGAAACAGTGAGGCAGCAAGAGAAAAGGCTGGTGGGTGGTGAGTTTAGAACATTAATATACTGAAGACAAGAGATCGATAAGCACTGTTACTGGAAATGTTTACTCTTCCCTTCCGACTAAGGGATTAAATGTTCAACTGTTTAACTGTGTGGTGGTAGTAATCAACTAGGCAAACTCAAAAACCCAGAGTGTGATGCCTTCTAGGAAATGGCGCTCAGGGCGCTTGCACTCCTCCTCACCAAGTCACAAACTGAAAAGATCGTTTAGTGGCACTAGACAACTATAGCATCTCTGCTACAAATCCCACCCTGTTATAACTGGTTTCTTAAGTAAATTGCCCCGGATTCACCCTGAGGTGTCAGCTGTAGTCCAAGAAGGCCAGACTTTTAATTTTCATTCAGTAACGCCTTCAATTTCTTCAAACTCTTCTTAATTGCCTCTCTCTCAGACTCGCTGGAACTTCAAGGGAGCAATGCGGGGCCTCAGGTACAGTCTAGCAGAGGGCCCAGGCCTCTGGATTAGATTACCGTAAGAGTTGAGGATGGCTCCCGTGAGCAACCGTTTGACGTACCCTCGGTACTCCTCTGGACTCTGACCTTCTTGCTGGCGAGCAGAATCAGTCCATTACTAGCCAGCAGAGTCAGTAAGTCATTTTATCAAAAAGCACAAAGCAGTCAGGGAATGATAGCATGATCGAGATTACACCGGTTGTTTCTCTAGCCAAAGCGGTCCTCCATAAGGTATAAGGCGGGGATGGCGAATCGGATGTTCTCCTTGGCACTCCTATGGTGGAGAAGGCAAATCTATGTGAAGAGTTACTGCAAGGGGAGGATTTTACACACCCGGACATTGACATTGAAGCTCAAAAAATGGGTTGGGGTGACAATTTTGACTGTAGCCATAAGGACAATCAGTTAATGAAAGGTTTCAGGGGAGAAAATAATTCAATCGTAAGCTCCTCTCCTATACTGTAGTATAAGTCACCTGGTTGGTACCTCTATGGAGTCTGCACATGATGTATTCTTGCCTGACTCTTAACAGAAATGGGGAAATGAGAGAAAGGGTGCCCCCTCAGTATACCTTGTCTGCATTGAAAAAAAATTAAACTTCATATTGTCCTTATTAGAAAAGTCTGTACTGGGTTCTGACCACATACTGGAACTGATTTCCGTAATGTTATTTGAAGTGCATAAGTTAAATAAGTCGGTCACCTCTAACCCTATCCCCACGATTTCCCCCAGGTGGGACAATGACCGAGCAATAGGCCTGCCCGACAGTCCCCATCGGTTGCGGCGAGAGACCTCTTTGTACAGTCAGTAACCCCCCTTTTCCTGGTGCCCACCATGGCTCCTATATGTAATCTCGAAAAGGAAACGTTATGTTTAAATGTATTATTTGAGGAGGTTGAACTGAGTTCCGCTTTGGAGAAGTCCAACTTCAAAATCTTCCCTCTGTTCATGATGGGGAGAAGGGGGGCATTGGAGAAATCTGGAAAATCAGGGGCCATGCCAAGCAAACTGGACAGGGTCGGAGGCTGGAGAGGGAGGGGGGGGTGCAAATCTCTTCAACTACCTACTGAGTGTACTCCCCTACTTCGCTAGGGAAGAGGGGACAGAAAGTAGGTAAGAGGGATAGCCTAGTAATAAAATATAAGGGGGAAAATATGAAAAAGAAACATTAAAAAATTACTTTTCTCGAATTCTGGAAAACCAGAGTGATATTCATTTAATAACGGAGAAGGGAGGCCCTGAAACATCACTAGCAGATGGCAACTCGAGAGAACTAGTCAGAGCACCCACTGCATTTACTGTGAGTATGGGGGACTCTGGACCGGGAGTACCTCCTCTAACTCAGTTGCCGCAGTCCCTCCAAGTAATCCACCCTCCCTCTAATGAGTTTGCAGATCTGTTGGGAGGGGAAATACGAATGGGTTATGAGGCCCCCTCACTGCAGACAGGGATTGGGGCCATAGACTCCACTGATCCCAGGGTTGGCGGAAACATAGAGGGAGGGTCCCAAGCTCTAATTAGCACGCAGTTTGGGCTGAATAGAAACTATAATGGGACATCATTTCCAACTGATAGAAACATTGAGGCCCAAACTCTAAATATGGCTTCATATTCGAAAGCCCAACACCATGGAAGGATACAAGTTGCCAGATTCATGGATAGGGTTCCTTTATGGATTCCCTGGAGAGATGTCCCAAAGAAAACCAGTGGGGTACAGACCGGCTTATCTCCCATGGTGGATTTTATTCGGCTATTTAACTATGAATCAACACTGGTAAATAGAGGTTATATTCTCAGTTTATTTTTGGAACTAGAGGCATTAAAGTTGATAGCAAGCAAGGATATTTTAAATGTTATGATTAATGTACATGACACTGTTTCTTATACTAGGGTCACCTTTTGCTCCCTGATAGTGGCCAATTTGGTCTTGAAAAATTGTGAGGGCTTGATATAACATCTGTTAATGAATATGAGGGATACCAAAATGAGCGCCTAAAAACCCATTATTTGAAAGTTTCTAGGGCTACCAATTCAGTGGGGCTGGATACATTGGGCCCGAGACTCAGTACCCTGTGGGCAATTTCAAAGATATAGTGTTTTCCGTGGACTGGAGGGGGCACTTAATAAACATTGTGCCCAATGTGCCAGTTGCCCCTCAGGACTTAGACATAGAAGATTAATCTGACCAATGGAGTTGGGTTACAAGAGCCCTGAATAACACTTATCCGGAAGCAGCAAGGCCTGATTTATCGAGGTAGCCTAGGTGGTCTACTTTTGTCCTGGAATATGGCCGGCTTGGGTCCCAACAAAACAAATTTTAATTCTCTGAAAATTAGAAACCTTTTAATTATGAGCTTATATAAAACGTGGTCTTGCAGAATTTGAATGTGATGGATATTTTGTTTATTCTTGCTATGCCAGGCGTTCGGATAGGGGTCATGCCAGTGGGGTGAGGGGGGTTCGATTCTACTTACAAATTCCATTAACTGGAACCACAAGGTTTTTTGTCACCCCTCAAATCTATGTATATGTGCAAAGTTAGCGAGTCTGGGAGAATCTGGCAGGTCCTCTTCTTTCCTCGTGGCGAATATGTATATCCCCCATGGGAAAATCACTTTTTACTTTTTTTAATTCTGATCACTCATGATATAGTTATCAGAGAAGAATGCCCCCCTAGTGACATTAGTGGGGGATTTAAATGCCAACATTTTGAACTCAGCCTCTGGGATTTATGCAAACACAGACCAAGAGGAAATTTGGCACATTCCTGAGATTTCATTACCAAACAAAGTAAAAACAGATAAGTGGGTTTATTTTGCTTGATTGCATCAGAAGCTTATATCTTGTTATTCTAAATGGGAGAGTGCCCGCTGACAAAACAGCACATTGTACCTTTCACTCACCACACACTCAGAGCCTGTTTGGGGCTCGTGATAACTTCTTTGTCTGCCCGTCGATATGGCGCAACTATAGCATATGACAGAGGCTTTTGATTTACCCACATTGGATTCAAGGAATACTGGTCAGGGCAGGGCTTCCTTTAAAAAATCCAATGGTTGGTCTTTTTGGACACAAAAAAAGATCTTTGGAGTAGACTCAATGGTGTAGATGGCCCAAGTAGAATAGAGTTTAACTCACTCTAATATTATACCCTTCTTTGTAACTGAAGTTCTACATCTTCTGTACCTCACCTGTATAAACAGGAAACGTCTCATACGATTTCCTTAAAACAAGGAATGAATAATCTTGTCCGAAAACAGCATATACATTTCCTCACTGACCGGCAGCGGGAAATCAATCGCCTTAAGCGAGTGAAAAGACGTACTATGCTCTGCGAAAAAAGAAGGGAGCTGGATGACAAGTGGATTGGGCTGAGGGAAGCCGCAAGGGCCAAAGACTCAATAAAGTTTGTGGCGCTTGATCGCGGAATGCTGCGGTTCAAGACAGAGGGCACTACCCATACCAATTCCAGAAAAGAACTGGGTGGATTACATCTCCCAATTATATGGAAACAATAGCCCAATTTCTTCTGTGATGACAGATGGGGTTAAACCTGTGTCAATTGAATTTACTGAGTTTGGCCCCCTGTCAGCAAAGGAAGTGGTAAGTTATATAAAGAATGCAAGAACCTCTGGCGCACAAGGGCTGGATGGAATTCCGATTGCAATAATTAAAAAGGAACCAGAAGCGTGGGGTGATTTTTTAGAGCCTCTTTTTAAATATTGCTTTCTTATGAATAAAATCCCCCCATCTTGGAAGGGGAGCATTATTGTCCCCCTGTATAAAAAAGGGCCGAAAATTGGGCCGACTAGTTTTGACAGATTGGCCTTCTGGATGCCTCAGGCAAATTATTTGCAAAAAGTATATTAAGCCATCTTCAACAATGGGTTCATGATCAGAATATCCTTCCCCCAGAACAAGCTGGTTTTTAGAAAGAAACATGGCACCTTGGATAATATAGTGGTTGTTCAGATAATTGTAGAGAAATATGTTTTTCTCTGAGGAATGCCAATATATACAGCTTTTATTGATTTCTCCACGGCGTTTGACAAAGTGGACCGCCAAACGCTGTGGAGAAAACTTGTCCTCCTTGACATACCATATCATCTCTTGGGTCTGATTATGGAATTGCATACAGACACGTGGTGCCGGGTTCTGATGGGCGGTTCTCAGGGGCTATCATGTAAAATTAGAACGCACAATGGACTCAAACAGGGTTGCCTATTGGCACCACTTGTATTTTCTCTGTATATTGCTGATCTCCTGGGCATTCTGAATTCGGTAAGGGGGATGCCCCAAAAATTAGCACAATGTTCGTTGGCTCTCTAATATATGCAGACAAAGTTGCAATGTCCGATCTAACGCCTATCGGCCTGCAACATCGGCTATATGCCTTAAGTAAATATGCAGAGGCTCACTTCTCGAAAATCAATACCGCAAAAAGCAAGATTTTGGTATTTCATAAGAAGGGGCTTAGAATAAGGAGATGCTTAATATGGATGCTTGGTCGCGAAAAACTGGAACTGGTTGACTCATACCTATATGTGGGGAAGGTTTTTTTCCAAAACTGGCCGAGATTCGGAGCATATTAAACATTGTGTCAGTAAAGCTGTCTCCAGGCAAGTGCACGAAATAGATTCTATAAAACTTGCAGGAGACGCCACTTTGGCCATGTTTTATCTGTTTTTAAGGATAAAATCCCTTCCTCGTTAATATAGGCTGCCGAGGTGCTGGACATGAATTACTGGCTTTCTTTGGATAAGGCAGAGTGGCGAATCCTGCGGTAAATGTGTAATTTAAACTCCTTGGCAGCCCCACATGCACTGTGCCTCGAATTCAGATTAGACTCGTCCATTATCCTATCCCTGGCTGCAGTTCGTAGGTGGGGTAATTCCCTCCTTTTGGGGGAGGACGGCACACTTAGGGCCACCCTGAGAATAGAAATTTTTGACATGCAAAAAGAACAATCAACGATTTAGGACCTTTGTATGTGCAAATGATACATTCGACCTTAGTTTAAATTCCGCTTCTCCTATGTCCAAAGCTGTATTGATACAACTTCTAAAGAAGTTTAGATGCCCTATTAGTTTGGCTAGAGATGTGGCCTCCAGCCAGTCCAGGTACAGTAATGAGGCAGGGAATAAACCGCAGCCTTACTTAACTTGGAATTTCCCTCACTGGATTAGAAGGGCAATACTCCTTCTGAGATTTAATTTGCTGCCTCTAAGAGACGTTACAGGTATCTAGGATAAAACACCTTAAGAGAAGAGAATTTGTGAATTCTGCCAGCTGCATATCCAAGATCTTAATCATGTGTTTTTCATACGCCCAAAGCTGCAAAGTGCTAGGTGATTGTTTTTAAAGTCAGTTTATATTAAATATAATATCCGCTCTGCCCAGGAGGCACGATCTTTGGTTCTTTCCTCTCCAAATAAAATGGTTTGTTTTAAGATATATCAATTTTTTAAAAATATTTCTGCCTATTTATTAGGAACTCCTTTTATTGTCTTATGTATTTATATCACTATTTGCACATTTCTCATTATGTTGACAAAATACATTTACTGGTCGGTTATTTGACTCCATTTTGTATTTTAGCACTACTTCCACACCTCCCAGTATGTTTGAAATAAGAATTTCCATAGCAATGTATAAGGAAGAATTGTGTATTGTATGTATAGCTTGTCTCTTTTTTATCTGATTGTGTGTTTTTGTGGGTCTCCGTAGGAGTTCCATAACAAAATAAATAAAAATAAATTGGAAATTGTAACATATATCAAAGGCCACAAACCACTTTTAATATGACATGTGTTTCGTACCTCAAACTCTAAATAAGGCCCTAAATCTACAAACATATTCAGGCATATGAAATAATACAGAGTCATTTAAATAGACTGATATTCATCAATGCTCAATGAACAACATAAATAAGAAGGTTGGTCGCTGAGAGCAGCGCACCTTAGGTCTGGCGCACGCCCGCCCGCCTCTGCTGACTGCGGCCGTCTCTCCCCTGCTTCAGCAGAGGGGCGTGCGGGTGATGCGGCATCCCAGGCTCTCCGACGTCGCAGAGGGCTGGTGCCTGCACCTGTTTCTGCCTCTACCGCACCCCTACACTGCCGGAGGAGTGTCTTGGCACTATCCGCGGCTGCTAGGATCCCGCGAAGGCCCACCACAGCCTGGCCCAGCGCCCGTTTCCCACGGCGCTGAGCCCCCGCCGCTCTGTCTCCTGACGCTGCCGGAGGCATTCATACCAGCACACATTTATCCTTAATGCCTCAATTTGGCTCAGCGCCTGCTTTCCCTCGGAGCCAAGCCCCCCCACCATTATCACGGCGCTGCCCCGGACTCGACCTGATGTGGCGGTCCTAGGCATTTCATGGGACACTGCCTCCACCAACTCCTGTCACAGCCATGGAAAGCAGTTTCGGTATCGCTTCCCAGAGGCCGTCTTCTTCGTTTAGTCTGCATAACGTGTTGTTGTAAAGCGCCAGGTATGTCAACAGCCTCTATTTGATTAACGCTGTAAGGGTCCCACTAAGCCTCTAAGCTTCTCTAAAATGGCGGCCTTAAAAGACAACTCAAGTTATTCCCCTCCACCCCTAACTCTTCACCTCTACTTGAAGCTAACCTACAAACACCGCCAATAATCGTATGTATTTACCCTTTGAGTGGTGCTGAATTTTGAAAGTTACCTGCTCTTTTGCCTTCTCTCAATGCCTGACTTTAAAATGGCGACCACCCAAGACATCTTGACTTCACATCACAGTGCATGTCCTCAAGATGGCGCTGCCTCATAACTCTACTGCTCTAATGTGCGATATTTCATCTCCTCTGCTACACCAGTAACCTTACTTATCTTTAAAGTGTAGGTCCCCATCTCAACTGACCCCAACTACACTAAGGCACCTCAGGAATTTACCCCAATGCTCACATTAGCGTCGCTCCCTATCGATCATGGCACGTCCTATCTTAATGTGGATAGGGGATAACTGCTACACGCTGGTCTACTCCCCCGACCTCACCAAAACCGCCTCTAAAACTCCCAAGCACTCCACCCTAAAAGGCCACCCTGAGACACTGATATCTGACCTGCGCCACAACGCGGGCAATGGCATTTGCATAACCTTATCTTCTTTTTCAGAAGAACAGCCGCCTGGCGTAAAACCTTGACACACCTCCTTAACTTTCGCTCTACCAGAAACATCCCTTACGGCACCAAACTCACAACTGCACCCTCCTCTACCCTACGAGTGGACCTCACCATCACCCTCTACGAAAATGGCATCCTTCTGATCCAAGTCTCTATAAATAACCTTAATAAATTTGCAGACCTTTTCACCCTACTCAGAAACCACGTGCACAACACAAATAGGGTGACTAACACCTGTACCAATAACCCACTGTCCTGCCAGCCTACTGTGCCCGACCTCCCGCACACCCCCAAGGGTTTCCACTGCAGTTCTTCCCGTCCCACTAGCATGCCCACTGACTCGACCACAGACGATCCCTGGCACCCTGGACTGTCGCTCTCCCGGCACCCCCCTCCTACAGTGAGATTAGTGCGCTCCCACTGACCCCTAAGGCAGTCCAAACTAACCCCCTATGACTCCCAACACTGATCACCCCCCCCGTTATAGGTCGCCCACGGGCAACTCCAGCAGAGCTGCCAGCCTTCCAACCTCCTCCTCACCTGCTATCCACCAAACTTGTGAGCTAGATACTCCAAAGACCCTGGAGTCTATCCAAAGAAACCTATCCCCCCTTTCACCCTTACAAGCCGCCTTAATGGCTCTTGCACCTGAACCTTTGCCCCCTCGCCCGCCAGCACCCCCAGATCTAATGGATCTTGAAACTCTACATTCCAGAGCGACTAAACTAACCCAGAGCATCCATAGCTCCATCCATGACCTTATGAACCTCCTTCACCTGGCCGAGCTCTCCCTCGCTAACCTCAAATCACCCGACACCTCCCCCCACCAATCACCGAGCCTCCCAAGCACCCACTCCCGCTACCTCTGAGACATCTTCACCTGAGCAAAAACCCTTGCCACCTCTCAGAGGATATATCCCGTGCTCTCGCACTCTCCTACACCTCTACCTCCACCACTTCTAATCCCCTTGACCTTACGGGAAACAAAATTCTAGCCATCCTCCAAGACCACAACTCTGCCCAAGCCATCCCTTATCCGCATAACACGAGTCCGACCCACTCCATCAGCACGGTCACCATTGACCCAAACAGGCCACCTACCCTCCATAACAGAAGTGTGATGAAAAGCAACCTTGCGGCGGTAGCCCTGTCCGTCCAGTCCCCGGCCACCTCCACTCCAGACCCCTCCTTATCTGGTCTCTTAATCAATTGCCGATCAGCAGTCAAGCATGCCGCTGATATTGCTGACCTCATCCTAAACAAAAACTTAGACCTAGCTATACTAACAGAATCTTGGCTCAATGAATACTCCTTCCCTTGCCTGGACCTATTAGTCCCTCCAAACTACAATATTGCCAGACTGGACAGACGCTCTAACAAAAAAAGAGGAGGCATCGCCTGCATCTATCGTTCCTCCCTCCTTGTCACTGAACTCTCAGCGGACACCACTGACTCCTGCGAATACCTCGCACTCTCCATTTATAGCAGCTCACTACATCTCTGCAACTTACACATCTTTTACCACCTTCCAGGCTCCAATGACTCTTTTACCGATCACCTCTTGGAAATCATCACAACTAAGGTTTCCTCCAATGCCAAAGAGATTTTCCTGGGTGATTTTAACCTGCACTGGAATGACACTAAGGATCCCCTTGTCAACGCTATCAAAGACCTACTAACCGGCCAAGCACTAACTCAAGCCTGCTCTCAGCCAACTCACTCAAAAGGGGTCCTCCTTGACTGGATCATTTCTAAGGAATCCTCAGGCAAGCTCATCTCCATAGACCCTTGTGACTGGTCTGACCACCACTCCATCTCCTTCATCTTACCTGAGACCCGCAAGACTAAGACACCGCAACCGGTGATCCCCAAACGATGGACCAGAGACACTAAAAACCTTGACCTTATGAAACTGGAGGCTCGCTGCAAATCTGACCCCTTTGCACATAACCTTGGTCAGCGACCTAAATGAGCATTACTCATCAACGATATCGATCATTCTGGACGACCTTGCCCCTCAGAAGCTAAAAAGAACACAAGTCAAAGACAGGAACCTCTGGTTCACTGGTTCCCTCAACATGGAGAGGAGGTCCCTAAGACAATGCGAAAGAATATGGAGACAACACCCCTCTGCGACACATCTTAAACTTCTCCACCAGGCGAGAAACTCCTACAACAAGCACATCCTAAATTCCAAAAAAGAAAATTTCAGATTTGAACTGTGAAACGCCAAGAATAGACCCCGTAAACTCTTTGAACGGGTCAAACATGAATACAACAAACTGGCTAAAACACTGAAAGAATCCCCCAAATCTCTAATATCATCAGAGGAATACTCCTCTTTCTTCGCTGATAAATCCACGGCTTTAGGAATTTATGGGACTCAGATTTAGAGGCTCCCAGATTCTGTGACGGTGTACGAGCAGTGGCTAACTGGATGAATTCCAACTGTCTCCAGTTAAACACCAAGAAGACTGAGATTATGGTAGTGGGTAAGCAGGTAGAATTGTGGGGTGACTAGTGGTGGCCTTCTGAATTGGGTGTGACTCCTTCCCCAGCATCAGAGATAAAAAATCTGGGGGTATGGCTTGATCCATCCCTCAGTTTTGTTTGTCATACCAAGAAGGTGGCGGCTTCCTGCTATGGCATTATCAGAGGACTTAGACCGATCCTCAAATTCTTTGATGCATCCACTAGACAACTGGTGGTTCAAGCATCAGTGTTGTCTAGGTTGGACTACGCCAGCTCCTTACTGGCTGGGATCAACCAAGCAGAACTCGCTCGATTACAGCGAGTCCAAAATGCTGCAGCCCGAGTGATGATAGGCCTGCCAAGGCGCTGCTCGGTGTCTAAATCCTTGCACTCCCTACATTGGCTCCCTGTGCACCAGAGGATTAAATTCAAGGTCCTCTGCATGGCCTTTAAAATTCTCAAGGGTACGTCTCCTCCAATCTTGGAGAATTTGCTTACACCATATACTCCTCAGCGTGCCCTTAGATCCCTGGGTCAGAATTTAGCAGTGGTCCCGCGCTTTAGATTGAGTAGAGCTGGTGGCCGCTCTTTTCGAGTTCTGGCAGCAAATTGGTGGAACACTCTCCCCATGCATATCAGGCTCATTGACAAGCTTTTCCAGTTCAGACGGGCCGTTAAGACCTTTTTATTTGTTTAGCTCTTTCTCTGCGGTCTATTCTTCTGAGTTTCTCTAGTGTTGTGTTATGTCTGCCTTGTCAAAGCGCCAGGACGCCCCTTTGCTGGGGCAGCTGTGCGCGGTATAAGTAAAAATAACATAACATAACATAACAAATAACATAACTCAGTACCGCCTCCTATTCACAACCCCTTCCAGACCCGCCCCCTTTCCCCGTTCCGCCCCCTCTGGTCTCTCCTGAAAACCAAGCCCGTTGGTCTGACTTCGAATACTCCATCTCCAAAATCCTCTCTACCCTAAAACCAAACAATCACTTTAATGACCCGCTTCCTTCCAACGGCCTCACTGCTGTCTCTCAATCCATTGTTCCTTGCTGGACTGCAATAATAAACGCCTCTCTACAACAGGGATCGATTCCGGACCCCTTGAAAGCCGGCCAAGTCCTCCCTATTCTAAAAAAAAAACATCCCTGGATCCATCCTCCCCCGACAATTTCAGACCCATCTCCAATATCCCACTACTAGCCAAAGTACTTCGGAAATGTGTACAGCAACAACTAAGTCAGCAAATCAATAATTTGCACCTACTTGATGACTGCCAATCTGGATTCATACCGGGGCGCAGCATTGAAACCACTATGCTCCACATTGTGGACGATGCCCTCCAAGCTCTAGACCAGGGCAAGACCTGCCTTTTAATCAACCTAGATCTTTCCTCCACCTTTGACATGGTCAACCAAGATAAACTTCTCGAACGCCTTAATCTCAGGATGAGTCTGGATGGTGCGGTCTTAGAATGGTTCAGGTCCTTCCTCCATAATCGATCCCAGAGATTCCTCATAAACGGCAACTTATCAGCTCCCATCCTGGTCACGTTTGGAGTCCCCCAAGGATCAACCCTGTCCCTCACCCTCTTTAATATTTACCTTGAGCCTCTCACCGAAGTTCTTCGTACTGCCAACATCTTCTACCACATGTATGCGGACGATACCCAAATATACATCAAGATCTCTTCGCTTGAGGAGATCCTCTCCCTGAACGAGACCATGAAATTGACTGTCCAATGGCTAGCCACTAACCAAATAAAACTCAACTCAAAAAAACAAATTTCAACTAATCTCCCCCTCTAAAGTCAACCCGAGATTCAGTTGTGGATCAAGGCCATCACAGCCCTAAACTGCCCGCTGACCATTGTGGACTCTGACAAATCCCTGGGCATAATCCTAGACTGTAACTTGAACATGCGGGACCAAATCAACTCAATGGCTAAAGCACCTAGATTCCACTTGCGCTACCTTTGGAAGCTGAAACCTTTCATTGAGGCTCCAGGCCTAAAAATGGCAGTTCAAGCACTAGTCATCTCCAGACTGGAATATGGTTGCTCCACCCTCACTGGTCTACCCAAGATCTCCCTAGCACCCTTAAGAGCTTGCCTCAACGCGGCCGCCAGACTACTTACCGGCACTAGGAAATTCGACCACATCTCTCCACATATGAAAGCACTGAACTGGCTCCCCCTAGAGGCCAGAATTCAGCTGAAATTGGCATGCATCACACACAAGGCTCTTTACTCAAACTCCCCTGCTTATCTGAAACAAAAATTAGTGGTATCTGGAGGAAGCAGGAACTCCCAGTCCACCAGAAACCTCGTACTCCAACCTGCCTTTTTTCAGAAAAATAGAACCTATAATAGGGCATTCACTGGGGCAGCACCTAGAATCTGGAACTCTTTCCCACCCGCCATCCAAAGAATCCCTTCTCTAGCACGCTTTAAGAAGGAGGCCAAAACCTTCCTCATGGGTAAATTCCTTGCCTAATGCCTGCCATGCCTTACCACAAATCTGATGTTTCTAAGACTATCGTTTTTCACAGATCACCAACCCTCCCCGCAGAGAGTTTACAGGGACTTTAATTTTTCACTGAATCTAATTATGATTGCAATATTACCTTTGCATCCCCAATATCCCCCATGTTCCCCACACCCCTGCCCCTCCCCATCCCTTTGTACAGTTTCTGTATATTTCTGCACATTGACTTTGTTTATACACCGTGATATTTCCTGTAAAGCGCTCTGATACCCTCATGGTCAAGTTCGCACTCTATAAAACACAAAAATTTAAATAAATAAATAAATAAGATATTAATCGGCATATGTGTCTGAAAAGAAAGTGCTAGTAAAAAGCAGAACAGTTCAAATATAAACAAAGCATACCTGCTTTGTAGAAACATCTGTAAATTAAACTTTAGAAACCATTGCATTGAGGTATGCTTACTAGTATGGCAAGCTAACAAAATGCATCACTTCTCAATTTTAAAATGAGTGAGAAATCTTCAGAATGAAGAGGTGTGGAACTACTACAACACAGACAGGTCATACAACTGGGGTTGATGCCCTTGGAATATACCAGTGCAGATTAAACTAGAATTTTTGTGCAGTGGCAAAAAGATCCATTTCAGTCTAGAGCTAGTTTGTGCACGTAGAAAAATGCTGGCAAAGCTATATTGGATACTGTTAAATATATTCAGATTTGAGGACAATGTGTATTTAGTAGCTGCTACACATCTAATGCTTCCTCTGTATCTAAATCTCACAAGATGCAAGATAACTAACTATTTGGGACACAAGGCACACAATATTAGGCAAGTTATTTTTCTGAAACCAAAATGTTTTTCTCTTGGATGATCTTTCAGATACTTAAATCAGCAGTTTGACTCATAAAATGTAATTTGTTGATGTGTTAAAACATAAAAGGTTGCAAATAAAATCCTTTTACAATTCTGAAAATTAACAACATAATCAAAATTGAAAGTTTGGAAAAAATACTATTCTTATGTATTAAGGACTCTCATGACTAAAAGCTTTGTTCCTGATCTGAATTCCCTAAGTACCCCGCTTACATGCATATGAAATGTAAAATCTGTATTAGAATATCCCTGTTCTTTTCTCCTTCTGTTTCGTCCTTCTTGATCTTTGTAAAGACAACTATTAATGCTATATTTCTATTAGATCTACACTATTTGCACTAGTGTTTGGTTAACACAGCTGGATGGTTTACTTGTAATACATTTTATGATCATGCGGATAGCTTTTGTAAAACAATAACGCATTTTAAACATTCCTGTAAGAGCAAGTCTTTAATAATTGGGTTCAATAGGAAGATACTGGGTAATATTCTGTGCCTACAAATTACTTAAAACCCATCAATTCTGGAGGTACTACATTAACTGGGTGTTCTGGCGATGACATGAACATACTGTTGAATTTAAAATGTTTATTTTGATTAGTATTTTTGAAATACGCTACAATACCTATCAATAAAGTTACTGATAATTGTTGTGGAATTACACTTTGCAATAAAAGGACTCATTGAGACAGAATATGATTTACTTTAGTTGAAACCTCAGCCAAAATGGTAGAAAGTGAGTATGTTGAAAAAAAACATAGGATATGATTCTTCTCAGTAGTCTCTCCTGTACTTTGTATGCTGTTTAGACAGGAGAAATCAGGATGACTAAAGGCTGCCTGCAAAGTACATTGAAGGGCCCGCCACGTTCCTGGCCCAGTCAGGAGCTCTCAGCCACTGCTGGTGCGCAGCGCCAGCGGGGTCTCCCTGGACCTCAGCCCCCCCGCACCACAGGAGCTGCGGGTGTCATTGTTACGCCACTGAATGCACAGAGTCTGAAAGAATACAGAGTTCTCATTTCACAACAAGTGCAACACATGGATGCTTTGCATCTTCCCCTTACTTTCCTTCCTAACCCCACCCAATCAGTCGAACTCTCCCTACTTTCAAGAGCAAACATATATGGAATCTGTTGTTGAAAGAGGCTACTGTCATTCCTAGCAAAGCCGTATTTCAAAATGCAAGTTACAACAGTTTATATTAAAATCAATCATGCGCTTTGCAAATGTTTAAACACATGGTTATTGCTATTAGCTATTCATTGTGAAGAAGAAAGTAAATAGGATGTGATCAATCAAAAATTAGCACAGGCATTCATCTCTATCATTGAAGCTGACTAATGTGACTGTGGTTTTGATTACAACAATGAAATTATCGGACATCATTGTGTTATTAATTCAGAATTTGGTTCAAAGTAAACCGAGAGTAGGGGGTTCCCTGCTTTATATAGATCTTGCTGGAAATCAGCGCTTGCTTTTTGACAGTAGGTGGTTTTGCCTCGATCTCTGGCTATTAATTCTGCTATATAAATTAGCAATTTTACTTCTTTAGCCATTACATAAGCCACGGTTTAAATAGTGACACACATTGTTTCCTTATAATGCTCCCAGGGACTCAATAAACATTTGCCTACAATTACATTCCTAACAATGCATAACTGTGTGCATTAATTTCTTCGGATTGAAAGGTTAGTAGTTTGTTGAGTTTATAATTTAATTAGTTCACAATGGGTTTTATATAAGTAGGTTTAAAAGAAACTGTGTTTCGCAAATACTGTCAAATAATGAAAACGTCTATTGGATCACTTCATTTTTCTTTTTTTTTTTTAATTCACAGTATCAGATATCAGATATCTTGAATCAGAGCACAGTAACCATTCAATTCATTACCTTGTACGAACATCAATATCAGTCCATCAAATCCTCAATCAGTGCTACCCAAAAATATCAAAAATAAATGCGTGTAAATAAATCTTAAATCAGGGCACAGTAGGAATTCAACTTCATTCCCCCGTGCAAACATTACCATCAGCCCGTCATGTGATCAATCCCACACATAAAGACCAACTTTTCGTTCCTGGGCCCTTTAACAGAAAACTCCAGATTGAAGGTACTGTAAAACCTGGCACGCCACATTTCGAAAGACGCTGAACACAACTGTGCTACTGACATGGCAATAGAAATTAAATACCGAAATGTATGCATTACTATTTCTAGGTGTAGATCTTCCCCAATCCCCAACAACATCATGGAGGCCGAGATTTTTATAGACACTCCAGTGACCTCTGATAAGAACCTTTCCATATATCCTATAAAAGGAATCAATTTAACACAAGAATAGAATATTTGGAGCATGTCAGCATTGTCTACACCACACTGAAAACATTTCCCAACATTTCCCCTCCCACCCTATCATCATCTTTGCAGGGGTGTGGTACAGATTGAACAATGTTTTATAGTGCTGGGCTTTTAGTTTATCTGCTAGGAGACTTTTCCCTGCAATATCGATCGGCTTCTCTAGAGACACAGACTATTCTCCCAGCCGATTAATCCCTTTAGAATTATGCTTGTCTAAATCATCCATCCTAGAAGCTAGCAATACCTTATAAAGAAACCCTGATTTTTCCCGGCATCTGATAGCTTCTACTATGTTGTGCGGTGTCATCATAGTTGACTGTTTACCTATGATATCCCGTATTTGTAAAAATTTGAAAAAATTAGTTTTAGGTAAATGGTATTTGCGCGCCAAACTTGACAAAGAGCTGCATAACCCCCCAGCCTGATTAAAATCACCAATTTGGGTTATACCCTTGCGACTCCAATTACCAACCATGTGATCCCAGAAAATCGATGGGAGTAGCCCGACTGCAGAGGTGGGAGTATAAAATGATATCCCTGGAATCTGCAAGCTTTTCTGCACTATATTCCAGACTTTTAAAACTGAATCCAAAGTTTTAAAACAAGTTCTTTTATAATAACTGAAGTGTAAAGGAAGATTTGTTTGGACATGCACAAATCATCAATCAAAAAATACAATAGACCACTATGTAGTTCAAACACACCTATGCATACATAACCAAGATAAAGGGTAAATTAAAATACCTAAAGGCTAAACCCCAAAGGAACAGCTGTGTACAACAAAAGGATAAATAACCAAAACATGTAAATTGAAAACAAAAATTTGATGTATTACATAGTATACTGAAATGGCATAAAAGCAATAAAAAACAATCCAATACATATATTTCAAATTTAAAAGCTACCTAGAGAGACATGACAAATGTGAAAGGATAAATACATCGAGCTTGGTTCTTTCTAACAGGAATCAAATCATAAACAACAAGAGTCTTTTAGAACATAATCTTTGATAGACATGAGGTAGTTCCTGGAAGTAACCACAAGGAGAATTGGCATTGACACGTTTCGGTGGTGACAAATGGTGAAAGTGCCACCTTCTTCAGGTCCAACATATTTGTCTCTCTCAAAATTGATTTAAAGTGTAATTAACCACTTATCGTATGTTAAGGAGACTCTAATCACTCCTTTTAAAGTTTAAAGGAAGGAACGAGGTCCATCAGAACCACCATTACTTAAAATTCTGGTTAATGCGTCTCCTATAATTATTCATAGATGGAGTAATCAGTAGGGTTTAAGGTCTAATGTGTGGGGTCCGTTCATAGGGTTGCCCACCTGTAATAAAATTTAGAATCCGTGAATATGGGTCTCGTGAAATCGTCCGTTAGTGTCTCCTACACCATTTGAAAGCAAACTGAACTTTTATAATAACTACCATCTATTCTTTTAAACAGACAATTTTTAGCCTCAGTCCCCAAGATCATCTGAGATATTGAAGGAGTCTTGGCCAGATTATTCACTTCTTCTCCTGTTAATAATATCTGTATATTCGATAAAATACACGCATAATAACACAGTGCAAAGTCAGGAACTGACCACCCACCTCTATCCTGAGGAAGAGTCATTAATCGGGCAGCCCTATGTGTTTTTCCTGGGGTCCACAGGAATCCGGCACACAATGACTGTAAATATTGAAGTTTTCCACGGGATAATTCCAATGAACCGCTCTAAAAAAGTACAGAACTGTAGGCAATATATTCATTTTACGGGCATTTGATCTGCCCACCAAGAGAAGATGTAAACACTCCAATCTCTCTAGGGATTGTTCAACATTGCCAATAATAGCCCCCAAATTGACCTCAACCAACTCTTTCAGACAGACCCAAATCTTAATGCCAAAATAAGTAGCTTCCTTGACCGCTCTGGAATCATTAACCATGATTTGGTTCATACAGACAACCTGTGTTTTTGACGGGTTCAACTTATAGCCAGAAACAGAGCCAAAATCATGTCCCAAATGTTCAATTTCAGGTAAAGCTGTGACAGGATCAGATGTTACAATCGCAATGTCATCGGCATAAGGCAGAACACAGAAATGATCCTGCCGAACAACAAAAGGTTTGATCTGGTCACTCCGCTCCAACAAGCCGAGCTTGGAGTAAAGTCATACAACATCCTCATCCTGCCTGGCACGATCGGCCGTAAAACGCCACAAATGCATGCCTGAAGACGCGCTGCTGCCGTGGGCGACCTTCGAGCCCCTACGCTGCCACGCCGCGCCAAAAATCGTCAGAGAAGCCCCCGTACGGCAGGGACAGGTTAGAGGGCGGAGCACCAGGACGGCCGGCTGATCTACGTGAGGCCTGGGAGGAGTAGGCCGGCCGACCGGAGGAAACACCGTGAGCCTGCTCTGCTTGAAAAAAAGCCGACAGTAACCTCTACTGGGCTCTGCATGTCACCTGCCCTCTGAAGCCTTGGAATTAATCGGTGCGAGGCCAGCGCTGCCTAACCAACGTGCAAAACCATCGCCGGAGGCCCTGCTGGGGAGGGGGAACTGCGACTGGGCCAGACAAGATTCCCTGCCCGTAAACTAGGCCTGGAGCACCACCGACAGCCGGTGCTGGCAGCGGGAGGACGGAATGAGGTGAGGGGCCGCAATTTTCACCCGCAGGCCGAGTGAGCATAAATCGTGTGGAATGACAGTTTGCCCAAGTGTTCGAAACACATTCAACTTTATGCCAGAACCCATGTACGTGACATTTTACCTTTAATTGAAGTGAATCACGTTTCAGCATCAAATCTTCCACAACACTGCCACCTTGTGGAGGTTTACTTTATTTCCAAATTTAAAAAGTGTATATGAGCTCGTTTAAGAAGCAATTATTCTGTGTCTCTACATGTTAGCAGTTTGAGGAACTGTCTGTTTCAGAAATAAAAAGGGACGGTACAGTGGTGGCTCAAAGACAAATGTCATGTAACAGGAAGAGGATTGTTTATTCCACTTACAGTACCTAGAACCCAGAACAAAGGAGGCATAATATCCTTGAAATAAAACTACGATCAGGTTAACAGTTCTTGGAGAGTCTGCGGAATAAAAGAAGAAATTAACTTTGAGTCTATATTTTAAAAAATATTACATTATCGGAAGTCCAGAAGCAGTATTGAGCTAGTGACTGCTTGTTTCAATTATATGACAGCTGGCCCAGGAGAAGTTTTGTCAACATATCCGGAGGAGCACACGCCATAAGCGCTACTTGCCCTGGATTAACTCCTCACTACCTATAAATGTGTATTCCCTACAGACGGCACAGCGGGCTGGCGCAGCGGGCGCGCCGAAAGCGCGCCAAAGTCGAACCAAAGTCCAGCCCGTCTGCGCCCGTCCGCGCTGGGCCCGTGCTGAGTGCCAAAACCCCTGGTTCAGCGACCAGATTGGTCTATTCGTCCTCATCCCTCTCTTTACTTCGGTCACCAAGCAGTGATTGCTGTGTTACTTATGACCCACTTTCTATCACCGATGTATCCTGCCAATTATCTTGTTCACACTGCTCATTTCGGACACACATTGTCAACTCCAAAATTAAGGCCCTGACTACTCCGCCCCCTCCTACCACCACTTTTCACTTGGCACTTATCAATGCCCGATCCATGTGCAAACATAGGCAAGAAATTGCAGACCTAATAACAGATGCCCACTTGGACGTCCTGTTTATCACGGAAACCTGGACGGATGGTGCCTCGGACCCCGACTTGGTTATAGCAGTCCCTAGTGGGTTCACCATACATAGAAAGGACAGAGTAGGCCAGCGGGGAGGTGGGGTAGCAATTATTGTCAGGGACTACCTCCCAATCAGGACCACACCGATACCATCCACATGTTGCGAAGCCCTACTATTTAGTATTAAGCTCACACCCCTCTTCAATTTTAAAGGCGTACTGGTATACCGCCCACCTGGAGCACGTGCCCCATTTTTATTCAGCCTAGGGTCTATATTGGAATCCATAGCCCTTGAAGATCACTTTGCAGTGTTAGGCGATTTTAATTTCCACCTTGAATCAAGTAGTGACACAGACACTGCATGCCTCTTAGCGGACATGGAAACACTAGGTCTGTATCAACGTATTTCTGCCCCTACCCATGACGCTGGTCACACTCTTGACGGCATTTTTACTAATATTGAGTCGCTACATATTGCAGATGTCCTCCCCCTGGCATGGACCGATCACCACGCCATTTTAAGTCATTTAGCTATCCCCGATGCCTCTAAGAGGAGGGCTGTTAACAATAGCCCCAAACAGGTGAGAGCATGGAAGGACATAAAGGCGGGGACATTGAACACATTCCTGGCTAGACCATCGCCATTGCTGTCAGATGACCCCACCGCTGCCATAAATCAGTTCAATACCTGGATCAATCAGGCCACACTTGAGCTAGCGCCCGTAAAATCTATCTCCCAGAATCGAGCCTCCCCCAGTGCTCCCTGGTTCTCGGATGAACTTAAAAAACAGAAACAATTAAATAAACAAAGAGAAAGACTTTGGCGGAAGCGCTATGACCCAGAAAGTAAATCATTATATAAAGACTCACTTGCCCGGTACAAACAGATGATCGCAGAGGCGAAAAGAGCCTATTATGCCGCACAAATTGAGACTGCCAAAAACTCGTGCAAAGAGTTATTCGACATCACTAAACGCTTGTCGGGTGGCACGCACGACCTCACACCACCTCCCTCACAACATCTTTGCGACGCCTTATCTGATTTATTCTTCAAAAAAGTTAACGACATCTATCAGGCTTTTTCTCTAAACACGGACTCTACACCACTATCCTTGTCCTCCACCTCACGGGATAACACACTGACCTGCTTTGTCGAGCTCACTATGGATCAGACAAGGAGTATTATTTCAAGAATCAGATCAGGTTCTGCATTAGACCCGTGTCCGCTCAAAGTTCTTATGCCAGTTATGGACACGTTGATACCGGCTATAACTCATGTTTGCAACACTATGTTTAGCTCCGGAATTTTCCCGGCTTCTCTGAAACATACGTTGGTCAAACCCCTCTTAAAGAAAGCCAATTTGAATAAAGATGACCTGAAAAACTATCGTCCGATAGCCAGTCTTCCTTTCCTGGCTAAGGTAATAGAAAAAGCCATGAATCAGCAACTGTCGGAATTTGTGGAGCAGCACCAGTTGCTCGATAACACCCAGTTCGGATTCCGCAAATGTCATGGCACGGAAACTGCCCTTCTAAAGGCTGCGGATGACATCAGAGCCATACGAGACCAGGGGGGGACAGCACTCCTGGTACTGCTGGATCTTTCGGCGGCCTTCGACACGGTCGACCACAAGATCTTAGTCGACCGTGTCGAACGACTGGGGGTCCAGAAAACTGCTCTGGACCTGCTTGTATCGTTTCTGGCCAATAGATCACAAGCAGTATCTCTAGGACCCTACCAATCATCGAAGGTGTCTCTGCCGTGTGGGGTCCCTCAAGGCTCATCCCTGAGTCCGACACTATTTAATATCTACGTGTCGGACCTTGCAAATGTCATCAAAGCATTTGGGATGAGCCTGACCTCCTACGCCGATGACACCCAATTGGTACTGGCTATCAAAGGGGACGGGGAGGAAGTGGCCAATCGATTCACAAGAGGAATGATGGCAATAGGTGACTGGATGGCCACGAATTGTCTGAAACTCAATTCAGAAAAAACTGAAGTGGTCATCTTCGGTCACCTCTCCCCGGGCTGGTCACCTGTCTGGTGGCCACCATCTTTCGGTCCCCCGCCGAGTCCAGCTAGCAAAGTGAGAAATCTAGGCGTCATCTTCGATGCTGGCCTCAATTTTATGGAACATGCGAATAAAACTGCGGCTTCAGCTCATATGAAATTGAGAATGATTAGGAAAATACTACCTTTCCTACCGAACACGGCCGGGAAAACACTCGTCAGCTCACTAGTCCTGTCCTCCTTGGACTATTGTAACGCTCTATTCTTAAATGCCCAAGTCCGAGTGACAAATAAGATGAAGTCAATCCAAAATGCAGCCGCACGAATGCTGGCTGGGATCCCCAAGTTCGCACCAGTTACAAACATCATTAGGGATCTCCATTGGCTACCGATACGCAGCCGTATCAAATTCAAATCGCTGTGTATTGTTTACAAGTCACTCAATAATCAAGGTCCCCACTTTCTCAAACAGAATCTTCTCCATCATGTCCCAACCCGATCTCTTCGTTCCTCTATTCAGAACTTCTTGGCTGTGCCTTGCACTAGAACAGTCACCTGGGGCGACAGGCGTTTCCTGGTTGCCGCCCCTAGACTATGGAACACCCTTCCTGCACATATCCGAGCAAGTCCCTCCCTGTTCACATTCCGCAAACAGCTAAAGACGTGGTTATTTGACCAATAGCCTTGTATATCTTCTTTACCCCAGTTGCTGATCCATCCCTTAACTAGCTCCGAGACGCCCACGGGTATTCGCCGCGCTCTACAAATGTCAATAAATAAATAAATAAACAAGTTTAAAAAGGGGTTAATGTACAGAGCGAACAAGAGCGGTGAACAAAGACACCCCTGCCGTGTACTGCTTCAGATGCAAGCCCCATTGAGCATATCTTGGCCACTGGAGATCGATATAAAACCTGTAAAGCCTGAATAAACACCTAGCCAAAGTCCATCTGCTGTAGGACCCCCCAAAGGAAGTCCCATGCGATGCGATCAAATACCTTTTCGGTGTCGAGCAAAATCAATCCTAGGTCCCTAGACTCCACCTGCGCAATTTCAAATAGAGTCACTACTCTACTAATATGGTTCACTGTTCCCCTATCTGGTATAAAACTGTGTTGTCTTAAAGATACCAGGGGGAGATGACTTTAGCCAATCAATTCTCAAAAATGTTGGCATAGATTTTCCCTTCACAGTTAACAAGAGAAACTGGGTGATGGGACCCAGGCAGATCAGATGGTTTGTCCATCTTCTTAAATATGACGAGATTTGCCTCATCCCAAGACTGCGGCATGCCACCTGTTTGTGCTGCTTGGAAAACAGCAAGCATTTCCATTTTGAGATCTTGAAAAAAGGTCCTATAGGCTCCAAGGGAAGCTTATCCAGTCCAGCTGCTTTTCCGATCGCCATACTATTGATAGCTTGTTCAAATTCATCAATATTAATAGGGCTGTCCAGCATCTTGGCTTCCTCACGATCCAACTGCTCCAATAATAAATATTGCAGCCCCAGATCCTTAGGGTGTTGCCCTGTATATTGCTCGATGTATAGTTCTGTATAGAACTCATGGAAAATCTTAAGGAACACCATAGGATCATGTACTATATTACGCAGAACATTCTTCATACCATCTCCTATCTGTGCAGCCTCCTTTGAACTCAGTGTCTGAGCTAGGAATTGCCCTATGGCCTCCCCATACTTGTAGCAATCCTTTTTATATATTATAGACTCCACCAGCTGTATATTTGATTCTTCAGGCAGACAGTATTACTGTCCTGATGATGATCCCAGTGATTCTGTGAATGGGATCGAAAAGCCGTCGACCTTAAAAACAACGTTCACACAAACAATTTTATTAATATGTGTTACATCTGTTGTTACCTATCATGCTTGTCCTATCATGTATAAATGAGTGCAAGCAACCTTCCCTGTTTCGCCTGACTGTTTTTGTTTTTATTTTTTCTGTAAACTGTCACCTTGTAACTCTTTGTTTATCTATGCGATTTTCAGATACAGGACTGTATCCCACTGTGTATTGCGTTTGTTCCTTGACAGTATCTAATAATTCTGATTAAATTGCACTATCCGGCTGGATAGAACATATAGAATCAATTTCATTCTATAGTTATTGCTTGTTTTGATATTTTTCTCTCTAGTAAGGACCATTGTCCAAACATCTATCAGCCATGATCAGACAATAGGCGATATAATGCCTTAAAAACCCTAGGTTTCCCACCTTTATAATTTTGAATACCAGCTTGGAGTTCTTTCCCAACCAATCAATCAATCAATCAATCATGGGCATTTGTATAGCGCGCTACTCACCCAGGAGGGTCTCAAGGCGCTGGAGGGGAGGGGTCCGTTACTGCTCGAAGAGCCAAGTCTTGAGGAGCTTCCTGAAGGAGAGATGATCCTGGGTCAGCCGTAGGTGGATCGGGAGGGAGTTCCATGTCTTGGCTGACAGGTAGGAGAAGGATCTTCCCCCGGCGGTGGCTTTGCGGATGCGTGGTACGGTGGCGAGGGCGAGGCTGGACGATCGTAGCTGGCGGTTGGGCGCGTAGAAGGTCAGGCGGTTGTTGAAGTACTTGGGGCCCAGGTCGTGGAGGACCTTGTGTGCGTGGGTGAGGAGTCTGAACGTGATCCTCTTGCTGACGGGGAGCCAGTGCAGGTCTCTCAGGTGGCTGGAGATGTGGCTGTGTCGGGGAATCTCCAGGACGAGTCGTGCGGAGGCGTTCTGGATGCGCTGGAGTCTTTTGTGAAGTTTGGCTGTGGTTCCGGCGTAGAGGGTGTTTCCGTAGTCCAGCCAGCTGGTGACGAGTGCCTGGGTGATCGTCTTCCTGGTTTCGGTGGGGATCCAACGGAAGATCTTGCGGAGCATACGCAGGGTGTTGAAGCATGATGATGAGACGACGTTGACTTGCCTGGTCATCGAGAGGGAGGAGTCCAGGATGAAGCTCAGGTTGCGTGGGTGGTCCGTTGGTTTGGGAGTGGAGCCCAGGGCAGGGGGCCACCAGGAGTCGTCCCATGCAGAGGGCGATGATCCCAGGATGAGGATTTCCATCTTGTCTGAGTTCAGTTTCAGGCAGCTTTCTACATCCATTTGGCGACGTCTTTCATCCCTTCGTGTAGGCTGGTTCTAGCGGTGGCGGGTCATTGGTGAGGGAGAGGATCAGCTGGGTGTGGTCGGCGTAGGAGATGATGTTGAGGTTGTGTTTGCGTGCGATGGCTGCGAGAGGGCTCATGAAGACATTGAAGAGGGTTGGGCTGATTGATGATCCTTGTGGTACCCCGCACATGACTTCGGTGGTCTCGGATCTGAACAGGGGGAGGCGGACTCTCTGGGTTCTTCCTGCGAGGAACGAGATGATCCACTCCAGTGCCTTCTCTTCGATTCTGATGTTGTTGAGGCGCTGTACTAGGTTGCGGTGGCAGACAGAGTTGAAAGCTGCAGAGAGGTCCAGGAGGATGAGGGCCGCTGTTTCGTCGTTGTCAAGCAGGGATCTGATGTTGTAAGTGGCTGCGATGAGGGCGTTCTCGGTGCTGTGGTTGGTTCGGAAACCGGACTGCGAGGGGTCGAGGGGTCCGTTCGTCTCGAGGAAGGCGGCAAGCTGTCTGTTGACGGTCTTCTCGATGACTTTGGCAGGAAAAGGGAGGATCGAGATGGGGCGGTAGTTCTTGAGTTCGGTGGGGTCCGCTGTTGGTTTCTTTAGGAGGGCGCTGAGCTCGGCGTGCTTCCAGATCTCCGGGAAGGTGGCGGTGTTGAAGGAGGTGTTGATGATGTCCCGGAGTTGGGGTGCGATGATGGAGTCGGCCTTGATGGTGGGGGCAGGGGTCTGTTGGTGATCCGGAGTGGATGGTGTTCATCGTACGGGTGGTGTCTTCGGTGCTGAACGGGTTCCAGGCGCAGATGGTGGTGGTGGCGGGCGTTGGTTCGGTGGTTGGGTGCATGGCTGGTGCGCCGAAGCTGTTGTGTATATCGGTGATCTTGAGGTGGAAGAACGAGACGAGTGAGTCGCAGAGGTCTTGCGAGGGAGTGATGTCGTTGTTTCCGGCGCTGGGGTTGGAGAACTCTTTGACGATGCTGAAGAGTTCCTTGCTGTTGTGGGCGTTGTTGTCCAGTCGTTCTTTGAATGCTGTCTTCTTGGTGGTGCGGATCAGCTGGTGGTGTTTGCGGGTGGCGTGCTTGAGGGCCGTCATGTTGTCTGTGGTCTGGTCGTGGCGCCAGGCTTTCTCGAGGGTGCGGCAGTTCTTCTTGGAGATCTTGAGTTCGTCGGTGAACCAGGGGGCTTTCTTGCTGCCGGGTCTGCTGGGAGGGTTCTTCAGTGGTGCGAGGTCATCTGCGCAGTTGGTGAGCCACTGTGTGAGGTTGTTGGCTGCTTCGTTGGGGTCCGTTGTGCTGGCGGGAGGGTTCTGGTGGAGGGAGGTGGCAAGCTGCTCGGCAGTGATCTTGCTCCAGCTCCGGCGAGGAATCTGTTGCAGGTGGTGGTGGGTCGTGGTTCTTTTGAAGCTGAAGTGGATGCAGCTGTGGTCAGTCCAATGGAGTCTGGTGGAGTGGCTGAAGGAGATGTGTTTGCTGGAGGAGAAGATGGGGTCAAGCGTGTGGCCAGCGTAGTGGGTGGGGGTGTTCATCAGTTGCTTGAGTCCGAGGTTAGCGAGGTTGTCCAGCAGGGTGGTGGTGTTGCTGTCCTTGTTGTTCTCCAGGTGGAAGTTGAGGTCCCCTAGGAGGATGTAGTCAGCGGAGGGGAGGGCGTGCGGGCTGATGAAGTTGGCGATGTCTTCGCTGAATTGGGTGCGTGGTCCCGGGGGTCTGTAGATGAGGGTGCCTCTGAGGGTGGTCTTGCGGTCAGTGTGTATCTGGAAGTGGAGGTCTTCGGCGGCGGTGAAGGTGTCGTCGGGGTTGGTCGTGATGCGGATGGTGTTCTTGTGTACGATGGCGATGCCTCCTCCAGTCTGGTTGACGCAGTCCTTCCGGGTGATCTTGTATCCATCCGGGATGGCTATGGCAATGTCAGGCACTGAGGAGGTGTTCATCCAGGTTTCTGTGAGAAAGGCGACGTCTGGTGATTTTGTGTCGAGCAGGTTCCAGAGTTCAACGGCGTGTCTGTGGACGGAGCAGGTGTTGAGCAGGATGCACTTGAGGTGGGTGCTGCTGGTGCTCGGCTTGTCGGGTGCGGTGCAGGTCCGGAGGCAGGTGAATTTGCAGGCTTGGCAGGTGAAGGGTCCGTGGATGCGTTTCGGGGTGGCTCGGTAGCAGGCGGGGGCTCGGCCGGTGTTGAGTGAGTTGCGGGTGGCGGCATCGTAGGTCCGTTGTGTGGTCTGGCATCGACGGGGGCCAGGGGTCCTGGCGCTGGGTGCAGTCCAGGTGCAGACAGGCGCAGACGGGCTTGCCTTTGGCACGCCTGTGACGCACAATCGGCGCGCCCGCTGCACGCGTCCGCTGCGCAGTCGCTGCGTGGCCTCCATATGTAGGTCAGAGGGAGGGAGGAGCAGCTGGGAGGGAGAGCGGCCAATGGGGTCAGGGGGGCAGGGCCGCAGGGACACAGCGGCGGGAAAAAAACGGCGGCGGCAAAGATGCGGACAGAAGGTGGCAGAGGGGGCACAGAAGGCAGGTGGCACAGGAGGGGAAAGCAAGGCAGAAAACGGCAAAAAAAGTGGCGGGAAGAGGTGGCAGTGAGGGCACAGGGGCCCAACCGGAGTCACAGGGTAGGGGGTCAGCAGGCACAGGGGTATAGTCAGCAGTGGCTAGCAGGGGTGGCAGTGGCAGCAGGAGACCGGGCACACAGGGGGCTGCGCGGTGATGAGGAGAGCGACCTGCCTGGTGACAGGTTCAGAGGCAAATTAATATTGAAAATACCCGCACAGCACAAGTGGAGTAGGCCATAGTGCAAGTCCTAAATGTAACTGTTCAAGAACTAGGGCCCCATCGATAACATTCATAAAGTACACAGCATGAATTTCACTCCCCACAAAATACATTCCAAAATAACCCAGTGTCCTTGATTATCAGCTAACAGACGTCCTGTTGTTTGTATTGCCAATTTAGCTACCACCGCCACCCCCCTAGTCATGGTTGATTGCTTTAAGGTTGCCAATACCTCATAACCCAAATCTGACAGGATCTTCCTCTTTCCCCATGGTATATACTTTTCCTGAAAAACACACAAAATCGGGCTGAATCACACGGAGCTCTGCGGCGACTCTTTGTCTCTTGTTATAATTATTTAACCCACATACATTTAGGGAACAAATTCGATGCCCTATCTTAGCCATTGATTAGAAGTGGGTGCCAGTATTTGAGCAATTCAAATATAGCAAAACTTAAATCTCTCAAGTTCAGCGTTTTAACAATACTGCAGATTCATTTTCTTGTTTTATCCTGACCCTCCCTCCTCAGCCCCTCCCTGAGACCTCACCCACCCAAACTCCCCTCCTACCCCACCCTTCAGACCCAACCCACCCCTTCAAAGGGGCTTTAGGAACAATGGTCCCTGTGATGACAAGCTCCCACCACCCGGATGTCCCTCCCCTGCACCTATACAATACCCTATCAGTGGAAACATGCAACAGATACGACAATAACACACGAAGCATCCCAATAAATCATACAAATAATGTGAATGACGTAAAATAATTTTATAGATATGAAAGAAAAAGCCACTCATAGGGTGCAGTAAAGCAAGGAAAAAAGTATACGAACCCAAACTAAACGACTACATAATGACCAAGAAAAGACCTAAAAATACAGATACTTACACATCCTACAAAGAGTAATACAAATTTAGACATGATACATCATGACCCGTATATCAATAGCCTAAGACAACTATTTTACTTCATAAGGATTGTAAGAACTCTTTAGCTTGCACCTCAGAGATAAAAAACTGAGTGTGCTCCTTATGAAGAACTTTTAAGGTGGCGTAGCTGGCACTGCTTTTGTACAGTTTGATGACAAAAGTCTGGCCTGATGAAAAACCCTACCCCTTTCCCAGATCTATTTTTTATTAGGACGTGCTAACTCAAATACAGCTTCCCAGGCAAAAAAATTATTGAGAGATATCAAAATCGCTCTAGGTCTAGTTACTGTTTGACCAGATCGAGGACAGAGTGAGAACGGAAAACGGTGTGCCCTCTGAATCTCTCTCTGCCAGTCCCACTGCGTAAGTTCTGGGAAGGCCTCTGTGAACAGATCGATAATGAACTTGCGCGGATCATGCCCTTCCATGCTCTCCGAAATTTGCAGAACTCTAAGATTATTCCTACGGGACCGGTTTTCTAAATCAACCAGTTTCCACTGAGTGTCCTCTTTTAGAGTACACAGGGTCTCAGTGATAGCCTTCTGTGCTGACAGTTCATCCTCTAGGCACAAGATACGAACTTCCGCTTCATTAAACCTAGTAGTAAATTCCGTACAGGCCTTGGCTATGCGACAAACTGAATTCTGCAATTTGTGGCATGAGCTTTGGGCCCTCTGACTCTCTGAACGTGTCTCCTCCCTATGTGTCATGATGGTTTGATAGTTCAGAGCTAATGAGACCTCTTCTGAAGCACCTGACTCTTTAGCAGTGTCTGACTTACACCCATTGCCAGTACCTATCTCTGTTGAAAAGAAGTAATCCCATTGTAGAGCATTGCTACAATCTGTCTGATTAGGTCATTCTCTAGCTTCTGGGTTCTTATGAACTGTCCAAGGACTGTCGTCAAATGTATCACCTCCAGTGTCTTACGGCAGCGCGCTACTAAGGTATCTGCCATGCAGTCCGGTTTCAGTCTGGGCCTTCAAAATGGACTCTAAGTCATGGACGGAAGAATCTGAGGGACCTGAATGAAAAAAAAGCAATTCACAGAGTCTATCTCCTTTGTAGGAGATGTAATACTTTGGCAATCCTTCTTCTTACCAGAACCGAATTTTTCACTGCTTTCTGCATTTGAAACATGAACTGTCTCCTGACCGCTATCATTTGGTGCATTCTCAGGGGTAGATATACTGCCAAACATTATCTGTTGGGTACCCCCACGTGAAGTGCTTTCCATCATATGAATAGAATTCAGGATAGATGGTGATCCAGAGTCAGTATCACCCATATCATTATGGGCAATAGCAGAGTTTTTTTCCCCAAAGTCCTGTTCTACAGAGGAGTCAAACACCTTCCTACCCCCAGTTGCTTGCAAAGAAGGCTCAGCCTGAGGGGGCTGTACAAGTTTTTTTCCCTTCCCTACAGAAAACAAAAGGGGCAGAGTTTGCTTACCCATACTGTCTTTTGGCAATTTTTTACCTGTTGCTGCAGTATCGTTATTGGCAATTTTCCCATTGATGGTTGAATTCACCAAATTCTTGGTACCCACAGCTCTGGCTCCAGCAGGGTCACCCAAAGGACGCAACCTCCCTCTCCCAGCCTTGGGAGGCATTGTTTGAGCAGAGCAGCCCTCCCCTCTCAGACTTCAGGCGTATCAGCCGTAAAGCAGCACAAGAGCTGTTTCCTCGCTACGCTACAGTATACGCAATGAAGACGCCACAGTTTCACAGAGAATCAATCAATCAATCAAAGTACTTGTAGAGCGCGCTACTTACCCGTGAGAGTCTCAAGGCGCTGAGGGGAGTGGGTGCTGCTACTTCTCGAAGAGCCAGGTCTTGAGGAGTCTTCTGAAGGTGAGTAGGTCTTGGGTTTGTCGTATGTGGGTAGGGAGGGTGTTCCAGGTCTTGGCGGCGAGGTAGGAGAAGGATCTGCCACCGGAGGTCGTTCGATGGATGTGGGGGACATCGGCGAGGGCGAGGCTGGTGGAGTTGTGCTGGCGGGTGGTTGTGTGGAAGCTGAGTCTGCTGTTAAGGTAGGATGGTCTGGCGTTGTAGAGTGCTTTGTGTGCATGGGTGAGGAGCTTGAAGGTGATCCTCTTGTCGACAGGGAGCCAGTGTAGGTCTCTCAGGTGGGGGTGATGTGGCTGGGGCAGGGGACGTTGACGATCAGTCGGGCAGAAACGTTTTGGGTGCGTTGAAGTCGTCATAGGTGTTTGGCTGGGATTCCTGCGTAGAGTGCGCTGCCATAGTCCAGTCTGCTGCTGATGAGGGCCTGTGTAATTGTTCTTCTTGTTTCGGTCGGGATCCACTTATAGATGCTGCGGAACATGCAAAGGGTGTTGTAGCAGGAGGAGGAGACGGCGCTGACCTGCTTAGCCATGGAGAGGGAGGAGTCGAGGATGAATCCTAGGTTGTGTGCATGGTCGGTGGGTGTTGGTGCTGTTCCCAGTGTGGTCGGCCAACAGGAGTCGTCCCAGGCTGAGGGGGTGGGTCCGAGGATGAGTATCTGCGTCTTGTCTGAGTTCAGCTTCAGACGGCTGCTCCTCATCCAGTCGGCGACGGCCTTCATTCCCTCGTGGAGGTTGGTTTTGGCGGTGCGAGGGTCCTTGGTAAGGGAGAGGATGAGCTGGGTGTCGTCGGCGTAGGAGATCATGTTGAGGTTGTGCTGGCAGGCCACTTGCGCTTAGGGGGCCATGTAGTTGTTGAACAGCGTCGGGCTGAGGGATGAGCCCTGGGGACACCGCAGATGATGTCGCTGGCTTCGGATCGGAAGGATGGGAGGTGGACGTTCTGGGTTCTGCCGGAGAGGAAGGACGTGGTCCAGTCAAGGGCCTTCTCTTGGATTCCGGCTTCTAGGAGGCGTGTCTTTAGAGTGCGATGGCAGACTGTGTCTAAGGTGACCGGCAGGTCCAGGAGGATGAGGCCTGATGTTTCGCCATTGTCTAGTTGGCGCCTGACGTCGTCTGTGGCGGCTATGCCGGCTGTCTTGGTGCAGTGGTTTCGTCTGAATCCGGACTTGGACGGGTTCAAGTAGTTGTTGTCTTCTAGGTGGCGGACCAGTTGCCTGTTGACGATTTTCTTGATGACCTGTGCGGGGAACAGGAGCAGGGAGATGGGCCTGAAGTTCTTGAGGTCCTTGAGGTCCGCCTTGGGCTTCTTGAGGAGGGCGTTGATTTCGGCGTGCTTCCAACTTTCCTGGAATGTCACTGTTTCGAAGGAGATGTTGATGACATTCTGTAGTTGGGGTGTGATGGCTGCGTCTGCTTTGTTGAATGTGATGTGGGCATGGGTCTGAAAGAGATCCTGAGTCGATGGAGTTCATGACCTTTCGCGTCTCGTCGTTGTTGGACCAGGAGGTCAGGCGGATGGCGCTGGTGGTGTTCGGAGGGGAGGTGGAGTCTGGCATAGTCAGGGCGGTTGTGGATTTGAAGCTGTTGTGGATGTCAGCGATCTTACGGTGGAAGAAGATGGCTAGTGAGTCGCACAGTTCTTGTGAGGGCGGAATGTCATTGGCGTTGGCGCTGAGGTTGGAGAGTTCCTTTACGATGCTGAAGAGCTCTTTGCTGTTGTGTGCATTGTTGTCCAAGCGGTCTTTGAAGGAGAATCTCTTGGCTAATCTGATGAGGTGGTGATGTCTGCAGGTTGCGTCCTGGTGGGCTGCGTGGTTGTCCGGTGTGCATTCGTGGAGCCATATTTTCTCCAGTTTCCGGCATGCGCGTTTGGAGGTCTGGAGCTCGTCGGTGAACCAGGTGGCTCTCTTGCTGGCGTGGTTGTTGGAGGGTTTCTTGAGTGGGGTGAGGGTGTTAGCACAGTCGTCAATCCACTGTCTGAGGTTGCAGGCTGTGGTGTCTGCGTTGGTGGGGTCGGTGTGTGGGTTCTGGGCGAAGGTGGTGATCAGCCGGTCTTCGTGCCTTTGCTCCAGCAGCGGCGAGGAAAGTGTTGGGTGCGGTGTTGCGTGGTTGGTTTCTTGAGGGTGAAATGAATGCAGCGGTGGTCAGTCCAGTGGTGTTCGGTGGTGTGGTCAAAGGTGACGTGGGTGCCTGTGGAGAAGATGGGTCCAGCAGGTGGCCGATGGCGTGGGTGGGTACGATGACAAGTTGTTTAAGGCCAAGGTTGTCGAGGTTGTCGATCAGGGTGGCGGAGTTGGCGTTGTTGTTGTTCTTGAGGTGGAAGTTCAGGTCCCCGAGGAGGATGTAGTGCGTGGAAGCGAGTGGGTGGGTGCTGGCGAGGTCGGCGATGGAGTCGCTGAACTGAGCCCGGGGTCCGGGGGGTCTGTAGATGAGTGTTCCTCTGAGGGTGGTGTTGGGGTCGGTGTGGATCTGGAAGTGCAGGTGTTCGGTGGTGTGGTGGGTGTCATCTGCGTGGGTGGCGACCTTGAGGGTGGACTTGTGGACGATGGCTATTCCTCCTCTGGTTCTGTTGGCGCGATCCCTGCGGGTGATTCTGTAGCCGTCCGGAATGGCTATGGCGATGTCGGGCACCGAGGAGTCGATCCACCAGGTTTCAGTCAGGAAGGCCATGTCTGGGGCGGAGGTGTCGAGCAGATCCCAGAGCTCGATGGCGTGTTTGAGTGCAGAGCGGGTGTTGAGGAGTATGCAGCGGAGGTGGTTGGGTCCAGTCCTTGGAGATTTGGTGGTTCTGTCGCAAGTGAAGCTGCAGGTGCGGCAGGAGAAGGGTCTGTGGGTCTGTTTCGGGGTGGCCTGGAAGCAGGTGTGGTTTTGGCCGGTGTTGAGTGCGTGGAGGCTGCTGGTGTCATAGGGGAGTTTGGTGTTGTGGTGTTCGCGGGGTCCAGGGGTTCTGGCACTGGGCGTGGTCCAGGCACGGACGGGCGCAGACGGCCTTGCCTTTTGAAGGGGAGCTGGGAGGGAGGAGCAGCTGGGAGACAGGAGGCATGAGGTAGGGGACGGCGAATAGGGGCGGGCCGCAGGGGCAGCAGTGGCGGGAAATTGAGCAGTGGGCAGGGGGCAGGAGGGCGGGGCCGCAGGGGCAGCAGCGGCGGGAAATTGAGCAGTGGGCAGGGCGGGCAAGGGAAAACAGTGCCCAGGAATGGGCAGAAACAGAAGGATGCTGGCACAAGCACTGGTGGATCTGCAGCTGGGGGGAGCGACCTACCTGGCAAGGTCAAGGGCCGCTCTCCCCACCGCGCAGCTGGCGCCTTTTGATGGGGAGCTGGGAGGGAGGAGCAACTGGAAGGTGGGAGGCTGGAGGCAGGGTACGGCGAATGTGCGCGGGGGCGGGGCCGCAAGGGCAGCAGCGGCAGAAAATTGAGCAGTGGGCAGGGGGGGCAAGGGAAAAAAGCGCCCAGGAATGGGCAGAAACAGAAGGATGCTGGCACAAGCGCTGGTGGAGCTGCAGCGGGGGCGAGGGACCTACCTGTCAAGGTCAAGAGAAAGCCGTGACAGCAGCACCAAACATGCCAAAAAAAACACTCCAGTGAATTAAAAGATATTTTCAACCATCTAGCTGGGCATTTGGATGTGTTAATCCCTCCTCCTTCACCCTAAGGCATATCAAACTCCGAGTAGGTGCAGGAGTCCGGAAGCAGCCAGCTCACACGTCCGAGCTTGCGGATGCCATCTTGCCTCATTGGATCACTTCATATATGCAAGGTTCAGCATGTGTACAGGCTAGGCACTCAGTGAAATACAACCATTAACTCATATGACTGTATACATACAATAGGTGGAGGTGGGTGAAGGAGGCAGGTGCACAGTGAATACGTGCCAAGCCAGGCCACAAGCACATATGCAATCCAGGTGTGTGACAGACTCCAAGTCTCAAAGATCTTAATTATGAGCAGGGCATTACAAGCCCTGTTTATGAGATTACTGTTATGAAGAGACATTCATTTTCTTTCCTTTAAAGAGGTAGAAACAAACACAATAGAGCTCCTGTGAACTGTTATGTTTATGCAGTATTGTTTCATTGTGTCATATGAGCATTTAAAGCACTGTTTTACTTTTAAAGATTTATTGGTGCTAAGGTGAGAAAACCTTAGGGAATACTGCTTACAGTGTTCTAAAAAATAACCACATCCTCAAGGTTTTATGGGAAGGGGGAGAGCAGTGGTGGGTTTCGTGGTGGCTCTCTAAGTCAGCAGTCCCTTGCTTCAGTGCTGTAGTATTAAGTAATCTCTCTATTAGAACGTCTATGACGAACATAGCTAATATCAATGTTATGTTATTGCATGCTAGACCAGGCCTTTTCAGAAGGGTAATCCCAGATTGTTTGCCTCCCTCTGTCCTCCTTTGCTGAACTAAGTTTTGTTGGCTTTAGGGTCTGTTTCTGCTGATTTTCCAATGAATCATTTACACAATTGTGCATCTTCAAAATTACAGGAATGCTCAAACTAACAGCAAAGGATCTATTGTGAATGTATTTTAAGATTGAGCTATATTTTCTTTCCAATTGTATTGTGACCTCATCAGAGGGAAAATATGGCCGAGGTCAGCTCTACCATGAGATAAAAGTATGACAGACACTTTGCAAGGCCAAGTAAAGCGGCTATCCTAGAAAAGCTGATAGCTAAAGGAAAACTGACAAGACATATCCTATCAATTGAGTCACAAAGCTAGCATCTGTGTCCATTAAATCCTCTGCCTATCTTGCAAAGCTGTGCAATTCGAAAAAAGGTACAGACTGGATGAAACGTGAAATACAGAACGTGTAGAGATGTCTTTTTTTAAAATTTCTGGCGAATAGATTTCTCTTTCAGCTATGCATGTAACAAATGCAGAACACACAATACAAATGTTGAGTGGGGGAAACGCCATGATTAATTCTGCCAGACACCTTTAGAAAACACATTGTAAAATTAGACAATAATTTCAGTGTGAAGACTGTTAATAATCATTCTATAATTGGAACATGAATGACACATTTTCCACTATCTGAGTAATTACATGCAATATTCTCTTTTGCTCTTTAAGTGGCCGATTCATCAAAGAAAGCCCATTGAAGAAATCATGTATTTTCTAAACAGAAACAGAACTGCCTCCTGACAGTTTCATGTTTGTCTAATTTCCACCCTAACAGACCCCCCCTGCCCACATACCTGACAAAACTCCGTTAGGCATAGGAGACCTGGATCTAGAGCTACTATTGGTGCTGTTGCACCCTCAGACAACAATGAAAGAGTTCACTTTAAAAACTTAACAATAAAGGCCTTTGTATATTTGTCTTGTGACTTTTTAATTTATTTTCTTGACTTTAGGACTCATCACTGTTAACAAGTGCTAACATGCTTGTGCTCCCTTCTGAAAACAAGGCAAAATTGACCGATACCTGTTTGGCACATTTAATTTACTTGCAAGACTCTAGTAAAGTGGTACTGCATGTATCCAGGACCTGTAAATTAAAGGATACTAGTGGGCCTGCAGTGCTTATTGTGCCACCCACTAAAGTAGCTCTTTCAAACATGTCTCAGGCCCGCAATTGCAGCCTGTAGTACAGTTTTAAACTGCCAAATTACCCTAGCAAAATAAACCTTTTGCTATGCCTCAACCCTCCTTTTTAATACATATCAGCCATCCTAAAATAGGACCGAAAAATAACATAAGGCAGGGTGCGTTGTATTTCAAAAGTAGGACATTTGTTTTCACGTTTTGAATGTCCTGGCAGTGATAAACTCCTACATTTGTTTTTCATACTGTAAGGCCTACCTCTTCAATAGGATAACATTAAGGTAACTTATTACATTAAATAAGGGCTAACGTTGGATTGGAAACATGTGAAAATGTGATGTTTAGACTCAAGGAATTGCAATTTAAAAATCCCTTTTAATGGTAAAGTGATATTATAAGTCACATTTCTGAAAATGCCACTTTTACAAGGTAGACATTCTGGCCCTAACCATTTTTGGGCCTCTGTCAGTGTCCTCGGTCACATGACTTTGAATGGCTCTGCTATTGGGGGCTTCTGTATTTCTGACAAACATTAAGACAAAGGGGAATGGGAGTAGGCTGAATGTAATAATGTTACCACTGTGCATTGGCAAATTAATCTGATTTAACTAAAGTATTCAATTTAATCTGTGTGCATCCCTGCCAATGTGCTGTGTCCATCCTGCCTGGATTGCTGGGGGGACTTATTCCCTGACCTGCTTACATTGCAAAGGGCTACACGAGCAGGCACGCGAACACACACACACATGCACACACACACCTGACACTTGTCTTTTGTAACCCCAGACTTCGTGGAGCCTTGACATGGGAAGGGAATAACTTTTCAGAACCAGATGTGTTGGTAGCCTAGCTGATTCTCCTTCTTCAAAGTCTGGCACCAAGTATAAATATTGGATCCTTACATAAAATCTTCAGTACACACCTGTTTCTGTGGAACACTTCAGAAGCAGAAGGGCTGTCTGGACTCAGAGATTACTGCTCTGCTGCTTGAGGCCTGACTTGCTCCCCAGAGGACTGCTGTGCCGCTACCACAAGACTGCCCTGCTGTTTGAGGTCTGCCTTGCTGAAAGGGATAGTTGGCTGGCCTTTTGTGTGAGCTACAGGGACATGAAAAGCTCCAGAGACCTTGAGCCCTGTTCCTGACATCGGCTGGAGGTAGCCGCCAGGCGGTGCCCTAAGTCCTGGGCCCCTATATGTGGTGACAGAGTTGCTACTCCTGCCTAACCCTAGAAAGTGGGGCTTGGAAAACTTTTTACCAAAAAGTGCCAGAAGAACTGACAGAAGAACAGGACCTACCTGCCAGCCGATCTGCCCAACGTGCATTACCGGTTAACCTTGCTTTGCAATAGAACCACTATGTTCTTCTCCCTAGCAGCAAATCCTAATTTGCAGGACCTCTGAGCAAAGGTATCAGGTCTCATGGAATCCTCTTTGGTTACACTCTGCAGCTTCGTCACAATGGAGGTTTTCGACTTCTAAAATGTTATCCAGGTCCGAAGGTAAAGATCTTCACCAGACTTGATGACAATAGACTCCCTATTGATGATGATCGCATGCTTGGTCTGGAAATCTAGTTTCTTCCACCCAGAGCTTTTTCCCGCCATTGTCGACGGAGTCACCGGGCCATCATCCAGTGCTTCCCGGTGGCGACGACTCCTCCTCAGATACAGCCTACTGCCTTGCACCACTGAACACTACCTTCTCCTGGACTTTTCTTCTAAATCTTAAGGGAAGCGGAGATAGGAGCCCAATCCACCTCGCAAATTTGACCCATGCTCCATCGCAGTCAGCCTTAATGTTTTAATTTTCCCCGGTCTCTTCTAATCAGCTACCAGCAGTTGGCACTTTGATATTTCTGGAGCTAGTTATCACTTCAAGTTCACAACTCCAGTTCTACTGATTGGATTTATTTCATTTTGATGTCTTTGTGTATATTAAATGTTTCTCTCTTTTCCTAAATTTGTTTGGGATTTTTCTTCTGTTGTGTTCTCACTTTATTAATGTTTGTGAGCTGCATAAATAGCATATGCATTGCCTCTAAATTAAGTCTGACTGCTTTCCTGCCAAGCTTTCAGTGGTTTAAGCATAGGTTAATTCAGTGACTTTTTTCTGGTTCACCCTGGCAAGGAATGGGGTTGTTGCCTGAGTGGGGCTTCCACCCCCTCAACCAATAACCCAATTATTTACACAAACCATTTACTTTTATTTTTCTGACTCAAAAATGAAGGCATTTTTTAACTTAACCATTGGGACACTCTTGCTGGGGTATAGGAGAATGTGAAAGGAGTGGGCTGCAGTTTGTCAATATGTTAACACACATGTAAATACCAGCATCAGCTAAAATTGAAAACGAAGGGTTTTCCTGTATTTCTAAAACTCTCAGCCACATCAAAAACAGTGTGGGTCATTATAGACCAATAGTAGATAAAGAGGTTATCTCTCACCCAGTAAACACATCTGCAGTTCAGTACATAGCATGTGTGGTGTTATCTACCCGTTGTGAGTTACATCTTGAAATAGGAAATAACATGATAATAAAATATGTTTTCCCCTGTTCAAAGATGTAAAAATCTGAATTTTGTGGTATTTCCCTAAACAAACTGTACAGGAAAAAAAGTGTGTTATTTTCCCTTAAGTTAGAATCCTGATCCAAGTGCGAATTGATTACACATTTCAGACATATATCTGTTAACATTTGCTCCAAAATGCACTATTGGACCTCTTACTACTCCCCCTTGCATTGAACTGGAATCCTTAATTAAAAACACTTGTTGTTTGGTCAGCAATTGTTTTTTATAACCCTATGTATTTTGGCAGTTGATGTTGCTGGCCAGCATCCGTACTTTCAAGCCTGTTTCACCACATTTGCCGGATCCCATGGGTCACTAGCACTTCAATACACCTAACATATATACAGACACATGGGTGTGAATGCAAAGTGGATCAATTATGTATACTGACATACCATGGCTTAAACAGGCATTTCATGACATGGTTGCTGCAGACCAAGAGCCCAGGGCCCTCTTAAAGTGTTCTGTTCATCATTTTGTAATGATAAAACCAGGTACTGGAGAGGAAACCTATCTGGCTCTGGAGATGTCTAACTTTCCTCGCAGATTAATAACCTATTTTAGATGTAACCTTTTTTATCAGCTCCTGTTGCCCAAAGAATCTTTGTGTAAAATGTCAGAATTCCCAGCCTGTATTTGTGATGCGATCTCCATTCCTGATACATTTCATATCGTCATGGTTTGTCCAATGATTAGACATCTTAGTCACAGGTTTATTTGCCCACTCCTCCTACCTATGAACTTTACACAAGTGAGGCCTGCCTTTATTTTCCTGCAGTTGTTTAAATTACTCCACTATTTATTTTTCTTTGACTCGTCTTTTATCTGAGGTCATTCAGGGCTGATGTTTTTTTGTAACCCAGGTGTCTTATGTTGTGTATAATTAGTCTGTTATTTATTCTTATGCGGATGTCCAATGTGTTTATTAATGTATTATGTGATTTTTCAATGGTTTTTAAGTCCTTGAATTGTTCTATTTTGTATGATAGGCGTTTTTATTATCTAGTTTATTGTATGCTTTTATCTTTTTCCTGAAAAACCGAATACAACTATTAATTTATTCATTCATAACCCTATGTATTTTGCCAGTTGATGTTGCTGGCCAACATCCCTACCTTCAAACCTGTATCACCACCTTTGCCTGATCCCATGGGACACTAGTACTTCAATACTCCTAACATATTTAGAGACATATGGGCGTGAATGCAAAATGGATCCATTTTGTATGCTGACGATGAATGTTTTTTAAGCAGTGAACATCATTTTGTAAATTGCCTGGCGCAAATGCTGGGGGTAACCATGTGAGTCCTGATTCACATACTAAAACCCAGCAATTTACTCCTCATATAGTTCCCCCTATCTTTGGAGTTGATTTATTACTTTTATGGGACTGTTTGGGGAAATGTTCTAGGTGTCATCATTGATTGTGCAAAAATATACTTTCCTGAAGAGAAACTTTTTACCCTGGGTCCCATTAAACATGGAAGCGTTCTCTTTCCTGTATGTAATTGCCTTTTGACAGGATCAGTTTCTGTGAGCTTTAGGCATGAGAAACAGCAAGGAATTGGTTCAATTCCTACAAAGTTCCAGCTTTGTGTAAGTGCAGAGGAGTTTGATTGGCCACAAAATTGAGACTTCCAACACCTTTTCCTTACCTTTTCCCTCCCCTCTACTCATGTCGGGAAGCTAACTAATTAGGTCTACTTCTACACGTGAACAAGTGGAAAATACGTAGTACATAAAAAATCACATCGATTCCCCACATGAAAATCAGAATTCGCAAGTTTCGTAACGATATTGTTGATAATAATGACATGTTGATGAAGATGATGATGATCACATAGAGATGATAACCTGCAAGGAACAGCAGACCACCAGTCCTGCACTCAGAAAAGTGGCCCACTGCAACGCATGTCGTTGTAGAAATAAATAATGTTTATAGTTTAAAACCTTGGGTCGCATGGACCACTGTGTGCTCTCCCCAAAACCTCTGGCACAATTCTAAAAGCGGAAGCTGTCCAACAGTGACAGATTCCCATTTCAGAATTAGTTACCAACTACTTTGAGGTGTTTGGTAAGTGTTTAACTGTTCAAAGATTTGTGACTGCACTTGAACTCACTAACAATTGATAACATTAACAAGCACTGGCGTTGCCAATAGGTTTTGCATTTGGAAAGTTGGAGCTATTGGTTTTTGTAAATGACATTTTATATTTATATATCGTTATTGGCATTATCAATAACAATATATAAATATAAAATGTCATTTACAAAACCAATAGCTCCAACTTTCCAAATGCGAAACCTATTGGCAACGCCAGTGCTTGTTGTATGTGTGAGTAAGTTTGTGTTGGTCAGAGGGGGGTGGGGCAGACAGATATTTGAGGTTGTGGGAGAACACATTTGGCTACTTTATGGCGCCTCATACAGGTTCTCAAGCTGGCACTGCCTCCATCTTTATTTATTTTACATTTTGTTAATTTGTTAAGTGCCACATGTCACCTTCTTGTTACTACGGAGTACTGATCTTTGAGCCTGTCTGTTGAACCTTCTTACTTCGCTATTGTCTCTTGTTATGGTAGGTGGCTGTGCACGTACTTATAGGTCTGTTGTGTGTAATGCCAATGCTGGATAGAGTTTTGGTTATTAGGAAGAGCTGTAACCCTTCTGAAGGCCATTGTCGGTTTTTCACGCTCCTCGGGGCATTAGTGGCAGCTTCCGAAGGTTTTGGTTGTGTTTTTCCTTTTTTGGAGGTTTGAGGTAGAGCACAGCTTAATTTGTGCCCGTGCTCGCTCATGGCATTGTCAGTCTTTCTTTAAAAAAGTGCATGAGCAAATTGTTTATCAATTCAATACACTATTACAAAAACAGTAATATGAAGGTGGTCAGGCGACTCTTACAATTGTGGGTCACCTAGTGTTGTCAGAATTGTTACATTGGTACAACTGTAATGGTAAGCAGGTATTGTTTTTTTTACCTTCCTTCTAACTGCGCCTTTCAGAAATGTAAGATGACTTAGCTACAGATTTTCAAGACGCTGACGAACAATGTAGAGAAGAGTGGTGGGCGAGAGACAGACGACTGTAACGCAGGCACGGGGGTTGTGAGACACGGAGGCAGCGTGAGACCACATACCATGTATGTTACACACATATTCCCGTAGGTCTGTATTACACAGACAGGGGGTGGGTTGTCTGTGAGAGAGAGCCTGTGTTAGGCGGGGGAGAATGAGTTAGACAGAGTGGTAGGAAAGGAGGTGGGAGGTGCACGGCCGTGCTAATTACAACACACGGCGAGAGCAAATGGAAGAGACACAGGACAGAATAAGGAAGGAAGGGAGACAGTGGAGCGTGAGGGGGTAATAAATAGACTAGGAAGATAAAAAGACGGAGAGAGGGATGGGGTATGTAGCGACGCAAAGAAGGAATAAAAAAGTAGTAGCGAAGGAGGATAAAGGGAAAAGAATGAACAGTCGGCAATAAAGAGGGGAAAGAAGCACGAAGAAGGGTGCCGGGCAGACAAAGAAGAAAGAGGCAGGCAAAAGCGGAAAAAAGTTGCTGGCATATAAGCGTTTCAGAACCCCAAATTTCTTTAAGGGTTCTTCCTCAGGACCGGGACTAGGCCAAGCACTGTGATACACATAAGAAATACAAAATGAGTGATTAGATAGCTGTCCCTAGTATTAAAATTAGCTCTACTTATCGTTATAAGCATAACAAGGTTGTCCTTACCCTTCACGCTTGTAAAATAAACACAGCAATATGAAACCCATGAGGGAACATATGTCCTCTTTAAATGCAGGTTTCTGAAAATAGTAAAGAACAAAATACGGGCTTAGTAGAGCTGTACAAAAACGACCATTAGTATGAGTAGAGTAGACTTTACTGAAACGGCACATTGTTTGTGGAGTAAATGTCCATGAAAAGTAGAACTTCTGAACATAGTTTAAAACGCGATCTCAGCTACCTTTTACCCGTGTAACTGTTGTCAATTAAAGGTGGACCTAAAGCGTGGTCACACTTCTTTGACTAGTTGCGTGGGTATATTGTTGCCATAAAAATGAAACAAAACTGCTACAACTTGCCCCTGAACCATGGGCTCTGTGGTGGATTGCAGTTGTCATAGAGAGAAGTTTGAGAAAGGTTTCACATTGCGGTGACCCTGTGTAAAGTAATTTAATATACGAGTGTAATCAAGAAAGCAGCTTACTCAGTAATTACACTTTTAAGCGAACTGATATAGACTGAACGACCGGCACCAATATTGAACAGCAATTGTACTCTGGTGCTGGAAGAGAGCCATGCGGAGAATGCACAGCATTCCCTCTAAGTCTGTGCTCGGACAGAGTGCAAAGTGGTTGCTGGGTGACGGCTAGGGAGGGGCTCCTGGAGCACAGGGGGCCCCCCGCACCGCGGGAGCTGATTGAACTCACTTCATTCATGAAGGCATCAACGGCAGACTCTTAGCATGTCGGTAAATTCCTGGATGGATTTAAACAAGATGTGAGCGTGTGCGTGAATGCAGAGTGCGCTCTCTAGCACGATCGAACAGATCCTCATAACTTGCCTGTTTCCAGAAGCTTGAGCAGTCAAATTTCAGTCCGGCGTGCACGATTCACTGCGTGTCAGAAATGCCGGAGTTTAACAAAGCTCGCATTGGACCTAACTTGTAGATTCTGATAATGTGAGGGGGGCATTGCAACATGGTACTAGTAGTCTAACAACTGGCCAGAATGATTAAAATTAAGGAAACAAGCTATGGCATCATACCGAGAGTCAAACATGGAATTCTAAGCTCCTGACACCAACAAACTTACCACGATTAAACTGCGGGTAGAGAGACAAGGGAAGCCGGATGGGGGCGGGAGAGCCTGGTGGGGGGGGCGGGAATGCGTGCGAGGGGAGAAGTGTGGCAGGCAGATGCGCGGAGGGAAGCCGGATGGGGGCGGGAGAGCCTGGTGGGGGCAGGCGGATTAGGGAGATGCTCGTGTAAATATTTGTAAGCAAACATTTTAATAGTTTCAATATAAATAAAAATACCTGATACACATGCTAAATTCTTCAATGCGTACTTTTTAGTTTAATCATGAATGACGTTGTGACCCGCGCCTTGGGGAGGTTCGGGGATTCTTCCTCTCTCTCCTTCCCCTCTTCTATTGCCGGGCTGCGAGCATGAAAGTGGTGAAGGTGGGTGTTGACCAGCTGCAAAAAGCACTAGCTGAACCTGGATATGAGGTAGCACTGCGTGTGGTGCGATGGGCAGACTGCATATTTTTTTGCCCTCATACTCCATTAATCTAACACAATGAAGCGGACAATGCATCTGGTAAAAAAAAGCTGCACGCAAGGCATAGATGGCGGAGGGAGGGTAAAGGACGAAGCGTCCAAGTAGATTTCTTTCATTAAGAGCGCGCCTGCTTTGTGGGTGACAGAGGGGGGTGAGGAAGGGGAATGGAGATTAGCGTATTTAGATTAACTGAGGGTGAGGGCCAAAACAAATGCAAACACAATGAAGCAGACAATGCATCCATAAACAAGTTCACACCCCAGCCTCTTGTCACCGCAGTCCTGCCGCAAGTTGAGAGAACAATAGTCGGCTGGGTCTGCTGCAAATCACAGAAGAATAAAAAAGCAAGCTCAAGAAAGAAAGTAGCCTCTTGTCACCGCAGTCCTGCCGCAAGTTGAGAGAACAATAGTCGGCTGGGTCTGCTGCAAATCACAGAAGAATAATAAAAAAGCAAGCTCAAGAAAGAAAGTTTGAAAGCCTTGATGCAAGACAAAGGCGGAAGAGCTGCACTGCACAGATGAAAACGCGCGAGTCAGCAAATTGTATTGATTAACAAGCTAAACCCGGGCAAGCAAGACTATTCCGCCATGCTCGGCTCCAAAAAGCAAATGGCCGGATGGGGGCGGGAGAGCCTGGTGGGGGGGCGGGAATGCGTGCGAGGGGAGAAGTGTGATAGGCAGATGGGCCGGATGGGGGCGGGAGAGCCTGGTGGCAGATGGGCCGGATGGGGGCGGGAGAGCCTGGTGGGGGGGCGGGAATGCGTGCGAGGGGAGAAGTGTGATAGGCAGATGCGCGGAGGGAAGCCGGATGGGGGCGGGAGAGCCTGGTGGGGGCAGGCGGATTAGGGAGATGCTCGTGCGTGTGTGGTCACGTGACCCGCTTTTGTGGTCACGTGACCTCACATGCACTGTAAAGAAACCGCAGTGGAAACCGCAGTGGTTTGACTATTCGATCGAGCCCATGAATTTTCGCCATTCCATTCGCAAGCGAATGGTAATAGGCGAAACCTAAAAATAGTTAGAGGGCACCTATTTAGTCTCCCTAACTTCAATTCAAAATTTGCAAATCCCCTTTTGTTATTTGGAAAGACTTTTTCAGAATTACAAAAGGATTTAGTATGCTGAAAATATAATTTTACAATTGTAAACCCTTGAACAGATACCAGAGTATATACAATTGCAAACCCTTAATTTTGCAAATTGCTGGGTTTGTAAACTTTAAAATGGTTTTGCACATGGGGCACATCAATTTAAAATGTTGTCATTCCTTGGGTTGCAGAACTACAGATGCAGAGGAGAATAATCACGACATTCGCCCATTTGATAATTTTTGTTTTTAATTGGCCACATTACTAGAATATTTTTCCGAAGTACACATCCATTTAATATTTTATAGACGTGTTTGGGTTAACAGTTTAGTGCAAAATCAAGGGACAACATTTTACAAAAATAGAATTCGTTTGCAATAACAGCACAGGCGATGAGGCTCATAACCTAGTTAATGATGTATAAGAACATTATTAAGCCTGATTTAAAAACATTTTGGTATGGGTAGGTGTGAATTCCTTCTCCATTTACAAGGAGCAACATCTACTTAATGAAGAAAAATGTAACGGAATCATGCCCATTGTGACTTATATTTTTATTTTTTTAAAATAAAAAAAAATGAAAGCTTGGAAGGTATTGGATTTGGTATTTCCCTGATTGAGTTACATGTTTCCACTGATCTAGCTGTTTAGTCTTGTGCCAGCTATCATTGCTGGCCACACTTCAGCTGGTAGGCGCAATTCGTGCTTACCTGAAAGGCCCTGCTGGTAGGAGGCTGAATGCCCATAACGTGACACATTGCTTGCTATCACACGAGCACTGCTTCCCCACAGGGGTCAAGGAGGAGACTTGTTCATCATCCAGGCACACCACACACATGCTTTCCAACCCTGGCACTCTTTGATGTGACTCTCAGCCATATATCTTATCACCCGTGCATCTATACTACCCTTCTCTCGGAGCAGTACATATTTCATGCCAGTGGCTGTCTCAGCTTGAAATTGTCAAGTGAGTTAAAAATCCACACCGAACTTGAAAGAAATCAAATGTAAGTACTCTGTTAATTTAAAAGGTAATTTATTGGACTTCCCGTGCACGTGACCTGCGTGCATATGAATTCAAAAGCAGGGACGGCAGACAGACATCGGGTTGCCTTGAGCTCCGGGGAAAGCGCGCGCCTGATTGATTGCTGCTTGAAATACGTCCCGCTAATTATGAGTGAGTTTCAACCGAGCTGGCTCCGAGGAGGCCCAGGGCTCCAGCTTCCAGCTCCCTTAGCAAAGGTCATTCTGAGGAAATTACTGTTATTAATGGCACTGGAAGAATGATCAAATGTATGCAATCTAAGCAAAATTATATTTAAAAGAGATTTTTGAGCCGCATTACGGCCGGCCTATTGAGCTGCTGTCGTCACGGAACCGACACTTACGCCGGGGAAAGGTGGCTGACGCGCACTGCACCCCCTCGTTCCCTTGTGTCTGAGACAATGCGCCCGCAACCCCCGCAGGCAAAATATCCGTGCATTTCAATAACACGTCCATTAGAATTCAAAACAGAACCGGGGTGAAGCCGACTGCACCACTGTCAGCGGAGCAATATTCTGGCCCCGCAGACTGAGCAATTCACTAAAAGAATAATGAGAACCCTCAAAAAAAGCAATGTGTCAAAATGCAGAGACTGCCGCCTGTCGTGCGCACTGACCCACATTTAGCCAAATAGACCCTTCACGTAGCAGGGCTTTGACGTCTGTCTATTGCATACAAAGGAAATCCAAACGCGTCGGCGACGAGCACTTTCTGCAACAGTGCGTTATTCTTTCTTCTTTAAATTTGACTATGAAATAAAAAAGATGGGGGCGGGGCTGCTGATGTCACGACGGTGTTCTGCAAGCGCCTCTGTTCTTCATCTTTTCGCACTTGTTATTGACTATTGTCATAATTGTCCGAAAGTAGTTTAATCACCTGCTTTTATTTTTGGGACAAAAGATCGAATTACCTTGCATCATAAGTTTGTGTAAGCTCTAGATGGTGTACCGACTGGAGCTGGGATATTAACAAGACAATAATAATGCTTAATAACAGCAAAGGAAAGCTACTGCAGCTTCATATGTATTTAAGATATTAAAAATTGCTTCACAACTCACATCTTTCTTGATCCTTGTTTTGTAATTTCAAAAACAAGTCAGCGTTTTATTTTCATCGGCGATCCTCAGCTCAGTCCTAAACCAATGCTTGACATAGTCGTATGTAAACAAAAACAATTCCCAACAGGTATTATTTAAAGGCGGTTTCAATTGTGTATGCCACAGGCATTACTAAGAACAGAAAACAAGGAGTCAAACGTTTTGAAGGCGAGGTGGTATTATTCACCAAGGACAAAGGGCATTCAATATGCATATACAGTTAAAGACAGCACTGTAAAGATTAGATCTTGTGACAACCCAGTGGCACTTGGTGCAAGGTGCTATATACAGTTTTAAGTGAGGTAAAAAGTGCAAGTGCTTTAAAAACAGCATGGGTGGCGCATAATTAGAAGTATATACATCAATTAAAGCTTCAATTACAACACAAGTTTCAATCACTTGGAAAAACAGTTATTTTCTGGTAAGAGCTTTAAGTGCGATATGCGTCATATGATTCGGGCTGTGTGGTCGACGGCGTTTCGATCCCCTTGGATTGGGATCCTCATCAGGACGGGGTTGTCGATGAGTACAGTGAAGAAGCCAAGCAAGGATGCGTGGCTGGCGGCACACGGCAGTTGAAGGGGCCGGAAGCTCATCTGGCGTGGCTGATCGGCAATGTTCCCGCATTCATTGCCGATCAGCCACGCCAGATGAGCTCCTGCCTTCTGTGCCTTCCTTCAGTCAGACGCTGCCCAACTACGTGAGCAGACCTAGGACGCTCCACTTCCAGCAACCGGCCCCTTCAACTGCCGTGTGCCGCCAGCCACGCATCCTTGCTTGGCTTCTTCACTGTACTCATCGACAACCCCGTCCTGATGAGGATCCCAATCCAAGGGGATCGAAACGCCGTCGACCACACAGCCCGAATCATATGACGCATATCGCACTTAAAGCTCTTACCAGAAAATAACTGTTTTTCCAAGTGATTGAAACTTGTGTTGTAATTGAAGCTTTAATTGATGTATATACTTCTAATTATGCGCCACCCATGCTGTTTTTAAAGCACTTGCACTTTTTACCTCACTTAAAACTGTATATAGCACCTTGCACCAAGTGCCACTGGGTTGTCACAAGATCTAATCTTTACAGTGCTGTCTTTAACTGTATATGCATATTGAATGCCCTTTGTCCTTGGTGAATAATACCACCTCGCCTTCAAAACGTTTGACTCCTTGTTTTCTGTTCTTAGTAATGCCTGTGGCATACACAATTGAAACCGCCTTTAAATAATACCTGTTGGGAATTGTTTTTGTTTACATGATACACCCATCCCAACGTGGTCTATGGGTTCCCTCCTGTCTTTCCTATAACTGACATAGTCGTATGACATTACAACATTTGCTTTTACCCCGCATGCCGTTACAACGTAACTTTTTTACCCCAACTTGCTGTCGGAGCTGCGCTGGATGTTGGGATAGTATAATTTACTATTCCAACCCCAGTTGGTGCAATAGTAGGGAAGGTGTTAGAGTTAAATCTAACACATTATACCTCCTACAGTAAACTATTTTCGTTGTAATGGCATGCGTGTAAAAGCATGTGTTTTAACGCATGTAGTGTAACAGTTGTTTCCCGCATGACATCAATATATCATAACTAGGAACTTATGAAAGTGTCTGGGTGTCTGTGTCTGCTCTCACTCCTCTCCCATTACATGTCAACACGTCAGCAGTTCTCTACAAACCTCTCTCTGTCTCGTTGCATCCCTGGCCAGTAAAACTGACTCTCCAACCTATCCTGGGTTTTCCTAATCCCCAAGTGTCCAGCTAAAGGCACTTCATAGCAAAACTCTCTTTTTGCAGCAGCCTCAGTATAAAACCTGCTGCTGAGCGACGGATCAGTAAGGAGTTTGATATCAAACGCATTTGACTTTGTTTGGGATATGTACAATGTTATCTGCAGGGCAGGACTGGCCTTTTATCAATCATTTCCCTTGTAGGCTGGAGCCACTGGAGGCCCGGTTTAAAAGCCGGGGCCACTCGTAGTGCCTCTGTCACTTTTCCTTGCTTCTTAAAATTAAGAGCAGCATGGATTGGGGGCACTTCAACAAAGATAGGTAAAGAGGGATGCAAGCTATCAGAGGAAAAAAGAGAGCGAGGAGAGAAGGAGGGAGATAGGCTGGATGCCTGGAAAGAGAGAAATAGAGCAACAGGAGTAAAGGAGCTGGACCGATTTGAGCTTTTCTTTGTCATGGCTGCTTTTGGTTCCCAATCCAGTGCCTGCTACCTGAACGGTAAACGACAGTGGAGGTGGCCTGTGTAGGTATCATAGACGCGTCAGCTTTCTGAAGAAGGTGTAGCTACAAAGGCAATGCCTCCCACAGTTTTCCATGTAGCCTGCAGTAGACTCAGGTTGTGCTATTAGTACAAATAACTGGTAGGGTTTTAGTCTTTACCCTTCAAGCATGGTGTGAGTATATACCACTTTCAGTTTCATATCTCCCTGAAGAAGACTCAAGACCTGTATATGCTACTTAAGGGGTCGAAACATGTTGGTAATTTCAGAATCCATTTAAGGTCGAGTGATTCATTTCTTTACACAGAATTAAATGCATTTCATGATTTTAACCATACCAGAGGTACTAAGTAATAAAGTAAGGTTTTTGAGTATATCCTAGGCATTTTTAATGCCCTTTTCTTGCCAAATAAAAAGGACCCAAGGTACTGTCCGACAATAGATTTCTAAGAACTCCGAGCATTAAGATTAGCTTCCCTCGGTTGAGTTCGCTGGAGTGGCATTGTACCTATTCCTATGTGAGAGACCGTAAATGATGAAGCATGCCTTGATAAGTTAAAGGTGAGATGACCTGTTACAAATCTTTTGATGAACTTCTACCTTAGTAAGTCTGTGGTGCGAGAGTAGAGCAGTGACTTCATAACCCTCAAGTATTTTTGTGTTGTATATTTACCATGTTAGCTGCGGGGCAGGACTGGCCTTTTATTCGATCAATCATTTCCCTTGTAGGCTGGAGCCACTAGTAGCCAGTTTCAAAAGCCCGGGGACACTCCTAGTGCCTCTGTCACTTTCCTAGCTCCCTGATAGTAGGAGTAGCAGGGATTGGGGAAGCTTAAACACAGATAGATAGAGGTGGAGCTGGGATACAAGCTATCAGTGAAAAAAAAGAGAGTGAGGAGAGCAGGAGGGAGAGGGAGTGGACGGCTGGGAAGAGAAAAATAGAGCTGCAAGAGTAAAGGAGCTGGACCGATTTGAACTTTTTTTTGCCATGGCTGCGTTTGGTTCCCAATCCAGCACCAGTTACCTGAATAGATGTTGCTTTGCTATCTATGAATTTGTTAGCCCTATACCTTTTCATTAGTATTTTAATCTGTTCCACTGAAAGCTTTTTTTATGTATATGTCACTGGCCACAATGAACAATGCATTGTGTACAGTACTTTGATGCTATTTTCAAGCACCTCTCAATTCACTGATAAGAAGATAAAAAACAGTCACCAACCTTTGCTACCAACAAATTCAGCTACTGATAATGAAGATAATGATTAAAAATATTTATAAAGCGCAAACGGTATACCCTGACACAAGGGTGTCTTGGCACTTAGGAACCAACTGATTAGGATGCAAGAAAAGTTATACCTTTTGGAACGGATACATGTTTAAAAGTTTACAAAGTATCCAATGATTTGTGTCAGCCATAAGCTCGACAAGAAAATGATTTCACAATTTTTGGGATGGAACTGAAATGGCTCTGCCACATTTTCTTCCCAAATTAAAATGTGGGGCAGTTAAACGTAAAGCAAGTCCTGGTCTCAAAGTCCTTCACGGGAATTACTTATGTAATTTTTCTTAAATGCTAACTGGGCCCATTTGATAGAATGCTAAGTGAGTTAGACAAGCAGTTTTAAAATGTATGCCTGACTTATTGGAAGCCAGTGTTGTTCTTTCATAGCAGCAGAGGCTAAATCATATTTTCTATTTCTGGATATTAACTCAGCAGCCCATTTCTGAACCAGTTGAAGTCTTTCTAGCATTTTACCAGGTAGTCACTGGTATAAGAAATTACAATAGCCCAACTATGGTAGCACCAAAGCTTGGATCATACATTTGTAGGTTCGCTTAGGTAGTAATGAGAGTGCTTTTTGAAAACTTTTTAGATGAAGAAAGCAGGTCTCTCATACTTGAAAGACATGCTAATTCATGATCAATTCAGTCTATTATAACTCTAAGATTTTTTGCTGGGAGGCCCGGTCGAGGTGCTTCTTCCAAATGCACGGCCACCCATTTGAGGACTTAGTAATGGATAAGGGACCAAAACAGAATAATTCTCACATCCATTTCTTGACTTCCTGCAGACAAATACAAAAGTTCTTGACCAAAGTTAATTCATCAGTAATCAATGCAACTATCTGTATAGTGTCTGCATAGGGCATTAATGATAATGCAAAGTTCCGAATCAGTGTTGCCAAAGGGAAAATGTAAAGATTAAACAAAGTCGGGCTTAAGATTGACCCTTGTGACACTCCATGTGTCAAAAGCTCTCTGTTTAGAGCAATGGCAATCCATCCCAACAATCTGAGCATGGTTAGTTACAAATAAGGACAATGAAGCAAAGACTTTTCCTCTAATTCCCAATGTTTTTAAGCTAGTAAATTAAATTGGATGATAAACTGTGTCAAATGCAGCAGTACGATACAGTACGAATAGTGTGGCACTAGGACCCTTGCTCTTATGACATCCAACACAGTTACAAACACAGATTCAGTACAGTGTGGGGTCCTAAACCCAACACAAGCTTTGTCCAATGACTTATTGTTCTCCATGTATTTAACCAATAGGCTGTTAGTTGTCTTTCTGATTATTTTCGCAGATTGTCAGACGCCAGCTGTGAATGTAATCAAAGAAATGTTCCTAGGCAGAATTTAGTTTCTTTAAAATAGGGAGGAAAGGAGCTTCCTTCCATGATTGTGGACAGGTAGCCATAGTAAATGCTTAATTACACAGTTTGATTAAAACCGAAGTGACTCCTATATAGAGGCAAGCAGGAGGCAATGATTCAAGGGAGACCTGGACTTAGTTCTCAGAATCATGGTATGTACTGTTTCCTGAGCTAGTGGCTCAAAATCCATCAGTGGAAAGATAACCTTACACTGAGTCAGATCTCCTTCTTCCCTTTGGTCACTCCTGTTAAAGTTAATGCTGACTTTATATATCTTTTCTAGAAAATGGACAACCAAACTTCACATAGAGATTCCGAACTAACAGGTGTGATGGATGTCAAAATAAATCTGATGTGGCCAACGCTGTCAAAAAGTGAACTACACCCGACATAAAACTGTGGCCTAGGCTCCTTGGTTGTTTCTATGAAGGAGCTGAGAAATTTAGCATAATGTCATCCTCTTCTCGTTTGGGTTGGTTAAAACATGCTTTAATCCATGGAAATGCCCAACATGCTTGGTGTCGGAAGTCTTTGCAGAGTTGAGCTGTATGAATGCAGAGAAACCTCCATGACTATGAACAAATTGCCACATATCCTGAAATGTAGCCTGGCATAGTGTGGTCTTCAGAGTCACAGAGGATTCATGCATTGGTGTGTCCTAAGTTCAGACCATGATCCTTTCATATCCAGGAACAAAGATGGATGATTCTAAAAACGTTCACAGTATCTCTTGCTTAAGCTTTACCAATGCATATTTGAATAGTTGTAACTTAAATATCATTTCACAGTAACACTGTCACTGTTTATTTCTCACAAGAGGTATACTAGCAGAATATTGTTGTCAGAATATAGTATGACCTACATAATGTATCCTAAATACCATTAACAAAAGGATTACCTCAATACATTTAATAGAAAACCTACATCCAATGAGAACATATTTATAAAACAATATATAGTATACAATATTTATGTCAGACAATATATAGTATACAATATTTATGTCAGATGTTATTTCTGTAGATAATATTCTGACATACAACTTTTTCAAGAGATTTATATTAAGATTTAGAGAAGAGAATTTAAGACTAAGTTTTAATGTATCATAGTCAGCTCCTCTCCCTCTTGTGGACCAGTGAGATTGTTTTATTGTTGTACTCTCGCAATTCTGGAACTATTATCAGAGAATGTTGCTATTGTTCTTTACAATTACTTGCAAAGGGTTTGTGGCGCTCTATTAATCATGCATCTAATCCATAAATAATTTCAATTCCACATCTTAAACTTATCCCTTCCTATTTCCAAAGTCATAAGTGCTTGGGCCTTCACGTGACCAAAGTGCAGTAATGACTAAATGCTGAATATGTCAGGCATGTCAAAACCCCATCAGTTTAAACATTGTCATCTGGAGTTGTGTGCATTCTAACAGGAACAATATTTGCTCTGTTGTCTTCAAATAGAAATCTAATTGCATATCAAAGGTATGAAATACGGTAGAACCACTGTTTAGAAAACTAATCTAAAATATTTATATGGGGACACAAACATTTCAACATGCCTTTGAGAAGACGCTTGGTTGGAAAGGTGTGTTTAAATAATTGTTGTTAAAAGTCAATGCTAAAAGGGCATCATTGCCATTACTCAGCTTGAGCTGGCTGATGCAGTGCTGCAGGCTTGGACTAGGACATACCTTAACAAGATGTTATATACAAGCCTAGCATATTTGGGCTGAAGGTACTACATCTGAGATCAATTCTCCATCAGGAATTTCTGACTGAATACTTTAAAGGAGAACAAGTAAGTCATACAAAATGTATGTATGTATGAATTTATGTAGTTGTATTAGTATAGCGCAAGCCTATCCGGAGAGCACCAAAATTGTGAACAATGGATGGGAGGTCTTGGATAAGATGCAAGATTATTTGCATATTGCAGGTTTTACATAGACCCCTATTGTGTAGGGCTGAACTGGTAATTCATGAGATTGGAGCTCGATTCCTTTCTGAAATTCAGGAGGGTAGCAAGCATTCTGATGTTGATGAGACTGTTGTCCAGACTCTGGGTGCATGGGCTAGTAAGTCCTGCCTGCTTTACCTTTCCTCCTTGCCTCTCTTGACCGCCAGGTGATATCCTGGCTTCTGGTCTGGTGCTGCCAACGGAGTTGGTTAATATCTTACCCACATATGCAGGCGGTCACATCTGATTGGCATGTAAATGATGCAGCTGGGTTTAAAGTGGTCTTGATGGTGGAGCCAATGCAGATCATTCAACTGTGTTGTTGTGGAATTTTTTCAATCCTTCAATGAGATAAACTGACTCTTATACCTAGAAAGTTCATCTATGGCTTTAAGAATTGGCAAGTAAATATGAGCAGATTATTTTAAACAGTATTGGAAAATTGAAATAATCATTGCATTACTCTATCCTTCCCTTTTGCTAATATTCATATTGGGGCATATTACCAACGTTTAGCGATATTTACCGCTAACGATGCTTAGCAATGAATTTTTTAACGCTAAGCATCGCCGGAAATTATCGCAGAGATAACTTGCTATTAGCAAGGTTTATCTCAGTAGTGATAAAAATCCTCGCTCTAACTGCCAATTGAGAGATTATCCCTGGAAAACCAACGATAATCTCTCGAAGTTTGGCGTTAGCTTGATGATAGGGGCTCACAAACTTAGCCATGATATCCACCTTCCATAGGATATCATGGCTAAGTCAGGAAAATACCAGGTGTAAAAAAAGAAGTGCTAACCGCAGTTAGCACTGCTTTTTTATCACTAACAGGGTTAGCGAAATCCTTGATAATAGGAGAAATGTCGCTTAACAACATTTCTCCTATTATTTTTCTCTAGAACGCCCCCTTTGCATCTCATTAGAGATGCAAGGGGAAGCGTAGAGAAAAAGGGTGCTAACATGCGAATTTGCGTGTTAGCACCCTGTTGCTAATAGGGAGATAATTTTATCTCCACTTTCTTGGCTTTTAAAGCCAAAAAAGCGGAGATAAATCCCTTGATAATATGCCCCATTGTTCCTTATCTTGCTAGTGCCAAAAGTGCATAACTTTTCCATGTTACACTTTGCCCTGAGTCCCATCCTCTTCAATATATTTCTAGAACCACTGACGAAACAAGTTGAAACTTGGGGAGTGAGAGTTGCATCATACAAGGATGACACCCAATACCTCTTGGCCTTTCAGGAAAACGTGGCTTCAACCCAGTGTTCTTTTAAACTTTGTCTCGAAGCCGTTGTTGACTGGATGAATGCAAGCTGTGTGAATCTTAACTAATATAATATTGGGATCATTTTCTTTGGCATCAAAACATCTCATGAACCCAGTATCTGGTGACCATCTGAAATGGGTGCCCCCCTCCGGCTCCAGTAGTAAGAAATCTGGGGTAAAATTTGACTCTAACCTGACCTTTGAGCCCCAAATTAAAGCATTGTCCTCCTCCTGTTTTTTACCCTTAGGTCCTTAAGAAGGATGCTTCATCTTACCCTCGTGTAATTTTGCTATATGTTAGTCCATGCCTTGATCACATCCAGGATGGACTACACCAAGAGTTTAGTTTGTACCTTGGGCTGCCAGCTTTTTTGATTCAGTATCTTCGAATCATTCAAAACACTGCTGCCCATTCTAATTCTCAAGATTCCACCCCAGGTGGCATATCAGGACACCTATGGCATCTTCATTAACTCCCAGTAAATAAAATGATTCAGTGTAAGGCACTCATCTATGCATTTAGGGCCTATACTCATAAAGATGCTCTTTATCCCACGTGCCGCTTTAAGTCAGCACAATCGCTGAGAACTGACCAACCTAAACCTCTCCAACTCCCAAACATTCACGGGGCCAGAAGAGGTGGTAGGTCATTTGTTTTCCTGGTCCCAAAGTTGAAGAATGCTCTTCCTCTTGGTCTGAGAAGTATCCCGACTGAAGCTGTTTCAAAAAGAGCCTTAAAACCCTACTCTTTGCCTCCTGATGTCATCTAGGATCTCTACAGTTACGTCTCTGGTAGGCATTCTTTCTGCCAGTGCTGAGACACTTCTCAGAGGTAGCTGTGCACTCTTCAAATGTATTGTATTGTGTTGAATTAGTGCTTTTTCTATTCTTCTGTTTATTTTGTCATGTTCCTAAAAACGTAATAAAAAAATTGTTAAACTGAGTAAACAACTGAATTAATCAGAAAACAAGTCAATAGGTATGAATTAAATTGCATGAGAAATAACCTTCAAGGTAAACAGAACAAGTTAGGCACTTAGTGAAACCAAGTGACAGATAATTATTAACGGAAACAGGTACCTTGGCCTAGTAAGGGAAGTGGGGTATTACCTCCCTCATTTTCTTATGTTGCGAATGATTTTACCTGGAAACCTATTTCAGTGGAGGGTTCTCCTATAAAAGGATGCAACACCTTCAGCCACACTAAATGTCATGCTTCATCATTGGGTTTTTCCTCACCAATAATGTAGTGTTGCAAAGCACGCTCACCAAGAACCCTTTTTTAATTCTTTCGATGTGAGGCATAATGTGAATATGCCCCAGACCCACCAAACTTAATGTAAATTTAATTTAAACATAACTTTGGAATACAGTCTGGTTCAGTACCTATTAAGTGAAGTAGGTAAGTCCACTTCCCTTTCTATACCTTGGTACCTGTTGATGAACTCAATTTCAGCCTATTGCCAAAACAGCTGAAATTGTATTACTCATTGTATAATGCATTTGACATTCCTTAACTTGCTATTTTTGTAATCCTGCTAGCTTATATAAGCTCTTAACTCATTTTACTGATCGGTTTGAGGTACTAGGATTTTGCCCATGATAGCAGTCAAAGATTGGACCTTGCAAATTCAACCTTTGCTTGGTATATTGGCTCAATCATATACTTACACTTACATTCACAGACTAGTACAAAATATGTCGTTATTGTACTGGCTGTTGCTGAAATATCTGTGAAGAATTGCTAATTTTCTTGGAAAAATATACCCATCAGTAGGACAAAATAATGCCACAATTTTGAAATTAAAGTGATAGTGTCCATTTTAGTTTGTGTACTTTTCTGAGAAATGGGCTTCAAATAAAGGCTTTTTAAATGTAGCTTATTCACCAAAAAAGCATAGATGACATCCATGCTTAACCCTATGCACTTGCACCCAGATTTACAAACATTTTCATGCACCACAGGGCAGGACCCAATTCACTGTTCTGCACTGCGCAAGGGAAAAAACACAGCATAGCACAGTATTGTTGTGTGGCGTTTTAAACTCCAAGTGAATTTTGCCGATTCATGCCCTTACATAGGTACAATTCACATTGCCCGTATATAGACATAGAAATCAAGCCATTATTTAGGCATAGCCCATGCTACCCAAATACAGGCATGGCTACTTCCACCCATACCAAACGTTACAACGGCTTCTTGGAAAACCAGCTTAAGCAGTCAGGGACTTCCCCTTGCTTGTATATTGATGTGTCCAAGAACTCAGTTACTTCACAAAGAACAACTATTCCCTAGGGGTTCTTTCCTGACGTTCATATGCCCGACTTTACGTCAAACCATGGCATTCCTAAACATCTTCAAGGTATGAATATACCTTCACTTGCTCTAGCAAAATACAGTGGTTTGGAGTAGTTCGAAGACCTACTTGATTGACGCAGCTCGCTACAGCAAGTGCAGAAGAAAGCCGACTCTCCAGCTGACACACTGATCAGGAAGCTGCCCTTCTTCTGCCGAGAATCCAGCTCCCCTTGGGGGTGTTGGGAAATCGAGTCCCGAGACAGAGATACCAGACCTCCTTCATTCTAACAAGGTTTGGAGCTGATTAGAACCTAGAGAAACCTTTGGTAGATTCTTGGCAAAAACGAAACCTATGCTACACAATACTTTCTTCTTCCCTCATACTAGATATAGGTTAGATACATTGGGGTAGGCGTATTTTAGAAGCACCAGTTGAGTATTTTAGTCAATGTTACTTATGTATGTATTTTTTTATGACTTAGAAACCATACAATGCGCTTACAGTATTATTTCATATTACTGTTTATGCTGTACGCATTATACTTTGCAGTCTGCATAACGATTGTAGCAGTGCACATCTCTTGCATGAGGAAGAAGACTGTTTAATAGACCCCTTTTATTTAAAACGCCCATCTCACTATTTCTCTGCAACTCTGTAGAAACGAAGCATGCACGATTGACTGAGTGAAATACTTATCTATTGTTTCCGTGACTCTGAGAGATATATTCCTATTCTTGGGAAAAAAATTGTCATGTTTATGCGGTTGTCAGAAACTAATCCCTTCTTGTGTATTCGAGAAAGTTTCTAGTGACCTCTGAGTTAGCTGGCACACACACAATTAAGTTTAGTATATTTGATAGAGACCTAGTTGACCTCAGTCCTACGTCAAATCTATAGGATATATTATTCCAATGCGGAGAGCCTATTGGGAATATAGGAGCTACACTACAGTATCTACAGATATTTCCTGCACTACCACACAAACAGGCTACTTTACACAATGCAGTGCCTCACACAATGATGCCCAGATGAGTTTGCGCTGTTCAGCATAGTATCTGTACTAGACCGATACACTTCCAGTAAAAATTCCTACATCCTCGCCGCATTGACGAGTCAGCGGTGTGGCGAGTGCTAGGTAAGTGGTTTTCTAGTATGAAGAACTCTTGTATATCTAACTTTACTGTTAAATGTGCAGGGCTGAACGCAAAGGTTATCATTTGTGCATACACATTACGCACTTTACTGGTAAAAAAGTTGTTTGCAGATGTATGTGCAGTATCCGGAATCATTTAGAACTAGAAAAAGTGTCAGTAAGGTAAATTTGATACAGTAGTAAATCTAGTGGTTACAGATGAGCATATGGGTGATCACATGAAAGGGGATTTGTCACAGTTATTTGGAAGGTAAGGAAAACTATTACAGGCATTACTTTGTAGAGATTCACACCCGGCCGCCAATATTTTTTTCAACCCATTTATGGATGGGAAGCCACTCTAAAAGAGATTGGAGAAAGTGTGTAAAGGGGGAGAAAGTGTCCCCCAAACTTCATTTTATAGGCTGTAGGAGAAGGTGTTCCAGCTTAGGGAAAACTATTTCCCCATGGGGAAAAAAATGTACTTTTAATGCAACAATGGATATTTCCATATCACTTCCTTCTGTAAATTTTCTAAAGGCAAACATTCCTCAGCAGTAAATCAAAGGAAGAAAGAAAATATAGAACATGCATGGATTGCAAAATAAAATAATTATTTTATGAATCCTCACAAATTTTAGGAGAAAATCTAGACTCCTAGAATTCTTTTTTGAAAATGTAAATGACTCATTGGATATTATGTTTTCCTTTTCAACTCTTGCTTTTCTTAGACTACACTCTAAACCAATACCATATGCTATGAACATTCAAATCGAATTAACTTAAGTAGTCACTGATGCAAACGATATTTTTCTTAAAATTAGCATCTCCTTGCTGCCAAAGGTAATTAAACATTTCAACCTAGTCAGGAGAAAATACTTTTTACAATGGTATACAAGCAATAGCTGACATCGGCCTGGAGATTAGTTCTCTACTTGTTCACACTGCCTGCGGTTAGACATGCATTTGGGAAGAATGTGGAAGCTCAGCAGAATGTCTTAAGTTGGCCACAACAATGTGGGATGTTTGTATCAGACATAATTCAAAACTGCATTCAGGAATTCTTAGAAAGTCTACTTTAATCATTTATGAAACATATTTAGTTCTTTCAAACACTTCTAATTCATAATAAGTCATTTTTCAGATGGATACCTGTTAAATACAATAGTAGTGTCGAAAGGTCAATTACACATTGCATACTTCTACCACAAACAAAAATGGGACAAGTATTTTATATAAAATAGACTAATAAAATATATTTTATGCTGCATTTAATGCTCATAAGCCAGATCTAACTCTTGCTTTGTGGCAAATTCAGTGGTAAACCATTCTTCGAAGTCTAAAGTGCTTTTCTGTTTAGACAGTTAAATAGATATTACTATTTTGCACCACAAGAGATGCGATTTTACAGAAGGAAGATACCTCCTTTCCTGTATGCAAATGATGTTATTCCCATGACCAAAACGAGAAAAAGCCTGGGGCAGAGAAGTTCTCCCTGAAGAGGTGTAGATTCCATAACCATCAAACCCGCCGATAAAGGCGGGTCCATTGTCATCCTTGACACTGAAACGTACAGAGCCGAATGCCTCAGGCAACTCAGCGATGTAAGATCTTATCGCCTACTAGATCAGGATCCTACAGCAGACTTACAAAGAACTATTCGTAGTATGACGGAAGAGGCACTTAAAGAAGGATGGGTTACTGAGTCAGAGGCCAGATTCCTCAACACCGAACATCCAGTGATCCCATACTTTTACATCTTACCCAAGGTGCATAAAGAGAAACGCCCGCCACCGGGTAGACCGATCATTTCTGGCATTGGGTCGCTTCTAGAACCCCTGTCGACCTTTGTTGACCATTTTTTACGCCCCATGGTCCTTAAAATGCCAACCTACCTGAAAGATACCACCGACGTCTTACGTCTACTACCCGACCTGGACTTTGATATTACAGCTGACCTTTTGGTCTCGTTTGATGTAGAGGCTTTATATACCTCCATACCCCAGGACGAAACCCTGGAAGTCATCCATTCTTTGCTTGACACCACCGAGAGGGATACCATCACCCCGGTACATTTCATCATGGCCTGTGCCACTCTGGCCATGAAGAAAAACTTTTTCAAATTCGAAGAGGATATATACCTACAAGTGTCTGGAACCAGCATGGGGAGCGTCTATGCCCCCAGCCTGGCTAACCTCTACGTACACTACTTCGAACAACGGTACGTCTTGGATGAATCAAATCCGTACTTTGAACAGATAAGAACCTGGAAACGATATATCGACGATATATTGGTGGTATGGCGGGGCTCCAGAGAAAGTAGCCAGAACTTCCTGGGATGGTTGAACAGCAGAAATCCTTTTTTACGTTTCACTATAGAGATTGGTGACAACAGTCTGGCCTTTCTTGATCTGATGATCAAAGCAACCACTACGGGACTGCAGTCCGAACTTTACAGGAAACCCATGTTCAGAAACTCCCTGCTGTTATACGACAGCTATCATCCGAAGTCCCTACGAGACAATCTGCCTTTTGGGCAATTTCTTCGTGTACAAAGGAATTGTTCCACAAACACGGCTTTTAAAACACATTCCACTGCACTCAAAAACCAGCTGGTCGAAAGGAAATACCCTCCCCGCTTGGTGCATCGAGCCATGAAGCGAGCGAGTAACAACAACCGGACATCGCTCCTGGAGCCTAAAATACCAAAAGCACCTCTGGAAAGGTTGACCTTTGTACATACTTTCGGTACATTGTCTAACAATATCAAAAAAGCTGTGAAGAAACGGTGGTCCATCTTAAATTCAGGACCTCACTCTATTCAACAGCCACTGTTCTCCTTCAAGAGAGGACCCAATTTGCGAGACAGAATGGTTCATACCAGACCACGCGATGAGACCCCCAGAGCAATAGGTACCCTTTGGGATTTACCACCAGTGTCAGGCCACTATCCCTGTGGCACATGCCAATCATGCGTTCAAACATCTAAAACCACAGAAATTGACATCGGGACTTCTAGGCCTTGGAAACAGGTGAAGTTCACGAATTGTAATAGTGACAAACTCATTTATTTAATCACCTGTCCCTGTGGGCTTAGGTATGTGGGGATGACCACCCGTAAGATTAAGGTGAGGCTGTCTGAACACCGGAGTACCATCAATTGCAGAAGGCAGGCCACCAAACTCACCACCCATTTCATCACTCTAAATCACTCACCTACATCATTTATATGGACAGTTTTGGAAAAACCTTTCATCCCCTCTCGTGTCACTAATGTGAGTGCTTTCCTTCACAAGAAAGAACAGAAATGGGTTTTAAAACTAGGCACTGACCGTATAGGGTTAAATGATGACATACCCTGGTCATCTTTCTGAAATCATCTCCTTATCTGCCTGACCAAGATTTTGGTGATCATTAACTCCTCACTAAAAACCTTATTTAGCAGAGGGATTTAGCCCATATCTTTAAACTAATGGAGATATATCTGCAAGATGAACCTTCAGTCCAATGTAATAGTTTAAACAATTCCTCTCCACTAATGCCAGAATCGGCAATTATTTCTGCCGATGTTTGTTTACTTGCAAAATCTAATACCATCCAGGAAGCGCGCCATTGGCTAATCTCCCTGCGACTCTAACCAATCCTAAGTTCGTTGACACATTCTATGGGTGACGCGCATGTTTAGCGCGTCACGTGACTTTTTTGCCCAATGGGTAGGAGAGTTATAAAACAGAAGGTCAACAAACCGCCGGTACCTCCCCAGACGGCACAGATGCCGCGCTGGAGTACCGACGGTTAGGTGAGTGTTATCATCGCCTGTGGCCCCCGTTTCATTCTCTTTTGTAACATTTTTGTGGTCTAAGCATGGCAGCATCGCCGCTGAGTAAGTTAGTCTCTCCTTCACTGTTAATACTGGCGCTGTCAGACCACGTGAGCACTACTCAGGTGCATTGTCGGTTTACCGCTTTTAATTAAAATACGAGTGAATCCGATAAGGTCTTGAGCGTTTATCCAGGCAGTGCAAGACCACGATGACATTGCTTAGATACTTGGTTACCATTATGCGCTCTTCACACCAGTCAGCTGGCCTACATTGACTACAGCCGATGTACGATTACGAGTCTCTGTTTTAGAGCGGTTATAACATCTTTAACTGCAATGCTAGTTTACCGCTATCATTCAAACCAGAAATATGAGTGCATCCATAAAATTCTAGAGCGTGCATTTAGGCATTATAATATAACATATTTACTTAGGCGCTTGGACACCAATGTGCGCTCTTCTGATCAGATTGACAACAGCTGGTTCACATCGACAACAGCTGGTTTATAGTTATGAATCTTTGCTGTAGCGCGGTTAGAACATCTTTATGACCGCCCTTTATACTGTTAATTCCACATTATGCTCATTCAGCTGAGACAGACCTGTGTTTAGCACTTTTGTGGTGAATAATTCATTTCCTTGGATTTATTCACCCTCACAGAGCGGTGCTTCACCATTTTCCTGAGCCGCAGCCAGGTGGGGTGAGGTCTCTACTTCTCAATAACCAGGTAAGAAGTAGTGTTCAGAAACTTGTAAGGTTTCAATTTCTAAAAACGCTATCTCACTAGTATATACAGTGTGGTTATCCATAGTCCTTAGAACTGGATTTCACCATAGTTGATAAATTACAACAGGTGTAACAAAAGGCACTCTTCGGTCGGTTGGTGAGTGATATGCTTACGCTATGCTTTTACATTTCAGTCCAATGCAGACTGGGTGAGAAGACTTGGAACTAGCATACCTAGGATGCCCAGGTGACATTTACATTTTGATGTCGTTCCAGTACTCTTTTTTCTCCTAATTTATGACACTTCTATCACCTTTTTTGGGGGGTTTTTTCTGTTGCAGTAGCGATATATATAGGTCCTGAAGAAAGCAAGGCTATTGGCCCTATTTGCTGAAACATGTCGACCACGTTCCACTACTAGACAGTTATACCTTTTTCCTGTCTTGGCTATTTTTTAACATTGGTGCTGGGAGTTATACCCTATTAAATTTCTCTTTTACTCCCTAAACCAATTTTATTCTCTTTATTCTCTTTATCCACTTCCTTGGTTTTCCCCTGCACTGCACGGTTTTTTACCCCATTTGCCACATCACCAACACTCTAACACCAACATATACTGACTAACAGGAAGGCCAATCTCTTTCTGTTAGGGAATAAGATCATGTACAGTGTTGGTCCTCGGAGCCCCAAATGATGAAGGGCGGTTCTGAGCGGTGACTGGTGGGTGCCAGAGACCAGACACCAACTTGACCTGGCCTTTTCACTACAGTAATCTTTTTAGTCATTTGGCTATGTGTAGCATTTCATCTTCACCCTCTCTGTCCTGAATAGTTGCCTGATGAACTCTTGACCCTCTGATACTTTTCTGTGATATATGTAGATTGAAGACCACCAAGTAATGGCATACAATTTGTGATCTCCTCAGGAGATGTATTCAAGTGACCATAAGGGTCTTGTGGATACCTCAAAGTCTGAACTACATACGACAAGAATGGCGAATGGTGCTCTGGAATAGATTCTGCATGTGCACACCGCTATCATTCTTTGCTCAATATCTGAGAGGCCCAGCTATAGCGCAAACTTCCAGCGATGACTAAGGACCCTCAGATATAACGCATATCGAGCAGAATACATGGAGACATATGGTTGCCTGGGTCATGTGCAGAATGGCACTTTGGAGGGCAGGGTCTAAGTGCTGAATTGCCCTGCCAAAGCATGCGTTCCTTCCCACACTGCCACATCTGGCTAGGGGAGCGAGCAGTCCAGCAGGGGCGGGGGCAGGGACACGAGAAGTGATGTGATGTTATTTCCAGGGTGGGCATTAGAGCTGTGGGGGTATACGGCCCTGCTGCATCCTGTCCTTTTCCTCTATGCTGGTTTTCAACTATTCAGGTACACAAAAGCAAATACTGTGCTTCATGCCATTTCCTGAGGAGTTCTTACTGCAGGAACCAGGGATGATGGTAATGCTTCTGAATTTGTCAAACAGTTAGTTGCAAGCCTGAGCAACTGGGACATTTCCCTGTTAATGCTCCACCCTTTGCATGAGTTTTGATGTCTGGACTAAGGTGCTAAGAAGGGGGTGAACCCCAAAATGTATGATGCGTGATAGGGGTGTGGTTCCGGTACTCTCATCACCATTGGTCCTATAGCTGGCCGCGCTATGGATTGCCTATGAGTTTGCCCATTATGTTGCTCCATTTGCATACATTCACTCAGCTGTATGTGTGTGGGGGTGGAGGGATATTAGTGCGATGTCTGTGCCAGCCAAAGTCTATCCCGAAAGAAACCGGGAAAAAGGGTAGTTTTAAATTGAGTTATATCTTTTCCCTTCTGTAGACATTGCAAACTTAAAAGGGATTCCACCATAAATGGAGTCAGGGGATGAAGGTCATTTAAACAGTGGATGCTAATTTGGAAGTGAGTTTTACTTGAAAGACCTTTTTAGTGTGATGAGTTGGCAGACATTTACAGATGCTGAATGCACCACTATTGAGGAACAATCGAGCCAGGCTGAATGCACACTTATATATAGGGACAAAAGGACCAAGCCTAACTGTTGGCAGAATAGTTAATCTCTATACATCAATTGTACCTACAGATTTTACTTATGTATGGTATTTAGAGCATGCTATTGCACCTGTTCTGGGCCAAGCCTTCAGTTCGAACAGCTGCCTATTCATTAGCTAAGAAATGCCAAAGAGGTTTATGCTCACAACGGCATCTATCTCAAAGGATTCAATGAAAAACCATCATAGAACGCATAACCCGTTCCACTGCCTGCTAGACATGCAGAAAAAAGAAAGAGAAAGAATACCAGTCTGTATGACTGCTTGATTAGCAAGGCAATAAGGATGCAACTATTAAGACATGGAAATACAGGCACACATGGCACCAACTGGGTTTCAAGATAAGTCAGTACGGCAGCCAGTACGATAAATATAGTAGCCTTGCTCCTACTGTAAAATAAAAAATGCACAATCTGTGGGTGACCAGTTCAAGCGCTAGCACCGCTACCAAAGCTGCCCATCTTTCCAAGGTAAGACGATTTTTTCATAATTAGACAATAGTCACTCTCTTTTGTATCACTTAAGGACAATTCTGTTTGTATCTGCAAATAATCAATACTACTGCTGTTGACTTTGCTTACTAATTCTATACATTTGAGTTGATCTAATAATGCTGTTTTGTATCAACACTGGGTAACATTATATTGCTAGATTACAGGTAATTATTTTTGCAAGAAAAAACCTTAAAATGCAGAAATGAACCTGCTGATGGTGGTGTTGATGGAGCGAGGTGGAAAAACACAAAGGTTTGTGTACCACTTGTGATATTAATGTCCCATAACATAACATTTACTAATAGTGTGATGTGTTTGATTAATCAACTTTGGAGTAAAATGCATTCACAAACATATGGGGAGTACTAACCTTGCTTGCATGGAGTGAAATAATTAATTAATATATGTTGTCATTGTGATGTGAATTAACGTGCAGCTTAATTTTGAATAAAACGCACTTTAAATGTGCTTATTGTAAACATTTTGTGCTAAAAGGGTCGATTATGTAAGTATAAAAACGCATTTATGGGGCTTAATTGCTAGGTAACAACTAATGGGAAATATTAGAATAGTGGGAGGCAAACAGAATGGGGTTATCTATTATAATTAACATAGATTTTTGTCTGTTTCTATGATAGAGTCAAATGTGGCCTGTGAGGCCTAGTGAGAAAATGGCGGCTCTAACCTACTGCGAGTGGGTACTGGTCTGTGCAGGCGCGTCAAAGATTTCCGCCAGAGCGAGTGAGCTGACAAAGCTTGAGGAAGAGTTCAACGCTACCTTACCCGGAACCTAGGATGGGTGCCAAGCATGAATGATCCGATGCCCAAACCATGGGAAAGAAGAGCAATGTTGCTAAAGTATGATGCGCCTAGGCCACAAACTGTCCTAAACAAAAGACTTTTATATTTACGCTGAATCATGTGAATAACAACTGCTGTAATGGTGAGGAAGTGCTCATCTACCCCAAATTTGTCCAATCGGAGTTCCGATTGGAGATGTTAGTTACTTTTTAGATAGATTAAGTTAGGGATTTAGTGTATAAAAACCTCTGATTTTGGCAAGAAGGGGTCGCTTTTTCGATTTCCTCTAGAGATGCTGCAGGACTGAATATCGATTGCTTGGAACGTAAGAACTTTAACTTCTGACTGTTTGTTTTCCTTTGCAGGTCTGTTAGGATAAGATGAGGGTGTTAGCTAGGGATGATAGGAGAGAATGAACTTGGAACTATCTGTTCTTTGCTAAACTCATGCTAAAACTTTTAAATAAAGGTCTATTTTCTGAGCTTTAAAATAAATGATCATTTTGAAAATAAAGTTAAATATTTCTTCTTGAATAAATAAATAAATAAATGCTAAGTGTCTGACATACTAAGGTTTGCCTTGAATAAAAATTAGATAAATGAAGAATATAAAAGCTGGTCTTTGATTCTTCCTACGCCTAATTTTCGTTCTAGCAGATCCATTGCCATTATGGTGATGTGTCTGAATAAAATAATGTCTAAAATAAAACCATGGTAAAATGCTTTACATTGCAGGTGTAAATAAAAATAGTTTAATAGGTTTAGACACTCCGCCAATGTTATAGTAGGACTCCTGGATTGTTGGCCAGATCTTTGAAGCTGAATTATATGAACAGAGTAGGTATGCAGTGCAATGGGCCCCACTGTTAAAAGTTATGTGTGTTTCTGAGGTTTTAGAGAAATGGCCATGGCAATTTAGAATTTATTTCTGGAGTCCCGCTGTAGCAGTGTCATTTGAGGACTAAAGGCATATATGAGGGAAGTCTGCTTTCTAAAGATGTTGATAGCGGATTAGCAACAAGGATCTTGTTTTCAATAATCCTGGCAGGAACTTTCTACATAGCAGAATTACACAGCGGGTTTGCTAGTGGTGTGCCGAAGACCGAACTAATGATGCCAATAAAAATCTTCTCCTGTTCAACAATATTAATGTGTGAGTGGCTCCAGTAACACTACCAAAAATATAGAGGTCTCATTCAAGGCAATACGAGTGATTGGATAATGCCAACAAAGGTATCTTATCAAATATATGCTCAGTAGTAATTAACAGGAAATTGATTCACACCACGTGAAAGGCAGAGGAGCATGATTTTTGTATGGGAGACCAAGTCATGATTTAAGGTGGAGATAATGAGTCTATTTAAGGATATAGGGACCAATGTACTAAAAGACAGGTCGCATATTGCACACCATCTTTTTAAACCAGCCTCTAATTTTTTGATGCAATTTATGTCCAGTCCAGTATTTGTAAAGCACGAACAATTACCCGAAGGTGTCAAGGGGCTGGAGGCCGTCGGGAAGATTAAGCGAGCTATTGCCCAGAGTCACATGGTGCTGGGCAGACCCCAGCTGCCGGAGCCAGGGATCGAACCGTGATCCCCAGCGTCCAGCATCAGTTGCCCTGGCCGCTGCGCCACACCTCTTCCACCAGTTGCTAGAGGTCACAGAACAACCTAACTAATAAAGATTATTTCAGAAGGTCACTCTTTGTAGCCCTTGCAATTGGCTGCAAACACAGGGATGATGGCTCGTAAGAAACAGCAGACCACCATCTCTAATTTTCAATTCCCAAACAGGAATCCTTTTTTTAGGCAGCACATATTCCTTAAAGGAACCAGTGCAGGTTTTTTTTTTAAATGTGTTCCATTTGGGAATACTTTTGGGGAGAGTGGGAAATGTCCTGCTGGCCACTGGCTGCTCCCGAGAGATCGCCCTGTATGATTCACACAGGGGAAGGGCCTATGAGAATAATATTTGAGGTGTGTTGGTAACTGATCAATGGCTTGCACCTGTAATTGTGGTTGAAAACCCTTCATGTCACCCTAACCCTCTACGTTCATGCAACCCTCTTCACCATGAGATAATTGACGATAAGAGTCAAATCCAATCTATCTCTTCAAACCCCCACTGACAAGAAAAATCAACCACATAATGATAATTAAGCATAACCTCAAGAGAGTTACACTTTCCCACACCTCTCAGGATATCCCCAAATCCTTTTGTAAATGTATTCTTCTCAATTGTATATCGACTGTTAGACACACAGCGGACCTCACAGACCTCATATTAGCGCAGGATCTAGACCTTTTGATCCTGGCAGAAACTTGGCTAAATGACTCCTCTGCTCCTATCCTCAACATTCTAGGACCTCCTCGTTATGATATCATCATATTAGATAAACCTATCAGTCTAGGGGTTGGCACCGCTTGTATGCTTTCAGTTAAACAGTTACAGTCCCCAGCTCTTTCATCATTTGAATATCTATGCATTGAGATTGGCCCTATGCAAATTTAACACGTTCTATCATCTGCCAGTTGATAATCTCTCCTTAGTGGAACAAATCATGGAGATCATCACTACAAACATGGGTCAACATGGCACTCAAATCTTCCTCGAGGACTTTAATCTCCACTGGAGCGATGTGAATGACCCTATATTCAACAGCCTAAATCTTTTCTTATGGATATTAACTTGATACAAATTTGTGATAGTCCCACACAAATCAAGGGGGAGATCCCAGATCCTATCATCGCAAAGGATAACTCTTCCCAATTGGAATTGATTGGTCTGTCCATCACCATGTCACCTTCCTCATCACAATTCCTTTGAGAACATCTACCACACAAATACTAAAACTGAAAATTAGCGCCAAGAAACCGTAGGGTGAACGCTGCGCTTTACAAATGTTTTTAAATTAAATTCAAAGAAATATGAGAAATAATTATCTCACCAAACTCAGATCACTCTGTGATAACATCCTAGTACACCCTGAAAATATAGTAGATGTAGAAGAGCAAACAGCCCACTATACTGGCTCCATGAAGAATATTCTTGATTCAACCGCATTCTTACAACTAAAAAGACTTTCCACAAAGGACTCACAACCATGGTACAATGATACCCTCAATACTGAAAGACGCAACCTTAGTATAGCAGAGTGAAAGTGGAGATCTGCTCCAATTCTGGAACACCTCAAACAGCTTTCTCAGGAATACCTATCACAAAAACATCATTAATGCTAAAGTGCATTTCTTCAGAAACCAACTGGATCAGGCCAAAAAACGCCACAAAATATATTTGACTTGGTCAAGCAGCAATCAAGGGCCTACTCTATCTCTCCCCAAATGGACCCATTCTACTACCCAATAGTGAAGTATTTGCCTACTTCTGCCTTGAAAAGACAAAGAACTTGAAAGCTGACCTTCAGATATCACAACATCAATGTCATCAATCACTAGACACCAGAATGTCCCCTACTGTTATAAGCGAACTCACGCTCCTTCCGGAACGCATCCTCAAAAACAATGCCTCCTGGAGTTCATTCAAAACAATTGAGCAAAACACTATTCTCAAAATGCTTACAGACTTGAAACCTTCCAATCACTTCAGTGATCCTCTTCCCTCCGCCCTCTTCAATGACATCAGAATGTCTATACTCCCACTTTGGACTAGGATTGTAAATGCTTCACTATGCCAGGGTAAATACCGGACTACCTAAAATCCGGACAGGTCACCCCCATGTAAAAAAAAACAATGGCTGATCCAATTAACCTTAACAATTTTTGCCCATTTCCAACATCCGAATGCTGGCGAACGTTCTTGAAAAATATGTTCATGTCCAACTATGTAACCATATCGGCCAATTCAGTCTCTTTGACTGGCACCAATATGGTTCCCGCTCTGGGCACACCAATGAATCGGCCATGACACATATAGTGGATGATGCTCTAAAGATGTTGGATCTAGACAAATCATGCCTACTAATCCTCTTGAACCTCTCTTCGGCCTTTGATTTAGTACAGCATGATTACTTACTCGATTTACTAGAACACAGGATGGGAATATTTGAGTCTGTCTTAAATTGGTTCACTCCTTTTCTTAAGAACAGAATGCAAAAAGTCAAGGTAAATCAACCCCTTTCAATGGCTGCTCCCATCACACATGGGGACCCGCAAGGCTCCTCTCTTTCACCCACTATCTTGAACCTATTCATGGAACCACTAACAGAAAGGCAATGGGCATCCAACATTCCTCATCATCTCTAACTGGATGACATCCAACCGTACTTGAAAATCTCATTCCCTGAAAACATCTGATCCCTCAGTCCTATTCTTCAAAATACACAAAATTGGCTGTGATGCAACCACCTCAAACTGAACACTCAAAAAACTGAATTCCTCCTAATTGCCCCACCCAATCAGAATCCCACTACTAATGATAGGATGAAGCAATTAACAGCATTCATTTGCACACCACAAATCATTGAGTCAGCAAGATCACTAGAAATAATCCTTGACAAAAACCTTAAAATGCAGGAGCATATTAGTGCCACCACTGAAGGAGTAAACCTATAAATGTGCCTACAACCGAAATTAAAACCTTTCCTCCCTAAAAACGACTTCAAGTCTGCTGTGCTGTGATCCCTGACCTGGAATATGGAAGTGCCACATGCTCATGCCTGCCTAGATCTAAACAGCCCTGTTAAGGGCCTCACTTTACTCTGTGGCAAGACTCATCACAGGGTCAAAAAGGTACAATCACATCTCACCTGACTTGAAATCCCTCACCTGGCTCCCATATGAAGCAAGACTTCAACTAAAAATTGCGTGTATGATGCACAGAGCTCTGCATTTCAATACCCCAAGTAATCTTGACAATAAACGTGAGCTGTCTGGAGGCTCAAGATCCTGTAAAAGCTCCAGTACCTTACTGCTAAAGCCACAATGTATCAAAAGGAAGAAAACCTACAACAGAACTTTCTCTGGCATTGCTTCCAGAATCTGCAACTCTCCCCCACCTGAAATAAGACTGACCCCCCTCCACTACCTGCTTCAAGAAAAAGTAAAACTCCTATTTAGCAAAAGATTTCTGGTATATATCATCAGAATTCTGCTTCTTGAGCTTATTGTTCTCCTATCCCATATGTACTTTTACTATGCTTAAAAATCTGTATGTTGTTGTTTCATTTACTTGTAAAGCACTCCGATACCTGCGCGGGTCACTTTCACACTATATAAAACTTTTCAAATATATAAATTAATAAATTTGGCAAAAACCATTGTAACTCGCAATAAGTAGGGCCCCCCCTTTCACTATCCCTCTTAAATGTGATTCAGAATGGATCGCAAACTCTACTCTATGGTTTGCGTATTACAGTGTGTGCAAATGCAATAGTATTTGGATTGTCATGTCCATTGTTCTTGAAGGATAGCAGATTTTATGAACTAACCATCAACCTGGAAGCTGTAATTGCTTGCAACCCATGAAAATAGTGAAGAACCAGGCATAGTAACAGAATCCAGTTTAATTAACTCAAATTAATATTTCTCAGCTGAACACAAATTGCTTCCTATCTATTTCTGGTATACCCAGAGTTCAGAGATCCACTCACATGTAAGATAACAAAATAGAAGAGTTATAAATGTAATATGTGTGGTAGAATTAAATACCTGGGCAGATTAGCAATAAATTATGCCAATATTAGGTAATCTAAACAAAAACATGAGATAGCAAGAATAAATTGTGGCATCTGGAATTTTGCAAGAAGTAAGGGGATGAATGCATACTTCATCAGAGCTTAAAATCTAAGCAGCTAGAGTATTACAAAAATGGCGTACAGAGCTGGGATATTGGCGCATGAACATCCTAAACAAATTCAAGGAAAGTAGATCTATCATTTGGATTCTTGATTTGTTACAGACAGAACTGAATTAATATATACATCAGGAGCTTGTTAGAGTTTGGCAGATGGTATTCCATCACAAAACCGATGGAATACACTGCCCTCTAAACCCTCAGACTGCCTGCCTCATTTTGAGACAGGAAAACCTTAAGGTTGAGTCGATGGATCCCATGTTAGTTCTGTCAATGGAAAACTTCCTCCCGCAGCCCAAAGGAATAAAGGCTGTTAGAGGAAGGGCATTCCATCATCCGCACTATTAAGGGTGCACAGTATAATCTTAAGGACAGTGAGGGCTTGGGTTTTTCGATTAGAATTAATGTCTCCACCTCCTTCTCTGGAGGACTTATTTACCGCCCTCCAGGTAATGCTACCCCTTTCCTCGACTCTCTTGATGAGGCCCTTGGGTCATCCATGACTCATTATCCTACTTTTACTCTCCTTGGCGACCTTAATCTCTATTTGGAATCCTGCACGGACCCCCACAACATTAGTTTCCAACAGTCGCTAAGCATTTTTGGTCTCTCCCAACTTGTTTCTTCCCCAACACACCTGGCTGGCCATAGGCTAGACGGTATTTGCTCCAATCTGACAACTTTAACCACGTCCCCCCCGATTCCTCAAATCTGGACTGACCATTATTTTATCCCTTTTTCCATAATGGAAAAATCCTCCACGTCCTCCAACGCCAAGTACTCCCCCCCTTCTTTCTCCATTAATTGGAAGAAAGTGATCGAACGCATTAAGTCAGATCCCCAATCATTGAAACCGGCCCCCATATCAGTCGGAGATGTAACGTCCGACTCTCGTAATTTCCATATCTGGATTGACCAAATTGTCTCCGACAACTTGGGTCCAAACGCCCATCATCCAGACCGCCGCCAAAGAAAGCCCAATGCTCCTTGGTACACCCAGTCTCTCACGGAAGACCATCTCCTTTGCAGAATCCAAGAAAGGAAATGGAGAAAAACATATGATGAAGCCTCTAGACTACTTTACATACAGCAGAGGAAATTATATCTCTCCAACATCAAAGCTGCTAAAAAAGAATACTTCACTAAAGCCATAGAGGATGCCCAACAAAAACAGCAAACCATCTTTTCCATTGTTAAGTCCTTTACCCATCCTAAAGCCCTAGTACCCGAAATTCCCCCATCCCAAACTTTATGCAATCAAATTGCTGACTTTTTCACAGATAAAATCACCAATATTCAGAAGGATTTCCCCCAACCCACAATTACTACCCATGAAGCTGGCACTAATTTATCCACCCTGGCCAATTTTCCACAAATTTCGCTTCAACAAACCCAGAAGGCAATTCTTGCCTGTAAATCCGGAGCTCCTACAGACTCATGCCCCCCTAGTATTCTTCATCATCTCATTGAAGCTGTAAACCCCATAATTAATGCCATCATTAATGAATCTTTCACTTCAGGCATTGTACCTGATGACTGGAAAAAGGCCATTGCAAAACCTTTAATGAAGAAGCAGAACAAATCCCCCACTGATCTCACTAATATGCGTCCGATCTCGTTATTACCCGCCTTAGGTAAAATTGCTGAGCAATTAGTGTACGGGGAGTTAAAAACCCATGTAGAAAACAACCAGGTTCTGCACCCACAACAGTCAGGCTTCCGTCCTGGCCACTCTACCGAGACTGCCTTGATAGAATTATCAGACTCTATTAAGTTCTTGCAGGATGAGGGGAGACAGGTTGTACTCATCCTGCTTGACCTAACAGCCGCGTTCGACACCATCTCGCACGCCATTCTTATCAATAGAATGCAGGAGATTGGCGTGGCAGACACTGTGCTGGCATGGTTAGTTTCGTTCTTATCCAACAGATCACAAACGATTGCACTAGGCCCCTTTAAATCCAGCGAGAGATCCATCACATCAGGAGTTCCCCAGGGGTCCATACTCAGTCCTCTTTTTTTTAATATCTACATGGCCCCCCTCCTTGCAGTGATCGAATCTCATGGAATCCTCGCCACATCGTACGCTGACGACACTCAATTGGTCGTCACTATTGATAGGAAATGTCCTGATGCTGAACTTAGATTCCAGAATTGCCTCTCAGAGGTCTTTTTATGGCTGAATAAAAATCATCTCAGATGCAACAGCGCAAAGACCGAAATAATACCTCTAGGAAAAGACGTATCCTTCTGCCCAAAAGATTGGTGGCCTAAAAATTCAGAAGCCCCTCCGAGCGCTGTATCTTCGGCACGCAACCTTGGCATTCAATTTGATACATCCCTTTCTTTTGATGATCATGTTCGCATCACTGCTGGATGCTGTTTTAGTCTTATCAGATCATTGAAGAAATTCTTCGACTTCCTCCCCATTACAGCCAGAAAATCAGTCGTGGTTGCTTTAATTCTCTCCCGACTTGATTATTGTAATGGATTGATGGCAGGAGTGAAGAAGTCCACCCTTAGAAAACTTCAAAGCATCCAACACGCCGCTGCCAGACTTGTGCTTAAACTTCCCAGAAGGTCCTCTGCCTCAGCAGCCCTCAATGTCCTCCATTGGCTACCACTCCACAAAAGAATCTTGTTCAAACTTTTACTGACTGTATACAAAGCTACCAGGAAAACAGGTCCCCTCTACTTCTCCAAGCGTTTCACTTACTACAATCCCTCACGCTGTTTAAGATCCTCAGGAACCAATCTTGTTATAATTCCAAGATTTAAGTTAAAAACCAAGGGGGGAAAAACCTTTTCCTTCCTGGCTGCCAGAGCCTGGAACAGCCTACCTGTCAATCTCAAGCAAGCTGAAACTGAACCTCATTTCAGGAAACTTCTGAAAACCTGGGTGTTCCAGCAATCTGATACTTCAGTCCTAGCAGCTATATGATCTACTTTACTTCCTCGTTCCCACTATCTTCTGCATGCTCAGCGCCAAGATGCTCCTCCCGGAGCGATAGCCGCGCTTTACAAAATTCCATAAATATCAAAATATATCAAATATCAAATATAATGCCGTTTTTCCTGTCTGTTACTGCTAGGAAAAAACAGTGGTAAGGAACAAAAAAAATTACTTCCCCACCCCCACACTCCCTCAGGGAAAGCTCCCAAAGTGTGGGGCTCGTTTTCTTTCAGAAACAAACTCTTACTTTGGATGTTTGCTTCTGAAAAACAAAAACTTTAAATAGTTTTCTGTACGGCTGCCAACATTGACAGTGGGCATCCACCAAATTTTGTGTAGATTGTAAGGAACTGCAGTGGCAGCGGTTCCTTTCGATGTGCAGAGATTACCACTGGATTGGCAGCCATCTCTAAATTTGATTGACATACAGCAGGCAAAGGCCTCCTAAAAAGTAAATCAGAACATAATTGTTCCTTCCCTAATGTTGTGAATTTCAAGCTGGTCAACTGAAATCCTGTGTTAACTAAATCCATTCTGGTGGATATTCTTGGTGTGCACTCATCTACTACTATTCCTTGGTTATAATATATAAAGGAGGAACTTGGTAAAATCATCTGTGATAAAATTCTTATCACCAGGAGGTGAGGGAATTAAGCAAGCTAACTGTTAAGTCTCATTTCCTTATTAGGATTTCCTTGGAAATTAAGCTGTAAATAGGATGTGTGGCTAACCCTATAGAAAGAAACTTATTGGTATGCTTTTGGTTTGGTCACCTTTAACAAGTACAGAGTTTTCTCAGAGGATATCCATCTCATTACTGAGTTCAGAGGTAGACATCTTCATTGCGTGAAGGTGCCAAACGTATCTGACTGGAAAGGGACCATCCATGGGCATGACATTCAAATTTCTCACTCTCTGAACTTTCTCGCAAAAGTCATCAGCTGCACTGAGACCTCGCTCAGCCGCTATCGAATGGCATGGAGCTCTCTTCAGCTATAGCCTACTGCTTTGCCCCATTGAGTATTTTTTACTTCCATCTAAGTCAGAAGATAAAGCGTTCGACTGGGTCGACCCTGGTTTCTGTATCCGACCTAAGCTTTATCATGGTCAGCCTTAACATGGGCTTAGGTTCTGGTTAAGTGCCACCAGATGACTTTAATGGGTGTTTAACACTTTGTGGCACTATTTTCACATTTCTATTTTAAAAATCACGACTCCTATATCCCTTATTAATTTTTCCATTTTGGGGTCATTTTATTTATATAAATGTACTCTATTTAACAAAATTGTTTGAAAAATGTTCTTGGTTGTGTTTTGACTTTATGACTGTTTTGATGCTGCATAAATACACATGCACAGTGCCCCTAAGTGAAGTCTGTCCGCTGTGCAGAGGCTTGACCTAAGAATAAATTAGTGACTTTAAGGGTTCCCTGCGACAAACGTTGTGGTTATTGCTTGGGGTGGGTACTCAACCACCTCGATTAATAACCCAATTCCATACACCTAATATATGTTGACGTTTTCTAAAATGAAACCATCCAAAAGGAAATGTTGATTGCAGGAAATCTGCCAATGTCAAATTAATAGTTTTGGCTACAAGACTGGTATGTGTCCTTCACAATCTGCAGTAGTGATACACCTTGGAAGGGATTGATCATTTTCTCTTACTTGATCCACTGGTTGTACAGATGGTGATAACAAGCACAATTCATCTGCCTTCTTCACTAAAGAATCTTCTATTATCTAGAAATAAAGAACCATAAAAGTAGTACTTTCCCTGGTTATTAAATGACTTGGCAACACTACTGAATTATAGCTTGGAATGGGGAAGTGTGAAATGCAAAGACTCTAAAGCCTACAAAATTAAGCAAACAGAGCTTTAGTGAAGAGCCTGTTGCCCAGTCAAACCTCAATGGCCTTGAAATATTTACTGACTGCGAGTAGAGTTGTGGGTTACATTTCAAGTGCAATATATGGTTCATGAGGACCTGCATTCAAAGACTCCAATGGCGTCATGATATTACGCAACCGTAGAAACAGCTTGCACTGCCATTTGTCCCATATGTGTGCCTGGTGAGAATGGAGAAGGGTATTTTTCATGTAAGCAGCCACACGTGAACCCTTCTTACCACACAGACTGTGACATTCAAATCTCATCTCACTGTATGATGTGGAAACAGGTGAGGACATTGCTGTTTGCTAAATATCACTGTAAAGGAGAAGTTATCTAATGTGCCACACATATTTAATCAAGAAGCCATTCAGTTGTTGAGTTTTCAAGCATTTAGCAACCCTTTCCAAGCGAACACATCCCTTGTGTATTGACTCATTAGGGCGTAATAAGACAGTAGGATCACTTTAAAATGGTTAGTAAGTTTTACTGCTTAGAAATACATTATTTGCATGAAAGGCTTAGTAAAATAGAACGCATGCATATCATTAACAGATTCCGTGTACTGACTGAAGATATCGTGAGGCCAAGGTACTGCAAAAGACAGAAATAACTACAAAATAAGAGTTCATGGAGATTGAGGACATTTTTCTATGTGGGGAATATGTATTTTCAGCTAATACTTTACAGGTTGCCTTTAAGTTAAGCCTGACTGCTTTTGTGTGAAGCTACCAGAGGGTTAAGCACTGGTAATAGACTGACTTTTTGTGTTCACATTGTGGCTGTTGGTTGAGAAGGACTCACACCACCCTCAACCAACAACCAAATTTCTCACAGTGGCAAAATAAAAGGTGAATAGAAAGGGGTAATATTGTATGAAAGGATTTTAGGTGAGCATTTGACAAGGAAGCCTTAAGCTTACTGTATTCATTAGTGAGTGAAGCTTTCATTATTACACATATTCCTAAAACCTGTAGATTTTCCATAGGCTGAATCTCACAGCTGTATTTATGGTCAAGTGTGTATTTTCCAAGTGGAGAAAACTTTTTTTCTGTATTTCCTGATAAAATGTGGATTACATGGGCTCTTTCATTCTTTTTTCACACTAGAACACCATTATTTCACTAAATGAAAGAAGATAAAATGGGTGTGGCAGGTGTTCAGAATGATTGCGAATAGCCATAAAATCATCACTCAGTGGGTATTCACAACATTCCCATAGGTCAGCAGCCTTCTGCTGCTCCTCGGGTGACATCCATGTTGACGTCACCCATCCTATACTAGGACAGCAGAATGTTCATATTTGTGAATTAGCCTTTGTTGTCAGTGGACTTCAGAGTTCACAAATGTATTCAATTTTCTATTCTACAAATCAGAATTTAGAGATTCTAAATGTATTTTCGCATTGTATTGTCTGATCTTACAACCTCAAAAAATGTTTTGTATCCAGCCCAAAATGAGCATGCAGTCATGGCTTTCCCTTGTATCCTCTCTTCTAGAGTGTCGTAAAGGAACACTGGCAGAAACTGTGATGAATAATGCACTGCAATGGAGAATTGTTTATACAGTTTGCGGAAGTGCTCACTTTAGGGCGCAAAACATTGATATCATTCGATTACATTTATAACAAGCAGATAGGTGCATTCTGTTTTTGGTTCCCAATTAACTCACAGTTCTGTATTTGGTTCCCAGTTAACTCACAGTTCTGTATGTGGTTCCCAGTTAACTCACAGTTCTGTTTTGGGTTCCCAATGAACTCACAGTTCTGTTTTGGGTTCCCAATGAACTCACAGTTCTTGCAAGCCTAATGATGATACCAGTCCTCATTAGCAAAGGATCCCTGAAGGTGGTTGTGCCCAATATTTGTGCTTCCATGTCTCTGATATTACAGAAATGACTGCCGACCATTTTGTGGCTTCTGCTCGAATATCTATTACCTGGGTACTCAGTTAATGTTCATGATATGATAAATGATCTATTCCTCAGTTGGAAAGGGGCATGGTGCGATAAGGAAATGCATTTGCAGATGCACACGTGTCATATTATAGATGCAAGTTCACTGGCAGTGAGGTCATTGAGGAACATGTCATGGGGTTCCCACCCGGAGAGGGTGCACAGTTAATGCGCCGCAGCAGAGCTTGCTTTGGAAGAGAGACTTGAGTATCCCAGAAAACACTCGGGAAAAATCATCTTTATACACGTGATAGCAAATATAAGCAATAAATGCAAAGTTATAATTGCCAACTTGCCATGTGATAAAATATTATTTTTTTCCTTTGCAGCTCTTCTCTGGTTAAGAAAGAGCATTTCGATGTTTCCATCACTTCAAGCAACGACAGGTGCTACTAGAGATTCTGTGTGTGATGTGCAGCCCCACTCAGGTGGTTCGTGCCTGCTCCGCTTTATGCCTGTTCAGTCCTTGTTTGTTAGCTCTGTCTCTTCTTCTGTGTGTGATGTGCAGCCCCAATCAGGTGGTTCGTGCCTGATCCGCTTTATGCCTGTTCTGTCCGTGCTTGTTAGCTCTGTCTGTTCTTCTGTGTGTGATGTGCAGCCCCACTCAGGTGGTTCGTGCCTGATCCGCTTTATTCCTGTTCTGTCCGTGCTTGTTAGCTCTGTCTGTTCTTCTGTGTGTGATGTGCAGCCCCACTCAGGTGGTTTGTGCCTGATCCGCTTTATTCCTGTTCTGTCTGTGCTTGTTAGCTCTGTCTGTTCTTCTGTGTGTGATGTGCAGCCCCACTCAGGTGGTTTGTGCCTGATCCGCTTTATGCCTGTTCTGTCCGTGCTTGTTAGCTCTGTTGTTCTTCTGTGTGTGATGCGCAGCCCAGCTCAGGTGGACCGTGGCTGCTCTGCTATTTGCCTGTTTTGCCCGTGTTTGTTAGCTCTGTCTGTTCTTCTGTGTGCGATTTGCAGCTCTGCTCAGGTGGACCGTGCCTGCTCTGCTATTTGCCTGTTTTGCCCGTGTTTGTTAGCTCTGTCTGTTCTTCTGAGTGCGATTTGCAGCCCTGCTTAGGTGGATCTTGCCTGCTGTGCTATTTGCCTGTTCTGTCCGTGTTTGTTAGCTCTGTCTGTTCTTCTGTGTGGGATGTGTAGCCCTGCCCAGGCGTGCTCTGCGCCAGATATTTCCTTGTTTATTAAAATGCGAAGAAGGCATATATATGTTGCCAGGGGCAAATATGTTGGGAGTGCTTTGTCACAAAATAACTTATAAACTCATTTGTGTTATGCTTTTGACACCTTCAGAACACGCTTTGACAGTGCCTGTACTGAAGCGAAGTACAGCAAATGTTATGAAGGCTTTTTAATGCTTCGTCCGGGATATAATCATGAAGATATATGTGTAGAGTAAGGGAAAAATACTTTGCTTTAGTATGCAACTTACGAATGTTCTGAATTTGTACTGCAGGGGCAGAAACCATTGTTGCAAAACTACAACTTACACAGTCTGTGGCTTTTTGTTCCTCTTTGGCCCTTCAGCTTTTTTAAAGCTATTGAATTTCCTAAATGCTGGTGGAAGTGGGTGCACTATTTATGTCTGTGCCTCACCCCCTGCATTTATAACATTCCAGAAGTTATCTAATTTCTCAGGTGTTAATTTATTTCCTAATCACTGGCTGCCTTGGTAGCAGCAATATAATTTGCTAGTTGGCATGCCCAAAACTCGAATGTTCACTTCAAGATCTCACCAAGAAATACAGCCGGGGAGGGAAACAGGTGTGCATCCCTTATTTCTGTTCAGCTATTCAAATGACAAATGTCTAGAGAGATGTGTTTCTGCTATCCTGCTGCTTGAAAGAGAAACCAGAAATATAGTATGCCTTTTCATTCGTAGGCCTGGTCAGGTAGTGAAACCTACATAACATACCGGGCCGAATGCTTAAAACTGTTTGAACACCTAACTAAGCCAGACTTACTGTTGTGGGTAAAAGAAGTCCTTGAGTCAGGAATATATTTAAGTTGCTTTATTCAAGATAGTTACAGGTCCAGATGTTAAGATGGTAATTAAGAGACCCCACCAGGAGTGACCTCCCTGTCACTCAGCCTGCCTCCAACTGCCAGTAGGCTCAGGCAAAACCCCCAACATTCTATGATGTCACCAGGTAATTTGTTTGCTTATTTAATAACGATATTAGTATGTATCAATTTGTTCTTTTCCCTAAAGAAAGGAGATATGTTGTACCTGGACTTTGTCTCTTTTCCCCGAGTTTGTATTTCCTTGTTGCTCTCTTGATGTCACTGTGAGATTACCTGGTGACATCATAGAATGTTGGGGGTTTTGCCTGAGCCTACTGGCAGTTGGAGGCAGGCTGAGTGACAGGGAGGTCACTCCTGGTGGGGTCTCTTAATTACCATCTTAACATCTGAACCTGTAACTATCTTGAATAAAGCAACTTAAATATATTCCTGACTCAAGGACTTCCTTTATGTACAACACTTACCAATGACAAATAGCTTGATTTGCAAGCACAAACCCACCTTTGCAATTCAGAAAACCTGGCTTCACACTTATACATGGATTTATTCACTTAATATTCCTTGGGAGTGGGAATTCCGAGGCAGGAATTCTCTAGATGTGTGCGCATTCTCACAAGCGCAAACGTGTGCTGGTTATCACAGTGCATATTCTGACGCATTTGAACCTTAGAAATGCTTAGCGATTTTTTTTGCAGTTATGGGAAGTAAATCAGTATCAAGGGTGCAAAAGATACTCCCCTCAGAATTGGGCAAGGATGTAGAGAAAAGGCTTTCTGTCATCTGTTTACTCTAATGTGGTTTTCCGGTAGGTCACACAGTCTTGGTGGCAGTAAAGACGTAAGTGTGAATTTTGTTTATTATTACCCCCTCCATCATTCTCCCTCCGCCCCACCACCCCTGGTCAGTAGCAGCCGCTACTGTTCAATGCAGGTACAACAAATAAAAATACTAGTGTCAAAATTTCCCACCACAGACAGCAGATTGAAACAGGTTATTCTTTCAGGTTATTCAAGTCAGTACCGCAGCAATGATTTAGGGAAGGCATAAGCTCACACTTTTCATCCTCTACCACTTTTATTTATTTATTAACCACAGATGAGACTGCCAAAAGTTTCATTCCAGCCAATCTAGTCAGCCTTAAATGGTTTCAAAGGTAAACCTCTTCCTTTCTTCCTCCATCTTTTCGGCTGTCTTCCTTCAATCCTTCTTTTCGTCTCATCCTCCCTCCCTCTCCTCCGCACTCCCTTCTTCCTACCTCTCTTCCTCCCACCCACTCCTATTTTCCCTCCTTTCCATCCTTTCCTTATTTTCATTTTCATTTTCACTTTCCTTTTCCCTTTCTTCATGTGCTGCCTTTTTTATTCCCTCCTTCTCTCCATCAATTCCACCCTTTCATAAATCGCTCACTGGACACATACAGAAGAGTCAATATACGGAGATACAGATATCTTAATTTTGTAACCAAGTAAAACAATTTAGAATAGATTATATAATTGACTTTCATCGTCCTCGCATAGTGCAAGTTTTGTAATTAATAGATGCCCACCACAGTTCAGTCTCTCTCAGAGATATTGCATACTGCACTGCAGTAAATCTTTGTACAGTAGGAAAATCTATTAACATAGTTTTGAGTATCCTCTTCGCTTCCATAATTACACCTCATCAACTGCTGAACGACAGAAAACAACAAGCTTTGGCAAACCAAATAGATCAGGCTTTAAAGGGAGGTGTCAACATATTAACTTTACCAATATTTGTTTGCATTGGTGCTTTTGAGATCTGTCTTTTATTTTAAGTTTACCATTTTAAAATGGCTGCTGACCATGTTGGAATGGTAAATGGAAAGTGCCGTAGTGGCGCTCGGTGTGTTGGCATACATATGAGGCACGTGCTTGCACACACAAACCTGGCAGTCATCATGGAAAAGTTTCCACTTTGATATTTTTACTTTACAGTTTCAATATGGCTAACAGCCACTTAAAAGAAGTAAAGTAGAAAGAAAAATAAAGAGTGCAGGAGTGCAAAAAGAAAATATAGCACTTTGTAGCTGCTGTTGTCTCGGAAATAAACAACATAATATTTGAATAAATGTGGAGGGCGCAGGAAGCAGGTATAGGAAGAACAAGCAGACGAGTGAGGGAACAAGAAAAGAAGATGCACTCTCATGACGTGCTGAATGGAAACTATGAAAATAGTCCCCTCCAGACAATAGTGGAAGGAGTGGAAGGATACAGCTCATCCAGTCAGAATCAATGTACATCGGTTATCGGTAATTCTCTAGGGGCTGGGACGAACACAAGTATAGGCAGTTTAGCAATCAAATAAAGAACACAACATTGAGACTAACTCCAAGGATGGTCAAGGGGTTGACACAAACCCTGCACCAAATGCTGAATTGTAGACAATGGATCTTCGACGACAAACAGCAAAAGCTACCTGTACACAGAACTAAAAACAATGATTAGACTCCAATCACTCAGAGTCTTGTGGCTGAACAAAGATTAAAGATCATATTGAGTTGTGAAAACCCTCTCGCACTCTCGGCCTCGATCGTGCTCCTCACTGCGGAGCTGCCGAGCAGATAAACGCACCGATAACCCGATAAAAGCGCATCACTCGCGGCGCCTGGCCCGTGAACCTCAAAGCCAGTCAAAGATAACCCGAGGCTTGGCCCTGGCTTTCAAGGGATCGAGCCCTTTGACGGGCCTCCTCAGAAACCGGCTGGGAGAGTTTGTTTGGTCTGTTGCCATATTTATAACCAGCCATTCTTTTGATTTCTTCATCTGAGTTACGACTGGATCAAATGTCGGGCTGACAGCTCTCTTTTTACTTTTAAACCCCACACATTTTTTGAGAAACAAATATCTCGAGCACAAAGATATCATCTTTGCTCTGCTTCATTATTATGTATTGGAGACGCCAGATCATTGTGACTCCGCGCTGCCGCGGCCATCTGTAAGCAACCTTCCCTCAGTTCAGTGCAGGCGCGCCGTTTCAAGTTCCTTCGCTATTCTGTCAAGATCTAATGTTCAATGTACTGTTGCCGTGGCAACAATATGGTATTTTAATCCGGTGCTAAAGGTCGTTTCAGTTCTTCTTCCATCACAAAATAAAATGTTACAGAATGGAACAGTGATAATGGCGTGAATTTACAAGAACTGCGATTCCAAATCTCTTGCTTCCACGGAAATGTAATTTGTACCAAATGGAATGTTGCTCAAACTTTTCAAAGAGCAGCTACATCAAGTATGGGAAACAATTTAACTGCATGTATTTTCAGGAAACAGTATTGCATTTACACACAATGTGTGTGTGAGTGTCTGTATCCCGTGTTTGCCCTGTGCGTGATGGCTGGGGTGTGTATGTCACAGAGGGGACGTTGATGCCTCTGAGGCAATTTTTGAATTTGCTATTCCATAGGAAAATTATTTCTTGTTTTGCTAATAAAGTTTGCCTCATATGGTGAATATTTACAGTACTCAAAATGCATTTTTTGAGCGTTAGGACGTTTGTAGCATATTGGCCATGAGGAGCAAAAGTTATAAAGGGTCAATATTCCTGCCTTATTTTTCATAAGCAGGTCTGGACCAATCAACATCAAACAAAGCATGGACTCAGGTAAGAGTCAATGACTTTATGTGTCAGACCTGCCAACCTGAGAATACTTGTCACCATGTAAGCGTACAGGAAGGAAGGAGTGTGGCCACGGTGAGGATGCATGGCCAAGGTGAGTGGGACTTTAGACCCAATACGCCGTCACAGCAATAAGGAACTCCTTTAACACCACCTCCCAAGTCCTGAGGATGTTTCATCTTGTAGTGCAGCTGTGTACAGTGTTCATACCTGAGAAGGGAACCCATTTGTGCAGTGGTTTCCGGCTCACTGCGATTGTGCCTCGTGTAAGAAGACATGAAACTGTGTACCATTTGGCAGCACTGGGGCAAGCTTGCTGTGTGCTTGTTGTGTTTTGGTATAGAATTTTCCATAAAGAAGGGAAAAACTGCAAAGATGTTAGGGTCTAATCTTAACTATTTTCCTGTAGCGGTTTTGAGCTATCAATAACTTTGCAGACTCACAGTGAGTCCTCAAGTTCCTTGTCAGAAAACATTTAAATTGTGGAAAACACTTGTTTTACTTGTTTTTTGTTGTGTTGTCTGCAGAGCCATGTTTAGCTACAAAAACCAATATGGACATTTTTGGAGACCGTTTATGCTTAGGGTGTACAAAAATGGGATGTATGACGGTACAACGCGTACCGTTACAACGCGTACCTTTACGACGCAGGTTTAACAACACAAGTCGTTAGAACGACTTGCGTTGGGGGGCGCTGAATAGTGAATAGTTTAATTCACTATTCCAACTCCAGTCCCCGTGGATAGTAGGGAAGGTGTTGGATAGTAAATTAAACTATCCCTATCCTAGAGCGCCTCCAGCGAAAGTCGTTGTAACAACTTTCGTTGTAAATCCTGCGTTGTAACGGTACCGCGTTGTAACGGATGTTTCCCACAAAAAAGTGTTGATGGGTGAAAAAAACCTCAGCAGAAGTCCATGGACCAAATAAAAAGTGAAATGTGCTAGGGGTAGATGTTACAAAACACTTCCTCAGAGAGTGCTTTGTAGTTACTTAGGGATGCTGGATGCATGGCCTGGCCGAAGACTGCCTGTATTGAGAGAGTTTACAAGGTCCAATTAGTTTCACCATCTTGGGATTGTACATTATTGAGATGTGACCATAGTAATGGGTATTCATATTCATGAAGGTAATCTGTAAATGGTGTGCTACGTTCATGATGTATCCTCTACCTACCTAAATTGACGAATCTTTTGAAAACTCTATGAACGTTTGGCAGATTATTGCAACAAATACGGCAGGCAACACAACAACCTTTTGACCCAAGGTATGTGTCTCCTAACAAGTTGTCAAAAGATCACCTTGCATGACTGACTTAGACACCCATGTCTGGACAGACTATTAGCAAAAAATTGGTGAAAGCAATTTAAGACCAATATGACAGAAGCTTTATGCCAGACAAACGTGTGTTTGTTATGAATGTTTTAATACGTTTAGATAATATTTCCTTGGTCTAATCTCCCAGTACTACTTAAAATATTGGAGTATTACATGAATATCAATGGATAAACCATTCTAAATTCTTGAAATACTGTCATCCAGCTAAGATGCAAAATACAGACTATTCATATAGGCCATAAAGTCAAACATGACAGACTTCTGTATCCGTACATATGTATCCATAGTGCGAGGCCTACATAGTGTAGTGTGAACCAATCAGTCAACTAAGAATTATTTTATCACACTTTTCATTTAACATTTTCACTTTTATGCTGCCATTACAATTTGATATGCATTTGTAAATAATGTTGGACTAGGACTTCACTGCAGAAAGGCAGCAATGTATTATTCTGTTGTTTAATCTAAAAGGGTTTTTTCTTTGGTTTTGACAAAAACACATTTTGAGAATCTTGTAAATAACTGTATTAATGAATATAACTATTCCTCATTTCACTTCATGTACTCAAAGAAATCATATCAAAGCTTTACCTCTGGTCATATATTATGTTTTGGTTGCCTCTCAATAATTTGTGCCAGGCATATGTATGCATGTATTTATGAATGTATGTATGTAAATGGGATTTCTATAGCATTCACTTAGCAAAAATGCAGCAGAACACGGTATATGGTCAGACACAAGCATAAAGGCAATGCGTCAGAGGAAAGGAGAGAGGAAACTTGGTTGTGGATGGTTACTGCCTTCCGATGCAGTGTTCTTAAAAGAGGTGAGTCTTCGACTACTTCCTAAATTTGAACAGTGTTGAGGCTGTCCTGATGGATGTGGGGATATTGTTTGAAATCATGGGGGCATAGACGGAAAAGCCCTGCTGTCTTTTTTTAAACGTCTTAGTCTGTAGTATAATGGTGTCCTGGCTGTGAGTGTTCCCAGATCCCCCAGGGATGGTTAGTTGGACTTCAAAATAAGCACACGTGTTGGTCATGTTAGGTTTGTAAATGATGCAGCTGGTGAAGAAGATAGTATGGGTCAGCAAAGGTTGTCACTGGGGCTCCATCAGGATGGATATGAGGTGTTCATATTTCTTCAGTCTCTGGATGAGACGGGCTACAGCAGTGTGGAGTCTGGGAGGCCATGACATTTCTATCAATCAGGTGAACAGCTGTTCTGAAGTCACTTTCTGGAAAAAATGGTTTGAGTTTCTTTCACAGAGATAGTCGTAACAGGCCGTCTTTGTTTTTTGACAGTCTCTTCATTGAGGGTGAGGTAGGTGACCATAGTGATCAACTTTGCATTCAGTGAAAGTTGTGATTCAAAAACATCAAGGTTCTTGGTATTGAGACAGGTTTATGCTGTATCCTGCTGTTGGACTTGGCCCTTTTAGCAGGTTCACCCCAACAATTTTTGCATTTGCCTAGCCTGTTTCTGTAACCTGGTGTTGGTGATTTTAGGCCTCTGCGCACTTTTTCACTTTGGTCCAGTGTAAAGTGCGTGCACTCTCTGTGTATGTGTGGTGAGAGTGGCCTGCCCTCCCATAGGAATGCATGGTGATATGTGTGTCCATGGTAGTTCCTGATGTGTGGGAAGTGCAGGGTCGAGTTTGGTATGTGTGAACTCGTGAGATTAAATGCTGCGCGATGATGTGTTCAGATCTATTGTGTCTAGTGTGGAAGTATCACTTTTAGAAGATGGCATGTCTGTGCAGTGAATGTGAATTGACTGTCTGGCTTGTTATTGGCTGGAGCTGGCTGGTGTGCCTGGCTCCAGGAGTCAGGATGGGTCTGCCCAGTGGTGAATGGAGAGATCTGCATGTTGATGGGAGGGAGGAGTGCACCTGGGACCTGAATAGGGCTGGGCCTTCCCTCCACAATGCTGGCTCCACCCCCTGTGGTGTGTCTGATGTCCCTGACCCACCCCGTGAATAGGCAGAGGGGCTGAGCAAAACAAAGTGCTCAAGAACCAGTTGCATCTGGTTTGTCCCTTGCCTGTACCCTTGGAGACCAAGGATTTGGTGTATAAAAGAGGGGCTGTGACCCCATGATTTTGTTCTTGTTTCCAACTCGAATCTACCAGGGCCGTGCTGCTGCTGGAGCCCAGGGGAAGGCTTGCCTCCCTGGGCCCTGCCCAACCCATGGATGCTCTGGAGCACTTATTGGGGACCCTTTGCTTAAAGCTGATTTTGCCAAGGCTTGTTACAGCCTAGCCAGCGTCAGGGGAGTGCTTTGCTTTCTTTAAATCAGTGAGGGAGACCCTGGGGGCTGAGCAGCGCGGTGCTGCAGCCCTTTTGAGAGGGATTCCCCCTGCCTGGGGATCCCCCTCCTTGTGTTCCTTGAGGGTGCCCACCCCACTTATTTTGGTATTTGTGGTGCGCAGGTGCCCACCCTCCGTCTTGGGGCTATTGTAAATTACCTATGGGTGCCCACCCCGCTTATGTAGAGCTCTTTTGGCGGGTGTCACCCCGCTGTGCATTTTTGAATGATCGAGGGAGTCTACCCCTCGCTGTGCCCCGAGAATCACCGCCGCAGCCGCGGGCACACAGGAAGTCAGGCACCGTAGTGCCTGACGGCGGGCGGGACTTCCGGTTTAAAAAAGGAAGTCTCGTGCCCGCCGCCGGAAGAGGAAGAGGAGCTGCCCACGAGACGAGGTATGGCACTGCCGGTGCGGGGCCCCCATGGTTAAGGGAGAGCCCCGCAGGCGCCACCTGGTGCAGCTCGATGGCGGAGGCACATTGCCAGTGCCTGCCCCCCACCACGGGAGAAGTGAGGAGACTGCCGCCGGGAGCCTCGTTGGCTCCACACTGAGCCCCGGTCCTGAGATGGGGAGCCGGGTAAAGCAGAGCCCCTCACACACTGCCGCCTGGAGGAGCCCCCTCCAAAGGAGAAGCAGTTGGCCTGGTGAGTGAAACAGGCTGGGTGGCTCCGTAAGGGCGTGTGTTGGCGCCAGTGCACTACACAGTGACATGGGTGCATTTAGGGCGGCCTGGATGGCAGAGGGCCGCCCCAATGTTTTTTTTTACCAAGCCCATTAGTGGCTCCAACAAGAGGGCAAGTTCTTCTATTTTGGGCACAGAGTGTTCTAGGAGCCCGTGTGCTCCAGGGTGCCATTTATTTGTTAAAGGGTTCCAGAGGGTCCCATGTTTGTGCCCACACTTTTGCCTCATTATCCCTAGCCCGAGGGCTCCAACGAGGCCCTGTTTATCTAAAAGGCCCCAGTGGGGGTCCCGAGGGCCAGAGGGGCCCTTGTTCTTGCCTCTGAGGGCCCCAGTTGTTTTGAGAGCCAGATGGCTCCCTCAAGGGGCATGTGTATTGTTAGAGCCCAGTGTGGCTCCATCCCCGGGCACATTTGTTTTCAGAGCCTAGAGAGCTCCAACATTTGAGTGCAGTTTTTGTTCTAAAGGGTCAGTGAGGGCCGCGGTTTTGCATTCACAGCTGCCGAGCAAGTAGTGGGCAGCTGCACCGTTTAGGTGCTTTTCTTAGAGGACATGTTCTTTTGGACTCAGGAGTGGGACGCACTCCTTCGCCCCTACTTGGCCTTCTACAGATGCTCAGCACTTACTGCCAGCTGCATCGTTTAGGCCCCAGTTCATTGTTCTCAGCTGCCCAGCAAGTAGTGGGCAGCTGCAACGTTTAGGTTTTTGCGCAGTAACGCAATCCTGACTTTCGCTGCCTTGTCAGCACGCCCTGACATTCTGTACACAGGGCATTTGAGCCCCTTCTTGGATGGCCAGTTGGCCAGCGGGACTGGTATGTGGATAGGGTGTAAGACACTAATGTAATTATGTGCTCTAAAGGTGGTGCTAGGAAATGTAATGCGTTTAGTATGTGTTACGCACCCTGTGTTTGATACCTCTACATTTGGTTTATGATTATGAGGTTATTTTGCATTTCATGTGGTTATGCTAGTGAGATGATGTTTCACTCTGTGATTTACGCCCCTAATGTGAGTTATACTTAGGAGGTAGGGTCTAATGTGTTTAGACTAGTGAGAGATTGCATGATGTGTTTATGCTGGTGAGGTTGGCGCAGGAGGTAATTCGCACCTGAGGTGACTGTGCATAATGTAAAGTTATGTTACAGGTTGAGGTGGAGTACAGTGATTACCAGTGGTTACTGGTTGTAGGTTTATGATCTATTTTTACTTTTACCAATTTCGGCTAAGTGTTGACCTTAAAAGACAGAGGCCCACGTGGCCCTGTCCTGTGTAAATAATCCCTTGTGAATATTGCCCGTGCCAGTTGGCACAATGTATATTGTGTGATTACTATCTGATGTGTTTTGAGAATACAAAGGCCATTTTTATATAACCTTGTGTGGAGTTCCTGTGATGATGTTGCTGTGTGCACGCGCAAATGCTTTACACATTTCCTCCGGGATAAGCCTGACTGCTCGTGCCATGCTACCAAGGGGGTGAGCATGGGTTATCTTTGGCGTGTAACTCCCTTGCCCTGACTAGAGTGGTGGTTTCTGCCTGGCTTTGGCGCAAGCCTTAGCCAACCAGAAATCCCAGTTCTAACTCCTGATTATTAGTCTTGCCAATTAACAGGAATGGTAGGTGTGAGCTTCAGGTAGACACTGGGCATCCAAGTGAGGATGATGTGCAGGCAGTGACTTTCAAGAAGATTTGTGTATCATAAGCATATTAGTGAATCTTGATCTTGTTATCTGTGAGTAGAGCACCAAGTGGCTCCATGAATAGGTTGAACATGACAGGAGACGGTATGGAGCCCATGGGACTTCACAGACTGTAGGGATATTTTGAGAACTGAACATGGCCTTGGTCTGGTTGGAGAGGGCGCCTTATGTTCCATACATCTTGGAGTTGAAGGCCCCAAAGCAACCCCACCAGGGCTAGATGCTAGGGTTCCCTGGCACATTGATTATAAGCACTGCCTGGCTTTGCATGAGAGAACATCCAGCCTTGCTTTCATAGGCAAAATATACTCCCTCCTTCAATCCCTAGGAGTAGGTCTTGTCTGCAGCCTACACAGGGAGAGTCTAGATGGTCCAGTGGGCACTTACCTACATTCCAAAATCTCCTGGGTGCATAAAAATGTGTCACTCATCTGGTGTCAAACTGTACATGAAGCTCAAAGAACATGCACTGTCTTGTCCAAATGTTGCAATGAGGATTTCACACTTTTGAAAGGCTAATGTCATACAGCAAATGAGAAAAATGTTCTCTGTAATATGTGGTGTTGATATCATAAGCAGAGGTTCATATTCCCTCTGTAAAAGTAAGTTATGCTGAGCAAAAGGAAAAATAGAACTTGACCACAGTGGCACACATAATTTGCATGAACCTTCGCAATTCCTTAATTTGGGCAAGCATAAACCTCACTGGTTTCCAGTAATGCCATACCTAAAATTCAGAGGCATTTGCATTGTACACATGCACATCCTGTTGACCAAGAGCTTTGTTATTTTCTCAGGTATCAATTCTCCGTTAGTGGACAACCAACAAGGCCAAATTTCCATTCGAAAGTCAGAAAACAGGGGGAGGTAGGTCCACACTCCTAATACAATAGTAGACCTACAAAATCCGAGATGTTGGATAAAGAACCTAGCAAAAAAGGGGTTATGATTTTTGCTCAATCTGAGCCAGAAAATCAGGAGACAGGAAAGAAAAATGTATTTCTTAAGTCCCCTCACTCACCAGGGTTTTCCCTTAGTGACATGCTTCATCATAGGAGCCATCTCAATCCGCTGCGGATTGAGGCATGCTGCGACTTGCGAAGTTATGTAGGAGCACTTTCGTGAGAACTATGTGTAGTGTAGTGGTGTTGTGGAGTGGGAGAGGTGAGTTAAAAATACCTAACTAGTGGGCGCAATAATTTTATTTTAGCTCTTAGTTGGTATGTCTAAAAACTGGGGTGAGATACTGGGAGAAACCTAGCTGTAATGAGTTAGGGGTCCCTAGTATATGACAACATGTTTTGAGCCTCCCCAGAGCTCTTCTTCAGGACTACACAGGGTCCCGCCCTGTGTGTACCACTCAAAAGGTTACCGAAAACTAAGGTAAATAGTAAAAAATGATAAAGAAACAAAACACTGGAACTTATATGCGTGCATCAATTTATACATATGATAAACACATTGGTAACGTAGTATTCATTACACCCGCTTTATTAGCATAATTTTTAATAAATTCACAAACGTATGCTATAACACCATTTTGCATAACTACATGCTTTCACAGTAATTTGCAGCAAATGCACTTGACCAAAGTGTGAAAAGTATCTTCACATCCAAAGTGATAGAGAGGGTGCATTTCACTCTAAAATGCAGGTCAAAGGCTTATTTTGAATTTTGTGTAATTACATGAAATTATGCATTCTTTTTCCAGAATGGAACATATTTAAACAAAAGCAAACTAAGTGAACTTTGCACATGTCTGTAAAAAGCAATACATAACTTTTCAAACCATAGAGTATTATATGATATGATGGTAATGCCTAAACCCCAACAGGAATTGAGGAAGTTAGAGAGTCCCTCGCAAACATATAAATTACACAAAATGATGCTGAGTATATGAAAACATAACTCACAGATTTGAAGTAATATAAACTTAGAAATCTTCAAATAAGCAAGAATAAATTGCTGTATTGATGGAAACATAAATAACGATATAACTGGGAAAAAAGAATTTAAATGCATGTTGATCCTCCCTGAATCTGTACATAAATATTTCTGGTCCGGCTTGCTTTGTTAGGTCGGCATTCCATTCAACTTCACAAAGGTTCCTGGATGAATCGCATTTTCATAGAATAATTTGTTTAGCTTGTACTAGAATCTTCTATATAGAGATTGCAATATCATTTTGGAGGAGAAACCGAAGTGAAATAAATTAGGGGTAGAATAGATTTTGGTCAATTTAAAATCTACATTTATGCTATACTTAGTAATGAAGTTCTATGCGTTGTATTTACATTTATTTGAATTTAAAGGACAATATATATGGGAAAATATACTCTTCGTCCAATCTCAATTAAAAAGGAATGTGAAGGGCCTGGAGGTTCAAATATTGATCTGACAATGTGTATTAAAGCAGATAAAAGTGTTGCTTTCAACAGAAGTCAGTTTCACAATTATTTGTTGCTCTTAATTATATATTTCTTTCTTCACATCATTTGTTTCATCCATATTTAGTTAAAATAAAAGTTATCTAGAATGTTCTAATGCTATATTGTTGATTTTACTCCAAATTGCATCGTCCATATATGCACTTAAATATTAAATCTATTGTCCCTTTGCCATATTCTGGACTATCTGTGTTGCTGAATTGACTGTAACTAGGGCTTCATCAAAATACACAGCACAATTTGTGAACGTCTTCTTCATATTTATGTCCACCACCAGTGCTTGTATCATTGGTACCTACTTAAGAGAGTCACTGCTGATAGGCTGTTGCTAATACATCATCTGATTCAATGTAGAGCTGTTGTGATATGATTGTCTAGCATCCTAGCTGAAAGACTATATCCTGATTCATTAAAGAAGTCCCTAAAGTTCAAAAGATAACATAAGTTTGATCTACCAAAGCCTTTCAATAGGGCAGGAGGTACACTTCCATGGAGCCAAATTCCGGGATGCTCAATGTCTAAGAAATAAAGGAATCTGTACAACTAATGGAAATCCAGAGAACAGATCTGATTAGTAAGGAATATGACCAGTTATTCCATTAGATTAGGTAGTGGATGAATAGTTGTATTCTGTACCTTGAAGTGGCCCCTGGGGTGCATAGTATATTGAAAATTAATCAAACCTAATATTCCACACACACCACAGCGTAGTGGTAGTAGTATTCCTCAGCTCTTATTTTCCTTGCTGTAAGAAGAAAACTCATTTTATGATAGGCCACTTATAGCCCCTCACCAGTGGAACCCTACATGTACATATCTGATCTGCCACAATTAATACCAAGTCAAATAAAAAAAAGAACCTTTTCTTCGTCAGGTGCACAATTCCAAGTTATCCTTGATTGTGCCTATCAACTGAACTCCAAAATGTGATGAAATCACAGCAAGTGATAAATAAGACATCTGGCAATTTTAAAGTGAAAACAAAAATGGTGACTACAGTAATATCAAAATAGGGATCTTTCTGTACCTGCTCTGCGAGTAAATTGAGGCTATGTTCCTACAGCACGTAGACAGATCATATTATTCAGCTAAATCACCCAATTTTACAACAATGTACAGGTATGTTGCATTTTAAAAAAGCTCTTATTTTGGCATGCATTTGTTTTTCAGTTGTAAAATTAATGTTTCACCTAAGATAACATTAACAGAAAATCAACTTACGATTTTTGTGGCGCTGGCTTTGTTATTAGCTTGCTTGTAGCATCACATCGTTCTAGAAAAAAACAGTATCAACTATCAAAAGACTGTGATCTATTAAAATATGCCTAATCTGCCAGACCTTTCTAATTATGCTCTGATCATGCCATGCCATGGTGTAGAACATGCAATTAATATTTTGCAGAATTTTACAAGCTATAATTAGTTGTTCTCATGTACAAATGATGTTAGGCAGGCAAAACATATTATCTGAGCTATAATCAATAATGACCTACTTTGTAAGTTGTACCCTGAGTTCAGGTGCTGGGAGTCCTACAATAAAGAAAAAAGATGTTAGTTTATGTTAAAACTCATAAGCTCCAAAATCTGCATGATGAGGAATACTTTTCAGACTCAACCTTGTTCCATTGCTGTTGTAGATGGGCTTATTAAACAACAGAGCACATAAAGGAGAATGCCTATATAGGCACCCAGAAGTGATTTTATAAGCTCCAGGCCATATCATGGAAAAGTGAACAATTGCAAATTGTTTTGTGCGTGTCTCTTTAAGTATGCAAAAGTTATTAAAGCTTTCATGAACGTAAAATTGTAATGCATTTCAATATTCGGATTAGTGCTCATAGAATGAATGACATCCTTAATGGAGCATTGATTAATAAAATATATACTTTGGAATACATTTTTTCACTTTCTTCGTTGTGTCCTTGCTTTCTCCCTTTCACTGCCCGCAATATTTTCTTACTGCCTGCTGCTGCCATTTTCACCCCCCACCACCAGAACCCTCTTGCCCCCTCATATCCCCCCTACCGTTCAGCTCTCCCCACCCTGCCTTCCCATCATATGAGGCCCAAGGACCGTTAGTCCCTGTGTAATGGAGAGCCGTGTCCCCCCACCCTATCCCTTAAGACCTTAAATTAAACAAAACCAATGTAGAGCACCATTTCAGAAGAAAGCACTAGACAAAGCACTGGACAAGGCAAAAAAAACATACCAATCGGTATATTCCAACCCCCCCCCCACCCCTCCCCCCGCTAAGCTACAACTGGGCTCCCCAAACCCCCGGCATCCAGATCAAACCATTTGTCCAAACAAAATATCGTCACAATATCATCTTATGAGCCTCCGCCCTCTATATAGCTGCCAAATACTCCTTGGCCTAGACCTCTGACCAAAAAAACTTCCTTTGCCCCTTAATAGTGACTTTTAATTTTGCCGGGTTCTGTAAATACACAACCTCTCCCTTCTTTTGAAAGTCCGGTATAAGTTGCCGTAGCTGCCACCGCTTAGAGACCGTAGCCTGGCAAAAGTCTGGCCTTACAAAGAAGTTGCAGTCCTTAGCCATGACCTTCCGGTCAGGTCTTGCCAGGGTGTAGATGTCTTCCCGAGCCAAGAAATTGTTAAAACAAACCAATATCGCCCTTGGGAGGTTCTCTTCGCCTTGACGGGGCTTTCTCATGGAAAACGGGAACCGGTGTGCCCGTTGTATTTCCCGGGACCAGTCCCAAGTCGTGAGCTGGGGGAAGGCCCCTGTCAACAATTCTACAACAAACTTACGAACGTCTGATCCCTCCAGCTTCTCTGGGATCCTCAGAAAGCGCAAATTATTCCTACGGGAATGATTTTCAAGTTCGGATAACTTATAACTCAAATCGTCCCGATGAGCCTTTATGAGATCTAACTCTTCCTTCTGTACAGCTGCATCGTCCTCTAAAGCTGATATTCGAGCCTCGGCCTCCGTGACTCTATCCGCAGTTTCTGCCCTCAATTTTATTGCCCGCCGAACTGCGTTTTTTACCTTGCTGCAGGTGGCTTGCATACGTATATTTTCAGCTTTGCTTTCGGCTCTGTGGTTCATCATTGTCTCGTAGATGGTTACCAGGGTAATTTCCTGAGGTAGGGGTGTATCTAATGGATTTTGCCCCCCTTGCTCCGCCACCAGGGAGGCTGCCATAGCTGTTTGGGCTCCATTTAATTCAACACAAGGTGTTAAGACACCTTCTGACATAGCTTAATGAGAGCCCTTTTTCTTCCTTTTCTTTTTAACAGTGGTAACACTAAAATCAGGGGAGAGCTCATCCGGACTGCTACCTCCACTGTAGTCCGCCCAATCCTTGCTCATACTAGAGCCTTCATCCGATGACACCTCAGATAGCGAATAAAAGTTCTCAACTAATTCTGGTGCGCCCAAGCCCTCCTGTGCGTTGGTATCAGAAACAGGTAAATGTATCTCCCTTAATAATACCTTGGGCGAAATATTGTCTCCTCTCTCATCGCCTTCTGAGTCTTTATCTCCCCTTACATACTCAGTCAGTCCAATCTGAAACTGTTCCTTGTTCAATTCCACAGCTCCCTCATTCAGCACACCAGCTTCAACATAGTCAATAGCTTCTGTAGCTGTAGCTTCCACTAACACCTGGTTATTTAATACGCCGACTGCATCTGTCGACATTCCCGACATTAAATCGCTATTGCAGACATTCTGTCGCTCGAACATAGCTGGTAGGGTCAGACTCTGAGTATTTAGCTTCGGGACACTCAGAGCCTTTCCGCCCCTCCCCTTGCCTTCTCCATTTCCCTTACTTGCCATATGAACACCAAGGGGAGTGTTGGAAGACTTAGAAGAGACAGTAACAATTTCGCACACCGTGGAATCCTAAATTACTTTGGGTCCCGCTCTCTTGTCATTTACCTCCATACCTTGCTCTTTGTTTCTCACACTCCGGGTCGTGATTTTGGCAACTTCGTTCGATTTTGCCTCCCCTTTTGCTGGCATCTTTTTCTTAGACGTGGCACCACCCCGACCATGTACTACCCCGCTTTGATAGCTGAACAACAGCCAAGCGGGTACTCGCCAGTGAGGGGCTCTACGCCGACTCGTCAACACGTAGCCCAGCATCCAGGGTAAAGTTCCAACAAAGCCACAACAGCTACTAGAGGCTTCGTCCTTCCCTTTGCCACGATGGATTAAGGGCGCTGATGTATGTTATAAAAATACGGGTAGAGGAAGAAAAAGATCTGCACACTAAACATATGTGGTCTAAACGATTTCAGGAAACGACAAATTTTGGCCAAAATTGTTCAGTTATTACGTATCGATATACTTTGTTTGCAGGAAACTCACCTGGCTTGGACCAATGGAGAATATTTAAAGAATATGGGAATTGAGCTGGTTGCTTGCTCCAAACAAATGGGAGTCAAAAGAGGGGTAGCAATACTTAAAAAAAGGGGAGGGGGTGAGTGCGTCAAGACCTTATCGGATAGGTGGGGTCGATGGGTCATCGCAGAACTTAAGTTGGGACATCATAGATTTACTTTGTGCAATGTTTATGGGCCAAACTTGGACGATGCTGAGGTGTTTAATTTTCTTAATATAGAACTAGCACAATGGATTGCCCCTGTGTTGCTGTGTGGCGACTTTAATATTAACATTGGTGCAGATCTAAATGTTAGATCCATTCAAGCATACACAGGCAGAATGAAATTAGTGTATGCAGCAATCCAGAGACTATTTTTGGACCATGGTCTTTATGATGTGTGGCATGCAAAATATCCCAATGACCCATGGTTTACATTTCTTTCCGCCCCTCACTCTAAATTCATGAGATTGGATTATTTTTCTACCACCTCTGTTTTTTTTTAGCTAAGAGCAACATTGAAATTCAACCTAAATTGGTTTCCGACCATAATCCGATTGTACTAGATCTGGCATTAGATATTGAAGAAAAAATAGAATCCCCTCAGTGGTCTTTTGAGCGGAAACTACTTTTAGATGAGGAGTACTGCCAATTTATGAAACAAAGAGTTGAAGGATTTTTTTATACTAATAGGGATACGGCACCACCGGAGGTAGTATGGGATACATTTAAATCATTGGTTCGGGGAGAGACTCTAAGCTTTTCTGCATTTAGGCGCAAACAAATGCGCCTTTAGCAACAACAAGATTTTAAGCAGGTTTTCAATGTGGAGAGAAAACTCGCAGAGGCTGTAAGGCTAGGATATAAGGAAGAAGAATGTAGCCTTGATCAAAAAGATCTCACTATTAAAAGGGCTAATGTTTACACCAATATTGCCGATCAATTAGCAGCCAACTATACACAACATAAAGAAGCAGCATATGAGTATGGAGAAAAGACAGGTAGGATATTAGCAAAGAGGGCAAGGGAGAAAGCTGTATATGGCGACATTCCGAAAATGAAGGACTTACAGGGGGTTATACAGGAGACGAAGCAAGGGGTGTTAACTGCTTTTCGAGAGTTTTACCAGCGGCTATATAGTGATGAGATTGGTCAGGTAGAAGTTAGAGAATATCTAAGTGAAGTGATTCCTGCAACTCTTTCTGAAGCTCAACGAGCGATACTGATGGCACCTCCAGACTGGGGGGAAGTAGAGTTAGCAGTTTTGGGATTGGCCCAGGGTAAGGCTATGGGGCCAGACAATGTCCCCTTGGAGTTCTACAGGAAATTCAGGAATGTGCTAAAACAGAATTAGAGTTTATATGCCAGCATGCATTTCTAGGGAAGGCTCCATGTTCATGGGAAGAAGCTACCATAGTGGTATTTAAAAATAAAGGCAAAAAAGAAGACGAAATGGGGTCGTATAGACCTATTTCTTTGTTAAACTCAGACAGTTAAATCTATCCAAAATTGAGTGCCAATCGGTTAAATGACCTGATGTCAGGTCTTGTCTCCATAAGACAACATGGTTTATACAAGGTAGAGGCACCACAGACCACATAAGATGCATAATATCTTTGTTGGATTGGTCACAGGGGACTGATTCCCCTGTAGGTGTGGCCCTGTTGGACGCAGAAAAAGCGTTCGACAGGGTCACATGGACCTTTTTGTGGTCTGTGTTGGCAAAAAAGGGGATCCCAGAGGAATTTGTTAATGGAATAAAATCACTGTATATTCAACCATCAGCCACTATCCGTATCTCAGGAAAGATCTCAGGGATAGTGCGGATAGCAAGGGGGACGAGGCAGGGCTGTCCCTGCTCGCCCTTGCTGTTTGCACTATATATCGACTCGTTTATTAGAAATTTGGAGAGAAATCCGGCTATTAGGCCAGTGCGGATAAATAATCTGGACTTTAAAGTCTGCGCTTATGCGGACAATATCGCTATAGTGACATCAGAGATGAATAGTGCACTACCTATTATTTTGAAGTCTGCTGAGGAATTCGGCCCGCTTTCTGGATATAAACTTAATATTGATAAGACACAGCTTGTTCATTCAATGGCCGGCCGGCCAGAAAATTTAAAACTTGAACCGGTTTCTGGCTATCAGCCGTCTTCAGCCAGGATAGCTTGACTCCAGTGGTGTGAAGAGCATGGGACTCACATCTGAGCATACCCATCCTAGGATGCTTGATTCCGGTCCAGGAAAGACATGGCTTGGCAGTTCGGGCTGGACTGTTCCCATGAGGCACAGGGTCAAGGCTGATTTGCATATGGCCATGTCTGAACTGGGGTGGTGTGGAGTGCAAAAAAACGATGGATTTAGGCACAGATCTCTGTACTGGGGAGAATGTATGACATTGTTCTGCATTCTGTCCATCAACTGTTGTTTTGCATGTGGTACAAATACTTTACACATTGCCTTCTGAATAGCCTTGACTGCTCGTGCTAAGCTACCTAGAGGGTGAGCAGGGGTTATCTCAGAGGGTTTCCTTCTTACCCTGACTAGAATCAAGGGTCCCTATTTGAACTGTGGTACCTACCCCTGCCAACTAGAGACCCCCAGTTCTAACATTGGTGGTCAGCGGTGCGGATTTGAACTTGTATTTGTACTAGACCCACAGTGATTGGTGTACATCACTAGTGAGTGCAGACCACTACGCCACCACATACTGTTTTTTTTTCCGGTGTCCTCCTTTTTTGGATTCTAACACTCCTTAGCACACGTATATCATAGTACAATCATGTATAGGCGTTGCCACACTTTTGAAACAATCACAGTACGTAGTTGTCATTAGTACAAGTTTTATATTTATTCTTGATCGCTGGAAGTTCTCCACACAGCCGACACGTGCCGACAGAATCTCTTCTGCTGTCTATTAGAGAAGAGAAGAAGAGCAGAAGCAAGCGTGATTGCATATGCTGCTTGGGATTGAGAAGTGGTGCAAGGAGCTCACTGTGGTTAGAAATACTGTGCACGCTGCTTCCAATGGATTTTGGTAGGAGTGGGAGAAAGGACACAAAACTATTATGTCAATGGCTACCACAATGGTATGAAGGAGTGACTGGGAGGATTATAGTACTTTTTCCCCCGTAATTTTGCATGCTTTTTAGTAGAACTCTTTAATCAAATCAAAAACTATTTATTTCAGTAAATTACCATAAAAGAACCTAAGATTCTAAATAGGCTTCATGCATATCAATATAAAATCCGACAATGCATATAATTAATTTGAACACCACAATTAAAAGATGGCGATTCGTTAAAAATATAACAAACAGTAAAATGGTTAAAAGCTACAGGAACTGTACAAGTCATAGTTTACGTCGCAGATTCTGACCAACAAGAAGAGTTAATGTGCAAATTTGGCAAAGACCCGTTTCTAACGTGTGAATGCATTAAATGCTAATGGTTACGTTCACCAGTCGTCACAGCAGACAGTAAGACTGCAATTTGGGTTTGCTTGTGAACAGAAATAAAAGGTCACTTTGTGTTTTTAGAATTAATACACATCATGGCAATGATGCTTAATGAGGCAGATGGTTATGTCAGCAACTCTCAAGGGTCGGCCGGGAGGCTGTCAACGCTCTCCTTCTGATCGCCCATGAGTGGCCAAGAACGTTCGCAGTAGTGCACGCAAATAAAGGTCTTGCATCAGATTTCAGTATGCGCAGGGCTACTCTGTGATCTCAGGTACCCAGCTGCCTACAAACAGGAGACTACCATTTGCTCCTGGGTTTTGCATAGGCTATGCATCTGACCCTTGGCATTGAGAATACGCAATGATCTGTCAATTCTACCACCTATAAGTGAGATGCCCAAACTTAAATTGTTTAAAGACAATATTATTCTTTATTTGAAAGTGGAGAAAAATAATGTTCAAGGGACCCTGGAGAGACTAAAAGAGTTTTACTGTGGGGGTGGTTATAAAATTATTCATTCAAGGTTAGAGATTTTTTTATTTATTAATGATGAGCGTAATCTTCCAGAACTTTTAAGACAGCGATTTTCGGACACCACCGAAATTGATATCTAGTGATATTTGTTACATAAAATGTTTTAGATCAATAGCATTTGAATTATATTGCTATGCTTAAAATGGTTTGGAACTTACTCAACAGATGGCCTTCTCTACTGCTATCAATAAGTCATTGAGTCTGCCTCACTAAAATAGTAAAATATCAATTTTACCATTATTTTTTTATTTTTGTTTGCCTATGTTCGAATTAAGATTAATTGCATTTATTTTCAAGAAATTGATACATTCATTACCAAATGTATGTGTAATAATAAGCATCCACTAGGACAATGTTAAATAGTTCTATTAGATAAAGAGCTGGGTGTTTAATTCTTCCACATCTCAGACTTTATTACCATGCAACTCTTATACAAACAAACAGCCTCAGCGTCTGTTAACAATTAAGTGGAGTTCTATAACGTGTTCCTTATTAAAATGATCAGAGAATCAGAAATTGATCTTCCTGTCTTTTTGAAATCAGCAAAATGTCCAACAAACACAAGATACAACTATCTGCATGCTATATCTGTACAGATTAAGCAGCTTTTTACAGAATTAAGTATTTCTAGTTGACCTTTTTATATTGCTAATAGCTGTACTTGGGCTTTGATATGTCTAATCATATAGAGCAGTCTAATGAAATTGGGTTTAATCAAGTAGGGTACTTTGTTTCAAATCAACGTTGGCCGGGTATAGACCAGATCATTGATGATTAGTTTTGCTCAGATAAGCAGCATTAAAAAAAAACATTATGATATAATGAATCATTTTGCCTATATGATTTTTAAGTTATTGTTTAAGAACACATTTCTAGGGGTTGAAAATTGATATAAGGTTTTTCATCAAAATTCATTGATGATCCCCAATTTGTAAGATAACATCATAAAAGGTAGTAACTGCAGTACAACACCAGGAGTATGGCAGGAAATTTCAACTATGGGTTACCAAGCATATTTGAGATGGATAGTATATTAAACTACTAGTGTTCGGCATAAGATATATCCTTCCATGTCAGAACTATGCTTAAGATGCCATAGTGATGCTTTGGGATATTGGCTGCATGATTTCTTTACCTAAACTGAATTGATGGACTTTTACCATACTATCTTTCATTGTCTGAATCATATGCTTTGGATATATATCCAGCCTAGTGCATGTCTAACACTGTTTAACTATTCTAGGACTATGAGAAACCTTCAAAACTCTGTTCAGTATTTTATTGTTATTAGAATGTCTGTCACTTATTCTCACATTGTGCAACTCTGGAAGTCAAAATATATACCCACTGTAAACATGTGGTATACGAAAATAAGTGGTATAATATTGTTTGAATATCTCTAGGCTTTAACAAATAAGTACTTCTCTGTATTTCACGTGGTTCAGTACGTTTTTCATCAAGATTTGGAGTAATAACATCAAGAGATTTTATAGATAATTCAGAGTGGAATGATTTTCTGATTTTAGAGCAATGTTTTATCATTTGCTTCCTATATAGCTTTCCCTTAATGTGTGTTGTCTTTATTTTGTAATGAATTTACTGTTTTAAAACACTTTATCTTTGTACTTTAGCAGTTAAGCTGCTATTGATTCTATTGCACTTAATTAATGCTTTCATGTTTGATGAAATATTTTATCATTGTGATGCTGCTCAATAAAAAAATATGTGCACCAGAACATGACCCAATGCTGTTTGAGATGAAAATATAGTGGTAAAAATGTATGTGGTTGTACCTATACTGACACAGCCCAATATTCTTCTGGCTGGTTGAACTGTCATAATTGTTTCCCACCTTGAGATGTTAGAGTTCAAAACTCCAGCAATACTCTTATTGATTAACTGCCTTTTTTTAAAACGTAGTTCACATCTATGGCACACACATCCTGTGCTAGAATGTATTGCAATAGGAAACTAGGCACCATTTTCATTCAAGCTTCACATCAATGTCCATATGAAAGTATTCACCAACATTAGGGATGTTGCTACTCAGAGATGACATTATTGTGATGCATTGTCAATAGATGCATAAACATGTATGATCAATGCAACCAGTTGAACAGAGGCTCAAATAACTAGGGATATTGAGTAATCTGGAAATCCAGTGGGTAGTATCCACTGAGGGTAATAAATGAATAACTGCACACTAAGTGAAACATACCCTCTACCTGGTTGCTATCTGCTCACCCCCTACCCTGACATTTGGAACTAGAGTCACCAAAAGGGACAATTCAGGCAGAATGCCCATGAAAGGATATACATTTGGGCCAACAACATGTATATTATGGATGACTCAAAACACTGTTGGAAACATTAAAGCCAGGTCTCAGTCACATGTTAGGACAACTATACAGCAGGGCAAATTAACAATTATGGCAAGTGTACTACTACAACAAAGCTTACATCCTTATTTTGAGAAAAATACAAAATGCACAATCACAGATGGTGAATATAATATTTGGGAAATTCAACAGTGTGGAATCCTATTTTTCCAGGTAATATACTTAGAATTGTGGGAAAAATATAAATTATAAATTGAAAAACAGTAAATACCTGAGCTGGGATTGAATTCGAGATCAAGGCCCTGATTCACAAAGAAGTTATGCACTCAGGGTGGAGCTCCACAGCCATGACAGGATCTACACACTCATGGCGTCATCTCCGCAATAGGAAACTGCAGTATGGAGATCAAGCCATGAGTACGAAGATCCTACTACAATTGCATAGCTTCCACCCCAAGTGCGGAGACTCCTTGGGAAACAGTGACCTAGTGTATAGAATGTCGATTCCTTACAATTCCGAATATTTTAGGAATTACAACAACAACTATTTATTTATTTTTGTTAACCATAAATGGGCTTTTAGAGACTTAAAGCATCACAGTTTGCTGATGTCTTTTTCCAAGTCTATGCAACCCAGACAAGGGAGGTTAACTGGGAAAAAGAAGAATAAGATAAATGAAAGAGAAATAAACCAAACAAATGGAGATCTGAAGTAAGTAGAAGGAAATTGATTGGGTTAAAAAAAATGGAAGACAACAAAAGAGGGGAGCTGGCAAAGAGAGAAGGAGGAGAACTGAAATTGTAGATAAGAGGACCCGGGGGGATAAGATAAAATATTCATAAAAATATTCTCCTTTGCTATTGGATTATTGTAAGGCACTGTCTCCTAACACATTTCCTTGCAAGGATACTACTTTCTAACCACTTCTTTTTGACTTATCTCCATGAATATGCTGTGAAATGTAGTTTTAATATTGACCTAGTATCTCTGCTCATGTTTTATTGAAACCTCCAACACAATCAGCTTTTCTCAACCTACAATTAGCTCCAGGTATGATACTAGATCGAACGATGATATTATTTTATCAACTAAATTTGATTTGCATCAAGTTTGTTAACTTTTATTAATACATATTTAGTTTATCACCTATGTACTACTATGAATGTATCCATTAGTACATTGGATCATTGTCCAAGACATTCTATACCTCTGAGTTGAGAATAGGCATTGTGGTTCTTTGAGTCATTATCACTTTGTCATTTGTCATATACCAGGAAAACATAAGGGCTGCAGAGCATATAGAAAAGAAGCTGGCAGTTGGGCAGACATTGTGGGTTCTCTCCTTTTAATAGTACCATGTTTTAGACCAACATGTTATTCCTAGGTGCAATCAGGGAAAAAAATATCTCTCTGGAAAACAAGGTACATTTTAGAGCAGCCCTCAATTTGTATCTGCTAGGAAGACCTTCTCAACCGATTAATGAAAGAATCGTTAATTTGTAAAAGCCACAAAGTTGTTACAGTTTTTATCTCAACCTGCACCAATGCCTATTTTATTTTGTCACCCTAATGAGGGACAAACTCCTGGTGACTGGAAGCAATTCATGTATTCCACTAATAATGTTCTTTGTTTTCTCAGTTCAGACCAAGCCCTGTGCTCTCTGTGCCATATTAATCCCTTCACCGTTGGGAAATTCCCCCGCAGAGCGGGGCGGTGGGGCCGCGCGCGGCGCCATGGTGCTCATGAAGACCCCAGCTCGTCATGAGGCACAGTGGAGCTGTGCTTATGACGAGCTGGGCTTGTCATGACTCCGCCCACTCCTGTAGTACCCCCGTGCAGGCATAGAATTCAACGCGCGGGGGAGTGGCACACCCGTTTTGACGAGCCCAGCTCGTCATGAGCTCAGCTCCACTGTGCCTCATGATGAGCTGGGCTCGTCATAAGTAGGCAAGGGGTTAATGAATCTCAACAATGAGGAAACTACAAGTCCGGGGTTGCTCTTGGTTCTGTTAAGAGGAGACTTTCTTTGGAAGTTCTAACTCAACTGTCCCGACAAGGACAGGACCAAGCATGACATGCATAAGATCGGTCCCTGAGACATAGCAAATGGCTGGGGTTATTTCAAACATTCCAACCACCAAATATTTGGTGTTCCCTAAAGGTGCAAGCAACTATCCTGGAAGGTGGTTATCAAGATCAACATGAAGGTCCTCCACCAGGCCAATGGAGTGAATTACTCTGTCACCCTGATTGAGATGCCACCCATCAAAGTTTGAAATGTCCTGTCAAGACGGTTTCTGGGTATGCATTATAACTTTGCAAAGGCTCCTTAAACATGATTGGCCATATCACAAAGTTACAATTTCTTTTTATTTCCCCCCAAAAATCCCAAAATGGGATTTTCTTTTTGAAAATTAAAAAACAGTGCCCCCACTCACCATGGGACATTCTTTCCAAGGTGAGAAGGGCACTGAGCACTTTTCAGTGCCCCTTACTTCAAGGTTTTTCCTGGAAGTGATGGCACTAAAAACAACTATATGTCCACCCATCTAAATTAGGTGCATATACATATAGCCAAATCTCTGTTGACTCTTACTCCATTGGGTCATCAGAGAAGTTTGATCACAGTGGAGATTGAGTAGTCTCTGCCGCCATCAAACTATGGTCTGCCCGAATCAAAAGTGGGGTGAGGGAGTAGACCATAATGTTTGTGGGGAGGCATCTCTGTCGCAGCTGCAATGAAGTTCCCTCTCCGTCAACATTTAAATTGGCCCCTTTTACCTTCTGCACTTAAATGTTATGGATTCATTTACCAGCTCATCATGTATGTCTTAATAAATAGAAGACTTCAACTCAGGTGAGGGTGAAAGGCATAGCTGCACAGAAAGTACATCAATTATAAAACAAATATGAATAATTTTGAACAGATACATACCTTGCAAGGAATGGCAAACTTAGTTTGTTCTGCCTTTCCAGGGGTGTGAATAGCAGTAAGGGGAGGTGGCCAGGAGTGAGTCATCTCCTAAAAGGCAGTGGAAAATAAACAGAGTCCAGATTACTATGCACCTACACATATAAAAGTAGTATATCAAACTGTATTTGGTTATCAAATTGAATACAGTTTGTCAGCAGGCATACCAGAAAGACGACACGATGAAAACTTAGTAAACCTCAACTCTTCATGCACCAGCCCGGATTCCAGCAGACCTACCTAATTTATCATTAATGTGCTCTGGCAATACAGCAAAAGGTTACGCATATTTATAATAACAGATCTTCCATGTCTGAGGGATAGTATTCACAAATGTTTTTGATTCATAATCTAATAGGTCCATCACAAGCACAAAGAAATGATTGTTTGATTTAAGAATGAAGAATCTTCTTCTTTCAAAAAAGTCAGCCCTGACGTTTGCACTAACTTTGAGATACATCACAAAATATGTATATAATTTCGTGGTATAACACACCTTGAAAAGTATCGTATAAATCAGTACCTCTACTTACCGACAAAGATGTCTGACCCCTTCCAAAAGCACACTTAGACAGCACAAACTGCAAATTAACCTATTGTGGTTTAAAATCTGCAAATTGTGTGTACAACACAATTCTGTGAAGTCCCAACCAACATTATCAGCTTGGGATACCCAACCCTAAAGCGTAAAGCCTAAATTTGAAATATGCAAACAAATAAAAAATACATACATTAAAAACATTTAAAGTAAATGGTAGAATACGCCAAAGAGCTGTTTTTCAGAAATCCCACCCAGACCCCCCACCCTCATGAATCATGGCCTGTCTTATTTCTACCAAAAAGAGTTACTTAATAACAATGTGCAGATTTAACATTGGTTTACATTGTTAATGAGGCAGACATATCAGTGCTATTGTAAATATAAACTGAAAACATATTTCTGATGTTAACATGATCAGTTTGCTTTAAACTCAAACACCTACGCACATAAAAATTCACACAGAAGTGTATTTTCCAACACACAATCTGTGTAAAATTAAGCAAGCACAATAGCACCACGCACAAACAAATTGTTTTGGGAAATTTCACATGTGCGACTCACCTGTATTTATCAAAATCTTAATTTCAAGAATATTATTATCTGCAGTATTGATCTGCTAGTTAGTAAAAGTGGCAACATATGTCACATTAATGTACTGTCATGTTTCTTGTTTACTCACACACATCTACAGGTCCTATCCTCACAGGAGCCGAGTAAATACTAAAATATCATTTGCATCTAACCGAAATATATGTGCTACTACAAGATCGCTCTGGGCGTGGTGCTGTAACACCACATTCAAAGTTTTAAATTTACAACTCTGCTGCGGTTTCACTTTTAATTACCACAGGCACGATATCTGTTAGAAATGAATGAAAATATATCCAGTGACTGATACGCACCGTGTTATGAAAGATGCAATCAATCAATTCACGAATTAATCGAAGATAAAACACAGACGGGTACGACAAATGTTTACATTTGAATCTGTTGTGAAGAAGCCCCGTGATCATTTTCTGTAGCAGGCCACAGGTCAACTAGGACTTATATTTACATGTTTCGAATGCATGACTTCCTGTGCGGTTATGTTTTCTGCACGTGTGTCTCTTGCAGTCACTGTTTCTTGAACTGAGCACAACGACGTCCATGTTCACACAGGCAAGAGTCAGGCGATTGTTCGCACACACCCTGTTTACACATTTTCTAGAGGAATTAGTAATGTATAGTGGATGTTTTCTTTGGCTCATGTCTGACTGCTTGTTTTTCACGTTAAGCACATATAAAACTGAAGGTTTCTTTCCAGTACGACACACTGAATAGGAATAAATCAAACGGTCAAAATGAGCGCTTCCGCTTGCAGTGTGGTGACTTCTTGCCAAGTACAACCGGGAGCTTGCTGAACCTCAGCTGCACGTTTGGTTAAACATTGTTCGTCTGATCCATCAGAATGTTCTTAGCTGTTAGTGCCTTACCTTGTAGCCCAGGTAAAATAGAATGCAAAATTAAATTTAAAAAATTCAAATTGTAATTAATGGTAGAACTGTCTTGGGTAGATATCCCAACCTCTCGCCGTCACAAACTGGCTTCTGAGAATCTGGTTTTAACTTAAACCCTTCAAACATACACACTCCTTTTCTATCTACTCAGCACAGAACACCTACACCTGACTTACAACCTACAGTGCGTGTGTTTTAGGTAGGGGTATGTGTGTGTGTGTCTGTGAGTGTCAGAGAGTGGTTATGAGTGACCTTAGCTAAAATGTTTTTTTTTAATACTATTTGTCTTAAGTGATTTTCTTTCTCTGTTATTACACAAGAGAAAGTATGGGCCGGATTAAGCCAACAGAACCTGGTGTACCATCTGTAAGCATGGCAGAGTACTTAATGTCCACCACCATGATGGATGGTAGTCTTATTCGGAGATGACTGCCGACCCAGCGGTCAGCTCTGTACATTGATAGGAACCGCTGCTCCTTTCAAGGTAAAAAAATATTGGTGGATGGAAGACATCGGTATTGATGTCCATCCACCAAACTATTAGCATTTTTGTTTTTCAAAACCAAACTCCAAAAGTGGAAGTGTTATTGAGAAATAAAAAAGCACTAATGACCCCCCCCCCGCCTCATCCCCAACACCTCAGTGATGGACAGAAATAAACCCCATCATACTGTCCACTTTAAATACAGCAGGCAGTGTAATGACTTCATTCTGATGGCGTCTACTGTGCAGGGCTATCAGTGGTAGTAGCTTTTTGTCAAGATTGCCAACAGGGACTCAATCGATGGAAAGTTAATGGTTTTCCTAAACATAAATAGGGCAGACAGACTGTCAGTTTGGCAGACAGGGTACTTCATTGTATTTGTGACAGTTACTCTGTCTGCTCCAAATTCTAAATCACCCCCAACTCCTTTAGACTGTAACCGTTACCCCAGTGTGGGTAAATTTGTTTGATGTAGGTGTATGTCTATAAGGTAGTAAAGAAATGTTTGTGCTTTATTTACAGTCTGGTAGATGGGATAATATGTCATAAATTAGGCAGAAATCCTGTCCATCATAATGCAGGTACACCATAGCCTAAAGCACTTGTAATACTGCAAATGGGATCTCTGCCAAGTTTTGGCAGAATATCCTATTTGCAATACTCTAAATAAGGCCTTAGGTTTTGAATTTGTATAAGTTTGTTACCCAGTGTCTCTCACATAAAACACAGGTCTGCAGTCTGATTCTCAATGATGAAACAGAAACCCCCAGTAGTGTGACATAAGTTACTTATTCTTGCAATAGGTTTATCCTATGCAGTGCTTATTCTACTCCATTGTTTGGGTGCTAGACTCAGGCATCTTTTAATGAGTAATAACCCTTATTTCTGTTGAAATCACAGAGACACCTAGTAGTGAATAAACACATAACTCTGTATTGAATAAACACATAACACCACACTGTGATGCTGTTTTGCTCCTTTCGGTGTACTGTCGCTCTGATGACCTTCTGCTTCTCCTCTGAATGTATCTCCTCATGAAGCCATTTAAGCGCACCTGTGCCTTAAGTGGGGTCAGCAGTGGCACATTCCAAACAGGCCCTCCTATTCCAATATGTCTTAGGCTTAATATTTTACAAATGATGCTCTGTAGGTTGCATCAGATAAAATAATCCTTGTTTTTCAATGGTGTAGGAGGTAGGAGTTTGTATGTCTGATGATAAGCCTTTATATTTTCTGAGGTTTTGCAAGTTTTTTGGGTGTCTAAGGGTTTCACGGATAAGGTGATCCATAGTATTAGCCTTATTATGTTTCTCTATTTGGTGTGCAATGAAAGGTTCAGAGAGAGTTTAATATATATACCATAATGAGTTCTGCTATAGTGCTATTGCCTCTCAAAAGTGAGCTGACAGAAATTACTGCTTCCTGTGCTAGAACAGCGACCACAAGTGTTATCTGCCTGCCATATGTGGGCCCGATTTACAAGGTCGGATCCATAAATACTGGGGATATACTCAGACTGATACTCCAGCATTCAAAATAGGTTTTAGGGGGAGTCACATTACTTTTTGGGAATTACAGGAATACTCCTTCAAATTTACTGCATTGCTAGGTTTAAAGGACTATTCTGACTGGGAACATTTAATTATGTAGAATGCATGTATCTGTGTAGAGAAGGCCCTATTGAGGTTGGAGGAAACAATAAATGGATTCATGTGGATAGAAAATGGATGGGAGAGGCATGTTTGTGGTGAAAGGATGGGGTAGGGGAACGTGGATATTGAGCGAACAGGTTTAGGGTTGCTTTAGGAGATAGGAGGGTATTCATGAAGTGTTGTTTGAGGAGATGTAGCTCAAGAACGTGCCTGAACTTGAAGAGAACAGGATGGCTAAGCAAGCAAATACCTACTTTCTAAAAGTGGTATTTCCAACTACAGAACATAAAAACCATCTTTACTAAAAGATTTATGTTTACACTCTGAGTCCAGGCATACTAAACTCAATTTCCCCATCTTGTTCCAATGGGAAGGTATGCTTATAAGATGTTATAAATAAAACTCCCATTCTACCCTATGGGACAGATAGCTTTCCAGTGGTGAAACACGAAATACACTGTAATTCACCAACAGGACATGGCACACACATCAGTACATGTCCTACTTTTAACATACACAGCACCCTGTCCACAAGGGTACCTTGGGCCTACCTTATGGGTGACTTACATTTAAGAAAAGAGGAGATTAGGGCCTGGCAAGTGGGTGCACTTGCCAGGTCGACATGGCAGTTATAAACTGCGTGCAGACACTCCAGTGGCATGCCTGAGGCCTCTTTTCAGGGATGCTTGGGTGGGTGGGACAATCAGTGCTGCAGGCCCACTAGCAGCATTTGATTTACAGGCCTTGGCACTCTTAGTGCACTTTACTAGGGACATACTAGTAAACCAAATATGTCAATATGCCAATCATGGAAACACAAATCCATAACACAGTTTACAACAGGAGCACTTGCACTTTAACACTGAACAGCACTGAGAAAGTGTGCAGAGACATAAAACAGTCAAAACCAGAAGGTCAGAAAGCAAAAAGCAAGGGGAAACACACCAAAAGATGCCAGGTCTAACAAAACTGAAAAGTAAGTTTCACCTAATTGGTGTTTTTAATTGTGCAGTGAGGCCATTGTAAGTTGGTACACAATTACACCAGTAGGGAGAAAGTATCATTTAATATGTGGACTGCAGTATATATTTACATCATACACATATACAATAAAAATATATTGCTGCCAGGAGCACCACTGTGCATTGACATGGCTCCAGTCTAAAAGTACTGCTGTGACAAATGATAAAGAAATGGGCCTTATCCATGTTAGAAAAACCTATATATTCATATGTTACCACTACAGTGTGTTTTATAAACTCAAAGGTCAGGGTGTTTACCATTTTTAAAAAGTGCCACACTTTATATTAGGAATTATGTGCCCTCACAGTGAATACATGCCCAACAAGCTGTCTTCCCTGTGTCGGTTAAGCTAGAGTTTCAATTACAGTCTTAGCTGTGGTTAAATTAGTGATTCACATGTCTGTTTGGGAAATACTATAAACTTTATGCAATGATATTTCCCCTTAGTTTACAAAATCTAATGACAAAAATAGATTTGGTATAACTTTATTGGAAACATAACTTTATAAAACTAATCTTTATGAGGTCTGAAACAAAACCGTTTCAAATCAGTTTTGCCTCTCAGCCCCATCCCAGATGTCCAAAACATATTCATGCCTCAGAGTTAACAACAATGCTCCCAGCGGACACTGGCTTGACCTCTTGGCCCAGGAAGCTAGGGTATTAGCAAACCAATAGGTATTTGCCACCTTGGAGAATAGAAGAAGACTTGGCAGAACAAAGGCAATCTTCACACTCCCTCTTTTGATTTTGAGATGACAAACAGGGCTGACAGGGTTGGTCTTGTTCACTTCCAGGGCTTTGATAGACATTTAGGCTTCAAATACAGCAGCAGCAAGAACCAGTTTCTGACCCTGCCAGAAGGGAGGATATCCCATTTGAATAGGGGTGTCTAAGTGAGAGACAGATACTCTCACGATTGAAGATGAAGTAAGACAATTTGGTTGTAGTGCTTCTGCAATTGTAGTTAGTAAAGCAAATAGTAATTGCTACAAAGTCAGGAAGCAAAGAGTGTGAGAATAAATAAGTGGAGCTTATGAAATGTTTCTCATAACAGGCTAGTACAGAGGATATGACTGGCACCTCACCAGCACCTCCTCAGAAGAATCCTGGTCCTGGAAAGAAAGAGCTGAAAGAGTGATGCTGGCACCCGAACACTGGAACTATGGGTCTACCTTGATCTGCTGGAAATTGAGAGCTCCAGAAAGGTCATGAAGTTTGATGGTACAACTGTGATTGGGATGGCCCACTGGTGAATCTGACACCTGCCCCAATGTGTGTAGCATGACACCATGCCTAGATACAGTTCATCTGCAAGCTGATATTTACAGATGTGTTTTGCCATAAAAATATACACGTTTAAACCTCTAGTTTTCCTTGATCCATTTCAATTATTTTGATGCCTACCTTCTAAATTAGTTTAGAAATAATATTGTGCTGTTGGCCTGACTTTAAAATTGTTGATACAAATTGAACATAACTCAGAATATTATGGGGCATTGCTTGCTGCTTGTGTCATAACTTTCAGAGGTTAAGCAAAGTTTCACTGAGATGTGTGCTGGGACCTAATGAGGGTGTGTTTATTAAGCGTGTAGCGTTATCCCTTTCCAAATTAATACTCCACTTTTTGACAGTTTGTAGTTATATATTATGTACTAGTAAGTATCATTTAAGTATGTAAAAAGTGCTTACATTTATTTTGTTTCTACAGGTATGGCCTTGTGATTAATGGATTTTTTCTGTGCCCCAAGCACAAAGTTGTTTAGGATTGGCACTTAACATGTTCCAATATTTTTAATATTTTAGAATGTTGATATATAGGTTTCTATGTTACTTTGGTCTTGTTCTGATTATAAATTGGCCTTTCGGTGATTATAAATAGTTTATTTTATGTAGGCTTTATGTTACCATTACCCACTACTCTGTTGTATAGTCCCACTGAGAGCAGAAGCTATATATTTTCAATATCTATGTAGCTAGGCATGTGAATGGAGGCCTACCAGATTCATTTGCATGTCTATGTTTGGAAGGTCCACAGCATTTTTTTTAACTTTGCCATATCATGATTTCTACAACATTGTTACAAAATGTATTTTATTAGGTTTTGTCACCACCAGCCTATTTGTCACAGTGGACCCAATTGACTAAACTATCTGTGCACAACAATTGTAATCTGCAGCCAAAAGTGACAGATTTATTGGTGTTATGCTCACATATAGAAAACAACTTAAGGTGATGTGTGAAATGCTTCAAAAAGTAAGTATGGGCATACACTCAGGCTGCATTCCAGACCATTATTTTTTACCCACTGTACCAATCCGTATGAGGAGCAATCATTTAAAAATCTGACTTTTCCTGCTACAAGAGGAATAGTTTGTCTTGTTGAGATTCATTAGTGAGCCTAAATAACCTGAATTCTGTAAGGGGCCTATATGTGTTCCTGAGGACCTGACCTGGCTGTTCATTCTAGACTACACTATTGATTCAGGGCTCCATTTGTTATCTTATCTTACACAGAAAAAACATTAATTATCAGACCTGCTATTACTAAGAGAGAACATTGTTGCAAAAACAGAGTCTCGGTCTCAGCTCTACTAGGCTTGCTTTCCTACCCAAGGGTGACACGATTGAACTTAGTTCATGCAGCCTCACAGAACTCCACCAAATACATAAAAGTGGCATCAATACTTTTGGGTTACTAACAGTCCTTAAACAGGAATCCAGGGGCACCGTGGTAATCAGCAACAAACCTTTTTTGTTCTCTTCAATCAGATACGCAGAAGATGAGCTAAGAAAAAGACCCTTTAACAAAAAAGAGCACTTATTTCAAAAGGTGCACACTGTTGCTCAAACACATCTCAAATAACCACAGTATACAACTAAAATACATTGGCCCCTACTCCCTCCAATGTTCTGGTCTTCCTCACAGGCACACTGGCCTTGGCTATCAGACATGCACAAGTGCTCCAGGCTCCAGAGGCAGGTGGTCTTGGATTCCCTAGGTGATGTCCCCTTACCCGACTGGGAGACTGGCATGCCTTGGCCACCAGTCCTGGTCACAGGTAGAAGCCTTGCAGAGCTACTCCTCCTCACACAGTTCAACTAGCTGCATGACAGTTAACAATTTTGGGAGACTCTAGCTCCCTGTCTTATGGTTTTGAGACACCAAATGTGAGTCTGGTCTTTGAAATGTATGTTGGGGTTCTGCTTACCTTTAGAGTTCCCTCTCCTCTGTTATGCCCTTTCTCCAAAAATCAGCCTGCCACAGCAGGAGTAACTCCAAATCTGATAGCCCCACAACACAGGCCATTGTGATTGAATGGTGGTTCACATCTGGATGTCAGCCTCAGTAACATGTGTATCAAAATGTTACCCCAGGGCCATAGCCATACCTTTCATGATTCTTTAACATCCCCATCTCCTTCCTGAGAGGGGCCCAGGTCCCTTTCTAGTGACCTCTCTCTTAATCAAAGAACACTCTTTGAAGAGTACCAAAGAGATTAGCTCCCCATTTTTCCATTTTATCTCACACAGCTCACAGGATTGCAGCAATCAAAAAAACTGTCTGCCTCATCCCTAGAGTGTACCATTCACAGGCACACATACATCCAGCACATGTGTAACACAGTGCACAGCACTACACACCAGCCCAATGTAGGCTAAGTGTGAGTTAAGCACAGAGTTGCAGAATATTAAAGAAGTGAGCCTGTAGGCCTCACTCTAGTATCACAGGTAAAAAGGCCTATTCACTCCTACTGATCACTTCATGGTATGCCACCACCTTGATTGGGCTGCTTAACTCCTGGCAAAGGCAGTAACCTTTCACCACTATAAGGGTTGCTCTTTGGGTGTCTCTACCGGTCCACAGAGAGAACAATCAGTGAGACAGGCCTATGTCATGGCACACAAACATGATCCAGGTTCTGACATGACAACAAAAATCAACACAAGGGAGCCAGACACTATTGCAGCTAGGGCGCTCGGGGCAGGGGTGCGTGACCATCACCATGAGAGGGACTTTTCCATCTCAACGCTGCATCATTGCTTCATGCATAAAGCACTTTTATACCCTATTGTGACAGGTTTGTAGCACACACTTTAGGCATGATATGAAAACCCAGAACTTGTTGACAACTGCAATCAACACCCTTCCATATCCATGTATTGCATGCAATAATGCATGTATTGGAAGATTGGGCCATACCTAATTTGTGCTCTGAGACCTTGTCAAGAGGTACCAGAAGTGCTAGAGAAAGGCTACAGTAGAATACAATTCAACATTTGGGTAATGAGAAATTTTCTGAAAATGCTCTCTAAGACACTCATTAATGCTTTATGAAGGACACATACTGCCCTTTATCCTAAAGCACAGTGGCATAATTAAAAATATATTGCAAAAAGAAGCAAAAAAACAACATTTGTTACTGCTGACTTAAGCACATAATTTACTTCTGACCACTGGCATGCTGCCTGTGCACAGAAAGTACTACAGCTTGTTTCCAAAGCTGGGTCACTGGTTCAGCACATTTTTATCTGAAGGTATTTGACATTTCTTGGAAGACGAGCAAGCCAAACAACCACATGCAGTTGTTTAAAATGAAATTCAGTGGCAGTTAGTCTAACAACAAGGCTTTGATTTATTTTCAACTTGTTTATAGTATAATTGCAAAAATATGTTAACTGATGTAGCAGATATGTTGATTGCTATGGTAAATGGTTTGTATTCATCACATAAAATAGAAGTTGAGGAACAAGCAACGTGTTTCCTTGTCTGTAGCACTGTGGCCAGGGCAACTAAAAACATATGCATTGTTTTCTTCATAAAATGTCCAAAATTTCATTGTTAATAAAACAAATGTGTTTCATGCATTCACCTGACATACTCACATTTCTCACTATTTTATTTGTGGTCATTGGACACTAATGAGCCTAAATGTAGAGCAACAAGCGGATCACAGACCTAATGAAACTCTAAAGAGCTCAAAGAAAACATGAACATGACATCTTATTCTAACTCCCATCTGCTATTCTACATCCCAATAGCCAGATACCTAAGTACTTACCTGGAATCAGGAGTTCTCCTTAATTCCTGTCCGGTGGGTTTTAATCCAGCTACACTACCAAGTCAGTTCACCTGCCACACCTAGACAACCTGAAATGGGAGATGGAGACGGATGCTGGTGGGGTCAGACCACTGATTTATCTTCATTATTTGTATAATGTGAAAGTGTGGACCATCACATCCTGCTTGGTTGTATGAAGGCTGCCTGGATAACTGGCATGGGCCTTTGCCTGGCTTGATTCTGTCCAGTATAACTCTTCCCACTGTGAAAATCCGGATTCTTTCTTTTATTCTACGCAAGGAGTGGCCAAACATGGCCACTCCTTTAGTTTTTGTTTCTAGACTTATGTCACAAGTTATAGTTTGGCTGACAATCAGAATCATACGCTTCAATTGAAACAAGTAACTTAGTGGTTGGGGCCCTCTGAGCCATGCTTGAACATTGATAAGACTGAGAGTCCAATTTTACTTTGATTTGAGTCTGATTCCCTAAGAGTTATCTTTATTTTTGTAAGGTGATATCTTCAATGAACAGCAACAGCAAGAGATTAGCCATGTCTGCGATTGTGAGCACACTTCTTCATTACATCAATTAACTTTAATTGAGGCTTCACATTATTTTGATATGTAATTTCTAGGGTGCACAAATCTTTACAGCTTGCAAGCAAGACCCCGATGCGTCAAGATGCATTAGTTGTTTACAGTGACATGTATGTTGCTAATGTCTCTGCATCAAATTTCAGATCATCTATGGCCCTCTCTCTCCTATAATTATAAAAGACTGGTTTAATCTGTACCATCCCATACTTTCTCTGAGATCCTTTAATTCTGTCTTCCTTAAAATTCAGAGATTTAAGAGTCTAAATTTGAGGGTCAAAGGTTCTCAATTTTGTATCAGAGTATATTGCTGCTAAATTATACTTTCATTAAGCAAATTCGTTTTTAGGTAATTTAATTTATTTCGTTTTTCTCTGCTGGGGTCATATTTTATATCGCAAACATAAGAAGATGATGGACATAGCGCTGAAACTTTTCAGACACTGCCCCGTCATGTATCTAAGTTGAATCCATCATCATTCTTTAGGTCACTTCGCCACCCCAGTTTAGACCCAGCCATATGCAAATCAGTCTTGGCTCCGTCCATCATCTCTTTGTTTTGCTTTGTTTTCCCTAAGTTGGCAGGGTATGCCCAGATGTGGGTCCCTTGCTCACTTTGTCGCTAGATTCAAGCTAGCCTGGCTGATGATGGGTGTTACCCCGAAACCGGTCCCAGGATGCTTGTATCCGATCCAGGGAAGTCCTGGCTTGGCAGTTCGGGCCGGACTGTTCCAATGAGGAACAGGTTCAAGACCGATTTGCATATGGCTAGGTCTGACCTGGAGTGGCAAAGAGAGCTAAAAAACGATGATGGATTCAACCCAGATCTGTGACTGGGGGTCAGTATCTTAAAAGTTTCAGCGCTCCGTCCATCATCTCTTTGTGTTTGCTTTGTTTGTCCTAAGTTGACAGGGTATGCCCAGATGTGGGTCCCTTGCTCACTTTGCCACTGGATTCAAGCTAGCCAGGCTGATGAGGGGTGTTACCTTGAAACCGGTTGAAGTATGCTTGTTTCCGGTCCAGGGAAGAACTGGCTTGACAGTTTGGGCTGGACTGTTCCCATGAGGAATAGGGTACAGACTGATTTGCATATGGCTGGATCTGACCTGGGAAGACAAAGTGAGCTAAAGAACGATGATGGATTTAACCCGGATTTGTGACTAGGGGGGAGTGTCTGAAAAGTTTCAGTGCTCCGGCCATCATCTCTTTGTGTTTGCCATAATATATATATATATATACAACACACTTTCCCTGTTTGGAAGCACCACAGCGTACCTTTCAAACGGTGCGCCAGGCACATAAAAGGGAAAGGGCACCCTATTATGCAGAATGTGCTGCATCCAGGACAGCCAGGAACTTGTGCTGGCCTTGGAACAGCGCATTTAAGTGAAACTCGGAGCATCGGCTTCAAAGCTCCTCTGCGTTATACAGTGCAGGCGGCATGGGATCACCTTCTCCCCCCCAGAGGGCTGCCTATAGAAGGTGAACTGAAAGTGTGGCCCCCTGTTCGTGGGCCATTGAAAGTGAGCCTCCTAATGACATGGTTGCCTCTGCGTTCACATTGATAATCCAACGTGGACGCAGACGCAAAGTGATTTCCTCATTGTGTGGGGCCACACACCAATGCAAATAAATGAACAACCTCTCATGATAGCGCTGACATAACATGAGCACCAGCGATATCCGTATGACAGAAGGGGACACACAACCGTCTGTGGCCCCTTCTGTAATAATATTGTGCCCTGTGGGGCATACGCCTGTGGCACCCCGAAAGAACAATATATAGTATGGCCCCTGGTGTGCAGTCTTCATCAAAGTTTAGCATCACCTAGTACTAAGTACTGATAATGCTAAATTCGCCCTTCGTAAGTTCTTTGTAACATAGAACGGAGTTAGTCTTTGTGCAGTAACATAACATGGCCACAAGATATTAATTTGCACTAAATACGATAGACCAAGAAAGTTGCAAGGAACACTGTATTGTCTCTCAGGAGCCAGGCAGTTAGGGGCAGAGTCTGTTACCTTATACAGTGGTAAAAGCTTTCTGTCTTCCAGGTACTTTTCTGGGGGACACCAGCCACAGTGTCAAGGGCGAGACGGACCTCTTTCCCTGCTTCCTGCTGTAGCCAGGAGTTCTAGTTTATGGAACAGTTTTACCATATCACACAGAGTCTCTCCAACAGCTCCCAAATATCCACGCAAGACTCATAGGGTCTAGTCTGTGTTACAAAAAGGATTCCCATAAGTCTGATGTAGTCCAATAGAATTACATTTGCAAGATACAGCGTTTGAAGAGAGTTTAACAGCGTGCCTGTTTATTTAACTCAAGAACAGGTTTTGGAATAAAAAGGACCCCCTCTTGTGCTATAAGCCATTTTATAAAGTAATTTTTCTAATATTGCATTTGTTTTGCAAATGCATGCAGTTGTTTTATCACAAACCATATTAACACCTGAAATATATGTCATGTAACTGTGCTTGTGGTCTAGTTTGAATCACAGAATCTATTCTGAAGGTTAAAATGACTTGCCCCTCATGTAAACCTATTCCCTTTTCTTGATTTGCTTGACTTGCTATGTGATTCACTTGAACAGGTACATATTTTATTTTGACATTGATGCATTTTAAGGTCACACTTTACTGCACTATAACATGATAAATAGGACAATTTTTGTCCTATTTTGGTATTTCCCTCTCTTATATTTTGTTTGAATTATTTGTATGGTACAAGAGAATTGAAAAAGTTCCAAATCGATGTTGGTGAACCTAATGGTGGTATGTATATTTTCCTCTCATATGAGATCTCACATATATTTTATTTAAGGAAAAGTGTTGAAAGTTCAGAATTCTGTATTATTACTGAGGTAGTGACATCAGCAAAGTCTGCATTAATTGTTCTCAACTGCAGCAAAGCTAAGAAAGGGTAAGTATACAGACAGTTTGTGATTTATGACATACTGTTTCCCATCTCATAACATTGCAACACTAATTTATCTATAATTAAATTATCATACCGTGGATTCACATACTACACTGTTGGTCTATGTTCTTTGAAGGCAGTCACATATATTATAGGAACTGTTTACTTGGTATGGCCTTTTGACTTTGAAATACTTCTTCTTTTCTGAATGACATTTCATTGAATTGAAATGCAATTATTAATGCATTATTCATACAGATACACATATAATCAATAATTATAACATTATTATACATTATACTGTATGAATGTTGTATTTTGGATGACAAAAATACTGAAATCTTGAGTACTGATGGTGAGTATTGTCAGCTCAGGACTCTATTGTGTGATTTTGACCAACGTTTTTATAGAGACTCCTAGGGTATGAGTTTTAGCTTTTATATATAGTAATTAAAAACAATATACTATTATGCCCACTCTCAATTTGTTCTCGCAATTACTCTCTCAATCAACTTGCATTTTCTTTTTTGGATTTTACCTCTCACAAACTCTCATACTGTTGTTCTCTTACTTTGTGTGTTAAATATTGGATTATTAGTTGAGGGGGGTGAGAACCCACCTCAATTAATCACATTTCCTGTTAGTGTGATTCAAAAACATCACTAAATAATCCTGTGTTCAACCCTCTGGTAGCTCGACACAAAAGCAGTCAGGCTTAACTTAGAGGTAATGTGTAAAGTACTCATACAATAACATAGTGAAAACACAACACAAGAAAAATACCAAACTAATTTAGGAAAATACATTGACTGCCCCTAAATAAAATGACAAAAATCCAATCAGTAGAACAACAGTTATGAATTTTAATAGCATAAGGTTCAAAATTGCACCAAAATGGGTTAAGCACCAACCACCTTCATCTGGTTGTGCTTTGAAAAGTAAAATGTGAAGGTCGACCGCGATGGAGCATGGGTCAGATACATAATGCCACGGTTTGCCAGGTGAAAAGTTTTACCTTTAGGCTTAGGAGCTTATGTATGAGAGGGTTGGATCATGTTTGCACTACACAACGTGGTACATGTGTGACACCAACCTGTACATCAGGCTTTTGAAGCCACAAAATGGCACTTTACGTGGCTCTGAGTGGCTCAGAAAATCTGGAGCAAAGTATCACAGCGCATATCACTGATTGCTTTACTCCGCTCTGGGAAGGCATTCCATGGATGTTGCATGGGTGTTCCCATGCAACTCTCATGGATTTTGAGTCATCCCCAAATTTACAATAACTTGTAAACCGGAGGATGTGCCAAAATCTTACACCTTCCTAGAGGAGGTGTAGCGAGGAGAAATATCTCTATTACTTCTCATTATTTCCTCTTTCTATGTGTGCTGCATTCTGCGGCACACATAGAAAGAGGAATTTGCCTCCCAGGATTGTCTTTGTGCAGGAAGGTCCCCCTTTCTGCACAAAACCAATCCTACATGTAACACAGAGACCCATACACCAAGGGCTGTCAAAAGGTGCCAGTGCAAGGGAAAGGACAGGAATGCGCAGTGTTGTTGACTTAAATACAGTGCATTCCTGCCCTTTACCTGTCACACTTTGCAGTACAGCAAGGTGACTTGCTGTGCTGCACTGCATCACAAGCTCATAAATGAGCTTCTATGTCTCTGGGATGGAAGTCAAAATCCTCAGTTGGTCATGGCAGCCGGCTGTGACTGAAGAGAGCTCCATGTTTTTGGATAACCACTGGAGTTGGCCTTGGTGGAACCTGTGACTTTTGACTGGAATACTCAGAGCAGGGGAAATTTGAATTTTGTGTCCAGAGAAGGTCCCTTGCCGGTCGGATACTTTTTGCGCCTTCACCTAGAAAAAATGTCTACCTTTGGACCTAGTCCCTTTTGTGAGTTCAGATTCTTCCAGTAGTGTATGTCTGCAGAATATAGCTGAAGAAGCCTCCAACAGGCAAGGCACTTACTCAATGAATTCCTGCTGTATCAGATTTGCAGTAGCAGAGAATATTGCAGTAGGAGAAACCTGAATCTGTAGCCCAGCAACAAGGCACCTCTGTTGGACAGGCTTTACATATAGGCCCCAGTCACCAGTCAGTTCTCAGAGTAAAATATTTGCAATCTAAGTCCAAGGTTTCAGGAAACTGAAGGAGGAGTACACTTTGACACCAGCCAAAGGTCCAAGACCTTGGGGCAGCAATAGTGGTCAAGACTCACCCCAGCAGAAGCCAGTAGCATGTTCAAGGTCAGGTCCTGCTGGCCAGCTGAGCAATTGAAGGAAAGGCCTCTGGAAGCGTGCTGTGTCCCTCCAGCTCAAACAGGACATCAACAAATTGACCATTGGAGTTACTTCTGGGGTCCTGTATCAAAGACAAGCAGGTTTAGCCTTCATTCAGGTCTTAAGCCAGCAGGGCAATCCTTCTGATTCTTCACAGGTCCAGGAATGTTCTAAGAGGGGAACTGGGGATCTCACTGTTATGGCCATTGCAAGACTGTGGGTAGGGGAAACCCCTGGTCCCTCCCTATACAATTGGTAAAAATATCCTAGGGGTAACCGTTCTGACATTTGCAGCACTTTCTGTGTGTGTTACTGTAAATTATGCCATAGTGCCCTTCTCTACCTGAATCTAATATATCAGAACCCTTCTTATCCTGGTCAGAGCTCCTTGTGCACAGTCAGTGCCCACTCAGAGGCGTGGCAGACAATGATGGACACACCCTTCCTAGTGGTCACTCCAAACAACTTCTGGGGCAGCTACGCCTCCCACTGGGGTTGAAGCGAAGCTGACTAGGAAGACAAAGGGAGGCATCCCTAGGTGTGGGGTACATTTGCCAGTGACAGGGTAGGCACCTTTAGAAGTTCAGGAAGAGGCTGTGCATGACGCCCCCAGACCATCCTTCTCAAAGAAGAAAACACCTCTCCCCACGTAAGCCTTTTGTCCACTGTATGGAAGCAATACACATAGCACCACAGGAGAGCCATTAACAGTTAGGTGACACTGGACACCGGCAGGAAGGTGCATTTGACTTAGGCAGAGAAATTATAACTTCTTGAAAGTGTTGGGTTTTTTAAAATAGTACTATAAAATCTGACTTGACGATTAAGTTGTATTTTAGATTACTATTAAAATGAGACCTTGAAACATGGTTCTAGCTGCTCCTAAACTGAAGTAAGCATTTTAAATTGTTCTTATATCACCCAGTGTTTTCCTACGGAAGTGCTAGCCTTGCCAAAATAAAAACAACTTTATAGGATTTTCCCTCCCAGGACACATACAACATTAAATGTACATGCCAAACATTTTAAATATCATGCACTCTGACCTATATGCCTTTAGGGCCTAACTTATGGGTGACTTATAAGTTCTGAAAATGAAGGTTTCAGCCTGACAAAAGGTTTATTTTACCTGATCGAAGTGAAAGTTTAAAACTGCACACACAGGCTGTAAGGGCAGACCAGGAGAAAGTGCTATTTTATAATGTAGCATTTAGTTTACAGGCCTTAGGTACATGTAGTACCATATGCCAGGATCATATAACTCAATGAAATGTACCAAGGTGTATGCCAATTCTGCCATGTTTAAAGGGGCAGGCACAAGCTCTTTACCATTGTTTGGCAAGAGTTAAACGCAGTCCCGTAGCCAATAAAAACGGGTGCAGTTAAATAAGGCAACATAGATGAAAGACGTGAAATGGAACTACTGTGGTCAAAAACATTTAAACTGATAGGACCGTCTTGCCGTGTTCATATTCTGTGCATTCTGGACAAAAGCATGTGTCTATGAAGAAAATAAATGAGATTGATCTATATGACAAGACAGTCTGTGTGATTGACAAGTTGGACAAGGCTGGGCTGATCCATTGAGCTCATTCTGGTTCCATTGTATATTAGTAAGTTGTTGAAGGCACTAAGAGAAATCCATACCTACCACCTAAACTATCAAGTCATGTGCAAATGATGTAATGATATGTGGCCAAAGTACCACTGGATTACAGCAAAGGATTGAGATATGACCTGATAAGATGGGAGTGGAATGGGCATTTGAGGGACCCTATATCCATGGTAAGACCTCTGTATGCTACCAGGCTCTCTTCTATGTGGGTGCTGTGATGACTATGTGATTATGGCGATGTATCAACTTGCTATATGACAAAATGAAACTTGTTATAAAAAATAATACAGCCTATGAAATAATCTTTAGCTTCCAAAGGTTACCTTCTAACTAAATATGTATTGCAAGACTACCTGTTAAACATTATATGGTGCGTATCTACACACTGCAGCAAGGCTCAAACATCAAACGCTGAAAGTTAAGGGCAAGCCTGTACATGACTCTACGCATCAAGAGTGACATACAGCGTAGGGCCTGTTCACGAGAAAGAAGGAGTGGTAGCCCTGGTGTGATACCACTCTGCCCCAATTTTGTCGGCTAAAAGAAATTGCTGATAAAATCACCAATGGCCATACCTGGCCTCCTTCTATGGAAAAAGGGGAGCATGCAATAACTTCCCCTACCATGACACATCTTTCTCTTCCAAATCACTCAGAATGGGGGGATACTATTCAACATAACACCCAAGTCCTCATTCCATAGGATTTCATTTTCAATCACAATGTATGGTGTTACTGCACAGTACTGGTCATTATAGGTGTGGATTTTGTATCCAGCCAGCATCGTACCAACAATAAGACATTCACATACAACTACACTGAGCTGTACCATAGCACAAAAAAGATCACACTTGTGTTTGTCATCATGTTATTTACCACTACGAGTAAGCAATTAAAAAAACTAGCTACTTGATGCGAAAAACTAATTAATAAACCCATCTCTCTTCCTACTGCCACTCCAGCTGTTCCTTCTTCACACACAAGTAAGTCACTTGGTTCTTTCAACTTATTTTAAATTTGGAGAAATAGAAAACAGAACTTTACCAAGGAAAACAAAAAGAAAAATCATTCCAGTCCTGGATGCGCAGGATGCTCAGCGAGATTGCCACACAGAGGACATCAATCACCCTGGAAGACTCCACAGGGTAATTAAACACACGTGTCATTTTTAATGTGACAAGCTGAAGAGCTCAACTGCTTCTCACCATCCATGGCATTTGCGGTACTGTAAAATGAGCAATGCGAAGCATAGCTAATATTAATAAATTAAAAGACACTCAAGTCAAATGTTTAATGCATACACAATTAGATCTAACGTTGGCAGTGTAAAACAAATAGGTTATTAGTTAATAGAGTTTCATGCTTAAATTCACACATATATTATTAATGTTATATTTGCTGTTGTTCAAAATGACTGATTCGACAGGGTTGCAGTGTGGTTACACTATACAAAGAATTTACTATTTGAGAACATACAATCTCTTCAATTGAAAACAAAGCCTGTTTTATTGCTGTCGTACTGTAAAGGGTGTGGCGTGTATGTATAATTTTGAGTGCAGGGTACAGCCAACGGATTAATAATGTTTTATGAAGCCCCCCTCTGGCACACACCTTACCCTCACACATTGTTTTTCGCTGCTTAAATAGATCAAATCTCCGGCAAGAGTGATATATCTGGGATTTGGGCCAGTAATATCTGTCTAACTCTGCTGTCTGTGGCCCAGGACTGTGAGATCTGTGGATCATTTAATCTCCCAGCTATGATTTTACGAAGCTGATTCTCTGCTGCAACATTTGACTGAGTTACTCTTCTACAGTAGTGGTACCGAAAATGAAAGTAATAGCACTGTAAGAGTGAAGAAAGATGCTACATTTATTTTGAGAAATTAAGAAGCCTAGTGAAAACGATTGCCCAAACCTTGCACTGGGTGCAATGCCTAGGACGTGTTACCGACTTTGTATGGCTATGGTACTGAAGTAACACAATGAACCACTATGTGATTTTGTTAGGGCTCCCTCAGAACCTTTTTTTCCGTTTTACTGAAGGTACATGACATTTTGCTGTAAAGTGCACTTTTAATTTTGTTGTTGTTGAGGATCCAGGGCGGGAAGGGCCATAGATGGAGTAGGGTTTGATTCCCTTGCTTGTTAGGTGAAAGGCTCAGTGCATATTAATGGGCTACCACTTTCAAGGTTCTGGGGCCACCAAGGGTTGATTTACTTTTTTATTAAGGTATGACTTTTTACAGTTTCAATAGAATCACACTTTTGAATACACTTCAAGTGTTTTTGTGCTAAACTGTGACCCATTTTACAAACGGGACACCAAACAGCTGTATGGCAAATAATATGTAAAAAAGTGTACTTGGTAAATACTTTACAATAGTTGTAGGTGAAGGTGCTAATTAACAACAGTAAATCATAAACCATCCCTGATGTGGTGGAAGTAGAGGGCAAAGCATGACCTCTCCACATGTAATTATCATAATACAGACTAACTAACGTGGGTAAATACTGCTTAGTGTCTCACTGAGAACATGTTGCAATGACGTTACAAAGGGAAGCAAATGCTCTAATATTCACTAACCCTCTTTAATGTGATCTCATTTGGCTGTACTATACAGATTTAATACATTGCGCCTTAGGTTGTGTAAATACAACCACTCCTTTCAGGTAATTTTTCCTCTTTTCTCCTCTTCGCCTAGACCTTTGGAGCATGGGGTCCCCTATGGCTCCTCTTTGAGCCCTTTTCTCTTCAACATCCAAGCCAGACCCTTGGCAGTGATTGTGAAGTCCTTGGGGTCTCCATAGCATCATAAGCAGATGATACTCAACGTATTGTCTCTTCTCTGCTGATGCCTCTCAAGACTTCACTAACTTTCAGGAATGTATGCTGGCAGTGGCCAGTTGGATGGATGATATTTGCCTTGAACTCAGCTCTAATAGAACTGAGATCCAGTTGCTTGGAAAGCAAACCCACATGTGGGGAGATCACTGGTGGCCAGAGGGCTTGGGGTCTCCTCCGTCACCCAAATCATTTATAAACAAGCATTTGCAATGCAATAGGTCTCGCAGTTATGAGAGTTTCAGCTATTGGCAGTGTAAATAACAATGCCTTTCATTTATGTTTGTAAAAGGCATTTTATTTGTAATGTCAATAGCTCAAACTCGCGTAAATGCAAGACCTATTGCATGGGTGGCAGAGTTAACTCTTCGGTGGCCGGGCTGCCTGAGAACCGGGAGGAGCTGAGCCCACTAGCTGGAAGCAGATGCGCAGGGAGGGGCGTGGGGGCAGTGTGTGTAGCGCTCTGCACCCTCCTCTCCTACCAGGCGCATTCCCTCCAGACTGGGGCGACCTGCAGCTGTTCGATGTGGGAGAAGCCGACTGCAGCAGCCACAATAAAACGCGTGCCTCTAACTGTTGACTGTAGGAGAACACAGCGCAGTTACTGGAGAACTGACTGCTGTTTTCGGTGGCCTCGAGAAAATCGTTCCTGTGGGGCATTTGTTTCCATGGGATGGCGGGACAGCACTTTAATTGACTTCCAGCATACCGCTGCCTGGCTCGAGCATTCAAATGTTCTAATTTATGCTGTTTGGAGTTAGTCCCAGTTGTTTTTGTATTTGTGATTCCCGCTCCTTACAAGGCATTGAACACAGCCCTGGGCTTTAGTGTGTCCGTGGAGATAATGAAATCACAGCAGCCACTGGCCGCTGTAATTAAAACTATAATTACGCCATCCCCTGCCCTTTGGCCTCCTTAAATACTCTGCAGCTGTGTGCAGGCCTCTTCACTTACCCCCTCCCCCTCTGAGCTCTTTAACACTAGGCTGATAGGAGGGGAAAAAGGGGAATTGTTTTCAGCTGCAGTTTTATTTGTTCCTTTAAAAGCAATTTAATCAGAAAATAAGGGCCAGCGAGGGCTGCTGTTTAACCCCTTGCGGGCCATGCTTGATCCAGGGGAGCACGTTGCCATGAGCATGCACATCTGGTGTCACAGCGCAAGCTGAGAATCCCAGAGAAGACATGCCGCCCTTGCCGGGACACGGGCGGGGCATGGAGTGCGCAGCCGGAAGTGTCTGGGGCTCCCGTGGGCTGAGGGAGCCCCGCGTATTGCAGCCCGCATGTAGGAGAAGCGAGGCAGGAACCCACCCCGCACTGGCAAGCAGGAGAGGAAGTCCGGCGGGAGCCCACCCCGCCTTCGTGAATGCCGCATCATGCGGCCGGAGCAGGATTTCAGGCAGGGCTCCTGTGAGCAAGTCGGAGCGCCGCCTGTTGCTGCAGTGACAGGGAGACCAGCCGGGGAGCAGCGCAGAGTCCCCACAAGAGCCGGTGATTGGGGTGAGGCATGCTGTACGTGGTAAGCGTGTCGCGCCTGGACAGGAGATATGCACACGTATGGTGCGAGCAGGAGCTGTGATCACAGCGCAAGCTGTACGCGTGCACATCTCCTGTCTGCTAAACAGACAGTTGATGTGCAAGCATATGGCTTGCAGCGTTATTACAACTCCTGCTTGCACCATGTACGTGCACATCTCCAGTCCAGGCCTTGCCGTACGTGTGGACAGGTCCTGTACCCCTTCTGAGCCAAGTCGACAACAATAGATGTCGCTGATAGTGCTTTGCGCTGCGTCGCTAGGCGAGACCTAAAAATGAGGTATCTGGCGAGATGATTCCCTCTCCTATGAGACTAACATGAGAACTCTAGTAGGCACATGCTTTGATCTTCTGAGAGGCCTTTAACCTATTATCGGCTTCTTCCAATACCACATTCGACAGTGGATCCTCCAGTCCCTTAATCTATCTCACCTCGACTACTATAATATCCTTTATCTGGGTTGCATGAAATCTATCTTAAAGAACTGTTCTCCCTTACTAAGGCCTACTCCTCCTCTGGGCTCCTTCAGAAGCTTCACTGACTGCCCATTGAGAAGTGCATTCACTTTAAAGTTCTTTGTACTGCTCGCAAGATTATGAATGCTGCAGGAGCCCCCATTCTTTCAGAACTGATGCTACCCTAGCTTACTGCCAGAGAACTTTGGTTGGCAGAACTAAATCCGTCAGTGATCCCTCGATTCAATAGAAAGAAACTGGAGGTCACATATTCCAGGTTCTGGATCCTTCCCCCTGGAACATCATGCCCCCGATATAAGGAATACTCAGTCGTCTTTTTTTTTAGAAAAAAACCTAAAAACATGGCTGTTTGCTACCTAGGTCTCCTTGCAGCATCTCCTGATGTACAATGACCGTTCTACTGTGGTTAGAGCAGGGAATATCCACTGCTGAGTCAGCCATGAGATTAACAAATCACATTAAGATAACATAGCATAACACAGTAGATACTATTATAAAAAAGCAGTGAGGTATAAACCATAGATACAGATCAACAGAAACAAAAATTCAATTTATAACCATTGTTGAGGAAGGGAAGATCCACCATACTCCAATTCCCCTCCCTTGGTCAAGGGCCTCCCTCACACTCAACAGGTGCAATGTGTAGCAGATTATTATGCACATCTGCATACATGCATCTAGACACACACACACACTTCATTCTATGTTCTTCCATTGCATCCATTCTCAGAACGTTATATCTCAAGTCTGTAGGGGATCTGATAAATGGGTAACCTGCCCCTTTTTACATAAATTGGAACAACACTAGTTTTTTTTCTGATTAATCACAAGTATTGAAATTCCGAAGTGTCTAAATGCCCATCAGCTGCCTTTTTAGGTCTCATTATGTCCCAATCTATTGCTTTAGCAGTAATATATAGAGTGAGATTTGGGTTAGCCCCTTGCTCATACCTGAATATCTTGTTTATCTCAGTTCCCTGCTCAGTATTTGATGGCTTTCCTCCATATACTTGTGGACGTGTCTTCGTACCACCCCTGGAACATTTATTCTTTTCTTTTTCTTATTGTATGAGTTATATCATTCCACTGCTGCCTTTAGACTCTTTTTTATTTGTAGTTCAGAGCTCCAGAGGAGCCCGTCTGCTTCTTCCCCTTAACATCTCTTCCCCCACTCTCTCTGCTTTCACACAGATCTGCTTGCACGTCCCTTTCTCAAAGTGTGTTTGTCCTCCCAAAGGAATTCTCCCCCTTCCCTCACCTGATCATCCTTTGATCTACAGTTCTCCCCGCCTCTAGGCATCCTGCTCCACATCATTTTGGTGCTAATTGCACTTTATTTATTATTTTTACTTTGAAAATCATTCTAAGATGTCTTCCATGTGTGCACATGCATACACATGTGTCTTAATATAACTACACACACCAGTTGAGATACAATAGTTTCCATTTCGACATTTTAACTTAACAGTTCCACCATAGCAGATGCTCATTTCAAATTGATAGAGGGAAAAAAAAGTGTTCTTTAAGGCCAATGCAAGAACGCATTTGCACAGACAATTGGCACGAACTACTAATTGACAGTGCTAGGACTCCCTCTAAGCCCTTATTGAAGGAACTACATTGGCTTCCCATACGGCAGCGCATCAACTTTAAGATATGCTGCACGGTTCACAAATGTCTTTACGGAGCAAGTCCTAAATATCTGTCTCAATCCCTTGAGCTGTATCAGCCCAGCAGGTCTCTCCGCTCAAGCAACCAAGCCCTTCTAAAGCCCCCTGTCACTAAGAAATACAGACAAGGAGATCGTGCTTTCTCCGCGGTTGGACCTGCACTATGGAACAAACTTCCCACTGATGTAAGAATGACCACCAACCACTTGTCTTTTAGAAAGACACTAAAGACCCTTCTTTATCAAGAAGCATTTCTGTCTTGTTAACTTTTATGATGCACTACCTGTCGTTCAATAGCTGGCAAAGCGCGGAGATACCCTTACGGGATTGATTCCTGCGCTATAGAAGAAATAAAAATAAAAATAAAATAAATAGTTCTTAAAGGAACAGAAACAAACATGTCAGTGTTACTTTAATAGTGCCTCTGTTTTTCTCCCCATGTTAAGAAGGTCACTTCCCATCTTTAAATTTAAAGCTTTATTGAGGATGGCGTAATCCTGACTGGTCTTTACAACTGCAGAAAACTGCAGATCCCCATACACCTACATTACCCATAGGTGCTGTCCTGAACGGACCCAGGCATAAACAGATGCACATTAGACTTAATTTATTTTACTGACTCTCCATAACAGCACTCTCAGTCCATACTCACCAGTATGATTCACATGCCCATCCTGAGACTGAGACCAAGCTACCAGAAACAAACTGTGCCTCCCAACCTAACCTAACTGTAGTCAGGATTTCAACTATTGATCAATTACACATGCTCCCATTGTGATTGCATAGTAGCCCAATCGCCCTGTGCCCTAGTTTGATACCTCTGGAGCTCATTCCTAAAATATATCCTATCTTTTCTAGATAATAGAAGAGGGATGGAGGAGGATGAAGGGAGAGGCAAAAGTTGTCTGCTGCAGAGAAATTCCTAATAAATTCCCCAGGCTGCTAAATACCCACCACTTTGCCTCTGCCTATTATTTCCTTCTCCTTGTCCTATAGTGCTTTTTGTAAATCCCCAAAATGGTTGTTTTTGAATCCAATTGGATTAGCTTTCCAAGAAAGGAAATACCTAAAAAGAATGGGACACTGTGTATATTGAGTGTGAGGACTGTTAACATGGAAGATTTTAAAGAAGCTAAAACATTACACATGGAGATGGCTTTATCTTGTTTCTTTGCTATAAAGGTCAGAAAATAATTTCACATGGAAATAATACTTAACATTTATTTAGGCAAGGTCCATGCAAAAATAGCTCTCAAGCATTTTGTATCGATACAGTTTATACTGTTTAATAACCTTTTTTGCAGCAGCCAAGCATTCCCATAGCGTATGCATGATTACCCTAACTATGTATGATTTAACTGGCTACATGTACAGGCCAATGAAACTGAACATCATTGTATAAGAAGCGAGGCCATACATTTCTCCATTAAAATCAAATTAATAATAATCATTCTTTTTATGATTTTTTTGTTAGATTATTTCCGTAGTTGATCCATATACTCGATGTATAGCTACAATTAAAATACATCAAGGACGTCAGTCCAAAATTTAAAATGTACCTACTGTGCACATTTAGTACAACATAATACTTTCTCCATACGAAAAGAGTCTCCTCTTGTGGCCGGCATGTAAGAACTAAGGTGGGCGGTGCTGAATCTAAACAGTCTGCAGTGAACAATGTTAAGTGCTTTTCAGGGAAATCTATATCTCAAACGATACATCATTTGTTCTCTTTGAGTGATGTGCAGCACAATGGAGTGGGCTGTGTCCCCTCCTGAAAGACACCTAACACCCTTCACAGGTGTATGTTAGACCTGGAACGTGCCACCTCCTGTTTACGGGTACCGCGTACCATGAGGGGCTACCATTGAAAGAGAACGGAAAATAACGTAACAGAAAAGATGTATTATTTACACCTGTCACTTTGTAGCACTGTAAATAGCAAAGACTACTAATTAAATGGTGGTGTTGTGTTCTACTTCAGAAAATGCCATACAGATCTCAGGAGCAAGCACTCAATTTACCGAGCAATCTACTGCACCTTATCAGTACGACACATCCAGAAACACATATTTAGGTAATGGCTTTGAGAAAATCCATAAATGCACTACTGCAAAAGTCACAGGCATTTTATAAATTAAACATTAACAGATATTCCAAATACCCACACAACAAGAAGATATTTGCACTGTTGAATACATTTTCAAAGTTGGTATCTAAAAAGTGCTCATTCCTTTCAGTATACATTTATTTTTTTGTTTAAGAAATTGTTATTGAGTTTTGGCAAAAACACAAACAAAGCCATACAATAATGTAAGTGATCATAATAAGTTAAGATAGGAGGCACTAGAGTTAATAAAAAAAATTCAGTAACAGCAATGGGGAGAAGAAAGAAAAGTAAAGAATAGAAGAAGAGAGAAGAGAGGAAAAAGGGAAAAGACAGAGAAGGAGGGAGGAGGGGGAAAGAAAGAGGCTAGGTAAAAATTGGGAATATGCAAGAAGGAAACAGGATAAGAAAAGATTCAGTATACATTTATATACCTGCAAATGTGACTTCTCAATTCCTGTTAGCCTTTCTAGGACTGGTTCTCAGTGTCCAAACTAACACTGATAGGAACAGGCCTTAATTTGCAATGCCATTACTTACCTACGCGCATGTTATTTTTTATATATGTTCTATTATATCCTCTGCTTTACAACTGCCGGAATGCAATAATGAATTGCTAGCTTTACTCCTGGGACTTCAGAGTTATTATCTTTTTTACTGCTATGAATTTTTAATGCAGCGACGTTTTATAGAATCGGACAGCAGAATGACATTTCCTTCAGAGATTGACCCTTCAAAGAACAAGAGCCATAATGCGAGGCAAGTACCAGTTTTCATGAAAGTATGTTGCCGTTGGAAATTCAGACCACTAAAACGGCGGCATACTGATGTGCAGCAGTTTGGGCTACTAGTGCAATAGCTCGCAGTAATGCCTGCTTAGAAAATAGGCATTTGAATAGATTTGTATTAGTACGGGAATGTGGATCACCCTAAGTGAATTTGAAGAAATGGAGACACGATTGATAGCAGTACATAATTTATGATTTTACAATGATTCAAGCCTTTTTCTTTCTTTGGGAGCCACGAACGTGTGACTCTTTACATTTTTGGGCAACTGCCTTGCAATACAGATTCCTACATCTAAGGAACTATTTTGATCTACCTAGACACTCAAAACGCAACCTTTTTAAAATATTGCGTTTTCCTGCAAAATGCTATGGCCCTGACTACGAGTTTTTGGCGGAGCGGTGGCATGGCAGTGCAAACCACGTCCCACCCCTTCGCCAAAGCTTGTGCCGCAGCCAGATTATGACTTTTTCGTAGTCTGGCAGGCGGGTGGTGAGGGGGTCCCATGGCGGTGCCTCTTTTAAAGGCAGTGATGCCCTTAAAAAAGGCACCGCAATGGGACCACACTGCAAGGTTTCTGCACAGCATGGATTTGAAAGTCCATGCTGTGCAGGAAACTATGTGTATGCACACAGTGGGCATATGTTATGACCCCTGTGTGCATCCACACAAATTTAAGGCACAGAGGGCCCTGTAGGGCCCCCTTTCTTTCCTCTCAGCCAGGATTTTCATGGTGGGTGGAACCACCATGAAAAGCCTTGTTGAGAGGAAACTCGTAGTATGCTTGGAAGGGCAGTGGCAGTCTTTCTAAGCATATTATGGCCTCTGACCATTGCTCCTAAGCCAGAAAATGGTAGTTCTCTGGTGGAACCTGTGGTCTCAGGGCGGTCTGACTTCCTGAGTTGTAATCGTTTGGTCGGACCGCCAGTGCCACATTGGCTGGATCATCCACCGCCGCGCCACAACTCGTAATAGGGCCCTTAGTGTTTACACAATTGGCCTACTTCGCAAAATGTGAACCATCTACAGAAATAAAAATACTGGATGCATCCATTTTTACAAAATAATAAACAAAGCGGTATTTCCTCCAGGAAATGTGGATGATGTTTGAATAAAAATAGAAATGCAATCATTCGGCGCCTCCTCTTATTATTCAAATCCCAAATCCACCATCATGTTTTCAACCAAATGTTTCTTTAATTCTTTAGGGACATTAAACCCTACATCCGGATACCCCCCATCAGATCCTTTAGCAAAACACTGATCACTCCCACACTCTCAAGCTATGGCTCCAGTGTTATACTGAACTGCATTCGTTTTGCAGTGCTTTCGAAATGTTATCTCCATCATCAGACCACGGTTCTCAAAGACCTTCACAGAAACCTTTCAGATATCTTACAGATCACTTATCCATCCACAAGACATCCTAACATTATACTCTTCCAAACTAAATGCGACTGGGATGTAGTTGAAGATCTGTATCCCACACATTAACTCTCCAGAACTCAATAATACAACATTTTAGAGGCAGCACAAAAAATGCCTTCTCTGAAACCAGCTGAGCACGCGGCTGAACATGAAAATCTTTATCTATCCATGCTTATCATCTAGACTGGTTATTTTGTTTAGGGGATTGTGGCTCTTTTCCTTTGTGCCACTTGAAGTTTGCCATATTACAAACACAATACATCATTTGATCTGTTCAAAGACTGACTTTGCAGAATTTGCTTGAAAACGTTCCAGAAAATTAGTTTTAGCTGCAAATGTAGTGATTTAAAAAAAGTATTTAAATAATTATGATTAGTGTTGCTATTCAGACCACAAGCAAATGGATTGGTTGAACGAGTTAATCGCATCATAATGGACAATATTCAATTGTCTTTGAGTAATGGTTTAAAATGGAAAGAGGAATTAGACAAAATGATGTGGGCTCACAGTGTGACTCCCCACTCTGTCACAGGTGTGTCACCTTTTGTGGCTTTAAAAGGAAGGGAAGCGGCAACCAAAGAATCTCCTGTGTGGTTGTAAAAGAAAGATCAGGTCTGGGTAGATCGAGGACTAATTGCAGAAAGAGTTAAGGAGTCCCAAAAAAGCAATAAGCATGATTATGACAGAAAAAAAGGGGTGAAGGATGTCAAAATTACTATTGGTGACTGGGTGGTTACTAAAAAAATGAGATTTGTAAGAAAAGGAGAAAGTACATTTTCCAGACCACAAAGAGTAGTAAAAGTAATGAGCTCAGTGGTAACTCTTAATGATGGAAAAAAATGGAGCATGGGTAACTTATATATATATATATTACCTACTGGTGGTTGCCAGTAGGTAGATATAGTTAGGACCTATTATCCATAGGAAATCCGCAACATTCTATTTGGAATAACTTTGGCCAGCTCCGGTCCGCTCCTATCCTGAAAGTTTCACGGTGATTCGTCAAGCGGTGGCTAAGAAAAAGGGGGGTCCCAAAACGCGTTTTCCCCATGCAATTTCCCATTGAACCTTTAGCCGCAGCTATAGCCCGAACTGCTGAACTTAATTACACAAAATTTGGCAAAGAGGTAGTCCTTAATTCAGACTTGTGCCTATTGCTTAAATGGTGCAAATCCGTTCAGTAGTTCCTGGGAAAATTACAGTTAAAGTCATGTATATATCTATGAGAACGAGGGATCCACGTACACTAAGCGAAGCCTACGCGCACCCTGACGTGCACCTGCTGTATTTTAGTTGGCTATCAACACTCCAAACCAGGAAGTGTTGGCAGCCATCTTCTGCCTCGGTAGAACCGAGGCACAAGAAACCCAAAAATAACTTTGCAAAATGCAAAAAGGGGCAGGGTAGAAACACCCTGACCCCTAGGCAAGATATGCACATCCTGCAGATAAAAATAAAAGAAACACAGTCTCCTGCGATAAATATGCTCATTTGCCCCCGCCACCCCGGGGCTCAAACTTAATATATGCTGCCAAACATATAAGTGCCTGTCAGAATGGAGACTGGAGAGCAATGAAATTATATGGTTTGAAAATGTTGTCAAAAATGGAAAGAGTAGGTGACACTGTCCGCAAACTACGGCAATTAGAGTCCCGGCTTATCATCCGACTTCGAACCAAAATTCCGAGAGGTATGAACTTTGGAGAAGACCTCCATATATATCTAGAGTGACTGTAACAAAACCAGCAAAAACTCCAACAGCAAGGGTACTGAACCCGACACTTAAACCAAATGTAATATGGCACTAATCCTGTACCAAGTATGAACTATAAACTCTGCCCATGTGAATTAACATGTGACACAATGTACTAGACAGTGTAAATGTAAAAATCACACCAGTCTTTCTTTTCTTGTAATTTTAAATCAATTTTTGTTCCAAACTACGTATCCCATAATGCCACCTAGGGCTAACATGGGCTAGTATTTAAATGGAAATGGTAGAAGGACTTACTGACCGTGACCAAAGCCTTGTGTGGCAGAAACGCGTCGTTGGGGTGAAACGCTAATTAAAAGGCTTCAGTTAAGTATCCGGTTGTGCCGCCTCTTTTGTGATACAAAAATTAATTTTGGGTCAGGATCCGACCCCTGGGCTGAGCACACACTGTTGAGCGCACTCGTGGACTGCAGGATCACAGCAAACGTGATCAAGCCGTGAGATGAAACGCGTTGTTTGTTTTTGCTGCCAAATTAAACCTTCAAGCACAGCAACTCCTGGTGCGTCGTTTACGTGTTTTCCTGATGGGAGAATGGTTGGATATATATATATATATATATATATATACATATATATATATATATATATATATGAAGCAAACAGTCCAGGTTCCTAAAGGTGCAGGAACCAACGGTCGGGACCTCACAAAACCTCACAGCCAGCAATCCAATAAAGCCCCACAAAAGTAGATCCACAGTGGATAACAGGGGAAACGTATTTAATAGAGATGACGCGTTTCGCTCTACAAGAGAGCTTGATATATTTTCTTCTGCCTCTTACTTTTTGAAGTAATCCATCTACTGCTTTGTGAGGTAATATATATATATATATATATATATATATATATATATATATATATATATATATATAGCTGAATGTTTCTAAAGTTCAATAGTATTGTGCTCTTAAAAAAGAAAATGGGTTTGGCATTAAGAAGAATAACTATTCAAACTTCAATATTATTGTTCTGACCATAACACAACTTAACACAACATTAAAAGGTAGCGGCAAGCCTCATCTTGTAAATGCTTAAGAATATAATAGGAAGTTTGCACCAGTTCAAGATGAAGTGCTTCTCAGATCATCCTGGGAGGAAGAGGTGGGAGAGCCAACAAATTAAATGGGAGAGCTGAGCCAGTGCAGAGCCAAGGGTCTTGCTCGGATCTTAAAGCCCGTAAACAAGACCAGCCCTGAAAATGTATGCTAAGTAAATTAGAAAAGAAATATCATATAAAATATGAAGAAGTCGATTGAATATTCCAAAAAGTGTATTCAAAATGTGGAAACTTTGACATTAATGTGTGACAATATAGCACCACACTGAGACATACTTATCAAATGTGATAGTTTTTAAGCCAAACCATTAGTGAATTAATGGGAAATACAGTTGTTATGTAAACATTATTAGCATTCCAGATTATTATAGAGCATCATAATAGTCTATTAAATCAAATAGGTTTTTGCACAACTGATATTTTAAACTCACATATTTGCGTTCACATACGAAAATTAAGAAAAAGGAGTTTTGGGCAAATAAACTATTTGCCTAAGATCACATAATATAAGGAGGGAAGCCTTGATTTATCTAAGTTTTCTGGTTTCATCTTGTATGGGGTAAGCTGGTAACTTCTTTAATTCAAGCAGACGCGTTTCAGCTACATTGCCTTTCTCACACAGCAGAAGCACTCGCTGTGAGTTTGGCACGATATGATGGGAACTAGTTTGCTGTCTTTACACAAAAGTGTCAGAACGGTGGCATGGAAAACAGCCTTTTTCACCCGTGGCTATGAGTTATTTAACTCAGGGTTGCTCAGTTATCAAACTGACACCGACAGGGTGATTTCCAAATATGCAACAAGCGAGGGGTAACTCACACACACCATGGAGTGACAGGACAGCATCTATAAAGCCTCTGTAAGCCTGGATATTATTAGCAGTTCCTGAATGTTTTTATGCCAATTGAGGACCAATGAACTATCGGGCACTGTGTCTCTGTATAAACCTATAGGATATACAGGGGCTGCTATAGGAAATTCCATCAGAGGATAAGCATCCAAATATGGCAGGCAGAGAGTTAAGCATCCAGTAAATGATAGTTGCAGTCCTTCGTCACTGTTCACCATGAGAGAACCTCCAATGCGAGTAATGCCGTGAATTTTTAAAGACTCAAAATTGAGTGTGGTACTTCATTTTTTACTTGAAAAGCATTGAGGAAGGCAAAGGCAATGTAGCCGAAATGCATCTGCTTGATAAAGAAGTTACCAGCTTACCCTGTGAGTGACCTGCAATTTCTGAGAGTGTATATATTTTTGGAGTCCCATCCTCATGCATAGGGACATGAGAAACGTTGACCACAGACTTCAGTGCTAGATCACGATATGTCCCTGTGTCACCCAAAGACAATATTGACATTTTCAGCAACGTTGTAGCATAGGACCTTGAGAAAATCTCACAATCGGCACCACGCAACAGGAACATGACTCAGAGCCAACGGGAGACTATTAGGAAGTTACAAAATAATCAAGACCTTGTCATTAAACCCTCCGACAAAGGGAGAAATATAGTGCTCATGACCAGGACCATGTGCACTAGGGAAGCCTATGGGCAACTCAATGACACCAACTGTTACTGCAAGGTGGACAGAAGATATATCATTAATTTACAAAATAGATATCTATTAAGATTGCAAGACTGGCATGACAAAGGACTACTCACATGGGACGCAAGGCAGTTTTTTAGAAATGAAACCCCAACCACACCGACCCTTTATCTGCTACCTAAAGTTCAGAAGAACACACATGAACCTTCAGGCAGACCCATAGTGTCCTCAAAAAACAGCCTGTTAGAGAACACCTCGACCTATGTCAATCACTTCCTGTTTCCATTTGTCAAAAAATACCAAATCCTATCTAAGACACCACCGACTTCCTGATGAAAATAATCAACATTGTCCTCAATGACAATCACGGGCTAGTTAGCTTAGACGTTGAGTCCCTATATATTAGCATTAGACACCAAGACAGACTCAAAGCATGTACATTTTTCCTCAAAACCTGAGACATTTATTTGTTAGAGCACACACACATATGCTACTTAAAATGATTGAAACTTGCCTACAGGAAAATGTATTCATGTTTGAAAAGCATTTGTACAAACAACTACAGGGAACTTCTATGGGCACCTGCTTTGCTCCCAGCTACGCCTGAGGTGTAGTTCCTATATTCCCAATAGGCTCTGCGCATTGGAATAACACAAACGGTAGTTTAGACGTAGGACTGAGGTCGACTGGGTCTCTACTGAATATGTTAGACTTAATTAGGTATGTCAGCTAGCTCAGAGGTCACTAGAAACTTTCTCGAATGAACAGGAAGGAGTTAACTTTCCTGATTAGACAAGAAGGGATTAGTTTCTGACAACCGCATAAACATGACAACTTTGCTCCCTCCAGAATAAGGAGTATATCTCCAGAGTCGTGTGAAAACAATAGATAGCTATTTCACTCAGTCAACCGTGCATGCTTAGTTTCACCAGAGTGCAGAGACGGCCGTTTTCAATAAAAGTTGTTATTTATTGAGCAGTCTTCTTTCTCATGCAAGAGAAATGAATTGCCACAATTGCAATACTTATCATAAAGTAAAGTGCGTACCTTAAAAGGAGCATTATGAAATAATACTGTAAAACCATTGATATGGTTTCTGAGCCATATGATACTTAAAACGGATAAAATATATACAATACATACAATGATAAAAGTTGACTAAACTTACTCAGCTGGTGCTTCTAAAATACGCCTACCCCAGTGTACCTAACCTAAGCCTAGTACAAGGGAAGGAGTAATGGAGTTGCAGTTTAAGTTAAGTTAGTTTTGCCAAGAAGCTGAATCAAGAATTCTCTAAGGATCTAATCAGCTCCGTATCTTGGTTTTAGAACGAAGGAGGTCTTGTATCTCTTTCTCAGGACTCGATCTCCAGCAACCTGCAAGGGTAACTGGAAACACTGGAGCTGGATTTCTCGGCAGGAGAAAAGACAGCGTCTCTCTCAGTGCGTCAAATGGGAGGGTCGGCTTCCTTCGGCACTCTCATCAGCTGGGCTTTGGGTAAGTAGATAGCCGCTCTGCTCCAAACCACTGTGCGTTGCTTAAGGCAAATGCTGGTATATTTATACCTGGAAGGTGCCGAGTTTGACGTAAGGTTGAACATAAGACATCACTAAGAACTGTCACTAAGAACTAGCAGTTCTTTCAGGACTCTCAGGAGTTCTAGGACAAATCAAAACAGAAGCAGGGGGAATTCCCGGGCTGCTGGAGGTTTGGTTTGTTTAAAGGACACGTTGTACTTTCTAGGAGTCTAGGGAGAAGCCTTGCCATATTTGGACTGCATTGGCTATGACTAAATATGGATATGATTCTAATGCCTTTATAAGGATATGATTTGTTATAACCACATAAGGGCATAAATCGGGAATATTTAATTAGGGTCCTAGATACGTCTACAACACGCCAATCTCATGGTGGGCTGGTGGGAGAAGCAGGTGCTCTGGAATGACAACACAGTGAAATAGCTCTACAAAGTGAAATTGTGGGTTAGATACATCAATGATGTTTTTTTTAATTGGGAGGGTGATGAGGTGGGATTGACCTTCTGAATGTTAATGATGTACACTTGAGATTCACAAGACATTATAGCAGAGAAACTATTGACTTCCTTCACCTCAAACTAACCATCGAGTGGGGCACCATCAGCACAGATCTCTTTAGATATAAAACCGCTGGTAATTCCATTCTGCATGCTTCGAGTTGTCACCCACCAAGCTTCAGATGGGGCATACCCTACAGTGAATTTCTCAGACCCAGAAAGAATTTTAGTACCAATGTCGCATTTGAAAACACAAAACAAGCCATGAAAAAGAGATTCAGGGAAAGAGGCTACTCAGTCCAAGCTCTGAAACTAACAGAAGGTCGAGTGAGAGACCTATCTAGGGATGAAAACTTACCCTCAGATAACACAGCTAAAATATCTAACAGGGAACAGACAGATGTTGTTAGGTTCATCACAAGATTCAGCAGTCATGCTACGCAACTGCACAAGATCTTAAAATCTAGATGGGGGATCTTAAGACAAGACCTCATACTGAGGAATAAGATAGGGCCCAACCCAGCGATAACATATAGGAGAAGCACCTCTCTTAAAGACATATTAGTACACAGCCATCTTCAGCCTGTAGAAACCAACTGGCTCAAACAATCCAAAGGATTCCGCAAATGTGGGAACTGCAAAGCCTGTAAACACATTGCAATGTCATTGAAACTACCCTGGAGTGAACCAAAACAACACGGAAAATGTGAAAGTTGCTTATCTGTAACACTGACTTCGTGGTGTACACCATCGTTAAAAAATCATTAACATTAGTAAATATTTCTTTTGTCTATCACTTGTCACTTGATGCTGTAAAATCACTGTGTCATTATTTTTTAATGGGGTCAGACCCAGGTTGGGGTCAGATGACAAAGACCAAGGACGTGGTCGAAAGGTGTCTTTTTGTCATGCAAGAATAAACAACTTTGTTACCTGAAGAGTGGGCTTGTGAAGTGCTGCTTTTCACTTCGTTTCATCTGGAAATATATATATATCAGCTCACCTCGCCACACCAAACTTTTCCGTCGGGTAAGAACGAGTGCAGACCAACAATATCATGCAGCATTTCATCTTTAATTGGCCTTTGCCATAACTGGTTTCAGCCGTACAAGCGGCCTTGATCACATGACCATGTATATATGTTTGTGTTGATGCTTTTTACCTCTTTTTCATTTTTCTGCTGTTTTTGAATAGTGCAAGCTCAACCTGAAGGTACTTCAGCAGTTTACATGAGCACCAGTTAAATTATACAAGATCACATTCATGGTATTTAGGCATAGGGATATTAAGGGATATTACGCGATTGCTCAGAATCACAAGATGGTATACTTACACAGAGAATAGAACCTTTTTCTCCAGTTCCATAGTCTGTAGCTCTGGCCATAATTTCACATCCTGGGTAGTGGGAGGGTGGCGGGCAGAAGTCACAGGAAAGCTTGACTTGTTTTGTGCTCGGGTTCCAATAGGACTTCGAGCTGATCTGGAGCCAGGCCTCAGTGTCGAGCCTAGCTCGAGCTTTCAGTGGTTCGCACACCTCTAGAGTGCTGTAGAAGCAGGAAGTTTAGCCAGCCCTCTGACCAAAAGTTCATGTCAAGCACAGTATTTTAGCAAGGATGCCATAGACCCTGGTGCAAGCAAGGAAAATGGCTACTTTGACTGCGGTGGAGGTAGTGAAATACAGCACTGTAAGTATTCACTGGGCCCTTCACGTTTCTGTGCGCTGGTGCCACTACCCCTGCTGCACCAATGCCAGCTACGCCTCTGTTCAAGCAGGTGGTGCCACTGTGCAGCTGCAGAAATACCAGCACATAAAGGAATGTGTCCACACTTTGCTAGTCAAGCACAGGAAAAAAAATGCACTTTAACTAGCATGTGCTATGAAATGTGAATCAGTGCAGTGCTTTATTGCAAATAAGAGGCAATCCTTGTCCCAGCGCCCTCTCAAACGGTGAATACTCCGTTCCACATCATAAGGTCAAACACTAATAATGCTATGAGAGCTTGTCATATATGAGGTCATCAGATGCCTCCATGTCGCCAATGACGTCATGTTCCAGCTTTGGGCAATCATTTAGCAGCTCAATGCGTTACAGGTAGCTATAGTCCGGGTTAATCTCTATTGAAGTAAATGGATTACATTTCTAGAATTAAATGACTTGCAGAAGGAAAATCTGGAATGAAACGGCGTGTCCTCGATTACATGACGCCATCTAGTGACCTTAAATACATACACTTGTTGTAGTCTTTACGATTGTAGTGCTTGGTTAAATTAATTATGCGACCCCAAATCTAATATAGTGCTTATGCGCTCATGTACTCGCAGCTTATCTGCCGCAGAACTGCATCTCGGTTGTGAGTAATGGCAATAAACAGCCTCTTGAACATTGATTAAGGATAAACGTCTCAAGACAAAACAAATGGAACGTGTCTCTAGAATTCTGTTCCTGCTTATTTGCAGAAAAAAAGAACAAAATAAATGATAGGAACTCAGAACTTGACACGTCTCACGTTTTGCGAGGCAAAGGAAACAGGAATCATGTAAAAGAGAAGAGATAAACTATAAATTGGAAACTGTTCAACCCCCCACTCTGAAAAGCTTTAACCACTGGAAAACAAACAATAAATAATCTTGCACAAAGAGAGGAACTGTTTGACAGAGTACAAAGCTTACAGTGCTATTTGTAAAGCAGGCCCAAGACAGAGAGGGATCCATTTATTTACTCAGCGATTTAAAAGTGGCTACTCTAATTCTTTCTCTTGACAGCTAAATGCTGGGTTGCTAAGTTACTGCTATTTGACATCATCTCTTCCCAAAAGTGTTCCTGCTTTTGACAGGTTTGCATGATTCACTGAGCGAGCCAGCTCGTTACTCACTTTTCCAGTGACGTCTGTGTAATCATTTTCAATTCACATCATGTAGTCCACAGCAGCCCCCCTCCCCAATCCACAGAAAAATACTTAAAGGACTTGTCAGCTACACAGCGCGCTGTAACTAGACTAGACAGACCCCACCTTCCATATTAAAGTTATTATGCTTGCATTTAGCATCTTTCTACTGTGCTGGTTTGTTGGTTCAGTGAAGGGAATCAAGGAAGAATAGGAAATGGCTGTTTCGTTAAAGAATTCCTTTCTTTCATGGTAAACACATCTATTGAGAGCAGAGATAATAATGTCCATTACTGCTTTGGATGTGAGCCAAGAAGTCCTTGTTACATCAAATGTCTGTGCAAAGTGTGCATTCACCTGTTGGCCTAATAACTAGAGGGCAGAATGTTCTAAAAAATAAAACAAAGGCCTCATGGAGTTTGTTCACAGCAAAAGCTGTGAAGGACAACTTTGAAATGTTGGAGCTCCGGACTTCTACCAGCCATTAGAAGCCCAGAGCACTCCATTCTTTTCAATAGAGCTCCCAAAATTCCAGTGTTCTAATATTGCCTTAGAGCTCACCGTAGCGGGCTCTCCCAGCCATTAAAGGCCCAGGCCTTTAATGGCTGGTAGAGCCCGCTATGGAGGACTTTACGGCTATCAGAACATTCTGCTCTTAGATGAAAGAATGTTCTAATTGACAAAACAAAGGCCTCATGGATCCCAAGGGGACTGAAATCCAAATCAGCTCCATGAGGACTTTAGTTCAAAGAAACATCTGTGAAAGGCAATCAATGGAATGTTGGAGCTCGGCGCACTCCATTGTTTTCGATGGAGCTCCCATCATTCCAATATTCTAATATGATAACTTTAAGTTATTCATTTTAGTCTTACATAAACATTTGATAGATTCACAACAATGTATTATTATTCCCACAGTACTCTAGAAGAGAGGGGACATGGAATTTGGCATGCAACCAGTAGCGGCCCGTGGAGGGAGTACTGTGGGGTGGGACAGGGAAGGGGTAGGGTGGGGGATAGTAAACTATGGCTCATGGCTCATGGACGACCGGAGTAACAAAGAAATAAATACAACTAATTTCATTGCGTGCGCTGAAACGCATTTGGCGTTTCAGCGAGCGCAATGAAATTTGTTTTATTTATTTATTTATTTACATTACTCCGGTCAGCCGTGAGCCGGAGTTTACTAACACCCACCCAAAGCGATGTCAGAGCGCCATCCGAGCTGTCAGAGTAGTGCTCGAGCACTACTCTGACAGCTCGGATGGCGCTTTGACCGCCAAAGTTACTACCGTGGCCCGCAATACCCAGGGTTGACCGACAGGCTTCCCTCCGGAGTTAATTCCCACCCTACCAGACCTCGATGCCCTTCCCACCCCTTGTCTTGATAAAGACCCGATGCAAACCACCAATTGGGACGCAATGGGGTCAAAACGTCGACGCTCATACTTGGCCAAGATGCCTCCAGGAACTTGGACATTAGCCATCTATTTCCTTGGAATACTAACTTTGCAATACTGGCCTCTCAACAAAAGAAAACACCCCTGCCCCCCTCCCCTGGTTCAACTGTATAAATCTGTATATAAGTGTCACTATATGCAATGCACTATTCACTTTGTTCACCACAGTCACTAATCAAATGTTTTAAGCATCTATCGAAACCAAAAACGGAATGAAGTAATTCCCGTGTATTGTGTTCTTTGTTTTTATTATAACAAACTTAATTCTCAGAGAGGTTTGCTTTTGTGTTTTGAGCTGTTATTGCCTTCCTTTAAAGTAATTCTTGCTACCACCCGACAGAACCATTTTTGTTGTTAATCAGATATTGGCTACTGCACAATATTACGAGAATAGGGATAAGGATGAGAAAGAGAAAGCAGACAGAAAGACTAAAGATTTGAAGACGAAGGTTCTTTTACAGCAAGCGTATCCGCCTTGATATAATCAGCGTGAATATCAGCAACCTCAGCAGTTTCAGAGGAGTTCGCAAAGGTTTGAGCCTTCTCAACAGCGTTTTCCGGTAGGCCCTAATATGTGTGCGTATTGTAAGTAAGAAGGGCATTTCAAGAATAGTTGTCCGATTTTGTTGCAGCGTGCGAATGGTGCGTCTGGTGTGAGAGGTCGAGGTGTTCAATAAGTTGCTAGAGGTAGAGGACGTGGTGTGTTCCCCCAGAATGCACGTTCTTTTCCTCCACAGAATACGATGAATTGCTTTGATCAACAGAATGTTGCGTCTCGTAGGTCGACTCAGTATTATGCTGACGACTACTATGTTGAGAGTGTGGATGGTAATGATTGCTAGGACAGCCATAGACAAAGAGAGGGAGTTGTGTCAGTTCCAGTAGATCAGAGTGGACCTTATGTTGAGGTAATTACATCAGGTGTGTCAGAGCCTTTTCTGTTGGATACTGGTGCTGCGAAGAGTTCTATTATGCACTCTAAACTCCCTGGAGCACCTTTGTCTGGCTTAACGGATGTTTCGGTAGGATTTTCTGGCGCCCCAGTTCGTAATCCAGTTTATAGTCCTTTGTCTCTTTCTGTTGGACCTTGCGAATTTGAAGCACCCCTCATCTTAACGACAGGTTGTGGTGAGAATTTGTTGGGATTGGATTTGTTGAAGAGATTGTATGCGACATTACATTATTCTCCTTCAGGAGTACAGCTTACATTGGGTAAGAGAGTGATCTCTCCGATGTATTTGTCTCCGGATCGACTTCCATTGGAATTGCGTTCTCTCCCTGATACTCTTTGGGCTACTGGTCATAATGACATGGGTCTTTTGGAGATTCCTCCATATGTTGTGACGCTGAAAGCGAATGCTAGATTGCCACGTATTCCCCAATATCAGATTTCTAGTGATGGTGAAAGAGCGCTTTTAGCCATCATCTATGATTTGATGAGAAAGGTGTGATTGAAGAGACGAGAGGTAATGTGAGCAATAGTCCGGTTTTGCCTGTTTTGAAACGCACTGATTCTTCTCAGCCGCCTGTGTATAGGTTTGTGATCGATCTTCGCGAAGTGAACAAGATCGTCGTACCGCAATTTCCCGTTGTTCCAGACATTACTGCTTTGCTGACTATGATTCCTGCTTCTGCTACCTGGTTTTCAGTGATTGATCTGAAGAATGCTTCCTTCAGCATCCCGATTGCCGAGGAGAGTAGAGATATTTTTGGCTTCTCTTTAGGAGGCCGAAGTTTCCGGTTTAAGCGCGCTCCTCAGGGCTACTGTGAGAGTCCATCAATCTAAAGTCAGGCTTTGAAGACTCAGCTTGATATGATTGTTTTACCTGATGGTGCTGCTCTTATTCAGTATGTCGATGATTTGTTAGTTGCTGCTGATAATGAGGAGATTTGTAAAGAAGCTACTCTTTCTTTGTTGCGACATTTGTCTGACCTCCATCATAAAGTGTCACTTTCGAAGTTGCAGTATTGTCGACAAGAAGTGACCTACTTAGGTCATCTCTTATCGAAGGAGGGAAGAAGATTGACTCCAGAACGAATTCAAGCAATTGCGCAAATGACTTTGCCAACTACACAGAGAGAAGTGCGTGCTTTCTTGGGTATTACTTCGTACTGTAGGCAATGGATTCCAAATTTTTCGCTTCTTGCAAAACCTTTGTTATCTCTTACTGTTAAGGATACTCCGAATCCTATTCCTTGGTCTGACAAATGCCAGAAGAGTTTTTCTGAATTGCGTGATGCATTGTGTTCGGCTCCTGTGTTGGGTACTCCCGACTACAGTAAGCCTTTTACACTCTATGTTCACGAGAGAGAGGGATGTGCATTGTCGGTTTTGACTCAACAGTTCGGCGATAAACAGCGTCCATGTGCATATTTCTCGTCGACTTTGGATCCGGTAGCTAGAGCATTACCGGGTTGTTTGAGAGCCACAGCGGCAGCAGCTGTTTCTATTCAACAGTCTGCTGGTTTGGTGATGGATAATACGTTGATTGTGATGGTTCCACATGCAGTGGATACTTTGTTGAACAGGACCAAGACACAGCACTTGACTAGTGCTCGATTGTCAGGTTATGAGTTGACACTTTTGGCGTGTCATGTGCATATAAAGCGATGCAACACGTTGAATCCAGCCACGTTGTTGCCGGCTTCTGTAGAGACAGATGTTTCTGAACAGCATGATTGCTTTCTTAGGACAGAAGAGGAAACAAAGGGTAGAGTAGATTTAACAGATACTCCTCTTGCAATGTCTGATGGTACCTTATGAGTAGATGGTTCATGCTTTAAGCTTCCGAATGGTGATACGACTGCAGCATATGCTGTTACGACTTTGCATACGATTGTTGAAACTGCACGTATCCCACAAAATTCAGCTCAAGCAGCAGAGTTTATTGCATTGACAAGAGCGTGTGTGTTGTCGAAAGGAAAGAGAGTGACTGTGTATACCGATAGCCAGTATGCGTTTGGTGTTGCCCATAGTTTTGGACATTTGTGGAAAGAGCGTGGGTTCCTGACTTCGCATGGTATGAAAATTCAGCATGGTCAGTTGGTGAATGAACTTCTTGAGTCGCTTACGTTACTGATGCAAGTTGCGATCGTGAAATGCAGTGCACATAAGAAGGTTACCGATGACGTTGGTTGTGGTAATGCATTTGCGGATGAAGTTGCGAAAGAGACGGCGAAAGAGGTGATGAGTCGAATGTATGTTGTGGGTCCAGCAAGATGGGTTCCGGATAGAGGAATGTGTGAAAATACGATAGAGAGTGTGAAATCAATTCAGGCTGAAGCTACAGAGAAAGAATTGAATGAATGGAGAGAGAGTAAGGGAAAATTGGATTCGACTGGTTGTTGGATTGAGTTGTCTGAGCATCAGCGATGGTTGCTACCTGATGCGTATGTGCTTGCAGTGGTTACGATGGCGCATGGAATGGCTCACATTAGTGCGAAAGGGATTTGTAAGTTGTTGGCTCTAGTATGGCAGAATGCTGGAATTCCTAAGTGTGCGGAGAACTTGGTCAAGAATTGTATGCTTTGTCTGATGTATAATCCTGGTAAGGGAACTCCAACTCCAGCTGGCCACTTTGCGCCTCCGACGTATCCGTTTGAGGTTCTGCAATTGGATTTCATCCATATGGAGAGGTGTAATAATTTGAAATACGTCCTTGTGGTTGTTTGTGCCTTTTCAAGATGGATAGAAGCATACCCCCTGAAAGATAATACTGCCTTGTCCACAGCCAAAGCCCTGCTCAAGGAATTTTTTCCTAGGTATGGTTTGCCAAGAATGGTGTGGAGTGATAACGGGAGTGAATTTGTGGGTCAAGTCATGAAGAGAGTATGTGATGGTTTAGGCATTAGGCAAAAGTTCCATGCTGCAAATCACCCCGAATCAGCTGGTTTAGTTGAGTGCTATAATGGCACCCTAAAACTGAAACTAGCCAAGATTCATGCGAGCTCTGGTCTCCAATGGCCCGATGCTTTGCCATTGGCACTTTTGTCAACCAGAACGACAGTACATTCTCGAGTGGGCCTTAGTCCCTACGAGATTGTTTTTGGTCGCCCGGTGAATATATGGGAAGTGCCGAGGCCGACAAAATTTAGCGAGATTGAACATCCTGTGCTGATTGTTTATTTGTACGATTTGACGGCTAAATACACTGCCACAAGCATCTGACGATCCAGGACACGCCATTGAACCAGGCTTGTGGGTCCTCGTGTGGAACTTTCAGCGGACATAGAATAATCAGCCCTGCTGGACTGGACCATTCCAGGTCCTGTTGGCAACGCGTACTTCTGTGAGAGTGCACGGTAAAAAAAAAACTGGATCCTCGGCATACATTGTAAGAGAGCTCCTTTGCCTCTGCCGTACAACCAGTGGGTTGGCGATTCAGAGACTGAGACTGTGCCCCGTTTTATACCGTTCAGAGATGCACGTTTGATTGGGACAAGTTCTGAGCGTGAGGACCACAACATTTTACAAGAAGCTGAGCATTCATCAGTTCAACTGGACACTACTGAGCCTGAGTTGTTGTTTCGTGATCAGACATTGCCAGGTAAAGGCCGCTATAATTTACGACCAAGAGTCGATGGACAAATAAATCAATAATTCTTTTCGTGCTTTTTGAAACTACGCTCTCTCATCTGAGAAACTGTTTTGATCGATTTTTGTTTTTCAAACCGCCATCCGGGTTCAGCTGAAGGGTTGCGGTGTAAAGACTCAGAGTGTACGGCTGGAAGACACAAGGTCGACAGTTCTGGTTTGTTCTAGGGCGTTCCTTGGGACATTCAGAGGTACACTTGAGCAAAGAGAACCAACTGCCGCGAACAGCACGGTTAGAGGATGGAGTTTTACGAGATGGAGAGAGCTGTTGAAGAAATGAACTTTACGACAAGACTTTGTAAATTAATGAGTAGCAAATGTTTTTTGATAACATGCCTTTTTATGCTACTTAGCATGATGATGTTTTTGTTGGGATATGTTATTTTCTCTTTTCAAGTGACGTTTGCACCCACTACACTACCTATGCCTTTTCCTACTATTTCTGTGCATTCTTTTCATCCTTTGCCTGAACATGAGTCCATTAGAAGATTGGAATTTACTAATGACTCCTTTGTTCAACTTTTGCACCAGCATCAGCTAGGGATGTACGTCATTACGACGCACACTTTTACAACGCGTTCCATTACAACGCGGTCGTAACAACGCAAGTCGTTACAACGACTTGCGTTGGGGGGGCGCAAATTAAAAAAAAATTTATTTACTATTCCAACACCAGTCCCCGTGGATAGTAGGGAAGGTGTTGGGATAGTAAATTAAATGATTTTCTATCCTTGAGCGCCCCCCAGCGCAATTCGTTGTAACAACTTTCGTTGTTATGACAGCGTCGTAATGGAACGGCGTTGTAACGGTTGCGTTGTAAACGTCGCATACCATTAGCTAGTAGTGAACACCACTAATTGTTGGGTGTGTGGTCTTATGCCTCATACTACTGATAAAGGTATTCCTTACCTGGTCCTGCCATTTAGTTATAATGGTTCTGTGTGGGCGTATAGGACGATGTTCATCTATGCCCGTGAAGTTTACCCCCTGTGTTCTGTGAAAGATAATCCAAAGAATAGTGCTCTAGTTAAGGGAATAGTAGACATGATTAGAGGAATTAACTCCTATGAGACTATCCCGAAAGATGAGACACTAGCGTATATTGGATGGAACGTTACTGGATATGGTGTTAGTCTGAATGAAAACCAGCGAGCAAAAAGATCTTCTCCGATTTGGATTGTACCCCATCGTGGTCATTTTTGTCTGCAAGGTAATGGTAAGAATTCAAGAGCTCAGTTAGGGAAGAGTGTTTGCACTGAGACGTATGTTTTTGCGTCCCAGACTTCCCCACCGTTTTTAGCAGCTAAGGGTACATATTTTGTTTGCTACGATAGAGCATATACATGGTTGCCCCCTGATTTTTCGGGAACATGTTATGTTTCGTTCCTGTTGCCCCCTACGTACACTGCTGCGGCAGATTACCATAGAACGAGAGTTGTTAGAGGTGTCTTCATTAACAAAGATACTGCAGGACAAGAATTGGGAGATTTTCTGAAGGGTTTTCTGCCGTTTTGGGGACCTATGGTCAACAGCAGGAACATACGCCAATTGACAAGAGTGGTTGAGTCCACCGTAGTTGAGACTGCCGGTGCCCTTAGTAATCTGACTGCTGAGCTCCAATCGATCGTCTTATGACTCTCCAGAATCGAGTTGCGTTAGATGTCATACTTGCAGATAGAGGAGGGGTATGTAAATTGATCCAATCGAGCTGCTGCGTTTTCATTCCAGACAATGCTCTGACAGTGCACCAGGCCATTTCCAAGCTACATAAGATCTCCGAGTCTGTACGTATGGACAAAGGAGATTGGTCATTAATGGGATGGTTTTGGGAATTGTTATCCACTTGGGGATGGAAGATTTTGATGATCTACGGGATGGCTTTAGCTATCCTTTTCCTGTTCTGTCTTTGTGTCTAGTGTGCTCCTGCTATATGTGGCCTTTGTGCTACTACGTGTGCGAGGAGACCTGTCCGGAGAGAGGTACTAAGTAATAGGATGATGCTCCAGCAACATCGTGATGGTCTGATGAATATAGACCTGGATTCAGATTGATGTGAGTTTAGGTTATTGCCTATGTAAGGGCAAAAGGAGGGTCTGAGGTTCTGTGAATTCTGAACCTGTTTTATAAAGGTCATAATATCGTTACGAATTTGGTAGTGATGGACCATAAATAGTGAGTGCGGCATGTAAGAGTGATTTCGCCATGTTCGATCGATGGAATCACTACGTATTCATGGATTTCGTTCTGAACACTCGGGTTCCATTTTGTGTACGGCAGCCATTTTGTGGTTGCCCTCACTTAGGCCGATGACTACGGCCGAACGAGTCTTTGGAACATGTACACCTTTAGCTGACTTCTAGGTGACCTGAGTGAACTGACCCCGTTGCCTGTAGCTAGCCTTGTTAAGCCAGTTTCTTGTCCGGTAGCTGGCCGAGATAGAGATCAAAGAACAGGACATTGCTGAGTTTATTGCACACACACACACCCCTTTATCTTGCTTCTCAGCTGTTTCTGCTCCTTCTTTTATGGCCTATTTATGGTTTGGGTTGTGGTCTTTTATTATGGGTTTGTCCGGCCTGTCCGAGCAAGAATGTTGGGCTTTCCCATGTAATTGATGGTGGGCTGGACAACTGAAAAGTGGGCTTGTCGTCATGTGATACCTTTTTGCAAAGTTACCTATGATTGGATAGTTTGTAAATAATGAGTGTTTGTCAGGAATGTGATTTTTGGCATAAAAGACGAAGTCTTGCAATACGAAAATTGAGCAGATTCTAGCGAACCTACTTGTGTCGTACTTCGTAGAAGTTCTGTTCCTGGTTGCAGCCAATAAATTTGATCTTTGACGTCACTGAGAAGTATCCCGTGTCTCTGAATTCCGAGGCAGGAGAACTCGAAGACTTCGGGCGTTTCCCCTGGCGCCGCTGGGTTCTAAAACCCGGTTCTTCACCATGCCTAACTATATGACATAAATGAGTGCAGTAAATCTTTAGAGTGTGTTTGTGAAAGCCTTGGTGTCTAGAAAACTAATACTTTGAATGGCAATAGCTAACAGATTGTGTGAGGTTGCCATGTTATTTTATAAGCAGGCTGACATTAGTCACACTAACAACAATATAAAAAATGCAGCAAAGAGGAAACTTGTTTTCTGCTGTTGAGAAAGCAACATTAGAAAGCTGTCTGCCCAAGTACAAAGCTAATGTTAAAGGAAGCAGGCTTTTATATTTTCGCTTGCCTTTTGGATATGTTTCAGAGTCAGGTATTGTTCATGCAGTGATTCCAAACCAAAAGACTGCACAGTAACACCTCCCACAGCCCACCATAGAGAAACAGAATAATTGTAGACAAAGTTATCAAGTGACCTAAGGATTTGAGGGGGCAGGCACACAGACTGGTGCTTGGGTGAAATGCTGTAGAGTCCCTATCCGACTACAGGCATGAGAGCTTTCTCATGGTGTATATAAGTTAGTGAGGCTTGGCATAAGGTGGTTGGGGAAAATACTAATCATTCAGTCAATAACATAATTAGAAGGCTGATAATAATGTAGAAGTTATTGTTAGCTAGACGGAGGTAGAGGTTTGTCTACGACAGATAAAAAGGCTTTGCCATATATTATTCATTTTGTTTTATTTTATGTCTGTGGAGATTACCATCATCATTTTTATCGTTCTGGTGTGCAAGCTTTGTGTGATGATTGTCAATATAAAATAGCCTATCATTATGAGCACCAACTGTTTCATGTCTCAATTGCTTTCAGAGATCATGGTAAGGCTCCACACATCTCTACATGTAACCCCTCCAGATAAAAGCTCCTCTGGCAGGATCGTCTAACTCCCCGCACTCTGTATCTAGATGAGCTTAAATAATCATATAGAAGAGTGAGAGTCACCTGCCTCCTAAGGGGGTGTGATAAGCAAGATCCTCTTGGGGCTAATGAAATCTTTCCTGTTGTGCCCTTTGAGGTTATGGAGTTTATGACAACACAAAAGTGCTAGTGGTATTAGAAGGCAGCAGGAACACCTCAAATAAACCTTTATAGTCCCATAAAACTGTCCCCAGTAGTCAGAGCACGAAAGTGAAATATCTAGTGTAATCTGTCCAGTGAGGCCCCAGATATCAGAACATTAGTTTCCTACTCATGCAGTGTTTTGAACTTTATTGTGGGTGCCCTGGATCTTGAGGCAACTCAGCCATTAATGAAA